>NW_028249641.1:0-600000 GCF_964263255.1 Lissotriton vulgaris | reverse complement strand
CTCCACACCTGGCAGTCGCTTCACTCGTAGCGAATCGAATCCGCACACGCGCACGTCGCAGCCATCTTAACACCTTATTTATAAAAAAAATATTGAAGGAATATTTCTAATTAATTATTCATCAACACAAAGATATTTAGACATAGCAATGTTTATATAAAGATTTAGAAACAACTGTTCATACTAACAGCCCAGTCCTCAGGAGATCATCACGCAGTGCAGAAGAAAAAGTGCGAACAGAATCTTGGCATGTGTATTTTACAGCTAAGGCAATTGTACCAAAATAGTTTTGTTGCAGTATTTGGTCTCTTAAAAAGGGAACAGTCCTTTCATTCATACAGCAAAGTCAATGAAAAATGAGTATAGTTCATTTGAGAAATAGGCGTTGATGGCGCTTCGACACGTTACGGTTTGAGGGTCATCATCAGGACGTTGATAATTCATAGGCAGAGCAATATTTTCAAGTTCTTCCGTATCGCGGGGTTATCACTGTCCAAAGTCACGCCAGAAAAATTTCAGAAAAAGGAGATGACAGGTAACGCAGGCCGCCAAAAACTCATGCAATACAATATGGAAATGAATGCACACCAAAGGCCTGATTCGCAAAGGGCTCAGCAGTCGTGGGGGAGTATCCGCACCTAGGACGCAATCTCCGCAATGAGAATTCTCATTGGGTAGATTCAGCACTGAGTGCAGAGACCACCCCTCCTCCCCATGACTGCGGGGCCTCCAATACGAGTGCAGAGGCCCTTTGTGAATCAGGCCCCAATATGGTAACACAGTTACCCCTGCAGAAATCGAACAGGAAGAAGTAGGAATGTATTCTTCAACAATGTAGCATCGCAGCCGGGTCCCGCCAAAAGCTCATGTGGCAGTGACGTGAATGGGAGGCAAAGAGAAACAGTCTGCGTCTCCTGACAAAACTCCCATGTACACCATAATGGGGACATTTCCATACCATCCTCCCGCTTGCGCTGTTTTTATTGCGGATTTCCCAACCAGTACTGCACAGTGATACCAAAAAATGATGGGCCATATTATCAAGACTGGCGATAAGATTATCGTCGCTTTAGCAGCAGGAAACTGCCGCTAAAGCGGCGATAAGGGGCTTGATGATATGCCTTGAGAATTCCAATAGAAGCCCAGGTTTGATGTCTTTCACACCAGAACCTCGGCTTCCATTGGAATTCTCTAGGGCATATTATCAAACCTCTTATCGCCGCTTTAGCAGCAGTTTCCTGCCGCTAAAACGGCGATAAAGTTATCGGCGTTCTTGTTAATATGGCCCTATGAAGGTATGCTATGTGTCAACTGAGGTGACCAAGATCCTAACTGATTGAAGGGGCAGATGTACTGAGCTGTTCTTCTCTCATCTTTCCCCTCTTTAGCCACCAAGCCATTAGCACTTGATGGGCCCTTCTATAGGTGTACTGAAAAGTTGTTAAAAATATTGAACTTCCTTTTTTGCCACTGAGAGTAACCCAGATCTGGCCTCTTAAACATCTTAGAATGTGGCTCTGTGTGTGGGTAACTTTATCTTCAGAAAACTTTGCCTGATGCTGGGAGGGTGGTGGCCTTTGATTGACTTCTGGTCTTTTCAACCAGACTGTCTCTCGCTAGTCATTTTCCAGTCACCTTCACCATGGACCTCTTTATTTCCTCAATTCTATCTTGCCAAGGACAGTTCTTGGCTCCCTAAGTCATAGAACAGACATTTTTAAAAGCTGCCCACTTCTTTTCTACAGCACAGTGCAAGCAGTGCAACTTTAAAAAACAAGACAAAATTGAATTAAATGGTTGAAAAATTAGCCATATACCTATGCAATAGTGAAATTGCATGCACCTATGTATTGGTGCTTGCCTGTTTTCCCAAAACGACCTGCAGAACTTGCAACTCAAAGTAGGATGGCAGAGGTGAAAGAAAACCATATATAAGGGTAAAGGAGGATCACTGAACCTTTGTCTGTTATTTTTGCATGCACTTCTAACAATCTCCTGGCAGCCCCCTGACTATGCGCTTTTCGGTGAGCACCTGCTGGTTCTTATATCCCAGGTCTTAGGGACAAGCAAGTGTAAACAATTTAAAGCAAACACAAATCTATGGTACGAAGTCCTTAGGGGAACCTCAAAATGCCAGATGCAGTTTGCCCGCTGCCCCTTCATACTCAAACTAAATGATATATTACATGTTGGTAGCCAATGTGGAAACTGGCATGTCAATGTGTACTTCATTGAATGGGGCAATGTGGATATTGGTAGTGTGTTATTTACAAATTGATAGTAATGTGAATATTGGCACAGAAAGAGTGCTTTATATAGTGGGGATAATATGGGCACAATAATGGCAATGGTGGATCGTTCCATATTTGTAAAGAATGTATGATGTTACAATACATACATTTACAAGGCATGCCTTTACAGCGCAGTTTTTACATCGCAACATCCTTTACAACGGATTCTTTTACATGGCATGCCATTACATCGCATTTTCAGAAACTACCTTTACAACGCATACCATTACATCGCATTATACCTTTACAATATATACTATTGTAATGCATACCATTGCAGTAAGTGTTGGATATTATAGGGGTAATAATTACAATTCTAACTCCAGTAAGTGCAACAGTAGGGTAAGTGTTGGATAGCGTAGAGGTAAAAATTACTATTCTAACTCCAGTGAGCGCAACAGTAGGTTAAGTGTCGGATAGTGTAAAGGTACTATGGATTGTAATGGTATGCGTTGTAATAACTTGCAATGTAATGCCTGCGTTGTAATGATATGCATTGTAATGACATGCGTTGTAGTGACATGCAATGTAATGGCTTCGCTGTAATGACATGCGACGTAAAGGATGTTGCGATGTAATGACTGCTATGTAAAGGTAGTGCGATGGAATGACTGCGTTCTAAAGGTTATTTCCTATTTCGAAAATGTGGACTCTTGTATGAGAATGGTACTTCCCATTCTGGGGGACAATGCAGATTCTGTTAAGACAATGGTAATCACATGCTTGAGCTTATTCTTATGGCAGTTGTTTTTACATGTGTACAATGTATACTGGGGAAATTCCTGTGCTGGAATGGAAATGTGTGATTTACATACAGTGGTCACTGAGAAAACTAGCATGCAGCAGTGGCTGCTGCCAAAATAAAGTGGTGGGGCTGCGCAGGGGCTAATAATTAGAAAAAATGCACTTACCTACTTCTCCTGCAGCCGCTTCTGCTGCCGGCCACCTCGGTGCTCCTCTCTTCCAGAAATCCCTTGGCCAACACAGGCTCCCAGACCCCCCACCCAATCCAGACGCTGCTCTCATGCTATGAGAGCAGTGCCCGGATTGGTCTGGGCAGCCTGGTTAGGCACTCACAAAGGGACTGGGAGCCTGTGCCATTTCTCCACCTAGCTGTATACAATACAGCTGAGTGGAGAAATTGTAAGTGTGCATGTCTTTTTGGCCGGCCTAAGATGACTAGCCAAACTGAAAAGCGCACTTACCAGTGTCCTCCACTCCTTCTCCCAGTACCTGGCTAGTGTCAAGAGATGATTGCTTGACCCCACTCTAGACTCAACAACTTCAGCTATAGTGAAAATAAAATGCTAATAAAATTGTTTTATTATCATTTTATTTTTCATACTGCAGGGGGGCGACGCTCCTCCGCCATTGTGAAGGAGCCGCTACTACTAGAAAGGCAATGTATGGTTTACAAAACTGGGAGAGTGTATATTGGAATTATGAGAGCATCTTTAACCTGATGCATAACTTTATGGCCTGACGTCTGAGCCTCCAGGACAAGTAACCAGTCTGAGCAACGTTTTACTCATCAAGGTCATAACACAACTTCCCCTTCCCTGCTCCCACCATCAACTGGAGTCCCTCCATACCCAGGGCCAGACTGGGAACCCTAAGCAGTCCTGGCAATTTTTTCGGACCAGCCCCTGTCCATTTTCCTTTGTGACTGGCCCCCAAATCTGGGTTTAATTCCATTTGGCCTGATCACTGGGTATTAGATTCTTGTGTGCAACGTCGAAGAAGACCACGTGAACTACACCCCTCAGGGATCATCAGGGCATTTGCTCTTACGATTTTCCGATAGGGCTGCGTGAAATTGCTTATTTCGTTCAAGAAATTTTGCAAACCTTGGGCAAAATCATCGAACATTTTGCTGAGGAAACTTGCCAATATTTGGCATGAAATTAAACACCACGGCATACCTCACATTCAAAATACTGCGAGACACTGACAGGAGATGGGCTTGAAACGAAACCGACTTACAGTCATATCACAGCTCTCTGAGATACCAATGACCTGCTGGAGAAAATTGTGAACCTATTTGTGAAATTTGCATAACACAAAAAAACACACATTTCGAAATATTTCGTTGATGTGACAAAAATGCCTCCGCGCCTACTTCCAACCTATTTCTGGGTGGTCATCTTTTTATGAAGAGGAGCAGGCCCGGCTCCAGGAATTTTTATTTGGGTGGGCCAAGGGTGCATTTGGGTGGGCCACTGGAACTCAATTTGTTGCATATATTTCTGGGCAGGCCTGCTTCAGGGCCCTCATTTATCTCTTCTTACTCTTGCAAGGCCCAGTAAAATGCATTCTTTTCCAAATCTCTTTCTAAATGTTATTACTCTCAAAAAGTGCTTTTTCCTTGTAATGTTCCTTTGCTGGGAAGAGGAGGTTTCGGAGGTGGGGGTATCAGGCAAATGACACTTCTCGGGCTCCCTCTGTGCGAGCCTTCAGGGAGAATCCCTCTTCATTACTACCTCCACCTGACCCCGGACTCTGCAACACACTCCCTTACAGGCTTGCATATCCACTACTCCTCTCCAGTGCACACTATGTCACAGCTGACCTTGGGCCCCAGCCCCATATCAGGAACCATCGGGCTCCACTTTCATTTTGCCCAGTAAAAACATTAGAAAAATCACCTTCAAACTTAAAACACTGAATATAGCAGTAAATGTAATTAGCACGCACTTAAACTATGTTCCACAGTAGCCCTTATGACCTGACTGCTAATTAAATAAACAAAAACAGAAAGGCCATGACAGGGCCGGCTTTATCGCTGATGCAAAAGTCTTATTTGGTGCCACACCAATAACCTCTTTCTCTGTAAATACCTTTACTACCACCTTCCAACAGTGCCCCTCATCCCTCCATGACCCCCCCCATTGACCTCCTCCTCAGACTTCCTCACTGCCTCACGCCACAAGTGCCTCTCATATCCCCATAGCCCCTCCCCCTCATGACCTCCTCCTTGGAGACCAGTACCCCTTATCTCTTGGTAGCCCCTCCCACTCAAGACCTCCTCGTCTAACTCCCTCACTACCACCCTCCACCAGTGCCCCTCATCCCTCCATGACCCCCCTATTGACCTCCTCCTCAGACTCCCTCACTACCACCCTCCACCAGTGCCCCTCATCTCTCTCTAGCTCCCCCCTCCTCCCCAAGACCTCTTCCTCAGATTCCCTCACTGCCACCCTCCACCAGTGCCCCTCATCGCTCCTTAGCCCCTCCCACTACCTCCTACTCGGATTCCCTCACTGCCACCCTCCACCAGCACCCCTCACCTTTACGTAGCCCCTCTCTCATATGCATTTCATTTGTTGTATAGCGCTACTCATATTAGTGTAGTGTGTGTCAGTACTTTACATCACACACACATTATACAGAGACAATGAATCATACAAGCATGTAAATCAGTCTACAGAGATTGTCACATTAGCCAATGAGGATTACAAGGTGTAGAACTCACATGTCATCCATACTGGTGGGCAGTATATTTTAAGAGGGTTTGATCTGGGGAAACACAACCTTAGGATTTAAAGAGCATTCCATGGGGGTCAGCTTTGCTGATAAAAATGTATATCTGTCCAAACATACTCATTTTAGCAACATTAGAATAATGAAAGACTGGGGAAGTTCTAACTATATCACAAAACAAAAAAAAGAAGTTACTAACTATACCATCCATGTTTGTACACAGCTCTTAGATGACAGTTCATAGGTCACTGTCCTTTGATACGATTATAACTTCTAAACTCCAAGTAACACAAGGATCTCTGCGACAAAGGCAGTAACCCACTGAGCTATCCAGATACAATACAGTTCATCTGCATTTAAAAACTACTAACAAACAAATGATTGCTCTCCAGAAGGATCATTAATCACCAGCGTTATCTGGGCATTTTGTATTGTCTTATTGTTGTCCTGCATCGGCCATGATCAAGATAAAAACCGTTTAAATGAAGCACACACGAAGTATGTGTCCTGCTGGGCCTTTGCAGATTTCAAAAAGAAAAAAATGTTGTAACACATTCTCTTACCTACTCCATTAGTCAAACTTTGTGTCACAGTCTGGTGTGATAAGCCACTGCAGGGGTTAGGAAAGGTGACTAAGAATAAACAAACTTATTTTCGCCTGAGCTGCATTGAAAAAGAACGCAGCAGGACAGTAGGCAAAGGTTACCAAAGGTTACCAGTGTCAAAGAAAGGATTTGTCACCTTTCGCTGGAGATGAAGGGGTGAAAAAAGTAAACAAAGCCTGGTTAACATGTTAATGGTCTTTAGAGACCTGTGAAGTACTCGGGGGCAGGGCTGCGATAATCTCTAAATCTGTCTGTGTGTGTGCGCCCTGGAAAGCTGTCTTGGCCGGGCTGACATACACGACCTGCGCGTTGCGCACCTGCCTTCCAGCCCTCACTGCTGAGGGCCACGGCTACTGTTTGGGTGGGCCAGGCTCATATTTGGGTGAGCCTGGTCCACCCGGCCCACCCGCTAGAACCGGGCCTGAAGAGGAGTGTGGCATAAAGAAAGCACAAACAGATTCGGGGAAGAATGGTGCATTGCAGGGTTAGAGCGTGTAGACATCAGGAGACCCATGCCAATCTACCCACACAACCCACGGCTAAAGCATAAGGCATGCTCCTGCAACTTCAGCGTGCAATTGGGCAAATAATACATTTTCCCTCGTCGTCGACTGCAGAAATCCACCCCTGGCCCACCGCCCCACTGCTCTTACCTGCATGGGCCGCGGCTACAATGGGGGCTAGGGTGTGCAGCCCTTCAACTGACAACCTTGGCCTCTCTCTACACAAAGTCGCTATTCATGATAGAGGACACACCTTTGGAAAAATTGTATTTTGCTCTTACATGTAAACAATCTGCTCCTCGCAAATATGGAACTGCACTTGGACAAATCTGGTTCTGTGACTTAACACATGGTCCATCTATTTGGTGAAGCAATTGTGAAATTATATCCCCCTCCTATATTTTTGGAGGTCAAAGAGACAATGATAACGAAAAGTAAAAAAACGTAATACCATGCCAGAGGCTGAGATGAGCAATACATCTCACACGGTTACTGTATGATGTGCTTTTTCTAAAGCTCAATATATTGCCAGGAGCTTTTAGGAGCTAGCTCCAGTGCAGCAGAAATGTTGGACAACTGCGAATTTAGGGTTTATGTCGGGAAAGACATGTTTGTAATTTTTCATGTCAAAATTCACTAGTGACAGTAAAGCCAACCAATGATAAGCAGCGAGCGGGCTCTAAGACCACTGTGAGTTGACCATAGATCTTTTAACCAACAGCTTGCGCTGCCTGATAGGTGGGAATTAACCCCTCCCACGCTTGTGACGGAACCGTTCCGTTACGCCCCTCGGGTGGGCTGTTCTGGTGACGGAACCGTTCCATCACGGCCCGCTCGCCGCGCATGTGCGGTGCTGATTTTGCGCCTGCGCAGCGCGTTCTATTGAGCGGGCGGGGCAGTGATGGAACCGTTCCGTCACAAGCACAGCTCATCCGAGGGGCGTGACGGAGCGGTTCTGTCACCAGCGCGGGAGCGCCACGCCCCCCCACCCCCGCCCCTTAGCACTGCGGCGGATTAGCCGCCGCAGTGAAAGGGTTAAACAGTGAGAGTTTATTTGATACAAGATTCACCTGTGATTTGAGTTCAAGCTGACTAGGCTCACTTACGCAGAGTATGCCGGTGCCACCTCCTTCCTGTGAGACCAAAGACAACTCTACTGTGGTCAGATTATTGTTTTTTCATCATAAACTACAAAGACATATTCGGCCATAACAGTGCTCAATTTGTAAAAAATAAGTATCAGGGCTCCCATCAGGAGGCCACTGCAGCTTGAACCACTCATTGCTCCTGCCAGCACTGCCAACGACAGTACCAACACAACTACTAACCATCACACTCCTGCAACTGTGACAGTTCACACTATTTCAGGTCCCCAAGCCATAAGAAGGGCTTGGGCAGCATATAGAGTCATTTTAATGTATATTGAATTAATAGTTAATCGTTGTTGTGGTCATCTCTAAATTAGCCAGACAGCACCACCTTGTGGCAGACTGTCACAATCACCTGTGCTGACAATTAAGTGCTGGTGCCAGGCACTGAAAACCATAGGCTCAAATTAAGCACTGCGCCATACACTCCCAAACAAGGAGTTGTGGGATCATTGCTCAATACCAAGATTGATTGCACAGACGCTATATGCTGGTCTTTTTCTCCACCACAGGAAGCACATATACAATGTACACATAAAACCAGGGGAATTTTCTAAACACATGTGAAATCTCACTAAATTAATAAATTGGACATTGTTCAAATTTTGCAAACAGTCACACGTTTTCATGTGTGTGAAATTTTGTGTGATTTTCAAATAAAAGGTACGGATTTGATTAGTAAATGCCTTGCATAAACAGTCAAACGTGGCCAAAAGATATTTTCTCCTTAAAGTGGACTTCTGCAAGTACCCCACAGGTCTATTGGCTGCAATATATGGTTTCACATATATTTTGCAAAATCTTGTGTCACTTCTGGGCCTCTGCGGAATTTCAGCTATGCTGGAGTAATCAGAGTATTTTTCACAATTCTACGTTACTCCTTGAAACAGAGTTACCAATAATAACGTGATTACTCCTACTTGCATAATTCCAAGTAATTTCGGGGAAGAAATCCCACAGCAAGAGCAAAAAAACAAACCTGAGCGATTGCTCGCACTCGCTATTTGTGTTCTGCTGTATTTAACAATATTCCTTAGCACAAAATGCATGCTTACGTCCCTATTGGATACGTGGGAGCATTTTTCAACTAAGAAATAGTGGTAAACGTAAAATTAGTATTCTTCTGGTGTAATTCCACGTGATCTCACAGAATTCTTAGGTAATTCCATGTGATTATATTACACAGAATTACACAAGTTACACCAACCCCTAGGGCCATATGTATCAACACATTTCCCCATAGACACAGAATAGGCAAAACCCTTTGATACATCTGGCCCCTAGTCACTTGTCATCAGTTTCGCATATCTGACTTAGGTTGACTATTTCACCACTCCATATACCTGCCATCTTCTCTGACAGATTTTATAATCTCCTATTTATATTTTTAAATGTTTGCAAGGGTTTGTGCCCAAGTGCATGGGCGTAGCTGTCATCGGTACAGCAGATGCAGTTTCACAGGGGATCGGGTTTATGAAGGACCCAATGCACCACCCTTACAGCTAACATTCAACACCCATTCCCAATAAGGTTTCAATGGCTCTCATGTTCCTTGCTTGCATCCAGGCATTTACAACCTTTGTTGCCACTGGACCAATTTTTGAAGCATAATATCAAAAGACAAGATGGAGTCGGAGTCCTATGTTCTTTGGACTGCGATGTGCTGCTGGGGCCACACTCCTGGATGCAGAGTGGGCATGAAGTGTGTTGTGTATGCTTGTCCATTGTGTATTAAGCTGTGCCTCAAACCAATAACTTCTTAGACTCTTTTACATTCAAAAGCTTCTGAAAGCCACATCAGAACATTGGAATGTGAGAGCTCCACTGAAGACAGTGGGATAGCATAGGGCCAATCATGGCTGGTAGAGGCCTTCTGCTTCAACTTTACAATGCCTGTATTTGTCTCTTTTTAATTTAGAAGATCATACCCGTCAGTGGGTAGAATGTTCTGGAACACTTATAGCCCTTCTGCCGGGGGCTATACTGCTTGTTGAAGACCCTCTCCCTCTTTATAGGCCAACTAAGGTTTGGAAGCGTAAGGACTCGTCAGCGGGCGATAAGGCTAGGAAATTGCAACTACTCTGGTTCTGAATAGCTTTCATGGATGATTTTCTGACTGCATTTTCAGCATATTGCTGATTTTTAATTTTCTAATATTTTTTTACTTTTTAAACAGTTTATGTGTGTTTTATTGGCAGGGTTGGATGCCCAATGCCACCTGATTTTACTGTGCGCGTTTCACATGTATAGTAAATATAAATTGGAGATGGTCCTTCCTTAATGCCTGTGTTTTTTCTCCAGGTCTCTTTATTAGTCTCTCTTAGTTGCTTTTCTTTTACCCTGCCTGGTGTTCGCATTTCGCGAACTTGCCCCACCTCTCCATCCTCCCTGGCCTGTGTCCTCCAGGGTATGTTGCCAAATCCCTCCCTGGTACCCCGGTCAGAATTCAACAATAATCAGGGTTGAAAGGGCCCAACAGGCCCCTGGGCCCCAGTGCACTACACCTACTGCTAGGGCCATAACAGCATTATAGGCCCCCAGGCAAAGCAGTGAACTGGGCCCGCCTACACAACCACTCACAGGAATAAAAATATTTAACAGAAAATTTGTGTTAAAATCTGGTCTGCATTGGGTCCCTATGCTCGGGGGCCAATGGACAACTGCCCAGCGTGCCCATGCGTTAAGATGGCGCTGCCTACTGCACTGATGGAAGTCACGCCCCTGGATCTGACCTCTGCTAAGGAAGCGGGGGCAATTATCCTAAATCAGTGCCCCTAATGTGGTTTTAAACTCAAAGGCATCTCGAACCCAAAGGTTCTGTTTTTATGTTTAATCCACATTAACTTGTAAGATGCGCTTTCTTCGTACAATTCAGCGCGTGTAGGGTTTTTAGGGAGCATAATGCTTGGTTTTGCTAGGATTTCGTGTGCACATAGCTGAGGTTTTGCTCCACTGTGAATTCAATACAAAGGAGGAGAGAATCGATGAAACTATATATAAATTGCAGTAGACAAATGGGTCATTGACACCCCTGGGGAGGCAGTAAGGAGATGGGGAGACAAAGGATGCGGTATGGGAGGAAGGAGGCTGTGAGGGGGAAGGGCTGCACAACAATGGGCTTGTATCCTGGTATGGTGTCCATTGCACACCTGGAGGATAGAAGCTCCCCCCCCCCCCCCCAAAGCCTTCCCCTCCCATTTCTGAAGGAAGTGTTACATGCAGAGGAAAATCGCCTGCTGCGAATCTCTCAGCCCTTATGTCCCTGTAGTTGAAGAAGCTGCCCCGGCGGATTCTCATCTGAATTCTTCATTCAGCACTTCATCCAGAAATCGGAGGATTTCCCACCGCCACCAGACGCTAAGCCAGATCTCAAGCCCCGCTGATTTCAGTAATGTGACTAAGATCCAAGTGCCAAGAGGCAATTCAGTTTTGTTTCATGGGCCACGTAAATATTATTATTTTTTTTTACTGTAAATATTCTATAATTTGAGGACACATTGGTGAATTAAATTGTGCCCTTTTGACGTGGCCTTGTAAAGTGCTATGTAGATTTTGTGCAACATTAACCCTTTATTTGGCAAGCTTTCCTGTATTTCTGCGAGTTGCAGGAGGATTTAAATGCCATTTGGGCATCAGAAATCTCAAGCAGCGTCTGATCGTGGTTGAGCTGTCCCGGCCAGGCTCTCCTGTCCAGAGCCTTCCAATTCTACAAGATATTGTTCTGTTTTCCGGCGATAAATGCAGGACTACGATTACCAGGATGCAAAGCAGCATACCTTCGAAAAGCACCCCTGGCTAAGGCCAGGTTGTCTTGTGGCAGGGCCATGAACCCATCCTGTTATTCTGGATTCAAGTGCTCCTTTTTAGTTTCTCATTCCAGAATACAAAGTGACATGAGTTAGATAGGTACTACTGGCTATAAATCTGACTAGACAACATTTCATAAATCACAAGCTGCTCTTTGTCTAACCCTAAGACTGGGACAATTCACACGTTTAATTGTTTTTAAATTTATGTAAATTCGTATTTATATTACTGTTGCACCATAGATTTGTAGCAGATATCATGTGCTTTTATGGTCTATTTTTATTTGACCGAATAAAGAATTTGAATTTGAAGGTTTTGACTGGGACAATTCGTCCCTCCTCTCCACAGGGGTGGGGAATCTCTCCCTCCAGGCTTAGTAGTCTCTCCTCTCTCTCTCTCATTCTGTCTGAGCACAAAATCACTCCTCCAGCCATCAGCAGGAATCCTCAAGTCAGTGTTAGGCTCCAACCAAGACAAAATTCCAGTTATTTGCACAAAAAAAGATACAGTATACATCTGGCTCAATGTAGGGTGACCAGATTTTGAGAAGCAAAAAACTGGGGCAGGCCGGACAAAAAAAGTAGGACTAAAGACTTTAGACTCACTCATGACTGGCCTGTCCCTAATTTTGACGAGGGGGTTTGAGGTGCGTGCATGTGCGTACATAGTATGGCCACACATTTACAAGCTATGCATACAATACGTTAGCTATGGCATCACCTTTGCCCTCACTCTGTCTCCACCCTGCTGCATCATGCATGCAGCCTATTTCCTCCTGCGCTGCTTGAGGCAGACAAATGACTCCTCCTTTTACAGGTTGACTTGACCTTGTCCCAAAAAACGGGACATACATTCAAAATTAAAAAAAACGCCAGGACACCAGGACAGAACTTGGAAAACCGGGGCTGCCCGGGGAAATCTGAGACATCTGGTCACCCTAGTACAATGACAACTTGGAAAGCCACCTCTCACTGAATGCAGTCACTTGGATTCACCCTGGACACCAGTCACACATTCAAGGAACACATTGAAGCAGGTATCAGCTGACTCTTTTCAAGAAAGTCAAACTATTTCTTCAAGGATGTGGTTTCTGAACTGCCCATGTCCTATTCCTTGGCCTCCCAGACACCACTGGCACCCTTCAGAGGCATCCTACACACTGTAGACATGTCATCCGGGGCCTAAAGTAATATCTTCACATCATCCCATTCTAATGGAACCCCTTTGGCTCCTTCGTGCCGTCCTGCAGCGTCTTCAAGACCAGCTTCATTATTTGCAAAGCCATCGCAACCAGCATCCCCACTTATCTTGCAGACAAGCTCACCATCTGTGGTGTTCTCTGCATACCCACATCAGGTTTCAAATATGTAAAGGCAGGTGTGTGCTTATTCGGAGAAGGCACCATAAGTAGGACCTAAAAGAAAAAATGCAGGCTCAGAAATGCTTGCCAACACGTGGCTGGAATTAACATTCCAAAGGAGGGATTATGGGCCTGATTTGCAAATTTCCAATGTCAAAAAGTGGTCACAAGTTGTGCACCAACTAGTTGCAAAGGGAAATTAATTTTGAAAAACAATTTATATATTAATAGTTCAGTTCATACATTTCTGAACCATAGTGGGTCTTAATTTAACCTAAGATATTAATATGCACGAGGTAGGTCACAAATTGATACCCACTATAATTGGCTAGAGTCACAGTGAGTGTGATTGCCTTTAAATAAATCAATCTTTTTAGGTCTCGCCTAACAGCGTGCATGCACTATTACTGCAAGGGGTAATGAATACAGTAAAGGTCTTGGAGCCCACCCATTATTATTATTTGCTGACTTGATTGTCATTCTTTTTATCTGCCTCCTAATTGGCCACCATATGCCTCATGTCACTTCCTTTTATTTCTCTAGCGCAAGGACCAAGTACTTATTGATTTGATTTGATTAGTATTTGTCCTCTGTCGTGCCGCTTCTCGCACTGTGATTCAGGGTACTTTTCAATTTTTCTAACCATCATTTCCACTTCCATGCAACACCTTTCTGTTGCTTTTAACTTCTGTCCCACAGGTTTCTTTATTGTTGCCTTAATGTATTTTGGAAATCAGAGGTTCTTCTTACATCACCAAACAAATTACACAGACTATGGAAGATGTTTGTGACTTTCTATTACAGTTTGGCTCTTCCTTTTATAGTGCCAAAAAATGGCGCTGAATTTTAAAATATTAAAGCAGTCAGTGTGACTGCATGTGCTTGTACCTGTGCTTCTCCTGTGTGCATACAAAGTCGTATGTGTCTGTTTAATGCCTGAAGCCGGACTCCCACAGTTTTTCCAGCCAGGCAGTCTAGTCACATCTTTCATATCAGGCTGCCGCTATGCAGCATGAACATTTTGGACACATCTTTGCCTTTTCAAACACAAAGCATGTTGCTTTTTAATGTGCCTTAATTTTTTGCAGCACTGCAGTTAATCCATTTGTTCTTAAAATCTGTATCCCCATTCTTATATGTATTCCATCTCTGCACATACAATGTATTTGTCTATTCAAAGTGCTTCAGCTTTCTGCAGCACAGAAAATACTCAATTTTTCCTTAACACCTGTGCCCAAGTCATCATTCTCACATGTTTTCCACCAAAAGCGCTTTCAGAAGCCCTATATTCAAATGCACTCAGGTGAAAGAAATGTAGCCTAACAGCTACAGCTAACCTCCACTCCATTCCAATCTACCCCACTCCACTCCAATCTACCCCACCACTCTACCCAACTCCAATCCATTCCATTCCAATCTACCCCACTCTACACCAATCTATCCCACTCAAATCTATCCCATTCCACTCAACTCCAGTCTACCTCAATCTACACCACACTACTCTAATCTACCCCAAACACCTTCAATCTAGCCCTCTCCATTCTAATCCATGCCTATCTACACAACTCAACCCAATCAATCCCACTCTATTTCAATATACCTTCATCTACACCATCAACTCTATAACAATCAACCCCAATTTACCCTGCTCCACTCCAATCCACCTCACTCCTCTCCACATCAGTCCATCCCACTCTACTCCAATCTACCCCACTCCACACTAACCTACCCATCCATTCCTATCTACCCCACTCTATTCCCCTCCAATTCACCTCAATATATCCCATCCACTCCAATCTACCTCACTTCAATCTACCCCAATCCACCCAACTCCACTCCATTCCAATTTACCCCATCCCACTCCACTTCAACCTAAACCAATCCACCCAGTCCACCTCAATCTACCCCACTCAACTCTACTCTAGTCTACCATACTCCAATCTATTCCATTTCACTCATCTACTCCAATCTATCCCCCTCCAGTCTACCCCACTCCTCCCCAATCTACCCCAATCTACCTGACTCCATCCTACCCCACTCTAATCTACCCCACTTACTCTGATCTACCCCTTTTCACGCCAATCTACTAAATTTACTCCACTCTTCTCCATTCCGGCCTAAACTACCCAAATCTACGCCACTCCACTCCATTCTAACCTACTCCACATCCATATACCCGACTCCAATCGACCCCGCCCAACTCCTCTTCAATCTACCTCACATCTAATATACTCAACTGCAATCTACCTCATTCCACTCCACTCCAATCTACCCTGAACTACTCCTCTCCACTTCGATCTGCCCCAGTCAATCCCACTCTGCTCCAATCTACCCCAATGCACCCCACTCTACCCCAAACTACCTCACTCCACTCCACTCAAATTTACTCCACTCCAAGCTACCCCTCCGCTCCACTCCACCCTATTCCACCCCAATCCACTTCACTGTACTCCAGTAGACCCCACTCCACTCCATTTTCTCCAAATTACAGTATTACACTCCAGTCTACCCCACTGCCCTCCAATCTACCCCATTTCAATGTACCCCATCCACTCCACCCCAATGTACCTAATACATCTCAATCCACTGCAATCTATTCTAATCTACCTCTCTCCACTCCAATCTACCCACTCAACTCCAATCTAACTCACTCCACTTCAATCTACACCACTCCACTCCAATCTACCCCACTCCATTCCAATTGCCCCACTCCACCTCAATCTACTCCACTCCACTCCACTCCACTTCATTCTACCCCTTCACTCCACTCCAACTGACCACAATCTACCCAACTCCATTCCACCCTACTCCCCCATTAAAATCTATCCCACCCTGATCACCCCTCCACTCAGCCCACTCCACTCCAATCTATCCCCACTCTACCCCACTACAATCTACCCTCTCCGCTCCACTACAATCTACCCCAATATACCCCGCTACAATCTACCCTAGTGGTACCTCACTCCATTCTACCCCACTCTACCCCAATGTACCCCACTCCAATCTACCTCAATCTATCCCACTCTATCCGACTCTAACACACTCTACCCCTCCATTCTATCCCACTCTTTACCACTCTACTCCATTCTACCTGACTCCACTCCATCCAGTCTACCCGAGTCCACTCCATTGTATCCCAATCCAGCCCACTCTAATCTAATCTACCTGACTCCAATCCAATCTACCTCACTCCACTCCAATCTATCCCAATCTACCGCTCTTCAGTCTTCTCCAATCTGTCCCCCTCCAATATATCCCACTTCACTCCACCCCAATCTACCAAACCCCACCTCAATCTACCCAACTTTACTACACCTCAATCTATACCACTCCACTCTAATCTACCCCAATCCACACCAGTCTACCCCCTCTACCCCAATCTACCCCACTCCACTCCACTTCACTCTAACACCTGGGTTAAAATCAAACTTGGATCTGGCCAGCACCTCTCGAAGCCGATTAGGACAACTAAAGGACTAAAGCAGGGGTGCCTATTAGCGCCAATTGTATTCAATCTGTTTATTTCGGACTTACCTGAAGAACTTGACAAATGCCGCAATCATGCGCCCAAGCTAGGAAAAGCCACCCTCTCTAGTCTGCTATATGCGGACGACTTAGTGCTGATAAGCCGGTCGCCAATAGGCCTTCAGCATCTTCTAAACTGTACCCATGCCTTCTCGGTAAAGAATGCCCTAGAAATAAACCTTAACAAATCTAAGGTCATGGCGGGGAACTACAGGAAGAAAAGGATCCCTTTTTGGTACCTGAACGGAGAAAAGCTTGAACGGGTAGCCACATACAAGTACCTTGGCATCGTGTTGGATTCTAAGAACACGTCTAGGCCTCAGCTCCAGTCCATCCGAGGGAAGGCAACAACGACCTACCTCGCACTGAAATCACTAAAGACTAAACTCCCTGACCTCACCCTTAAACCCTTCCTTGAAATCCTCTGAGCGAAACTTCAACCAACGCTCACCTATGGGAGTGAATTGCTGCATGGGAAGGACGCTGCATTGTTGGACATAGTTATAGCCAATTGTTACAGGGCCATTTTTAATCTCCCCAAATATGTTGCTACGGCCCAAATTCGTTTAGAATTTGGGGTGGTCAAACAAGCACTAGAAAGACAGAGTGCATATGTAACTAACTGGCGCAAGATCCGCGATTCAGACCCTGACTCCTTAAATGCCAGCGTCTGGGAAGAGCTACTCAGATGTCGCACTTCACTGCCTAGGGTCTACCTATTTGGATCTCTTGAAGTGCTAGGCTTATCTGATATTTGAGAAACAGCCATAGACCTCCAGTCCTTTAAAAAGTTGGCTAAAAAATCTGCTCGGATAATCTCTGTAATAGAAGACAAGAAAGATCTAACCAACAGAGCGCATGGATGGATAAGGGTGGGAGATTACGGCAAAATACGGCCACAAGCCTATCTTAATATCGGGATGAAAATAAAAATCAAAGAAAAGTTTCTGAAACTGCGCCTTGGAGCTATCCCGATATTACTGCATCTGCCACCATGGGAGAGATCTCACGCCTCGGCCTTGTGTTGCCTGTGTAAATCTGGCAAGGAGGACATTGTTCACGTGATATGCATTTGCCCGAGATTAAGGGATCTGAGGCATAAGCTGTTGCTACCATTTTTTAGATCACATGCTGTTCGGACCTGTAGGCAGGCAGTTAAACTGTGTTTTTCCACCAGCAACATTAAACTGAACTGCCAGGTTGTGAAGTTCTTTGATTTAATAAAGGAAAGACTCAAGCACACTTGAAAGACTCATCGGGACTTAGTAACAACCTTGAATTGACAATAGTAATTGCTGTATTTTAAATCATTTGTACTGTCATATGGCGTTTTATACTTTTGTAAAGATTTTAATTAATTATATACAAATAAAATATTACTTACTTACTTACTTACTCACTCCACTCCACTCCAATCTACCGCTCCAATCGACATCTTCACTCCACCCCACTCCACTTCAATCTATCCCACTCAATTCTACCCCAATCAACCCCAGTCCACTCCATTATCCCCAATCTACCCCATATCTCTCCAATCTAACCCAATCTACTCCAGTCCAATCTACCCTACTCCAATTTACCTCACTCTTCTCCAAAGATCCCCAACTGATCCTGATCCACTCCAATCTATCCCAAATTACCACACTCCACTCCAATCTACCCCATCTGAACTAATCTACCCAACTCCAATCTACCCTCCTCCCTCATTCAAATCTACCCCACTACAATCTCCCCCCTCTATTCCACCTCACTCCACTCTACTCCACCCCACCCCAATCTGCCCTACTGTATCCCACTCCATTCCACCTCACTCTATCCCAATGTACCCTATTCCAATCTACCTCAATCTATCCCAATCAACCCACTCTAACACACTATACCCCCCTCTACGCTACCCAAATCCACCACAGTCCACTGAACTTCAATTCAGTGAACCCCACTCCACTCTACCCCAGTTTACCTATCTCCACTCAACCATACCTCAATACATTCCATTCAGTTTCAGTATCATAAATCTTTAATTCAGCCTAAATAGCCATATAAGCACAAGTAAAATAAGTACAATACATAACATACAACTTGCTTTGGGCTATGTAAGACCTGATTATACTTTGAGAAAATTATGCATTTCTTATCTGAGATTTTGGGTCCGCGAGAGAAACTCCTCTTGTTGGCAGCCCAAATAAGTTTGTACATTGTGTACACAATATATGGCCTTTACATTAACTGCAAAGTATGGAACAATAAAGTGCATGTGCATAAACAATAGAATAAGTTAAGAAAAGTTCATCTTCACTCAAAATTGTCTCTTTAAGAGGTACTTAAACAACAACAAGAAATCATTTTATGTTATATAAAAAGGCAGTTTCGTTAAAAAGACATTGATAGTGTTAAGATAAAAATGTGAGCATACATTTTTTTAAAGAGTTTGTGTGGTCTGGTGTAGTTTCGACTTGGCTTACAGTTCCTGGATAGAAGAAAGTGCACATGCAGAGCTTTAGCAGCAATAAGGTTGTGACTTAAAATTGGGGCAATGCATACCATATAGGGCTCAAATAAAATAAATGCTGGTGCATTTCCAGGAAAAAGGGCCAAGCTATTTACAAGGACAGCAGTATACAAAACACTTATGGTTAACCCGTTTACCGCGGCGGACATTGCGCCGCGGTGCGGGCATTCAGCGGAGTGAGCGGGGCTGCGTAGGCCAACAGTCGTGCGCGGCACCCGGAAGGAAGTGCTCGCGTCGGCCTTTGGCCGACAAGAACATGGAAGGGGTTAAAATAGTGCTATACATTGGGGAATCAGTTTGATTAAATTTATTTTTAAAATGGAAAATGTGACACCCCATTACCTTGATAGGTAACAATAGATTAGGCGGGCCTTGGAGCTCCTCTTTAAGAAAACTCTGCGAGTACACCACATGGAGAATAAAAAACGTGAAATGGAACACACAATGGGCATATTAGTGTCATACTTGAGTAGCTTAAACACCTTGCGGCAATGACTGGACCCCACGTTCCTACATACCTGTAGCAGGCAACAAGACCTTGCCCTCCTATAACCATGCCAGAAAAATAACACATGAATTTCAGTTGCTTCAGTGTGCTCACACGCTGTGCAAACCGGACTAGGAGCACCCACTTATGAGTAAATGAACGGAGTGGGAGCACCCCATGTCTGAATTGGAGGAATAACTTCTTTGCAAGGAGCGGCTCAATATCGTCCAGCACCATTTCTAGCCTATATTGGGCTTTTGTTTCCAGAAACCTGAGCGTTAAACAACCAGGCATGGACCCCCTTCCTAGCTGGACCAATTTGTATTCTCTATAAGACTCTAAAAAATTTTTTTTCTAGGGGTCACAATATCCCATTCCGCTACACTCCAATCTACACCAAACTCTACCCCATTCCACTCTAATCTGTCCCACTCCAATCTACCCCACTACACCCAATCTACTCCAATCCAGCCCAGTTCAATCTACCCTACTCTATCACACTCCAATTTACCCCACTCCAATCTACTCCACCCTAATCTACTCCACACAATCTAACCACTCCAATCAACCCCACTCCACTCCATTCTACCACACTGCATTCCACTCCAATCTACCCCAATCTACCCCGCATCACTCCATTCTACCCCAATATACCCCACTCCACTCCAATCTTCCTCACTCCACTCCCCTGCAATCTACCACACTCTATCACACTCCAATTTACCTCACTCCAATCTACTCCACCCTAATCTACTCCACTCCAATCTACACCACTCCAATCAACCCCACTCCACTCCATTCTACCACACTGCTTTCCACTCCAATCTACCCCAATCTACCCCACATCCCTCCTTTCTACCCCAATCTACCCCACTTCCCCACTCCACTTCAATCTACACCACTCCACTCCAATCTACCCCAATCTATACCACTCCAATCTGCCCATCTCCACCCCCAATCTACTTCACCCCAATCTATCCCACTCCACTCTAATCCAACCCAACCACAACAGTTTAAACCATTGTACCCCACTGTACCCCAATTTACTCCACACCACTCCAATCTACCCTACTCCACTCCAATCCTAATCTACTCCACTCCAATCTACACCACTCCAATCAACCCCACTCCACTCCATTCTACCACACTGATTTCCACTCCAATCTACCCCAATCTACCCCGCATCACTCCTTTCTACCCCAATCTACCCCACTTCCCCACTTCACTTCAATCTACACCACTCCACTCCAATCTACCCCAATCTATACCACTCCAATCTGCCCATCTCCACCCCAATCTACTTCACCCCAATCTATCCCACTCCACTCTAATCCAACCCAACCACAACAGTTTAAACCATTGTACCCCACTGTACCCGAATGTACTCCACACCACTCCAATCTACCCTACTCCACTCCAATCTACCCCGCCCACCCCAATCGACCCCACTCTTCTCTGATCCAATCTACCCCTCCACTCCACCCCAATCTATCCCACTCCACTCTACCCCGATCGCGCACCCTTCACTCCACTCCATAATCCCCAATCTACACCATTCCTCTACAATCTACCCCAATCCAATCTAACCATCTCCAATCTACCCCACTCCACTGCATTCTACCACACTGCATTCCACTCCAATCTGCCCCAATCTACCCCGCATCACTCCATTCTACCCCAATATACCCCAATATACCCCACTCCACTCCAATCTTCCTCACTCCACTCCCCTGCAATCTACCACACTCCAATCCAATCTACTCCACTCCACTCCAATCTCCTGTTCTCCCTAATCTATCCCACTCCAGTCTACCCCACTTCACCAAAATCTCCCCCACCCCAATCAAATCCACTCTACCCCAATCCACCCCACTCTAATCTACCCCAATCCACACCAATCACCACCACTCTATTCCAATTGTTATATTGTTATTGAGTTTTTGTAAAGCGCCTGAATCACCCGGGGGCATCTCCGCGCTACCTAGTCCTCTTTACTGAAAGCGAGAGTTGGGGTACCAGAGTGAGTTTAGCGATAGAGGAAGGCTTTGAGATGTTTCCTGAAAGTCAAATATGAAGGAGACTTTCGCAGCGCTTCAGGCAGGGAGTTCCAATATCTTGGGCCTACATACGAGAAGTCTTTTCCTCCCAAGCGATTACGATGGATCCGTGGGATCGCTAGTAGGGCTTTACTGTTAGATCTCAGATTGCAGGCTGATGTCAATCTGCAGATTTTGTTTTGAAGATATTTTGGCCCAATCTCCCTCGTAGCTTTAAAAACCAGGCAGCAGTTCTTAAAAAAAGCTCGTTTCTTCACCGGCAGCCAGTGCAATTCCTTTAGTAAAGGGAGCGAGGGGGTGCCTGGTGGACGGTTCAAGACCATCCTTGCTGCCGTATTTTGAATCACTTGGAGCTTTGCTAGCTGTGTAGAACCTACTCCCAATCAACCTCATTCCTCTCCAATCTACCCCACTCCAATCTACCTCTCTCCACTCCACCCCAATCTACTCCACTTCAATCTACCTCTCCATTCTGTTCCATTCAATTCCACTTCACCCTCCTCAACTCCAACCTATCGCACTCCGCTCTACCTTAGACTATTCGGCCACACTCCACTCAACTCCACTCTTACCAATTTTCCCCATTCCACTCCAATCTACCCCCACAGCACTCCAATCTACCACAATCCACCCCATTTCAATACCAAACCACTCCATTCAACTCCAATGCACCCCAATCCATCCCAACCCACTGTAATCTATTATATTCTACCCCACACCACTCCAATCTACCCCACTCCACTCAACTTTATCTCATTTCAATCCAATCAATCCCACTCCAATCTACCCCACTCCCTTCCAATCACCCAATTTCACCCCAATCTACCCCCACTCCACTCCAATCTCCCCTTCACTCTCCTCCACTCCAGTCCACCCCAATCTATACCACCCCACTCCCTCATCCATATCTGCCCCACTCCTATCTCCCCTTCCACTCCAACCCACTTCACTCCAATCTACCCCACTCCACTGCGCTCCAATCTACCCTATTGTACCCCACTCCATTCTACCTCACTCTATCCAAATGTACGCTACTCCAATCTACCTCGATCTATCCCAATCAACCCCACTCTAACGCACTATACCCCACTCCACTCTATCCCAATCCACCCCACTCCTTTCTACCCCAATCACCACACTCTAATCTACCTCACCCCATCCAAATCTACCCCACTCCACACCACTAACTTTTAGCTATGTTGAACAGCAACCACACTGGGGTACATGGCTAAAACACATTGCCAAAACCAATAGCTCTGCCATAGGCTGACCTATTGGTGTTGCCATTGCTTGTTTTTAAATTCAGCCTGTTTTCAATTTACATTTTTGTTTTTAATTAGAAGTTAAATAAACCTTTTTTTCATGGGACCACATCCTAGTCCTTCAATACTTTTTTGTCAACATCCTGGGGGGGGCCTCTGTTTGCAAATGACTACCACTAAATTGGATTGTAAAATGTCAATGTTTTGTGACCGGATTTCAATCGAAAAACATCGATAAATCTCTTGAGAAATATGTATTTAGAATGGGACACTTTTAACGTGTTCCTTCCAAACAGCAATTCTTTAATTTACTTAATCCAGTTAACAATTTGGAACCTTTTCTGAATCTTGAGTTTATTAAATTATAAAAATGTTTCAGCGGTTGAAACTCTGCAGATTTACCAAATCGGAGGGTTTGAGACCATTAATGCATTTTGTATATCAGGTCCAAGTTTGTTTGTATGAGATGCCAGGATGAGGATTTTTTTTCATCATGCTATTTTCCCCCGGTAATGACTTGTGTCAGCTGTTTCCCTTTCCAGGAGTCCTTTCTGGCAAAATCCTAATTTAGCATTTGCAATTAATAGCACTGCAGGCTATTAAGGTCAAACCTAAAAATGGACTGCAAGAAACCTGTGCCAATTGAGCAAAAGGGCTGCAAGATAGAGCAACAAATTAGCACAACGATGGCGAATAAGGTGAATACCCAGACGAAAGTTGAAAAAAAAGCAGCAAAAGATAGAAAGCAAAAATGAAGAGACAAAAAAATAAAATGACTTAATGCAAAATGTAGTGGGGAGATAAAAAAAATAGATCTTTAATGCTTTTTGTGAAAGGGAACTAATAAATCAATACAATAAGAACATAAACAAAAACAATTAATAAATAAACAAGAAAAAAATGAGAACGAACTAGTAGCAGGAGAATTAATGGAACGGCGGGGAAAAATGGCTAGTGAGAAATACAAGTACAAAAATATGACAAAAGAAACATGGGAAACATAATGTAATCAAGAAACATTACAAAATGTTTCTGAACACACAGGATATGTTATAAAATACATTCCTGTTCCCTTGCAAAGTCTCTCTGTTAAAAAACATCCTTCAGACATTTTATGTCCTACACTCTTTAAGCCAATCGCATCAGTGGCTCTTCTGAATGTAGTCTAAATGTGAGAACTGCATTTATGTTTTTATAATTAGGGCCACTAGAATTGTGTGATTGTGCCCCACAGCATTTTTCGCGTGGTTATGGATTTCCCGCATTTGCTATTTAATTCATCATCTGCTGCATAATCTGCTGATTCAAATAAAAACAAAAATTCTAGCTCAAAGGGTTCAAAAGCTACTATAAACGCAGCAACACATGTTACTGCATAGTGGAAGACCCTTTGCAAAAGTTGACTGATCCCCTTTCGGTTGTTTATTGCTGTATTTGGGCATCAAACTGGTACTAATGAGGTCTAACCAATGCCCAGACATTGTCAACAAGTATAAAGTAACAAAACAATGAAGTAATACTATCATAAAATTTGCTGCATTATGACACATAAGTAACTTTTTCTTGCCACATAATTTACACAACTCTCTGCATAATTTGGCCCTCTCCTGCTGTATAATTCCAGTAACCTTGCTCATAATCTAGCAAAATGCGAAAACGTTGAGGTGGGGTTTTCGGGGCTATCAGTTAAAAAAAAGATCAAAACAAGGGCCTTGTGAAATTCGTGTGAATGCACAACATTTTGGGCAAAGTATGGAAAATTAAGCAGAGCTCCGCAATATGCAAATCTGGCATACATTATTATTAGTTAATGTCAAGTGTATGCTAAAGTCGATTTTCTGTGCAGGGTGCATTTCACACTAAAAGCAAGGCAAAAGATACAAATGCGGCATAAACAGCCGCTCGTGTTCTTCTTGTTCACACTTTTCCAGTCCTTCCGCACTATGATGTCATGTAACAAACATAACACAAAATTCCCAAAATTACGCAAATTACACCACCGCAACTTAACCGCATGCGCGCTAGCGGTTTTCCCGCTGAGCGTTGAGATTTTAAAAATCCCGCGTTACGTGACAAGGTCAACTCGTCACACCCACAGCGCAGGTAACGCCCATGACGAGTTGACCTTGTCACACGCATCGAAGGGGTTAAATTGTCCCTGAGCCTAAAAATTGATGTCTAGAATGTCTCAAAATAAATATATGTGTAATGTAAGATGTTGCAAGTGAATATGGCAATTATTTATGGTTGGGCAAGTACTAAGGTTCTCGAAGAGATGTATTTCAAAATGCTGTTTGCCATGATGCTGCATTAAAAAAAATACCATCAGACATCACACCGAGGTTCTATTTCACTAAATTATGTTTTGGCAGTTGCATCATCAAAGCACTATTACAGGCACTTGAGAAGTTTCTTTCTTCCCTGCCAAAGCCTTATAACCTTGGCCATCTTCTGGCACACCCACCCGCTATACCCTCACAGTCAGAGCTCCTCTATGGCTTGCAGACCGATGCTTTCTGGGGACATTGCAGGATAATTGGGATGCCCACTTTCAATGTAAAATATACACAATCATTTACTGCTTTGAACAAAACAAGGAAGCATACCTATTTTTTAAAAGAACCCTCCCTCACCAACCTAGCTGGTGACATGCTTCATCATACGGTCCCCACCCGAGTGGCCGAATGCCTTCCGGGTATGCTACGACGCCTGATTACAGCGGTGCAGGTTTTGTTGTGCAGAGTGAGTGATCAGTAAAAAGGTGATTTAAGATTTCCTTTATCAATCCCTATCAGTTTAATGATGGAATGATAAGGCAAGATTAAAACGAAAAAGGATGTCCTGTCTGGTTGAATTGACCATCGACATCTGTGAATGTATTCATGACAAGGTCAGGTCTAAATGTTTCAGCCTCTGAATGCAAAGTTTCAAGGCTTTCTTCAGGACCAGAGGTGACACATACTTGTGCACTCGCTAAGGTGCACCCAATGCTGTGTCAAGGTAAACGCAAATTTACAGTTCAGCTTTCAGCAATTTCTGAAAGGAAAAGAGTTTTTTTATAAGACGCAGTTTAGTCCTACCCCATGAATCCCGTTGGGGGGGCATTGCCTATAGTCACACCTACATCAAGGACAACCGCCTGCTTCAGGCACCTGTTGCATTCCCGGCACGGGATTCCTCCAGGAAGAAGGCGCACTGGTCACCCGGGAAAGGTAATAAGTTTCTCTCGTGCTGCAATCAGCATGTAAGGAGTCTCGATATTGATGTATAGTCTCTCTCGGTACGAGCTGCTAAATTCCTGACCTGCACCGGTGTATATGTATGAGCCAGTGAGGGGCTACGAGGTGCCTTACATGCTGATTGCAGCACGAGGGAAACTTATAGCATTTCCAGGATGACCAGAGGCCCTTCTTCCTGACTGATCCTAGCACAAAGTTTTAAATTAACTTGACAGGGTGACCAGTGCCCTAAACTTACTTACCTGCTTTCCCTTACTCCTTGTTCCCCTTGAGATCAGACAAAAATTTGCATGCCGCAAATGACGGATTCCTTGTCGGAGTCTGCCTGACCCACGATAGGGTCACTAGACATTGACCATCAACATCAAGACGAACTATTCCTAACCTTCGGCCTAATGTAACTGCCTGGGTCGCCAGAACCCTTTGTCTTTAAGAGACCCGGTAACTCGAGAGGGTCAAAACGTCATTGACTACAAAAAGAGGGAGAGTTCTAGGACATTAGAAAAATTCCTACTAAGTGGATTGAAACCTTACTCCATATGGACCTCCCCGATTATTCCAATGACCAACTGCTTCTTTTTATTAGTCACTGTATAATATGTCACTGTTGGTTATGGTCACTACTCTGGGACACAAAAGTCACTTGAATTACTTTTTATCTTGTATATAGTGTGGATACACAGCAATTGTTTTACTCTTTTTTCATATGATTGTTCTTTGAAAACTAAAAGTTACGCCCATGTTCGACTGAAGAAGGCTTGATGGAAATTCTGTTGTATGTGGGCTTCAATTTCAAAACTTTGATTGATTCCTTATTGAATCAATATAATAACATTGTTAGAAGGACATAATTCCCCGTTCTAACTACAATCAATCAATCAATCAATCAATCAGAGTAATTTTAAAGCGCGCTACCGTGAGGGTCCCAAGGCGCTGAGGGGAGAGGGGGGTGCTGCTACTGCTCAAAGAGCCAGGTCTTGAGGAGTCTTCTGAAGGCAAGTAGGTCTTGGGTCTGCCATTTGTGGGTCGGAGGGTGTTCCAGGTCTTGGCGGCGAGGTAGAAGAAGTATCTGCTGCCGGAGGTCAAATGTTGGAAGCGGAGTGGAACAGCAGCGAGGGCGGGGCTGCTGGAGCGGTGCTGGCAGGTGGGGGTGTGGAAGCTGAGTCTGCTGTTCAGGTAGGCTGGTCCGGCGTTGTGGAGTGCTTTGTGTGCGTGGATGAGGAGCTTGAAGGTGATCCTCTTGTCGACGGGGAGCCAGTGTAGGTCTCTCAGGTGGGGGGTGATGTGGCTGCGGCGGGGGACGTTGACGATCAGTCAGACGGAGGCGTTTTGGATGCGTTGTAGTCGTCTTAGGTGTTTGGCTGGGATTCCTGCGTAGAGTGCGTTGCCATAGTCCAGTCTGCTGCTGACGAGGGCCTGTGTCACCGTTCTTCTTGTTTCAGTCAGGATCCACTTGTAGATCCTGCGAAGCATGCAGAGGGTGTTGTAGCAGGAGGAGGAGACGGCTTTGACCTGCAAACTCTAATTTGGATGCAAGGAACTAACACTCCTTGCTTTCTTTATTTTTACATTTGTTGTTCAAATGAGTTCCTTGTGAACCAAGTTTTTGTTGGCTGATTAGCTATACCCAGTTCACAGGGACATATGGGTTGCTCTTGTTCTTTGTTAAAATAGATTGTGCTCTTTCAATGTAAGCATTTTTGGGAACTATGATGTCACTCCAAGCGTGAGGTGAAAACTGCATTTAACTCTTGTGAGTATAGCTTTTTTGTTTCCACTATGAGTTTGTTGGGCAGAAACTCACCTGTATGGCTCTGGAGAGCATGCCCAAGCTCTCTGTTACACTCCTAGAAATTGGAGGTATGCTTCTGCGGGTTCGTCATTTTTGTCACAGTGGACTCGACAATTGCTCATGTTCACTGAGGGCCGCCCTTGTGCTGGCATAAGATCCCAGACCCCAGCTCTAAGATCAGAAGGAGCATATAAGGTTCACCCTCGTCTGGAGAGTCACTGCTGCCTTCTCACTGCACTGAGAGTGACTGGCAGTCATGTCATCAAATGACTGCAGTAGAAGGGATTGGCCATTTTGCCTGTTGCCTTTACAGAAGAAAACCCTACTGGCTTCTCCTAGTATAAGGTCTGCCTAGTCCTCCGATCCAGCACTTTAATTTCATTTTTGTTTTTAAAAAGTGAATGTTTCCCCTGCATGCATTAAGTAAGGTGAGCTTTGAGTGTGTTGTGCTTACTGCACGGGGATAGGACACCATTTTAGGACTCCAGTGTGTCAAGATGGAAACAGGAGGCGACTCAGCATAAGCTCATTGTAAAACTGAGTGAAGCCTTGGAGAGTTCCGCAACCTGCCCTTTGAACTGGGTCTTGTGAAGTGATTGGACACTGGGTGGTGATTCCTCTTTGAAGTGCATAAGTTGCACTTGTTTCCCCTCTCCCTGGCAGGGTCATTGCCAAATGTTTGTGGTCAGTGAGGATACCTCTCCCTCCTTTCTGCCTTTATTTTCCACCGCCACCTCCCTCGCACCAAAATCTACTTGTTCTTCCTACTGATTATGCCAGACAGAGACTGCGGCAGTGTAAGATGAAATCTTTTCAAAGTCTAATATCCTGATGTAACTGTAAACAGAGAGGAGCTTTGAAATTAACTTGTATCTACCAACCAATGATAAACACTGGGCAGAAACCCCTAAGGCGGAGGTGCGTTGCCCCACTGCTCTCAGAGCAGGAAAAATAAAGAGATAATAACAACGTTATTATCATTTTATTTTTCGTAGCTATGGGGCTAGGTTAGGGTGGGGTGAGGCTGGCGACACAAGGAGGAGAAGTAGTTTGTGCACAATAAGTGCCATGACGGTTTGGAAGGCCATCTTGGGCCAGCCAAACAGTCATGCACACTTAGCATATTCTTCATCCGGATGTATTGCACAGCCTGGGTGGAGAACATCCACAGGCTCCCACTTCCTGCCTGAGCTCCGAACCACAGCTCTCAGACCAATCACAGCGCTGCTGTCATACTGGTGACTGCAGCCTGGTGATTGGCTTCCGGGAGTCTGTGTGCTTTCTGCTTCCAGGACTCTGAGTCAGGAAGAGAAGAGCAGGAGAGACGGTGGCCGTGAAGAGGTAAGTGGTTTTTATATATATTTTGGGTTTTTTAACCACACCAAGGCCATACCACCCCAGTTCCTAACCTGCCTCTGTAGGAAGGTGGATATCTGACTATGGTTGCCCCCAACTTTTTACCTAGTGTTTTGCTGGTTTTCGACATAGTTGGCCTGGGATCCTGCTATTCAGGGTCCCAGGCTTCCTGTTCTCTCTGTTAAAATGGACTCCATGTACCTTAGGTACATATCTAATTGGATACTGGGTCACCTTCTCAGCCCCTGTACAGCGTACCTAAGGTATATTTTGGAAGAAGGGGACCTCTATATACAACTATTACACTTGCTATACATAGGGAAAGAAATTAGTTAACACCTTGGCTGCTAGGCGTTTTCCCCTGCTGTGCTGGGAATTGCTATTTTCCTTTATCCATGACGAGCCCAGCTCGTCATCAGCGTGCGAGCGCCCTGCTCCATGACGAGCTGGGCTCGTCATGAGTGTGGAAGGGGTTAAGGAAGGTCTATAGCTAAGTGACACAATCAATATCTATTTATATAAAATTCAAAATTGATATAACCTAAATATGAAATATAAAGTCCAACTATATATAGAAAACCTCAAACATTGAAAGTTTCACATTTGATTTTATTAGTATATGTTATATATATTTATCATTTCTTTAAAGGTATACATATTTATATATTTTTTTGTTTTTCTTTTCTGTTTTCTTTTCGTTTCTTATAGTTGTTTTTCAATATAACAACAGTCAGTTAAAATCATAATAGAAAAAGTACATAACTAATAGACATGAGACTGAACAAAATGTTGAAGGCAAAGCGGTAGATATCACTACGCGCGTTTTGGCTCTTGAGCCTTCTTCAGGTGACCGTCTATTGCTCTATAAATTGTAAAAAAACATATATCAATAAATTTACAAGACAGACATAATATATACAGTGGACTTAAACAAATGCACAAAATATATACACTTATTTAGCTATGTGTCTTCATATGAGCAGCAAGGTTAGAGCATTATTTAACAAGTATGTCTTTCAAATACAAATGTATTACATCAAGTATGAAGTTCTGCACCTTGTTAGATATTACCCTTCTAATTACATATTGACATAGTCTATTAGTTCATATAGTGTGTGTCAAAAACGAACATCTTTTAGACATGACAGTTTTAGCAGAACGCGAACTCATTTTTTCAAAAAGCAAATTGAGAATGACATTCTTTAATTGTTCAGAAAAGGGGGTGGTGATGGACAGAGTTTCTGAATAAAGCAGAATACTCTAACCCAGTCAACAGATCAGGGCTTGATCTATCACCGTTTTTTAGCTCACTGCACCATCCCAGCTCAGAACCTGGCTACATGCAAATTAGTCTGTCCCTGGCCCATTGCATCATGGGAACAGGGCAGACCAAACTACCAAGCCAATTCTTTAACTGGAAAGGAAACAAGCTTCCGGGGACCGGTTTCTGGCATTACAGCCGTCTTCGACCCGGCTTGCTTGAATCCTGATGGTACAGTGAGCAAGGGACTCATGTCTGAGTATACCCTTCCACGCTTATGGTGGACAAAACGATTCAGAAAAGGGGGTGGTGATGGACAGAGTTTCTGAATAAAGCAATATACTCTAACCCAGTCAACAGATCAGGGCTTGATCCATCACCGTTTTTTAGCTCACTGCACCATCCCAGCTCAGAACCTGGCTACATGCAAATTAGTCTGTCCCTGGCCCAGTGCATCATGGGAACAGGGCAGACCAAACTACCAAGCCAATTCTTTAACTGGAAAGGAAACAAGCTTCCGGGGACCAGTTTGTGGCATTACAGCCGTCTTCGACCCGGCTTGCTTGAATCCTGATGGTACAGTGAGCAAGGGACTCATGTCTGAGTATACCCTTCCACGCTTATGGTGGACAAAATGATTCAGAAAAGGGGGTGGTGATGGACAGAGTTTCTGAATAAAGCAGAATACTCTAACCCAGTCAACAGATCAGGGCTTGATCCATCACCGTTTTTTAGCTCACTGCACCATCCCAGCTCAGAACCTGGCTACATGCAAATGAGTCTGTCCCTGGCCCAGTGCATCATGGGAACAGGGCAGACCAAACTACCAAGCCAATTCTTTAACTGGAAAGGAAACAAGCTTCCGGGGACCGGTTTCTGGCGTTACAGCCGTCTTCGGCCAGGCTTGCTTGAATCCTGATGGTACAGTGAGCATGGGACTCATGTCTGAGTATACCCTTCCACGCTTATGGTGGACAAAACGATTCAGAAAAGGGGGTGGAGATGGACAGAGTTTCTGAATAAAGCAGAATACTCTAACCCAGTCAACAGATCAGGGCTTGATCCATCACCGTTTTTTAGCTCACTGGAGACCAATTTGCATGTAGCCAGGTTCTGAGCTGGGATGGTGCAGTGAGCTAAAAAACGGTGATGGATCAAGCCCTGATCTTTGGACTGGGTAGGAGTGGTCTGCTTAATTCAGACACTCTGTTCATCACCACCCCCTTTTCTGAATCATTCTTTAATTGTGGCAGAGCTGTACCAGAAAAATACTTCTTCAAACCATGAGAGAAACATGTTAGTGAATTATGAGAAAATCACGTGACATGATCATTTCCCCGAACACATTCTATATAATGACATTAGAAAATAACATTCCTTGATTATAGAAGGACTACAAAAACAAACTGCTTTTATAGAACATATCGGGTTGAAATGCTGACATTACAAAAAACGAGCCATTATAATAAGTAATGCCTTGTTATCTTACATCTATAGATATCAAGAAGCCCTAATTATCGACTGGCCTACTACATCCACACCATTTATCACGTCTGGGTCCATATCAATTGTTGTAAGTATGGGTCCAAATCAATTGCTGTAAGTATAGTTGAGTAATTTTACATGATCACTAAACAGTTGATGTATTATAGACTTCGTTATCTAGAATTGATATTGTTAGGCGCTTAGCCACACTACTGTTTCCTAATCACGTTATGTGATGCTTCTAGAGTCTTATAAGCTTTATTATCTAGAACTTTTATTGTAAGGCGCTTAGTCACATTATCACTCTCTGATCATGTCATGTGATGTCCCTAGAGTCTACCAACATGTCTATCTCAAGTTCTATAAATGCAGTTTGTTTTTGTAGTCCTGCTATAATCAAGGAATGTTATTTTCTAATGTCATTATATAGAATGTGTTCGGGGAAATGATCATGTCATGTGATGTTCTCATAATTCACTAACATGTTTCTCTCATGGTTTGAAGAAGTATTTTTCTGGTACAGCTCTGCCACAATTAAAGAATGTCATTCTCAATTTGCTTTTTGAAAAAAATAGTTTGGGTTCTGCTAAAACTGTCATGTCGAACAAATGTTCATTTTTGACACACACTATATGAACTAATAGACTATGTAAATATGTAATTAGAAGGGTAATATCTAACAAGGTGCAGAACTTCATACTTGATGTAATACATTTGTATTTGAAAGACATACTTGTTAAATAATGCTCTAACCTTGCTGCTCATATGAAGACACATAGCTAAATAAGTGTATATATGTTGTGTATTTGTTTAAGTCCACTGTATATATTATGTCTGTCTTGTAAATTTATTGATATATGTTTTTTTACAATTTATAGAGCAATAGACGGTCACCTGAAGAAGGCTCAAGAGCCGAAACGCGCGTACTGATATCTACTGCTTTGCCTTCAACATTTTGTTCAGTCTCATGTCTATTGGTTATGTACTTTTTCTATTATGATTTTAACTGACTGTTGTTATATTGAAAAACAACTATAAGAAAAGAAAAGAAAACAGAAAACAAAAACAAAAAAAGAATATAAATATGTATACCTTTAAAGAAATGATAAATATATATAATATATACCAGTAAAATCAAATGTGAAACTTTCAATGTTCAAGGTTTTCTATATATAGTTGGACTTTATATTTCATATTTAGGTTATATCAATTTTGAATTTTATATAAATAGATATTGATTGTGTCACTTAGCTATAGACCTTCCTTAACTCAGTGTATCTTAGGTACCCAGGGCATAGGTGCACCCAGGGCCTACCAGGGGCTGCAGCATGTATTATGCCACCCCTGGCTGGCCATCCAAAACTGACACAACTGGCTGGTAACACATCTGGAGCAAGGTGGTGTAATCACCCTTTGCTTTAGATATAGTATACCTATATCTAACTCTAAAATGGACACATATACTCCTATAAGTCACTCCTATGGCAGGCCTTAACAATCCTGGAGGTAGAGTGCTTAGAATTATGTGATATGGTGCTCTAGCATGAGCTGAGCCTGTTTGCAGCTTTCGGAACCAAGCCCTTTACTTGTTTCCATGATAATGCTATACCATATACTCTTAAGTGCATTATAATCCTCGTGGTTATTGCTAACTTTGGCACAGCATTATCAAAACATGTCGAGTAAGGTTTCATACGAATTGGTATTAAGCATGGGCGAATTTTGCGGATCTCGCGTTCGCGAATTTTGCGGATTTGCGAACTCGCAATCCGCAAAATCCGCGAATTCCCGCGAGTTTGCGGATTTTTTTTTTTTGTGTTCGCCCGTGTTTCTGCCAGTTCGCGAGGGTTTTTACAATTTCGCAATTTGCGAACTTACCTGTCGGGTCGCAAGTTTTGCGAACTTGTTGTTTCTACGTGTCCAGCCTGTTTGGGACACTCTTCTTCATCACTGCCACTCTCTGTCACCACTGCCACTCTCTGACTACTCATGCCACCCTCTGGCCCACCCATGCCACCCTCTGTTTCATCACCACACCCTCTGGTTGTCCAGTGTACATTATTTTTGGCAAAGCAAAGCACACCTTCCCTGCCTCAAGTGACCTGAATTAATTTGGGGCTGATTAATGTGTCACAGAATATTTTTTTAGCTGGCACCTGCTTCCTTAGTGCGCCCTGATTAGTGATCTTTTGCACTTGCTAAGTGCTTTCATTGTTGCTAAATTAGTTACAACACCTGCCCTGCCCCAACTGACACTAATGAATTAGGGGCTGATTAATGGATTTTAACTTCCAGCCTGGCTCCTGCTTGTCTCCCTTAGCTGTAATTCAGGACCTTTGTGGCATATGTGTAACTATTCTGAGGTTCAGAGCAGGGTCACATAATAGTTGCAACTGGCAACTGAACTCTGGAGGGGCCCCTCAGGAAGCACTACAGGAAATGGCTACTAATGATGAGCCTGAACTTTTGAACCTGGCAAGTAGTTTCAGTTTTGCTAAGATCGTATTTCTGCAATTTAGCACTTATTCGCGGGGCGCGAAGTTGTACTGGGAAGCCGCGAACTCACGCGAACAGTGCGAGCAGTGCGAGCAAAATCCGCTGCTCGCGGATTTGCGGATTTTGCGGGAGATTCGCGAATCTCGCGGATTGCGGATTTCCCGAAAATCCGCAAAATCCGCGAGCGGAACGGATTTTCCGCCCATACCTAATTGGAATACTACCCCCTCACCAGTTCTGGTGACGGGGGTAGCATTCCACCCTTTTACAGGGGCACGACTTGTATGTAACTTTGAACCCCGGTTAAAGTTAACTCAAGCCTCAGCATCACAAAATGAATGCTGCCACCACAGACACAAGTTTGACCTCCTGCTGCTGGGAGTCCTTCCAGCGAGGGATGCCTGGACAAAGGGTTTCCTGCCTTGGGAGGTGCTAGCACCACCCCAGACAGGATTTTGTGTATTAGGTAGGACAGGCCTGAAATGAATGAGACATGCCTGGGCCACACAGGGAGTTCCTGTGCATACACCGGTTCAAACCAGTTGCTGGGGCAGTCCAGCCCCAGCTCTGTCACGACACCGGACAAAGGATGGGGGGTGTAACCACCCCCCTTCCTGGTCCCACCCATAGGAGGGACCTAGTCATAGTACAGCCCCCTTTAGGGGAATAAAGGTAGGAGCTGGTCCCATTCCAAATTAGTTTAATCCTGATTTGAAACTCTACAAGAAGAAACTCTGGACTTCGACGTTCTGCTCCACAGAAGACTGAAGAAATCTCCCTTGTGGCCAAGGAGTGACCACCCTGCACAAGCAGGCACCATCAAGCGTTCCAGCGGTTCACTTTGTCGTCTTCCCTGGTGGATCCAGACTTCAGAGCCCAACGAGACCCGGACTTCCAGACCTCTCCGACCTCTACCTACATCTGCAGCACAGCTGAGATCCGTGGGTGCGACGAGACACGTGGGACTAGCCATCTTGGAGAAACTGCACTTCGCTTCCAGCACGACTTCAGAGGTATCCTCAATGAAGTGCTTTGGGGATTGAGAAGCCCCAGCCACGAGCAGCTCCTGCACAGAAGATCAGCCCTCCAGCATCCACGAGATCTGTGTGGGGCCCTTTTGCTTGATTGCTGCTCGACGCGTTGTCTGGTCACTTGCCGGCTGGCTAGTGACCTCCTAGACGACGATCCACAAAATCCACACTGCTTGTCTGGTTGCTCCAAACTGGCCCTTGCTTCCCTGCAAAGGAGAAGCACCCCGGACCCTCCCGGTCTGCACCAGACGCCTTTTCCACTCACCGCGTGGATTGCCTTTGCCAAGGCCTGTTGATGCCGAATCCGGAACCAACACCGCCGACAGCGAGAGCCTGCATGGGACAGCTCGTGCCTCCATCCTGGTTGTCGAAGACACCACCTGGTCCACGTGGCTGCAGAGTCAAGCGTCCACTCTTCACCTGATCGCAACAACAGCATCTGGTTCCTTCCTGGTTCCACTCCGGTCACTGGCTTGTGACTTTGAACATTGTCCCCTCTGCTTTCAGGTCTTCATCTTTCTCGATCCACCCTTGGATCACTCCGGACAGCTTTCTCCTGGTCGCCTGCAGCATATTTCTTCAAGGCTCCATAGACTTCAACGCAGAAACCCGATACACTTTCACACCTATGCACCCGCAGCCCGTGGGTGAGGTAACGAGAGCATTTTGGTGCTCAAGAGTAGATTAACTCTCCTAGTCTCCAGATTTCCAGTCGTTTTAGTCCTAACTAGTCAGAACTGTCCCTACTCACCTTTTTCGTAAATTGTACTGTCCATTGACTTTGTTACGCATCTCGCGTGTGAGTTCACACTCTGCACACGCGTTCCGTGGGCCTCCTGCTACTTACCTAAAGTTAGGGTAGTGTAGTCCCAGCGATCCTACAGCCTCTGGACAGCTCCTTTCCTTCCATCGATTTCCTTATACCACTTGTTTAGTATATGGTTTGACGTGCCCCTAGGGCAACATTGTAACTTGTGCAACTTACTGTATTTTTCTTAAGAGTCTTGTCATTTGCTTAGCCCTCTGATCTCATAAAGAGTTTAGAGGTGCATGTTAGTTAATAAATATCTTGTTTATTTTCATAACTACCTGTGTGTTGTCCTTTCATTTGGTATTCAAGGGGTTATATGTGGTAAAACAGCTGGCTTCACATGCCAAAAGAGTTTAGCCTAAGACTGCTTTGTCCATGCTACCATTAGGATAGCAGGTCTATAAGGTTGACTTACAACCAATCACAATAAGGGTTGTTTGGACTGATACAAGGTGATCACTAGAACTAGTGAGCATCATATATCAGGACAACTTCTCACAGCCGCCACGGGCAGAAACACCAAGTCAGTCTTCCTGTGATTTTTCACTGACAAGTATATAGGCTTACAACACTGTAAGGGAAAACATGCTCTGAGCTCCAGGAGTGGTTTCCATGACAGTGAGCTCTCTTATCAGGTTGGGAACAAAACCTTAAGCAAGCAACTGCAAGTAGAACTGAATGAATGCCGTCGGGAATGAGGAGCAAGGGCCTGCTGAAATCAGGGGCACTTCAGATAGCATCCCCCATCTGAGCACCTAACTAGTGAATTTCTTAGTGCAGCTCCCTGGCAACTTGGGGCTGTGCATTCGACTTTGGATCTCAAAATTTGTGCGAAGCACGCCTGATTCTGCCTTGAAGCAAGAACCAAGTACTGTGGATGTGGGTACAAGGTATGACGCTGTGGGAGAAACGGCTGTATAGAAAAAGAGATCATTCGGTCCAGTGGTCTGTTGTCTGAGGGACAAGAAACTATCTTTATATGCTAACTGGAAGGGCCTACAGTGAGGATCAGCCCCACAAGGAACAGCGGTGAGTTGCATCAGACCCTGACATTCTCAAAGTGTATCCTGTTTTCTCCTAACAGAACTTGCTTGTGAAAAAACCTCCTTCAATGTAGGCAGTGACCGATTTGTTGTGATCGCTTGTTAAAGCCAAATGTAGTCACTTTCGCAAGAGATTGGGTGTCAGAGACAGACACCGCACTATCCACCAGTATCACAAATAGATTTATCTAAGGTTATTGTAGTAACTATTGCCCGCCTCCTAAAACTAGCCACCTAACTTGGTTTCCAATAATACAGTTTTTACACACATTCGGAGAGGCACTGTTATAGTCACAATTCCTAGCTACAATGCCATACAATTTAATACTAGAGACGACTGGAGTGATGGACGTTCACGCAGATTTTTTTGAAGATTACAAATATTTTATTTCATTTCAGTGCATCCGCAGCCAATGCGTTTCGCCCAACATGGGCTTCTTCAGGGTTTTTTCAAATATGAATATGACCTTTGTAGTCAATTCCCGCTGGACAAGTCCTTCAGTGTACAGTATACCATCAGGCAATTTTATAGGACATAGAGGCCTTCTGCGAAACTGAGTACAAGTTTCTAGTGTATATGGTTTCCTAAGTGAGACTCTCTCATCAGTTCCTATGAAGCAGGAGTTTCAAATCGGGTCGAGGTACGCGTCGATCATTAGAAATGACGAGGGAATCGCCAGTGCTCTAATCGGCACTTCACACCAGAACTCCTGCTTCATAGGAACTGATGAAATGTGATTTATAACCGCGCAACTTAGCCCAGTGGGCGTCAAGGCGCCTAGCTCAATATCTAGCTGAGTCAACAAGGTGACGGGAACTTACTGGTAGGCTTTAATGAAACACCAAGTTTTAAGGGCTTTCCTAAAGAGATCCAGTGAGGGCTGAGATTTGATCTCCAACGGAAGTGTGTTCCATAATTGGGGTGCCAAGATGGAGAATGCCCTACTCCCCCATCTAACCTTCCTAGAACGAGGGACTACCAGTTGATTTGGCTCTAGAGAGTGAAGAAATCTGCTGGGCACATAGCGGGTAAGCAGAGACCCAAGAGCATCAGAAGGGCCTGCCATGAGGGCACTGTAAGTGAGGCAAAGGAGTTTGAAAGACACCCTAGAGGGAATAGGGAGCCAATGGAGGCTCTTCTTTGCCATAGTAGCAGATGCAAGCCATGGAAGGGCCAACACAAATCGCGCAGCAGCTTTCTGCACCACCTGCAAACGCTGCAGAAGGCACTTGTTGGCCCTAGCATAGAGTGAATTACAATAGTCAAGCCTGGAGCCAACAAGAGCAATCACGATCTGCTTGCGTGCCTGGGGGGAAAGGTAGTGAAGGATTCTTTTAAGGGTCCTAATAACTCCCCAACAGGTGGCAACTGTCCTATTTACCTGGAGCTCCATAGAGAGCGAGGTGTCGAAGATGACACCGAGATTCCTGGCAGATTGGGCGGGAGTGGGGCAGGTGCCAAGAGATGAGGGCCACCACTCGGCCAACCACACGTCCTGGTCCTTACCAAAGACCAGGACCTCTGTTTTGTCGCCATTCAACTTTAGGGAGTTAAGGATCATCCACTCTGCAACAAGCTGCATGCAAGACCTAAAGTTGGACGCGGATGTACTCACAGAGTGGGCCAGGGACACCATAATCTGCGTGTCATCGGTGTACGACACCACCTCCATCCCCTGTGATCTTACTAATCTCGCGAGGGGGGCCACGTAGATATTAAACAGGGTCGGGCTCAAGGCCGACCCCTGTGGCACCCCACATTGCAACAATTTAGCAGGGGAGAGGAAATCTCCGAGCATCACTCGCTGTTCTCTCTGCTGTAAAAAAGAGTTCAGGAGACTCAGGGCCGACCCTGTTACCCCTGCCTCCCTTAACCGAGATGTTAAAGTAAATGTAAATGTAAATGTTTTTGAGCTTGTAAAGCGCACTGCTACCCGTCCATAGGTCTCCTGGCGCTGTATAACTCTGGGGAACCCGTCCTGGCTTTCCCTGTGAGATGGTCCCTTGCTGGGAGTCCCCAAGGTGGAGCCAGGCATCCCCGGAGTTGGTGGGCCGTTGTGGAGATTAGGCAAGCTAATGCCCAGAGTTGCCGAGTAGGACCCCTGATTAGAGTAAGCACTGAAGCGAGAATAATCGAGTCCGCTGACCAAGGTCCACGACCCTACCGCGTCGGGAATTGAACCCTGGTCCCGGGCCGACTTCTGCTCTCGGGCCTGCTGCCTCTAACCAGTGAGCCACACTACTCCACTAGCATAAAGTAGAGGGAGACAGGGTGTCAAACGCCGCCGTGAGGTCCAACAGCACTAACACGGTAGTTTGGCCAAGATCTACTTTTCGGCGAATGTTATCTACCACCTTGGTCAGAGCAGACTCAGTGCTGTGGAATTTCCTAAAGCCATGTTGGGAGCCGTCCAAGAACCCAGAGGAGTCCAAGAAGATGGATAAATGAGAGTTCATGTGAGCTTCCAACATCTTTGCTGGAGCCGGCAGAAGGGATATTGGTCTGAAATTCTTAAGAAGGCCAGGGTCCAAAGAGGACTTTTTAAGGAGAGGCTTCACTATCGCCTTCTTCCAGACCGTAGGAAAGGTGCCCTGTTCCATAGCCCCATTCATTATTTCCGACAGGGGGGTAAAATTATATCCCTACATTCCTTAAGTACTTTCAAAGGAACTGGGTCCAGAGGGGAAGCTGATTTAGTTCTGTCGAGCAATCGATTAAGACCCTCCAGGGAAAGCGCTGGAAAGTGAGTAAGGGTATGGGTAGGATCTCCAGCCCAAGATTCAAGATGCGTAATTCCAGAGGAATCATTGTCATTCGGGGTATTCCTCTGGGATTGTAGAGCAAGATAGATATCATCTATTTTTTTTATAAAAGAAGTCCGAGATGTTGTTGCATAACTCTTGTGAACTTACCACGGGGTCAGGTGCCTGAAGAGACCAGAGGGAGTCCACAATCTTAAAAAGCTCTTTAGATGAAGAGAGAGTGTCACTTAGGAAACCACATACACTAGAAACGTGTACTCAGTTTCGCAGAAGGCCTTTATGTCCTATAAAATTGCCTGATGGTATACTGTACACGGAAGGACTTGTCCAGCAGGAATTGACTACAAAGGCCATATTTATATTTGAAAAAGCCCTGAAGAAGCCCGTGTTGGGCGAAACGCGTTGGCTGTGGATGCACTGAAATGAAATAAAATATTTGTAATCTTCAAAAAAATCTGCGTGAACGTCCATCACTCCTGTCATCTCTAGTATTAAATTGTATGGCATTGTAGCCAAATCTAGGGGCATATTACCAACAACTAGCGATAATTTTTGTCTCTAACTTGTTTAGAGACAAAAATTATCGCCGCACATCGGCGATTTTTATCGCAGATAAACCTTGCTATTAGCAAGGTTTATCGCAAATGCGATAAAAAACGGCAGCAATGCATGAATATCGCTGAAAAGTCAGCGATATTCATGCATTATCGAGCAAATGCTCTTAGCCATGTTATCCACCTCCCATTGGATAACATGGCTAAGAACTGCTCAGGGCAGGTGTTAGCTTTTGGAGATATTCGCACTTAGCGCGAATATCTCCAAAAGTTGGTAATAGGAGATAGCGATGTTAGGGACTGTTTCCAGTCGCTAACATCTTGGCACGCCCACTTTGCATGTCATTAGTGATAAATATCACTGACCTGCAAAGCGGGGCCCAAGATGGTCGCTATCTCCTATTAGCTGTCACTAACTGGTGTTAGCGACAGCTTGGTAATAGGGAGATAATTTTATCTCCGCTTTCTTGGCTTTTAAAGCCAAAAAAGCGGAGATAAACCCCCTTGATAATATGCCCCCTAGTCACTTATTGATTGCAAAATCTTATGTCAAAGTCAAAAGGGCTCAATTGTTTTGTGTGCACAGTTTTATCTTGTATGTTGTTTCTGCATGTTCATTAATAGCCTAAGCATGTGTACTATTTAGCTGTTTGTAGAATATATATTTTTTATATAAATTAAAACTACTGTTGGTGGTAGTAACATTATTTAGAGTTGTTGTCTCTGATGAGTGCTTAGTTACTAGCACTCACCACCTCCTTGAGGAAGCCTTGGACCGCCTTGCCTCACTATCTCTTGGCGGGGTGCTAAAGAACTGTACATGATGCTCAGTTTTGGTCTAGTAGTAAGAGGGCCCCAAGACACCAGAGATAAAGGGACTTAAAATTATGCACAAAAGTGCATCTATTTAACACTCTGGCACCCATTATCTACAGAGAGGGGAGGGATGAGTCCTCTGCAGCTGCTCATTTCATTCCTCCGGAACACCAGCAATTCTTCATAAATAGAAGCATATGGAAGGAAGGCAAATGTTGCCATTTTATTTCCTCACGAGTTTGATTTGTTGCGAGCCTGGATGGCTTTGCAGCTCTAATCTTTGCACATAGTCCTGCAGCTTTCAGTAAACAGAACATTCAGTTGCTCTGCATTGTTAGTGCGATTATTGTCAACTTGCAGCTACGAAAATAATGTCTGAAAATAATATGGTGATCTCCAACACACTCACTGCTAGCATTACAGTTCAGACTATTTGTTTTCTAGGTCCTAAGCTTCACACGCCCTCTTAGAATAAAGAGCTCTCCTGTTGGCATACATCTAGGCCTGGCTTGTGTAAAACGTGTGTGTGTTAACAGGAAAACCCAGCTACATACGATAAGGCGGGGGGTGGGCAGGAGATGCATGGAAGGAGAAGGAGATGGAAAAAAGGAGGAAGGAAGGGAGTGGAGAGGGCGAATGAGAAAATTAGAGGAGGGTATGACAGGGAAAGGTGCGGAATATAAATAAATGAGAGGAGAAACAGGCATGCAAAAGGAGGGGACCGTGAAAGAGAATGGGGTCAAGAGAAAAAAAAATTGAAGGAAGAGGAAGATTAGAAGGACAGAGAAAGGAGAAGACATGAGGAAGACATGAGGGGCAGGGAGAAAGTGGAGGAAATGGGACAGTAATTGTTTAAGAGGAAGATGGGGGAGAAGAATGAACAAGTGAGAGAAAGAGTACATCGGGCAAAAAAAGGAAGAAGATAGAAGAAGGCAAAGGTAAAAGATAGAAGAAGGCAGTTGAAAAGGTAGTGAGAGGTGAGCAAGAGGGAGAAACAAGTTTGTGCATGGCTGAAGAAAGGAGGGCAGGAGAGAAATGGAGGAAGCGACAGGGCAGAGAAAGAAGAAAAGAGAAGGACAGAGTAATGATATGAGAGTAGGAAAGAAAGACGGACAGATAAGGAGAAAGAAAAGATGAGAAAAAATGGAAAAGGGAGAAGTGATTTGAAAGATAAAGGAAGGAGAATGTGGAGAAGATGGGGGCATGAGAGAAAAATTAGAGTGACAGCAGGGATGTATGAGGAGAGATGGGTGAGACTGATGATATGGAAAACAGAAGCTCGAGGTTCACTTCACTGCGCCTGTTAACAACGGAGCTGCAGAATAGTGCTGCATCTCTCTTTGGTTTCTCTGCGCCCTCTCTCAGCTTTAGTATTCCTTTATTTCTTTCCCATCTCTCTTCTCTTGCTCCCTCTTCCATGAAACTCGCCCTCCTGTCATTTGCCTTTGTTCTTTTTTCGCCATGCTTCTCTTTCTTCGACCCTCATAGTTCGACCCCCACCCCCCGCATTCCGCCACGCCGACCTTTTTACCTCCTTCTCGTCTCCCTTTCTAATAGCTTTATTTCCTTCCCTCGTCCTCCTCTCTTTTCACACCTCATTTCTCTCTCCCTTGCACTCGTTTCCGCGGGCATCCTCCCCTCTCCCACCCCAGCACATCACAGTGTCTTGATATTTTGTCTCATCCATTCTCTGAATTTTTTTCACGTCCCACCAAATCTCACTCTGCCCTCTTCTGCCCCTTTCGCGTCACCCTTTCCCTTATTGTTTCGTTGTTTTACTCCACACTTGTCATCTGCCCTCCCTCTTCAGTCTCTGCCACACCACATCGCCACTTTATCTTCGCCTTTCTAGTCCCTTATCCAGCCTCTCATTTCAATTCCCCAGTCCCCCCTGCTATGTTTTTCTTCGTTTTTTTTCTTTTCTATTTCACCACTCCCTGCTACATCTATCCTTTCTCTTTCCTCTATCATCTATCGTGAATTCCCTTTCTTTCTTCCCTCCTTCTATCTATTGCCTCCTTTTTTTCTCGACACGCCATCCCACCTTCCACCCTCCTCTCCCCTTTCTCTTTTTCTCTGCCTCAGAATTCAAATGGCTTTATCTGCGTGACAAATCCAAAAATTGCAGCCAAGGTTCATATATCAGACGCCGCACGGGCATAAAACTCGTCATCGCGGCTCTGATTAACACAGCTGAAGCCACATCCCGGCAGCGGCCGCGAGAGCAGCGACGTCCCCGCGCTCGCGCTCCTCTCGGAGATCTGACTGCGCAGCCGCTCCCTCGCGCTCGCCGAAGTGCGCCTTAATTAGGATGAGCTGGAGCACGGAGACCGGGCCCTGCACGCGCCGGATTCTGGAACTTTCAACAAACGACGGCACAAAGCAGAGTTTGATTCAGAGAGGTCTGAGAAGTGGTGAAAAGTGGGGCGCTTTGCAGCAATACATGTTATGGGCTCTTTGATGAGAACCGGCCTCTGAGAAACTCCAGACAGGCGAGTGCCTTTGAAATGTCAGTGGGTCTGGTGCAGAGTCAGTCGCGGTCACGTGAAAGGCAGCAGCGCCAGGGAAGAAGCAATTACAAGTCAAGTAATGTTTGGGAAGAGCCTGCAGGGCTAGGGGAGATCCAGTCATATTTCAGTAAGCTGCGTTGGAAAGAATGGTGGGGCTGGGGTTGAGTCAGTCATGTCAGACCAGTGCCAGAAAGAATGGTGGGGCTGGGGTTGAGTCAGTCATGTCAGACCAGTGCCAGAAAGAATGGTGGGGTTGGGGTTGAGTCAGTCATGTCAGATCAGTGCCTCTGAAAAGCAGTTAAGACTGGGGGAGAAACATTCACATATGGTGCCTCAAAAATGGCCAATAGTACGAGGGAACAGCCAGCTCACACTCACCCGTCAATTAGGTACATTAGAGAGAGGCCCATAGCTGTTGGGATGAGTCAACCACAAGTCAATCAGGTGCTGCTGTAAGACCCGAAGAGAGGGGGGGGGGATCATTTATGTGCCAGGCTAGTGTCTCAGAAGAGCCTGTAGGCCTGGAAAAGACAGGTTGGGCTGGGGTATAGTGAGTCACATATCAGATCAGTGCCAATAAAAGCCTGTAGGCCCTTAGGAGTCACATGTAATACAGGTGAACCTGATGCCTGAAAAAATAGTGAGCTACACACTAGTCACACACTGGTTTGCAACCACTAAATAGTGTTTTATTGAATTACAAATAATTGTGAATGGTGTATTTCCTATGATTGCGCACCATACTACAAAAAAAGCTATCCACACACACACACACACAGAACCACACACACACACACACACACACACACAGAGCCACACACAGGGCACGAGTCGGGGTACCACGCGGGTGGACGGCATCCCCCCACTTATTTTCGAGGGTTTTTCAGGGTGGACGCCGTCCACCCTGCTCAATCAGAACCGCGTCCACCATTACTGATGAATTATGTTTGCCTCTAGGCTGTGCGTGTGTGCCCGAATGCAGACTTGCTTCCTACAGCGCCCAGACGCTCTGTGGGAGTGCGCTCTCCCCTCGAGAAGCATAATACATAACAAAAGGGTATCGTCAAAACGTCCCTTTTCAAAGCGGGAGGCGCACCAGGAAGCCCAGTACAGCAATTAAATTACAAAGGGGCTGCTTACAGTTTTCCAAGAGGCCCTTAGCAGGCAGTGGGAAACTAATCCTATGTGAATGTGTTTCACACTGCAATGAGAGGGTGTGGACGTGTCATTACGCCCAGTGTTGCTGAAATTGGAACTGGGGGAGGATTGCGAGGCCGGCACTAGGGTAAGTATATTAAAGTTTAAAAAGCACCTTCTGCCTCGTTCCTAGCCACAATAAAAATGTTACATAGCTTCGGTGATTAATGTTCTACTTGGAGTGAGATCGGAGTTTTGTCTAGTGAAAGTTTTGAATCATTGTTAATATGAGTTAATATGCCTGATGCAAAGGACGTGTACCATACATCACAGACCTGTATTTATGAAGGTAGCTCAGTGGGTTACTGCTTTTGTTAGAGGTATTCTTTAATTACTTGCAGTTTCTAAGTTAAAATCCTAAAATGGAACAGCGAGCTATCAACTGTAATCAAAGCGCTGCATGCAAACTGCAAGTTATATATTAGAGTGTTATACTTTTTTCCCCAGTCTTCCATTTTTTTATTGTTGCAAAAAAGATTTGTTTGGATAGAAAACAATTGTTATTATTACAGAGAACTCTCAAGTATGGTGTTACATTTTGAATCCTGTTAAAGGGTGGTTGTAAGGGAATCTGTGCCGGTAGTGGTCATTGGGGGGTGCTAACTGGGCACCACCAGTGCTAAAGCCGGCCCTGGAAACAGGTTCCAGTATTGATACTCAAATGAAGAGCTCCAATACTTTCCAGTCGATGTTGATCAAAAAACTGTAACAACTACATTAAACATTCATCTTAAAGTATAGGCAAAAAGTTTTAAACCAATCCTCCTTTTTATTTATCATCACAAAGAATACACCTTCAAATACATGACTTCAGGCTTTGCACTGTACAAAACCCCTGACTTGCCTTTTAGTTCACTAATAGCGCTGTCTTTTGGGGGGAGGTGGTGGGGGAGCTGGAACGATTCTCAGGTCTTGTTTGATAAATACTTTGCACATAATCTGAAGTACTAACATGAGGTGCTTTCGATAGTTTACTATAGTCTAACATAATCTGTGCTGCATGATTGACACACCACATTTTTTCAAGGCTTGGCTTGTGTATGGGTTCTTAAGAGCCAAAGCAGACCCTTGGCTCCGCTGTCCCTGGTAATTTGGTGTCTCGCCCACCTTTGCCTTTTGCCATAGTCCGGGTCACTGGAATTATGCGTCAGGAGAAGACCAAATTATGCAGCAGGGTGGAATTATGAGGCAAGCAAAGGCAAGTTATGTAGTATAATGCTGCATATTTTATGATAGAGTTACTTTATTATTTTGAAACTTTGCACATGCTAACACTAACTGCATTGTATTGTTACTTGTATAGCGCATGGCTACCCGGAGGCATCCCAGCGCTGCGCGGGGCTAAGGGGAGGGGGTCTGAGCTTTTATATGAACAGCCAGGTCTTCAACTGTTTTCGGAAGTTCAAATGGTTTGGTTCACTCCGTAGATGCAGTGGGAGGGCATTCCATAGTCTGGAGGCATTGAGTGAGAAGAGGCTACCGCCACTTCTGGCCTTCTTGATCCTGGGAATCACCGCAACTGGGCAAATGTTTCATCTCATTAGTACCATTTACCACCTAAATACATCCATGTTTAAGCTACTTTAAGTGCATAGTTTATTCAGTCTGATAATATGGCAATGTGGGCTGTATTTGGATAATTAGCAAAATGGCATCTTGGCAATATCTGTAACTGAGGGATAAACATGCTGCCCAAAAATGCAGGTCATATAATAGAACGTAGAATATTCTGTAACCTTTACTACTGCTCCCTATGGAGGACAGCCCACCCAACGTATAACTCTTTACTGTGTCGATGGGGAACTCTTTAACACAAGTGTATCCATTGGTGAAGTAAATGTGCTTTTGGCAAGACTGAATGCTTAGTGGGCTGTCATATTGTTACAGCCCACTTCGCAAACTTCTTTGTTTTTCAGAAACAAGCCCACAATTCAAGGGTTTGTTTCTGAAAAATAAAAATGTCTCCTACCCACAGGGAGATTTTCCCCTACAAGTACTGGGCAGTGTTCATTTTTCCTGCCAGGCATGGCAGACACTGAGAGTGGTCTGCCTCAGCAAATCCGCCCCAAGTAGGCAGACCTTCAGAGGTACTGACAGGAGCGTCATTTCAGTGGAATGACCTCTGCCTATAACTGTACCCCAGTGGACAATGGTCACACTTGCAGAACCCAGAGGCTCTTCCTTCCAGTTACCCGTACCACCCTTTCTTCGGGACGTGGAATAACCAGACTTAACACGTGCTATTATAGGACACTCAGGATGTCGTGATGTCACTTCATGTTGTGATGTCACTTCCTGCCGTGATGTCACTTCCCGTTGTGATGTCACTTCCCGTCGTGATGTCACTTCCTGTGACCACGCCTACCTTGGAGAGTCCCCCCACTTCTTTTTTTAGGACTTGTGCCCTGGCCACACACACACAGACACACACACACGCACAGAGCCACACACACACACAGAGCCACACACACACACACAGAGCCACACACACAGAGCCACACACACACACAGAGCCACATACACAGAGAGCCACACACACACACACACACACACACACACACACATACACAGAGCCACACACACACAGAGCCACACACACACAGAGCCACACACACAGAGCCACACACACAGAGCTACACACACAGACAGAGCCACACACAGACAGAGCCACACACAGACAGAGCCACTTATGATCCAAGCTTCTGCTAACTAAAGGAATAATGCCATGACTGATAGACATATGTAATGACCATATGGCTAGGCCCTCCTCATTAAGTATCGAGTCTCAACCATCAAGTATGAAATCAAGGCAGTGTTCCTGAGTAAAAGTATAGCCCATCTCCCCCTTGGAAACACATACACATGGTAGCCGCTCATGCAAGAGACATTATACCCGACACAATCATCAAAGACTCGAAAATCCAGGCATCAAGCAAAAAATGCAACATGTTCCCTAAGTAGGCTTACCGGTATAAGACTGTCAGCAGGTCTGTAAGAGCCAAGACGTCACGGCAGGAAGGATGGGGGACAAATAGCTTCTCCGGGCCAGTTTAATCCCTTCGACGCTCATGACGGAGCGGTTCCATCATGAGCGCCGGTTGGGCTGTGCTCTTGACGGAAACCGTTCCGTCACGACCACGCCCGTTATTTAGAACCTTCAGCACAGCGGGAAAATTCGCGCCGCGCTGAAACTGTTAAATACTCCCGTCTGATGACACAGCCAGGGGGGAGGGTAGCAAGCACAGGCAGGGGAGCAAGCACAGCCAGGGGGCAGGGGAGCAAGCACAGCTAGGGGACAGGGGAGCAAGCACAGCCAGGGGGCAGGGGAGCAAGCACAGCCAGGGGGCAGGGGAGCAAGCACAGCCACGGGGCAGGAGAGCAAGCACAGCCAGGGGACAGGGGAGCAAGCACAGCCAGGGGGCAGGGGAGCAAGCACAGCCAGGGGGCAGGGGAGCAAGCACAGTCAGGGGGCAGGAAAGCAAGCACAGCCAGGGGGCAGGAGAGCAAGCACGGGCAGGGGAGCAAGCACAGCCAGGGGGCAGGGGAGCAAGCACAGCTAGGGGGCAGGGGACCAAGCACAGCAAGGGGGCAGGAGAGCAAGCACAGCCAGGGGGCAGGAGAGCAAGTACAGCCAGGGGGCAGGGGAGCAAGCACAGCCAGGGGGCAGGGGAGCAAGCACAGCCAGGGGCAGGGGAGCAAGCACAGCCAGAGGCAGGAGAGCAAGCACGGGCAAGGGAGCAAACACACCCAGGGGGCAGGGGAGCAAGCACAGCCAGGGGGCAGGGGAGCAAGCACAGCCAGGGGGCAGGAGAGCAAGCACAGCCAGGGGGCAGGAGAATAAGCACAGCCAGTGGGCAGGAGAGCAAGCACAGCCAGGGGGCAGGAGAGCAGGGGCAGGAGAGCAAGCGCAGCCTTACGGTCCTCAACCTAAAAATCTCTCACCGAAGATTGCGCAAGCGCAGCCTTACGGTCCTCGACCTAAAAAGGAGGGGGCTCAACGTGGAGCCCTGCGGAACTCCTGTGGTCACCTTTATTGGGGCCGAGGAAAACGGGGGGAGCCATACCTGCTGTGCTGTGTTTATGGTGAGAAAACTGTCTGACTTTGTTGTGAAGAAGAAAATAGTTTGTCATAATATATCCCTCCAGTCTTGCAACAGAAAGTACTAACATGTGCTCAAAGGCATGCCCATGAGGGATACACGTGTTCATCTGTAAATAGCTTTTTACAAGGTCACATTTGTCTTTTTTTTTTTAATCTTCAAAAGTATTCACATTTTGCCAGCTAAATACCAAATGCTTTACATCAGAGGTACAAAAACTGTGTCTCAAAAACTGAGAATCACAAGGGGACGGTTATCGTATTAATCGTCTATCTGCCGATCATTTCCCTTCATTTATTACGATTCGGATGAGTTGGAGGAGCGAGCAGGAGGGCGCATTTTACCGGAAGGAGATGCAATGTCTGCAGAGAAAACATGAATGAGTAACCGAAGCGAGTGACATCAGCCCGGGGACAAGGGAGTGACTCAACAGCAAACGGGGATGCCGAGTATCTCTCCCGCTCGAGGAGGAAAGCAAAGGGACCCAATGCACACATCTCTAGGACTTCAGAGCAGCGCTCTGAAGCAGCGGTTGCGTGGCGCACGTTTGAGACGAGTCCGCACATGGGAGCCACCCTCCCCCCCCCCAGACCACGGAAACCAACCTCACCCGCGAAGCTGGTAGGCGAGCAAAGCGCCGCTTGCTTTTTTGCTCAGAAGGTATGTTCTGTTTTTAGAATTGTTTGGTATGTACACTTTATAAGGGGATACAAAGGCGGACGGTGAAAATCAGCTTTTTATTGTTGGTGCACTGGTACGTGTAGTAGAGATGTTTTTTATAGCTGTCTTGAACTTTAAGCATTTTCTGTGAATTTTGGAGTGCAAATGTAGTGGCTTCTAAGTAGTAAGTTGGACCTAGTAAGTAGTAGCCTTCTAGCTCGAGAGCGCTGTCGCCTCTTGTGAACTATCATCACAATTATCAAAGTTCTGTGTGAGTTGGAAATCTGCTTTATTTTCTGTTTTTTTTGTCACAGTAATCTTTAAGACTGTGCAATTTAGGAAGAGAACACGTGAACCTAAAAAACACCGTATGTATGACATCTCGGTCTTGGGCTGCTAGGTAGTGATGTCCTGCATGTGACAGCAAGGGAGATGTTTGAAGAAACACGGCATAATCAGGCAAGAAAAACGGCACAAACAGGGGGGCAGGGGCATGAAAAACGGCACAAACAGGGTGGCAGAAGCAAGACAAGGGATAGTTCCCTTATATCCTCGGTAGACGCTGCTCTCCTGGTTTTACCGAGCAGCAAAATGGCGGCCGCAAAGCTCCGAAAATTTCGGAATCGGGGGTGTGTTTTTTGCGTTCTGAGTGACGGATGACATCACAGGTCGAAAGAACGCAAAAAACACGCTCCCGAATCCGAAAGAGTCAGGGCTTGAACGGAGTGACGCCCCTCTCCTCCAATGGCTGGCCTCTGTTTAGGAAGCCAGCCTATGGAAAAGAAAGGCGGGTTCAAGCCCCCATACCTAAAAACATTACATCTCTCACTGAAGACTGCGCAAGCGCAGCCTTATGGTCCTCGACCTAAAAAGAGGCCCAAAATGCATTACAAACTTTTAAAATGGCTGCACTCTGTGTGTAGTGAGGCGTATCTGGATTCACGGAGCACAACTGTGGAGGAGGTGGAGAGAGAGAAAGAGAGTATTTTCCGACAGAGAGGGACCCTATTTGACCCAACTGATAAGGAGGTTTATGCTAGGTACAGGTTTAGAAAAGATGTAAAGTACTATGCAGGCCTACACAACACACTGGAGCAATTCATATCCACAATCAGTTGGGTAGAAATCTAGCGTCTGGAAGCTACCAACACACAGTTGCAGGATGAAAAGTGTATCCCAGAGTGCCTGATGTAGTGATTTTAGGATTTTTCTAGAAGCAATGTTGTCAAGAAGTAATTCTCATATTTCATTTGCAATTACTCCTGTTGAGTTGGAAGCTTTAGTATTCCAATTGTATGGCATTGCTTATTTTCCACCAGTGAATTGACGTGTAGACTACTACACATGTTCTAAAGTGTCCGTGCTCTGAAACAGGATATGCGCATCGACATAGAAAGAGTCACAGCTCCTTGAATATATAGAAGTAGTGTGCGATGACATATGCCTGATCACAGACCTAGTTGCTAGATACCCGAGCGCACTCATGACTCAATACCTTAACCCACATATAACTGGGCAAAGGAGGTACAATACTGCTCATAAACCAGGAGCATTATGTGGCAGTAAGAAGAAGCTCCTCTGGGGAAAGAAAGCCAATTCAGGATAGTATTTTGGTGGGGGCATAGACTCCATGACGACCAAGGTTCCCCACTTTTATTAGACTTGGGCAACGAGTGAAGCTCGCAGCTGCAACAGTCTTTGTCTGCTTCTCAAGAGTGACGGGGAGCGGGACTTGAAACTTGGAGCAAGCGATCACAGGAGTCAGCCCTGTAACTAAAGGCCAACAGATTCCACATCCTATAAAGCAATGAGAAGGGACCCAGCATGGACTCCTCTCTATGTTAGGCCCGGGTGCCATATGTGCAGCCAGGAAGCAAAACTTGTCTCAAAGGTATGATCACAGACGGCAGAGGATTGCAGCAGAAAATGTAATACGGGGAGCTACTCGAGCTATGATACTGTGTTTGGACCATTAGTAACTATCCAGGGCAGACCCACGCAGGACTTTGCAGACTGGGCAGTACATAGATGGGCAACCCTGAGGTGACCACCTGATGCGCTCCTTAATTTTCACCAGGAGGCACAAAGCGGCCTAGGAGGCCAGGCTGAAGGCATCTCATTGGAGAGGGTCCTGTCTCAGTTAGTGAGTAAAAGAGGCAACTCATGAGGACAGAATGCAAGTATCACTCCTGCAGGAGTCCACACAGAATCCTCCTCACTTAGGATAAACCCTCCAGGGTAAATAGCCCTGCAGAACAGATGAAGAAACTTTTATTTGCTGGCTTGGAAAAATAGATCTATTACTCGAGAAAAGAGAGCTTTATCATCACAGAAAGGCATATGGTTGTTGACCACAAGTAACTTTGCCTAGAAGAGCACTATTTACTGGCGGCCTCACATATATGGAATCTCCTTTTTGGGCTTGTGGCCATAATCAGAGGGGACTTGGGCTCCTGGCTGAGTGGGTGCACGTGCAACAGCAATGTGAGTACCCTTGGATTGGCTCCCCTGAGACTGATGCCTAAAAAAGAAAATATGGTACAAATAAAAGGGATCAGACCACGGAGCCAACATGGGTTCTAACCCAAATCCCCTGACCTGCAAGATGGGCCTGTTTAGTCTTTCTGTGAATCCATGGAGAGCACAATGCTGGATCTGCAACACAAGGTGTACACAATTATGGAAGTCATATCTGACTCTAGAGAGGTCTTTAAGTTTCATATCAACACAGTAATGGTCAGCATGGGAAATCTGAGAGATGATCAGCGCAAACTGTTAGACCGGGTAAAGCGCAATGAAGATGCCTTTGGCGAAGTTTATCTTAGCATGGATAACTTGCAGAACCGAGTGGCAGAACTGACAGAAAGGGTACAATTCCGAAAATATATGACAAGGGACTCTGAGGGCTGGAGCACACACCAACAACATTAAAGTGGCGGATGGCCTGAGGGTATTGAGCAATTCAACATGGTGTCCTATTTGGTGGACTGGTTAAGCACAGAGGTCATAGGGTCCTGGCAAAATGGCTGTCACCAGGAGTGCTGCTGTGGCTGGTGGGGACCCACCTTCTCCACTTTAAAAATCGAGATCTTCAACTACAAAAGGCCAGAACTATGGGACAATACAAGTTTGACAATAATAAGGTGTTCATACTTTAACCCTCTGCATGTGGGGATGATTTCCCCGCTGAGCTGGGGGGAGTGGGGGCGCGCACAATGCCCCGGTGCTAATGACTAGCTCAGCTCGTCATGAGCCACGGTGTACGTGTGCTCATGACGAGCTGAGCTCGTCATGACCACACCAATTCCTGTAGAATGCTCGCACAGCAGGTGAATTAGCCTAGCGAGCGAGCATTCCAACGGTCATGACGAGCTCAGCTCGTCATGAGCACACGAGCACCGTGGCTGAGCGTTGAAGGTGTTAAAGATTGCACTGCAGCAGATCCGAATACAATGGCTCCCTTCAGAGATGTCAAAAAGTGAAAGGGAGATGCTGGACGACGATGTTGCTGCTGCTCCCTGCCAAATTGAAGATTATGGTTGATGGATAATCCCTTTTCTTCACCGAGTCCAAGGAGACCTGGGGCTGGGAGGAGCAGTACCGGGTAGGAAATAATCAAGCTAATCAGACTAAATAGCAGCTCCCTAAAAGGAGAAAAAACAGGAGATCCAAGGGCATCAAAAGAGCAACTAGACTGCATGTGACAAAAGAGAGCAGCTGCTGTGGACATGGCCACAAGAAACAATTGATGGACGGAATGCTGGCAATGCAAACATTCACCCCCAGTCACAAGGATCTGGGTTAAATCCATCATTCTTTTGCTCACCACACCACCCCACTTTGGACCCATATGCAAATCAGTTTCAACCCTGTCCCTTGTGGGAACAGTCCAGCCCGAACTGCCAAGCCACGTCCTTCCCAGACCGGAAAGAAACATCCTGGGACCGGTTTCAGGACATCACCCTTCATCAGGACATGGTCAGCACAATCAACAAAGCCGCTGTTTGAGCGAGCTCTGACGGCCAAGACCTAATCCTGCAATAATCCTGGTATCTAAAGAACTGCTGCAGTGCTAAGTATAGCCCCACGCACTCTCAGAAGTGTGGGGCATCGTGTGGGCTGCTCTGTGTCCCTGCACGAGGCACCTGTGTCATGAGTTGAGATCAGAGGGCAGAAGGCCCGGCCCCGCGTGCTCGCTTCCCTGGTGGGCGGGCGGTCTGATTGACGACTTGAGTCTGCGGCGCACTACATGCTATGGGCCGCAACTGGAGCGGGCGAAAGCTGACAGCCCAGCTGGCCGTGGAACTGGATGCCAGACGCCTGTGACTAAGGAGGTGAGCTGCACGCCCGCTTCGATGTTGAGAAGCGCTGCATGGGCCTTGTTTGTGTTGCGTGGACTCGGCGCAGCTTCGCCATGATACGGAAGATGGCCGGGCCGACCCGACCACTGGCAGCGTGTGCCTTTGGCCCTTAGCCCTGAAGTGTGCACCTGCTGGGCAGAGGTATAGTCCTGCTCCGCCCGGAACTCAGAAAACACTGCAATGGTCGGTAACCGGGGAGTGCGCTGTGGCAGTTGATAGCGTCCTCTAAGCGCCATCTTGTACCCCTTACTGGAGACCCGGATAGCGGGGAGGCTATTGGGATGCTGTGAAGCCCGCAAGACTGGTAGGAGAGTATGGAGCACACACCCAGGTGTACCTGTGACCCCTGTCTGGCTTCTGTTGGGCCTTATGGGCCGATCACGCTAGCTGGTAGGGTTCGCTTTCTAGAGTTTGCCCGCGACCCCTTCCTTGCACATCAGTGGTGTGGGCGCTGGGTCGGTGAGCTCACTTTTGCAAATTTGTATGAGGCAGAGGGGCATTGGGACCAACTGGACGGTGGCTGTACCATTTATCAGACTGCAAGTGTGGCAGAGGCCCTAATTTGCACACTCTGGCCATTTCTAGTCCAATCAGTGGGACGTGCAGGCATTAACAGCGATACCTGCCTACATCATGGGGAAGCAAGATGCGAAACAGCCGAAGTTGACCTTTGATCAGAGGCGGACCACGAGGCTAATGGAGTTTGGTCCAGAAGCAGGAAAGAAGAGGTCACTGGAGTCCAAGATGGAAGATCCTGGTGAAGTTGTGTACCCTGATGCTCGAAATGAGATCTAGTTTACGGAATATTGACACCAAGCTGGACACATTGACTGCCCACTGGATGCTGTCAAAACGCAGGCGGGTTCGCACAAGACCCGGCTGGACGTGCTCGAAAATAGAGCTTCAGACTTCCATGAGATCCAAGTTGAAACCAAGGAACAGTTCTTACATATGGACAAGGTGCTGGGCATAATCTGCCCCAAGAATGAGGATTTGGAGGCCATGTCGCCGCAACAACCTGCTAATCACAGGCATACCGGAGACGACAATAGAGAAAACAGAGACGACAGCCATTGCCAAGATGGAGACTTCCGTGGCTGTCCTCTTCTTGAGCTCTTCGACGCCCACCTTTCCCCGGTATTTGCTGTGGACAGGGTGCATCCCACCCTGGGTCCCAAACCCCCAGTTAGAGCGACACCAGACCTATCCTGGCCAAGATCTTGAACTACCAAGACTGAAACCCTATCCTACGCCTGGCATGGGAGAAGGGGACTATTACACACAAGGGTAACCAGTTCTCATTCTATCCTGACTTTACACCTACAGTGCAGCCGGCGAGACGTGAGTTCCTGCCTGCTAAACGTCTCCTGCTGCAGGCCCAAATCCCCTACTTACTTTTATATCCTGCGAAACTCAAAGTCCCCTACGATGGAGCTGCTCATTTTGTAACAGATGCCAAGTCCGCCCTAAAATTTGCTAAACACATTGGGGGCAAGAAGTCCAAACAAGGTTCCACTTCTGCGGACCTGGCGGAAGCGAGGCTGAGTGACAATGACTAACCCATTACAACCTAGATATTTTCCCAGCTTTGTGATGTTGTACCCTATATTGTGGAGAGGATCCGTGTAATGCTTGCAATGTGGGGCTGGGGCTGGTTGTTTCATGTGACTGTTTTTCGGATCTCCCCTGTTCTGGTGGGTATAATACCTTTGGGAGCTGATCAGTTTGATGCAACTGAACATGCAGTGGGCTGGGACGTGTTCGGACAGGTCAATTCTACATGATGTTTTGATGTTGAAATGGATTGTTTAACCAGAATATTCGATGCGATGGGGTGCTATTATTCCCATTTGTTAATTACTAGGCACAGCTCTTTGCAGTTCTCTTGGCCACCCTGTATTTGCAGGGGAGTACACTGGTGGTACTGCACCCCTGTGGGAGGATTGCCTAATGTTCTCACCTTCTTTCCATTGTTGATGGGAGCGGGATTTCTACAACCTGATTGGGGGTTTGGTGTGGGAGGTGGGTTGGTGTGGGAGGTGGGTTAGGTGGGGGGGTTTGTTCATATGTTTATAGCCAGCTACAACTGCATGGATTTGCTGTCCGCAACTGGATGTAATTGATTGTGATGCGTCGCTTTGATCCTACTGTATTTGTACATTTTAGTGAATCGGTCGCCAGATGTCTAGTTACAATTTTTTAACCTAGAACATTTGTGGGTTAAATGAAGGAGGAAGTCCAGGCTTGTTCATGCATACCTGTTAAGGCATCAAGTAGACGTTTGTCTACTGCAGGAAACGCATCTCAATGTTGTTCCCTCCCGCAGGCTGAAACATAGTAGGTGGGGAATGGTGTACTCATCCATCTACTCAAATTATTCCAAGGGAGTTGCTGTACTGATCAGAAGAGGCCTTAAGGGTGAGAGGGGGAGTTGCAAACCGTTTCAGAGGGTAGATTTATTATTCTCACGGGCACTCTGGGTGGGATCCTGGTGGTGATAGTAGCAATCTATGGCCCTAATGTTGACTCTCCTAGTTTTTTCCAGGATATCTGGGCCAGAGTCAAGGCGTTGAAGTCCGACACCATTATCTGGGGGGAAGATTTCAATGCTATATAACATGATGAGTTAGACAAGAAAGGGACCTTACGTACGCTACACCCCTCCACCAGTGCTGCATTACATGCCATTATCACAGATGGGAATTTGGTGGACATCTGGAGAAATAGACACCCAAAGACTAAAGAGGGGACATGCATATCTGAATATCACAGGGCCTGGTCATGATTGGATTTTTGGTTAGAGTCCAGGGATGTGGCCAGCTGGACCAGCGAGGTCACACACCTTCCCAGGTCCCTATCAGACCATGCCCCTTACGGATAGTGCTTCCTGACTCGGCTCCACGACTGCTCACCTGGAGGTTACCCCTGAACGCCCTCTTAGATGAGGCATTCAAGGAGGAGATCAGGGTAGACATTACTGACTATTTTACCCTTAATACCGGATCAGTAGACACTGAGGCCTCTCTCTGGGTGGCTTTTAAGACAGTTATCAGGGTCAATTGCATAGTCAGGCAAGTAGGAGTGCTGAAGGCAATTTGTGGTGCGCTTGCATCTCTGGAAACACAGATCAAGGAGCTGGAAACCAAATTCTTCTCTTCTAACGACCCCCAGTCACTGGCCAACCTGAAGGAGAAGCTCCTTGAATTTGAGAAAGAGGCGCAGCGTAAAGTAACATTTTTGGGGAAACACGCTCAAGCCAGAAGATATTGGCAGAGAGACAGGCTAGGAAGGACTCTAGCTGCAATGATTCGACCCCCTCCCGATCTACCGCTTACCTCCCTGAGTTGAAAGGCACTCAGGGATCTGTCATTAGAGGTCAGACAGAGATTTTAGATGAGTTCTACCGTTTCTACTCTAAATTATACACCGCCGCCCAGGAGTCGACTCAGGAGGGTATGCTGCCCTTTCTCCACTCTCTGGAATTTCTATGGCTGCGTCAGAGGTATAAGGACTATCTGGACTCACCTTTTCGGTGGAGGACATTACTCAGGTGATCAAGAGCTTGCCACTGGACAAGGCTCCTAGGTTGGATGGTTTGACCACCTTCTTCTACTAGACCTACGTGGAGGAGCTAGCGCCGCACTTATTAGCACAATTTGAAGAGGCCCAGACTTCAGGCATGTTGGCGCCATCCATGCGTGAAGCAATAATCATAACCTTGCTGAAACCCGGAAAGCCTGAAAATGAACTAGACTCATATAGGCGGCTGTCATTAATAAATGTGAACATAAACATTTTGGGTGAAAGACCTCATGTCGGCACCTTATGCAATTTTGCGTGGTACGAGGCAGGGATGCCCATTGTCCCCATTGCTGTTTGCGATAGCGATGGAGCCACTGGCTACTCATATTCGGCAACATCACATCGCCAGGGGGATTGGGTTTAGCTCTAGGAGCCTATTAATTTCATTGTACACAGACAACGTCATACTGTATGTCAAAGACCCGGCATCGCACCTCGATACAATTACTCCGTGAGTTTATTCAATTTGACGGGCTCTCTGGCATTTCCATTAACTGCGCTAAATCAGTTATCTTTCCCTTAACTGATGCTACTATTCCGGCCCCTTCCAAGTTCCCCCTAAAATGGGGGGGACAAACCTGTTAAATATCTGGGCGTTTGGCTCAGCAGAAATATGCAAGAAATGTGGGACATGAATTATGACTGCGCCATAACTTGGCTGGAAGAGAAAGTTACAGCAGGGGCTAAGCTCTCGCTCTCCCTAGCCGGGAGAATTGTGCTAGTCAAAATGGTGGTGCTCCCGAAATTTCTTTTTTTATGTTCCAACATCCCCATTTCCCTCATGCAAGCCTTTTTGATGAATCTATGACAAAATATTGAATACAAAAATATCTACATACAAAAATATCGCAACAAAAATATCGATTACAATAATATCGACATCCTATCTCTAACTAGGTAAGTACAAAAATATCGAAAAAAATATATAGATGTGAAAAATATCGTTTTTTAAAAAACATCGTTTTTTTTTAAATAAAAAAAATGTAATATTAACAAAATAATACTTATAAATGTAATAAACAAACGGCCAGATTCATCAAACTAAAATCAGCTTGTAAAGGGCCAGATTCTGCGAGCGCTATTTTTGCATTTGGGATTCATCATCCCAAATGCAAAAATCGCTATTAAAGAATTCGCACATTTTCGAGGAATTGCATTTAAGGAATCTCTATTTGAGATTCCTTAAATGCAATTCATGAACCATTTTAAAATTGCGAAATCGCAAATTTGGGCCGCTATTTACCGTGAGGTCAAACCTCGTGGTAAATAGCGAAAACTTAGAAAAAATCCATTTAAATGGATTTTTCTAAGTTGCATGTTACACACTCACATGTCCTATGGACACCCCTGAACCCTTGAAATCGCAATTTCAAAATGCTAATTGCTAATAGCGATTCGCACATTCATATGTCTTCCCATTCATTCCTATGGGCCTTTAGGCCCATAGGAATGAATGGGGAGTTACTCCTTATTTGCGATTAGCAATTAGCTAATCGCAAATAAGGAAGCTGTAGGAATCGCTAAATAATTTACGATTTGGACATGAATCCCGTTTTACGAGTCTGTAATAGCGATTCCTTAATAATCGCTATTAGTGACTCGCAAAACGGGCCTTTGATGAATCTAGCTGATAGTTACAAATATATTATAATATTTAAAATGAATGAATAATGTAATAAAACCAAATAATAAAGATATAATACATAGTATATACTTAAATATTAATAACTCTAAAAAATTATATTAATAACTTATAAGTAAATGAAAATATAATAAATTACAAATAAATTTATATACAGAAAATAATAATATAAATAACAATTAATAAAAATGTAATACAAATTAAAAAAGTAAGTAAATGTTGGATAGTGTAGGTGTAAAAATTACTATTCCCACTCCAGAGAGTGCAACAGTAGAGAAAGTGTTGGATAGCGTAGGTGTAAAAATTACTATTCTAACTCCAAAGAGTGCAACAGTAGGGAAAGTGTTGGATAGCGTGGGTGTAAAAATTACTATTCCAACTCCAGAGAGTGCAACAGTAGGGAAAGTGTTGGATAGCATAGGGGTAACAATTACTATTCCCACTCCAAAGAGTACAACAGTAGGGAAACTGTTGGATAGCGTAGGGGTAAACATTACTATTCCAACTCCAGAGAGTGCAACAGTGGTGAAAGTGTTGGATAGCGTAGGGGTAACAATTACTATTCCCACTCCAGAGAGTGCAACAGTAGGGAAAGTGTTGGATAGCATAGGGGTAACAATTACTATTCCCACTCCAGAGAGTGCAACAGTAGGGAAAGTGTTGGATAGGGTAGGGGTAAAAATTACTATTCCAACTCCAGAGAGTGCAACAGTAGGGAAAGTGTTGGATAGCGTGGGTGTAAAAATTACTATTCCAACTCCAGAGAGTGCAACAGTAGGGAAAGTGTTTGATAGCATAGGGGTAACAATTACTATTCCCACTCCAAAGAGTACAACAGTAGGGAAACTGTTGGATGGCGTAGGGGTAAAAATGACTATTCCAACTCCAGAGAGTGCAACAGTGGTGAAAGTGTTGGATAGCGTAGGGGTAACAATTACTATTCCCACTCCAGAGAGTGCAACAGTAGGGAAAGTGTTGGATAGCGTAGGGGTAAAAATTAGTATTCCAACTCAAGAGAGTGCAACAGTAGGGAAAGTGTTGGATAGCATAGGGGTAACAATTAGTATTCCAACTCCAGAGAGTGCAACAGTAGGGAAAGTGTTGGATAGGGTAGGGGTAAAAATTACTATTCCAACTCCAGAGAGTGCAACAGTAGGGAAAGTGTTGGATAGCGTAGGGGTAAAAATGACTATTCCAACTCCAGAGAGTGCAACAATCGGGAAAGTGTTGGATAGCGTAGGGGTAGAAATTACTATTCCAACTCCAGAGAGTGCAACAGTAGGGAAAGTGTTGGATAGCGTAGGGGTAAAAATTACTATTCCAACTCCAGAGAGTGCAACAGTAGGGAAAGTGTTGGATAGTGTAGGGGTAAAAATTACTATTCCAACTCCAGAGAGTGCAACAATAGGGAAAGTGTTGGATAGCGTAGTGGTAACAATTACTATTCCCACTCCAGAGATTTCCACAGTAGGGAAAGTGTAGGATAGCGTAGGGGTAAAAATAAACATACTTATAAATAAATGTATTTTTTTAAATAATAACAAACTTAACTATTAAATAAATATAAACCATTTACAAATACCAATACATAATTATTAAAAACATGATTAGCAATAAATAATTAACTAAAAAAATTAATAAAAAATACCATTTAATAATATTTAATTACCAATCAATAATTAATTAACAATTATATCATTAAAAAAACAATTAATTAAAAAACATTATTACTTAATTAAATTTAAATTACTTCCCACCCTATTCCCCTATAAACCCACAACCCGCTACAGAACATAATTATCAATTAATCAATTAATAGAAATTAATTACCAATTAATTAAAATTAATTACCAATAATAAAATTAATTTATATATCCTACTAATAATTAATTTAGTATAATTAAATTACTTCCCACCCTATTCCCCTATAAACCCACAACCCGCTACAGAACATAATTATCAATTAATCAATTAATAAAAATTAATTGCAAATTAAATAAAATTAATTACCAATTAATTAAGATTAATTTATAATTCCTAATAATTAATAATGAATTTAGTATAATTAAATTACTTCCTACCCTATTCCCCTATAAACCCACAACCTGCTACAGTACTAAAATACATTTAATTAAATTACATAAAAATAAGTTAAAAACACAATGAATACATAATAATATACATAAAATTAATTTAAAAATCGATATTAGTAACATCGAAATTATTAACATCGATATTACTAACATCGATATTTAAAACATCGATATTACTAATATCGATATTAAATTCTATTGATATTACTTACCTTCTATATTATGTACCTTCGATATTTAAACTTCGATATTATTGTATATCGATATTAAAATATCAATATATTGTCTGCATACCCTTTTTGATATCTATCAGATCTCTGCTGGTATCACTAGTCTGGGCAGGCAGACAGGCGCAAATCTCGTGGGACCTATTATTGCTACCACTGTGACAGGGAGGGCTGGGTGCCCCAGATATGAAATTGTATGCATGGAGCACTCAGGCTCAATTTCCCTATCACTGGGTACATTGACTCCATTTCAGCTCCATGTGGCTGTAGAAGCAGATGTTGCGGCACCTGTCCCATTGCAAGTAGCATTATTTCAACCCTATAGGCATCCCAGAGATTGTGTAGACATATTAGGGACCTTGCGGTGGGCATGGAATGAGTTGCGGAAAGGAGCCTTTGCCCCCATATTGTATGCCTCTTCCATACCCATGGCGCATAACCCTATGCTACCCAATATAGGCGGCAGCATAAGCAAGACTGCACTCTGATGTTAAAGGAGGAGGAATCTCTGTGGGTTTGAATGCCCAGAAGGCCTGGACTTATCATGGCATCGACCAGCCTTTGCTATAACTGTACAAATTGTGAGGATATCTTGTTTTGAACGCATGGGAGCAGAATACGATTGTATATCGACCCATGAATAATAGTAGTGATTTCACCATGTTTTATATTAGAAAAAAGAGTGTACACTTATTCCTTGGATCATTGTATTGGTACATATTTATTACTTTGTCCACTAGTCCATGGTTCACTACTGAGCATTTTTTGAGACCGCAGTTACAGGATGGCGTTTTGCGAGAGTTTTACTGTAGCTGTGACCAGGCTTGGTCCCTACACCGTCCGGATATCTAGGACATACACATTAACTCTGCCTTGAAAAAGTCTTTGTGATAAGACGAAACACGTGTTGGCAAGTCGTGTGCTGGGAGCTTTTATTGAAGTGAATTTTGGAATAAAGACAATCACAATCATTATACGCCTTGGATCCCTATGTTTTGGATGAGTGTTGTTACCAATGTCTCTATAATTGAGTAACATGGGATTACTGATACCCATTAGTGTGATACATACTTTTATGACTAGATAGTGACAAGAGGTGTGCTGTCAAAACCCTTTTTTTTGCTAGCATAAGCAAGACTGTAGCACAAAAATCGAGTCTGCACATCTTTGCAGACTTATAGCCTGGGAAGACTTTCCGACCGCCCCCCGTCCCGAAGGAGGGTCAGACAGTGCCATTCTCCAAACTTTTTATATATTACAAACTCCGAGCCGCCTGCCGGTCCTTGCATGACACTTTCCTGAGCCATCCGCAAGCCTTGCCTGCACTGGAAAACGTGCTCAAAGCAGCCACTTCTCGCAGACTAATCGCACAGCTTTATATTCACATGCAGACCTCAGCACCTGTAACACAGCCCCGTTTCTGGCATGGAATGAGGAACTTCCTGGTCCGCCCACAGAAGACCAGTGGGCCTACTTTTGTGGTCAACTCACTGCACTGTCTCCTAACTATAAACTTCGGGTAATAGATTTTAAGTTTTTACATAGATTTTACAGGACACCTACGGGACTGCACCAAATGGGACTGAAAGATGACAAAAGCTGTTGGAGATGTAGTTTCACTACAGCAACCTTTTTACACATGGCATGGAGTTGACCACGACTGGCGTCATTTTGGTCCAGTGTTTTTACTGCTATCCACCAGATAATTGCCACCCCTGCCAACCCTAACCCCTTGCTGGGTCTGCTGGGATAAGTGAGGTCCGTAAATTGCATGCTATGCTCCTTCTATTTGCAAAACGTCAAACTGCCATATATTGGGGGTGGAAGAGGATTCCTTCTCTAAATGAATGGATTAGAGACGTCACGTTTGGCCACTCACAGCTGTCCACTTCTGGGAGTTAATGCCCTCCATGTCCCGACCTAGAGTCATATGGGAACCATTTGTTGCATGGGCTCGTGAGCGCAGTGAGGAGGAAGGAGATGCACCAACGACCCCCATGGTTGTGTGATCTGTGGTCCGCAGTTTGGGCAGAGCTAGTGCCTGGAAGGGTAGATGATGGCGTAGAGAGGGTAGATCAGAGGGAATAGGATGTGGTAATTTCCATGCACAAGTTTTAATATAGGTATGCTTAACCTTGGAGGGGTGGGTCTGGATTTCCTGACACGATGTCACCTGTACTTTTGCTAATGGTTGTGATCATTTGTACTATGACTAATCTCATTTCTTTTATGTATCGCAGAGTGGACTGAGCACGGTAACATAACATTTGGTATTGACCTGATATGCGGGATGTAGACATTTCTATCATGAGTATGTACTGACTCGTTGGTTCTTTTTTGCAATTTTTGTTGCATTATATCAAAATGCCAATAAAAAGAAATTTAAAAAAAATTGCCAAAGGACCACTGTCATCTTTCTGTGGATTGGGTGCACGGAATCTTTCAGAGTGGATAGTTCGGCTTTGTTTCGTATTGGGTTAATTTGCTGAGTCAAAAGTTTGCATTATGTGTAGGACAGTGGCATGGCAGAATGAGTGCCCTGGACCGAAACCGTACATCGGTATGCTTGCCACATTGCCCAGCTCCTGTTCTTCAGATAATGTGGGTTGCATAAGCATGTATAGGTTCCTTACTTCGAACGTGAAAGAAATTGGGACTGCACACAAGAGATTTAAAATTCTTGCATATTTGAAACAGAGGGGTGCTGAGGAGTCCTGTAGCAGACACATTTCAAAGAACAGGAAGTGATAAGAACACAGAGAATGTGGAGGGAATATTTTTTGCCTTGCATTTGTGAGAAAGGATTTTATTTGGATCAGAGTGAACCAGAATAACTTTTGTAGCTAAAGAGGTCCACACAGATAACAGTGGCAGTTGCTACCATATACTGGGCACGTTATATGGCATTGACGTCCTTTTGGGGATTGTGTTTGCTCATGTTGTGGAGCAGCTGACAACCCTTGCCACTATGGCTGAGATACCCGCCACCCCCTCTCAACACAATCCCCAAAAGGAAGGGAAACCGGAAACAGTTCTTAAAGTTTTTGGATGTGGGATGGAGTGACCATCCCGGCCGTATTTATTAAAACAAAAAATTAAAACATTAAACGTTTTCATGTTATGTACAATTTCATTATCACATTACGATGTTTGGCTAACCTTAACATAATCTCTAATACAGAGGTTCTCCTAGCCGAACTAGCATCCTACAAAAAACATTCTCTAAGAACACTGAAATTGTACATCCTAACGTTTAAGGGCCAACGGCAAGGTCATAACCGGTGTCAAGATCCCTAACCAGACTTACCCCTCCCACTTAGGAGGGGCGATGGCACAGGGGCTTACCTCAAGTGCAACTACTAACAATTTCCCTTGACTTGACGGGGGCACTTAAGACTCGACGCCATTTAAAGGTCGTTCGAACACTTGTGTGTGGTATCTAGAAGGTATCGTTGACCTCTCCCCACCCCACACAACTTACCGCATCTGCCGTCGCAGATGACACTGGCCCCGGGAAATTCCCCAGGAGGGGGCTGTAACCCCTCCTACAAAGGAAGGGGCCTTGACCGCCTTTCCTTTACTTCCGGCGACCCGCCCTTAGACGGGACCGCCTCCCCACTGAGGGGCCAATGGCCACCTCTCCCGAGCGCTCCCATCCGTGTTGGGTGACGCCCACTCATAGGGATCTACCAATTAGTGCTCACCGATCATGACCTTACCGCCTACCAAAAAATAAATACGACAATTCTTAAACCTATGAAAACATTGGTCGCTACGACCGAAAGAACATGCTAGAAATGCAACACTACATCAAATCATTTTAATCGTAACAACCTAAACGATATTCACCATCCTTTATTATGATTAACCACAAACTGATACTGTTATAGCCTGTAAACGAAACGGAAAAAAATAAGCACATGATATAGAGCATCCCATTGGCATACACCTATCCATGTAAAATGATCCCTGGAACCCGAATCCCAAAAGACGCTGATCGTCTGGGTGTACCGGGAGCAACCGGAACGCTGACTCGATATCTGATTTCGCCATCAACGTCCCGGGCCCCAGGCGATTCAAGATGGCTACTGCCTCATCAAACGATGCGTATCGCACCGAACAAACTTCTGGATCAATTGCGTCGTTCACCGAAAGGCCGTGTGGAGCAGACAGATTATGGATCAAACGAAACTCACCTGGGTCCTTCTTGGGGACCACCCCTAACGGAGAACAAACAAAATCCGGTACCGGGGGTACACTAAACGGGCCGGCGACCCGTCCCCGGCTAACCTCTTTCTGAATTTTATCCTGCACCACAGATGAATGTTGTAAGACGGAAAGCTGATTCTTGCAAATCCCTACACCCTGAAAGTCCCCCACCGGGATGCGGAAACCATGTGTAAAACCGTTCCGCAGCACCCCGGCAGAAGTACGATCCGGGTAATCGCTGAGCCAGGGGATCATTGCCAAGGTATCAATCGGGGTTGGTAAAGGCGCCCCTCGGACTAAATTAGACCTGTTTGGCGCCTCCCTTACCCCCATTCTCACCCGTTCTGGCTCTGCACGATGACTCAGGATGGGATGACCCACACGTACTACATTCGTGTCTAAATTTACAGGATCCCGGAGGCCTGGTACATTTCCCTCTGTTGAAGTTATAACAGAAACCCTTTCTCCCGGCATTACCTGCGGGCCTCGACTGGTCGTCGGTGCTCGTACTTGGTCGAAAGGGCGACCCCACATTTTGGCGGGAGTAATCAACAACATTGCTCCCGACCAATGGCATTCTTAACATTCCCGATTCTTTCATTTTATCCCACGTTAAAGAATCGTAACAATCCCAGGTCAAACTCTTGTTATGTTCCTTTTCTTTCCTGACAGATTATCATAACAAAACCAATGGTTACCTTGATACGCCGTCGAGTAACCCATAATTCGTGATTGGTAAACGGGAAACTCAGGAAGCAACTCGGGCCTACGTTCCCCCAAAATCGATGTAAAAATACCCCACGCATTGCCCCAGTTGCCAATGTTCTCATTTACCTTAAAGGCGGCCATTTTTGCGCGCCAAACACTCGGATGCATTAGGTCCTTCTGACTTTTTACATGCTCCACATCATAATGATCAACAAGCAAGGAAAAAATATTCACGTATTCCCCTGCCCAGATCTTTTCCTTTATGGCTAAAGGCACATGTTGTCCCAATCTCTCTCTACGAGAGGGTGCTGACTCGTCCCGTGCAATCGGCAATGGCCGCTTACCTGAACCGGACGCAGCTTCTGCCGCTTGCGGCTTGTCTATCCCCGCCAACGGTGCAGCCACTCTAGCTGCCTCTTTCTTCTCACGAAGCCCTTTTATCAGCGCCTGTGCCTCGGCAGCCGTGGCGCCATCACTGCTATCCCCCAACCATGCTGCTAGCTGTGCTGCCAGCTCGGGGGGCATGTCTTCCTTGGGTGTCGGGGTGACGACAACGGGGATTGGATTCCCCTCGATCGGTACTGGGGTCGGCGCCTCGAGCGGGGCAGAGGGAACCGGGGCGTCTCCACCGGCTGGAACCCTTCTCGGCCTCTTAGGTCTCCCTCCAGCCGGCGCAGGGCCCGAACCCTCCTCCCCATCTCGCTCCGCCAACCGTTTCTTTATGTCGGACACCTCTTTGCAAAGGGCCCGCACCATCTGGTCGGTCGTCATTCTCTTTGCGCCTTTCTTGGGCATCTCTCCGAGGAAGTATCTGGAAGACAAAGAAAAAGATCAAAACGCTCAAAATTGGCTCTTCGTTCCGTCCCGAGCTCACGTGTAGCGAGGAGGTGCAGCTTCGGAGCACAAGAACAAGAGGACGTCTTCTGGTCTTGCGCCTTCTTTTATCCGTCTTCAGGGCGGGCGAAAACCCGCCCCTGCCCGCCCCGAGGGCGTGGCTGGCTGCGTCGGTGTCTAGGCCAGCCCACTCTAGGGCGGGAAAAAGCGCGCCCCGGCTACGCCGCTTCGGGCATACCAGCCGAGACGCGCCTCCCGCCCAAAAATGGCTTCCCGGGGGGATCGAGGCACTCATCCATACGTTCGGGGGGACCGAGTGGTCGCCCCTTTCCATTTGTCCTCTAAGATGACCCATTGGTGCAATTTTCAATGATTTTAACTGCGTTCTTGACATTGATTTGTATCGCTCCACCCTACCATGACCAATAATACAGTCATAAATGCAACCCAAGAATTTGTAAAATGGACCAGTGATAGGAGTTGTGTTGATGCTTGGAGGTTAAGGCACCAAATGGACTGAGAATATTCATTTGTTTCGGTAATACGTGTGTTACATATAAGGTTAGAGTCTTATGCCCCCATAGTTGGAGTGAGGTAATACCCAACACAGAACATCTCAAACATACACTGTCTGACCATCAACCCCTACTGGTGGGAAGCCAGTGGGTGGGGGCTCAGATTCAAACTTTTAAACTTGGAGTAACAAGAATCCGTTTTGATGGATGCAGCATTTAGGTAATTCCTGAAGGGCATAATCTGGGAATTCTTCCAGATAAATCAAAGCTCTGTCACAAATGTATTAATTGTGTGGGAGACTTTCAAGACAGTGTTGTAAGAGCACTGTATAAGTCAAATGATGGAGGCTATAATTATGCATGAAAAGGAGCTGAATTCTATGCACAGATCTATTCTTAAATGGGAGAAAGCGGTAGTGAGGGACCCCCTCTTGGAGTCTGAGAAGTATTCTGTAATGTTGGAAAAACTGAGATGTTTTAATTTTAAATAATATACAGCTAGAAACCGTGAAGAGGGGAAAAGGGGGTGTATTTCTGGCCTGGTTGATGAGATCTGATGTGAGAGAAACCCCAAAATCTTAGGTGGGAAACTGAGATAGTTGTCATGGGATGCCTGAGATATGCTAGGGACCCATTAACTGAAGTGGAGATAAAGGCAACCTTCACAAATATGGCAAAAAATAAAACTCCTGGTACTAATTTTTTTTAAAAATAATAATTAATCTTTATTGCTTGATTACTTAAAATCATTGCAATCAAAACAACTTCACATTGCAATCCTAATAACTAGATTAATCATTAAAAAATTCCTCTACAAAAACATATTCCCAGCAGATATTATAAAAACTGTCCGATATATACAATTTTAAAACTTATCAAAAGGATGAGATCCATTCACATAGCATCAATATTTTCAACATAATATACATATCACAAAAAATCAGTGAGACCATAATTTTCTCAGGTACATTTCATGCATAAATTATATTTCAACGCTCTAATGTACATTTGTTGCCGTAACCATCGTATTAAGGTGATAATAGAGTGCATAATTTTACTATAAAGTGCTAATATGCAATTTTTGCACTAACCATCAGATTAAGTCAAACATAAAGTTCGTCAATTTGCAATAGTAGTGGCACATTTGTTTTTAGGATCCCTTATAGCATTATTATTAAATGATAATACCTGTGTGCCAGATAGTACTGGAGATCTACCTTATTGCATCAGACATATTTTCAACCACCATTAAAAATGTTACTAAATGACACAACAACGGAATCAATTCCCCAGATAAAGACATGCTTAATGCCTGACGAGCAGATCTAACCTCGCTCTTCAAGAAATAAGGTCTCAAAACTATACGTCGAAGCTTGATCCACTTAGGGCACACACACACTATATGGACTAGAGTTTCCTGTGGCCAACCACAAAATCTACAATTAGAGTCCGGCCACTGCTTAATCCATGATTGTGTGCCCTCCTTTGTTGGGTTTAATCCCATGTGCAGTCTTAAAAACATATTTTTAAACTTTGCTGAGAAAAAAACATTCAAATATGGCTGAATACGTAGTGATTGGTATGAATTAATCACCTACTATGCATACTTTTTCCCTGCTAAATCAATTTTATCTAGTTTAAACGATCAAGTTTTAATACGTTTTTTAAAAATTAACTTATAATTGGGCATTTTCAGATCTTGCAGGCCGATGTCTCTTAGGGAGGTTAAAATATAAGATCTCCATTGAACCGCATAAACAGACCTTTCTATTTCTTGCCAGCAAATGTTACCTAAGGATGATGGATCTGATGCAGATACTGTTGCCATGCATTTCAAAAATGCTCCTTTTGATACCAGGCTCTGTCTCTGGAGACGAAACTCCATTCTTATTCCTGCTTGACACACTGATTTAGCAATCCCAAAGGTTGCTTTAGAAACCTTAACCACCAATGGGTCAAGTATTTTCAAGTATTTCCCTCTAGTAATAGGAGAACCATATGTGAGAGTTGGTTGTAATTTAGCTTTGATTACTTTAACAATAAAATCATATGATTGGCAGTTCAATGACCTTTTTAAGACATTTAAAACCATGGATCAGAGTCACAGCCTTAGCCCTTAGATCCTTAAGATGAAATTTAAAAGTCACACAGTTGTCAATCACCACCCTAGGTATCTATATGTCTTAACAGTATCAATTGTTCCTGCTCTTACCTTCCAGGAATTAAATTTCTGTTTTGCTACACCAACTTTCATTACTTTAGTTTTTTTGACATTCAATTCCTGACCATTCTGTTGGGAGTAGTCATCAAAGGCGGTAATAAGTCTTTGTAAGCCGATAGGGGTATGACTCACAAGAATAGTATCATCGGCATACTGAAGATAACTAATGTTCTCCCCCCATCCTGGGAACATGGCCTTTTTCCACATCCAAATATTTGGAGAGATCTGATAAAAATAAATTAAATAGACAGGGGGAAAGAACACATCTCTGCTTTAGACCATTATATGTTCTTATTTTCCTTGATAAGGAGTTGCCATCACCCAACTTGACTTGGACCCAGGTATTGGTATACAAAAGAATGATGGCATTAAACAATTTCCTTGAGATGCCACGATCCACCAATTTTTTCCATATCAGGTTTCATGGCACAGAGTAGAAGGCGGCCTTAAGTTAAATAAAAGCAATGTATAAATTTTGCTTATTTAAAACAGTCCTCTCTGCAATTAAAGTTAAAGCAAGCAAGTTTGTAAAAGTAGATTGACCTTTCCGGAAACCAGTCTGATTGAATGGTGGTATGCCCTCCTGTGTAGCCCAATTTTCCAATTCTATCAAAATAGTTGAGGCAAACACATTTGCATCGACATCAGTAAGCGAAATCAATCGATAGTTAGCAGGATTAGCCAGCGGGATGCTCTTATAAATAGGTTGCACTATACTGCCTTGCCAAGATTCTGGGACCATTCCCATAAGTCAAAACTTCGCTGAATAGAGGATGTAGAATACCTGCCCACATATCACTATTTGCACGGAACAGGGCATTTGGTAACCCATTAGGTCAAGGGGCCCCATTTGCTTGAAGCCCTCTTAACAGGGTCAATACTTGGTCACGACTAGGGATTTCTAAATCAAGATTTAAATCAAAACTAGAATCAATAAGATGGTCAATGGAGTTCAAACCCGGACATTCAATATGATGGTCAATGGAGTTCACACCCAGATACTCACTATTCCCCACATTTTTTAATAATATTTTATTCCCCATACCTCTTTTCAATGTATCAATAGGTTTTTCCCTCTGGCCTGATGTACCATACAAATTGGTTATAAACATAACCCAGATGTTTTCTGGTGATATACAGAAAAAGCCCTACAACCTCCTCTTTCAAGCTTGTTAATAACCACCCAGAACTTTTTTGCATTATTTTGTTTTGAGGCGGATAATAAACTATTCCATAACCCGGCTTTGTATTTAAGTTTAGTTTTCCAGACTTCTTGTTTATAGGTTTTCTTTAGTTCCTTCAGATTTTCTTTATACACAGACTGGGACTGGCAAAATCTGTGTGCATAATATGCCACCCGACCAGCTCTATTGAGTAGTTTCTTTAGCTTTTGTAATTTGGCGGGTAACCATATTTTTTGGGTATTTAAATGATTATTCATTTTCTTAGTGTTACCGGCTACAAATTTTCCCACGAGGGACATTGTAAAATAATTCCATTTATTTATCATATTCATATTACCATGAATTTCTGAGTCGCATTACTTTATTAAAGCCTGAGCAGTTTGCATAATCTCATCCTCTTTGGCTGAATGCCAAACCAACCTCTTCAGATTTTCTTTATACACAGAATGGGACTGGTAAAATCTGTGTGCATATGCCACCCGAACGGCTCTATTGAGTAGGGTCTTTAGCTTTTGTAATTTGGCGGGGAACCATATTTTTGGGGTATTTAAATGGGTATTAATTTTCTTAGTCTTACCGACTACAAATTTTTCCACAAGGGACATTGTAATGAAATTCCATTTATTTATCATAGTCATATCACCAGGATTTCTGAGTCGCATTCCTTTATTAAAGCCTGAGCAGTTTGCATAATTTCATCCTCTTTGGCTAAATGCCGAACTAACCTCTTCAGGTTATATGCAGAATATGACGTGTTAGGAAGATCATACATTTTAGAGTGATGCTTCACAGGAAGGTTACATTTACAACCTGAGGGTTGTGGTCACTTTCTGGCCGGTCCAATACCTTATAATCGGACACATTTGATCTCAGAATATCTGATACAAATGTATAATCAATGGTTGAGCCATGTTTAGAATTCTTAAGCGTTGGCGTAAACCTAGTTTTTTCTTTTAACAGGCTGACTCCGGCCTTAGACATTATGTCATAGCATTCTCGTGCTGGACCTTCTGACTTACAATTAGAATCTGAGAACTGGCTTAATTGTCAATTAAAATCACCTGATACTATCAAGCCGGCAACAGATACTGAACTATTAAAGTGGTTAACACATCCCGCAAAATATATAACTGTGCAGACTTATTTTTACTGTAACTCAGATACATATTAAGAATAACTAAACTCAGATCAATAGAGTTTACCACAAGACATTGGACCCAACCCAGAATAAAATCCACCATATCCACAACTAGGTTTAAATTGGCCGCAATGTAACATGCCAATCCACATTTAGCACAGCCACATTTTTTTGTTTTCACTGCCGGTATACTGTATTCATTATATCCAGATAAAGGAGTTATCTTTTCACACCAAGTTTCTTGGAATAATAAGATTGCAAATGAGTTTAAAAATAGTACTGTATCTTGGTCTGACAATAAATGAAGCAATCCGTGGACATTCCCCGAGCATAGAGTTATTTCATTTACATTAACATCCAAAGCTCCGGTTATTCAATTGTTATTTCCATGGGAAACTTTTGCCAATGATGCACGCAGCCAAGACCAGTCCTCCATTTGCACATTATTTTTGGGAAGCCACTCGCACATCCTACCCTCTGTTTGGGAATTAGTGATCAACAACCCAGAACTACAAGGTTGATTATTTAATGTACCTGTTGCTCCTCTAAGTACAGGTTTAGGCTTGTTACTTACTACTGGTTTACAACGTTTATCCACCTTATGGGCCAGAACATTCAGGATCAGAAGATATAGTACACTAGCCCAAATCTCAACCTTAATTCCATAGCCCATGAAATACAAGCTTGATTCTAAGATCTTAGTAACTATTTCGTTAGAAGACCAAGTTGTAATATTAAGCTCTCGGAGAGAGTTGGGCTGTACCTATTTGAACTGAACTGACTCCAAATAGGTGGATTTATTAGATGCTAAATCAGGAATAGTAGAAAGAATTTTCAAGATTAAAAATCGAATAAGACTATCATAAGGTCCCTGGGATTCATACAGGGGATGCATTACTAATTTAGTGTCCCCATTTCTTCAACTGTAATCCTGTCTACCACACGGAGAGAACTCAATATACCTAACTTACTATCTTTTGGTAAACTAGATTTAGAAGATTTTTTGATAGTAATTGATTCTGTGTAATAACAGATTCTAGCTTATCTACAGTACTTAACAGCTTTGGGATGTCCTTAGGTGAAGATCCTAACCCCTGTAGTTTACTGTCCATCCTAGACACCCCTTCATCATTATTAATTACCAGGTTTGATTTTATAATAACATTAAGTTTAAGGGCACCATTAATGCTACAGTTTACTAATCCCTGATCGTTATGCGTAGACCCCTTCTTCATTGGTAGATACCAAGTCCAAGTTAATTATACCATCGAGTTTAAGAACATCACTGTTAATACCATTTACAATTGCCTGATCCTTATCCCTTATTGGGGCCGGCAATACATTAGTAACATCTCCATCTGTCACAACACCAACCTTAGGTAAACATTTTTTAACAACTGATTTAAATATTAGATAATAATCCTTTGGTTTTACTGCTGTAGCTACTATAGCAGTAGACCTTATAGCCTTGTTCCGTGCTCTCCTCAACCTTTTACTTGAAAGTTTAGATAACAGGGAGCAATTAGTTGGACTATCCCCTGCACATTTAACAGTATTCGAGGGGGAGGAGCTTCGCGCGCAACCAAGATGGCCGCGTGAGCACAGGGCTCCCGAGACCCTCGCAACCTCCTGCATATATCCTGCAGCTTATCCTGACTTTCATATATGTCCCCATGAAGACGAACCGCTGGAGGGGCGAATACTGCAGCCAGAATCCGGATCGGGCCCCGGGAGCCGGAGTTATGGCGATTTGAAGATCGCACCCTGCGCCTCCGTGATGCCCGGCTGTGGAGTTGGCATGGTGCCCGAGTTGTAGTTGAACAACATCGGCCTGAAGTGGCGGAGACGATCGGTCCAGCTCACTTTCACTTTCGTTTTTCGTTTGCTGGGAAGATCAAACACTGCGTTTCAGCACTGCTGCCTGAAGGACCTCAGAGATCTCCATCTTTCTACTAAAGTCTACCGTTGCCGGGCATGGCCTTCCACTCAGCCCCTTGATTGCGCTTTTATCCCCCCGCCCCAGTTTGGAATCATTTTCACTGTCTTCACGATGGCGGGGAAGCGGGAGGGGGGAAGTAGAGATCATAGGCTACTCGACGGGGCAGCTATACCCAAACTAACATTATGGACCAATATGCCCAGGCTAAGGTGTCACCTAGTGGACCGGGTAGGTCGCTGGAGGGAACGAAAGATCCACTGACCTCAGCAACGGAGCCTACCCTGCAAGACGTCATGGTCGCCATTGAAGGGATCAGATCGTTCCTCGGAGGACAAATGGAGACTCTTGCCCATAAACGTGACACTGTGGCGATTGATGTGAATCTGATCCGCACGGACCTAGCGAAAACCAACGAAAAGGTTAAATCGCTGGATATTAAGACTTCTAGCCTGACGGACGGCGTCGTTGAGATGCAGACAGAGGTTCGCAACCTAAGGGCTTCCAATGACCTCCTTGCAGGTCGGCTGGAGGATTTTGAAGGAAGGTCTAGGCGGAATAATGTCTGTATTATAGGAGTTCCGGAGAAGACGGAGGATTCAGCAACTGATCTTTTTGTGGAGAACCTGATCAAGAATCTCCTTGCACCCAAGGGACTGAGCAATTTTTTTACTGTGGAACGAGCTCACAGAGTTCCGGGTGGACAACCCAAGACGGGTGCCCTGCAGTGGCCTATAATAGCACGCATTTTCAATTTCCGTGACAGAGAGGCTATCCTGCAGGATTCGCGTGCAGGCGGTCCCATAAAGTTTGAGAACACTACCATCAGTTTTTATCCAGACTTTACCCAAACCGTGCAGAAACAGAGACTTGGTTTTCTTGGGGTGAAAAGGAGACTCCGAGAGATGGGCCTCAAATATGCCATGATTTTTCCGGCTAAGTTGCTTATTGAACATTCAGAGCGAACTTATTTTTTCGACAGACCAGACGTCGTGTCCGACTGGCTTGATACTCTTCCGGCCCACCATCCGCAGGACGGGCAGAGTGGTGGCGCGGAGGGCGAATCGATGGACCAGGAATAAGCCTTGTCATTGACTGGTTCCTGGGGTATTCTGGAAGCTTCGAACTGTGGTGCACTAATTTGTCTAATGTGACTTTGTGAGGCACTTCGGGGGGTTGTGGGGCTATTGGGGGGTCGTTTTTCTCCTCTGCTTTACTTTCTGTAGATTAGTTTAGATGTGGGGGCGACAGGCACACTGCAAGTTGGGGTGGCTTTCTAGTCTTATGCAGGGGTGTAGGGTGGGGGGTGTTGTAACGGGTTGTTTGGTGGGGAAGAGGGGGGTTGTGTTGTTCTTTCAGTTTCGTTTTCTCCAAGGCAATGTATTGCAAGACTTTCTGAGTGGAGCGCTGGGTTCCTCTTGGGGTTGGACTTTCTTTCTTGTGTGGGATGGGGAGTAGGGGGTTGAGACTTCTGAGTTGGAATATGAATGAGTTGGGGGATAGGATAAAGCGTGGGGTGGTACTGCAGCAGTTAAAACTTCATTCCTCAGATGTGGTCCTACTACAGGAAACTCACTTGATAGGAAATACATGCTACGCTATGAATAGGAAGGGGTATCGTTTGGCCACTCATGCAGAGTTTTCCTCAGGTTCCCGAGGGGTGGGTATTCTTATTAGGAGTTCTCTCCCGTTAGAGGTGGATGCAACGGTTCTCGATGATAGAGGGCGCTATGTCGTCCTTACTGGTCGTTGGGAGGGTAGGACCTTGTCCCTGGTATCTGTATATGTTTCTCCCGGTTAGCAGTCCACTACCTTCGCAGATCTGGGGCGGGTTCTCCTGGCTCTCCCCGAGGGGTCATTGATATTGGGTGGGGATTTTATTGCGGTTGTGTCTCGTACTTTTGATAGACATCCACCTAGAGACCTTAAGGGGGCGCAGAACTGGCTTTGTGGTCTTATCGATACCTTAGGCCTTGTAGGCTGTTGGAGATTGTTGCATCCCACTCAGCGGCAATACACGTTCCATTCCGGTGCCCATGGTAGCCTTTCGAGGATTGATTACGTCCTGGTGCCTGCTGCACAGACGACTTCTGTTGCTGAGGTTAAACATATGGCCCGAGGAATTTCTGATCACTCTCCTCTGTGGCTTCGAATTGAATTATCTTTGGGGACCGAGGGGCGGGTTGCCCCGATCAACCCTTGGTGTCTCTGTAATCCTAAAACTCGTAACAATTTGATAAAGTCACTTGATCTATATTTTTCTGAAAATGAGGGCTCTGTGTCATCAGCAGTGTCGCTTTGGGAGGCCTTTAAAACAGTTCTCAGGGGTCAAGCCCTGTCTTTGATTGCTGGCGTTAAAAAACTGAACAATGAGGCGGTGGTGAATGTCGAAACTGAAATAGCAGACCTTGATTTGGACCTTGAGCAGGAGGTAACCCGTGCGAAGGCACATATGTTAAGATTGAAACAGTCGGAATATAGGGCTCTAGTTACAGATGCTGCTAAGGCCATGAGTCGAGATCAACAGGGTCGTCTATATGACGTGGGAGATAAAGCAGGTAAATTGATAGCATGGTTGGACAAGAAGGACAGGGCTAGTCGGGTCGTGCCTGAGATTGATAGGGTGAGTGGTATACGGGTCACAGACCCGGTAGAGATTGTTGAGTGCTTTGCTAATAACTTTTGGACGGTATACTCCCCCATGTCGGATAGGCCGGAGGAGGACTCTCATTTGTTGCTGCGTGACATTGAACTGCCGAGTCTTTCGGACGTTGATAGAGAGCGAATGGATAGCGCACTAACCGCCGATGAGGTTGCCCTTGCGATCCGCTCCTTGCAGTCTGGTATTGCCATGGGTCCTAATGGGCTGCCGATAGAGCTATACAAGTTGCGACCTGATAAGATAGCTCCCTATCCGAAAGTTATGTTTTTGGAGTCTCGTGAGTATGGTTCTCTCCCCCGAGACCAGCGACTTGCGACAATTGTTGTTATACATAAAGAAGGGAAACCAAGGGACAAGTGTGGGTCGTATCGTCCTATATCTCTTTTGAACGCCGAGCCTAAGATTCTCGCAAATGTGTTGGCCAATCGCTTGATCACTGTCATTAGTGACCTGGTCCATCCAGATCAGTCCGGTTTTATTCCCCATCGTAACACTGCGTTGAATCTCAGGTGTCTGCATGGAGTCCTCGCAAGGGCTGGGACGTTGCGCGAGCAGGCCATCTTGGCGTCCTTGGATGACACGATGGCTTTTGACACCATTGAGTGGCCTTATTTGTGGGCTGCATTAGCTAAATTTGGATTCGGTCCCGGCTTTATCGGTTGGGTCCGGCTTCTCTATGAAGACCCGCTTGCTCAGATTGTAGTCAATGGTCGAGTTTTGGTATCGTTTAGCCTCGGACGTGGTACCCGTCAGGGATGCCCCCTATCTCCGCTCCTATTTGCTCTGGCCCTGGAGCCCCTTGCCGCCTGGATCCGCTGGGAGCCCTCGATAAGGGGCATTCGGTGGTCCACTGATTATGAAGATCGTATTTCGCTCTATGCTGACAACATATTGCTATATCTCACCTCACCCAAGAAATCGTTGATGGTTTTCTGTGATGTCCTGGCCTCCTTCGGTAGAAACTCGGGTTTAATTAATAATTGGGAAAAATCATATTTATATGTTGTTTCTGGCGATGTCCCCCTCCTCCCGCGTAACTGCCCCATACAGGTGACACAAACGGGATTTAAATATCTGGGTATTTGGGTCTCCATAGACCCTATAGCCCGGTATGAACTCAATCTTCTCCCTCCTTTAACTCGATTGCGGCAGGATGTCGCGGGATGGCGTAGGCTTCCGCTCTCGCCGTTGGCACGCGCAGCCCTTTTTAAGATGATGTCTTTGCCTCACTTCTTATACGCCCTCCAAAATACGCTTGGCATAGTCCCTGCCAGTTATTTTCGTAACATCGAGGGTCTCCAGAGGAAATTGATATGGGACGGTCGACCTCGCATTGCGCTGTCCAAACTAATGCTCCCGTTGTACTATGGGGGTATCGCCCTCCCGGACATCAAGCGATATTATTGGGCGTCTCAGTTGGGGGCCATTAATCACGGTATGTATGGTCCTGAACCGAATCCCGCGTTTGCTATGGACAAATGGTTGCTGTCGGGGGGCAATTACTATAGGGCACTGTACTCGAAATCAGCGGTCAGGTCATTGTCAGGGCCTACTAGGACAACGGTTTGTGTATGGCATGATGCAACTGCTTCAATGGGTTGGAAGGACCGCCTGACTTTAGCGACCCCACTTTTTGACTCAGATAGGCTTGGTACTCTGTGGAAGACAAAAGGGTTTGATAGATGGGACCTCATTGGCATTAGCAAGGTGGAAGACCTATGGGTCAAAGGACAAGTGAAATAGTTTGATACGTTAAAGAAGGAGTTTGAATTGGGGAACTCAGAACATTTTCGCTATGTTTAGGTCCGCCATGCTTTGTTGTCTGTCTTTTCGGTGGGGTAGACGATACCCGAGTCGTCCCCGCTAGAGGATAGATTGTTAGATGGCCACATCCGGATAGTACAATCTCCCTTGTGTATAAAAAGCTGATTAATGATAGATCGGATCTTCTGTTGCCCTTGCGCGACTCTGGGTCCGGGACGGTCTTGAATTAGATGATGAAGATTGGCAGTCAGCGATTTCCTCTCCCAAGGAGGTCGCAATCCCAGCGAGACTTCGGCTGGTTCATCTTAAGATCCTTCATAGGGTGTACGTCACGGGCCCTCGTCTGGTTCACATGGGCTTCTCCGAGGAGGGTTTATGTAAGCGGGGATGTGGTCTGGTGGGGACATTTCTACATATTATCTGGGAATGTCCTGACGTGGTGGCTTATTGGAACGGGGTGTATGATGTAATGGAAGAAGTTACGGGCGTCCCCCTCCTACCGGAGGCTAGACGCTGTTTGCTAAACGTCTGGGAACCCACAGACTATAACGTGGCCCAGATCCGGTGGGCGACCCTGCGGGCCATGATTGCTAAACGTGATATCGCACAACTGTGGGGGTCCCAAAGACCGCCTACGGTTAAGATGTGGAAGGAAAACATGGATTGGTGCATGTTTCGGGAAAAAACGATGTATCTGGCCCGGGGACGTCCCCGGAAATGGGGAAAATCTGGGGGCCATGGAATAGGTTTCGAGGTGACATATGTACACCACCTGCTGTTGATGATATTGATATCCAACTTTCCCCCTGACCAAACATTCACTGTTTGTAATATCGTCTGCTTATGATCTCTCCCTTATGCTTCACCCTACAACGATTGCTTATTATTTGATGTACTGTCTACCTGACCTCAAGTGAACGAAGCACTATGTATATTGTGTTTGCCTTGCTTGTTTTACTTAATAAAAATAAATATTAAAAAAAAACAGTATTCGATGATTTGCTAAACTTGGTTCCATGCAAGACCTGGCCATCCTCTGCATTTGTATCGAACACGAGCTGACCTCAGTCTCCCTTTCTACTTCCTCTAGAAATCCAGAGTTATCACAACCTACATTTATCAAAACGTCTCGCTGCCGCGTATTTACTTTAAGAACATTATCATCCCCTTTCTTAGTACAGGCCAAGTTGTGCTCCAAAACAGGATATCTAGCTGTTTTTTTAACTTCTTTCACAAGGGAACCTACAATTTCAGGAAGGTCACACATTTTATTCAAAATGTGAGAACATGTTGCATCTTATCAACTGGTCATTAACCTCAGTCTGGGCCCTAACCACCAAGGTGGCCTTAAGGTCAATAAAAGCAATGTATACATTTTGCTTATTTAAAACAGCCCTCTCCGCAATTAAACCTAAAGCCAGCAAGTTGGTAATAGTAGATGGACCTTTCTGGAAATCAGTCTGATTGAATGGTATTATGCCCTCCTGTGTAGCCCAATCTTCCAATTCTATCAAAAGAGTTGAGGCAAACACCTTTGCATCGACATCAGTAAGCGAAATCAATCGATAGTTAGAAGGATTAGCCTCCGGGCCGCTCTTATAAATAGGTTGCACTATACTGCCTTGCCAAGATTCTGGGACCATTCCCATAGTCAAAACTTTACTGAATAGACGATGTAGAATACATGCCCAAATATCACTATTTGCACGGAACAGGGCATTTGGTAACCCATTAGGTCCAGGGGCCTCATTTGCTTGAAGCCCTCTTAACAGGGTTTATACTTGGTCACGACTAGGGATTTCTAAATCAAGATTTAGATCAAAACTAGAATCAATAAGATGGTCAATGGAGTTCATATCCGGACATTCAATATCATGGTCAATGGAGTTCACACCCAGATACTCACTATTCCCCACATTTTTTAATAATATTTTATTCCCCATACCTCTTTTCAATGTATGAATAGGTTTTTCCCTCTGGCCCGATGTACCATATAAATTGGTTATAAACATAACCCAACTGTTTTCTGGTATATTTACAGAAAAATCCCTACAACCTCCTCTTTCAAGCTTGTTAATAAATACCCAGAATTTTTTTGCATTATTTTGTTTCAAGGCGGATAATAAACTATTCCATAACCCGGCTTGGTATTTAAGTTTAGCTTTCCAAACTTTTTGTTTATAGGTCTTCTTTAGTTCCTTCAGATTTTCTTTATACACAGAATGGGACTGGTAAAATCTGTGTGCATATGCCACCCGAACGGCTCTATTGAGTAGGGTCTTTAGCTTTTGTAATTTGGCGGGGAACAATATTTTTGGGGTATTTAAATGGGTATTCATTTTCTTAGTCTTACCGACTACAAATATTTCCACAAGGGACATTGTAATATAATTCCAATTATTTATCATAGTCATATCACCATGGATTTCCGAGTCGCATTCCTTTATTAAAGCCTGAGCAGTTTGCATAATTTCATCTTCTTTGGCTAAATGCCAAACCAATCTCTTCAGGTTATATGCAGAATATGACGTGTTAGGAAGATCATACATTTTAGAGTGATACTTCACAGGAAGGTTACATTTTACAACCTGAGGGTTGTGGTCACTTTCTGGCCGGCCCAATACCTTATAATCTGACACATTTGATCTCTGAATATCTGATACAAATGTATAATCAATAGTTGAGCCATGTTTAGAATTCCTAAACGTTGGCGTAAACCTAGTTTTTTCTTTTAACAGGCTGACTCTGGCCTCAGACATGATGTCATAGCATTCTCTTGCCAGACCTTCTGACTTGCAATTAGAATCTGAGAACTGGCTCAATTGTAAATTAAAACCACCTGATACTCTCAAACCAGCAACAGGATACTGAACTATTAAAGTGGTTAACACATTGTGATGAGGGGAGCCAGTCCGGAACTGAGATGTGCAAAAGTCTGACACAGAAGAAAATTAACAGGCCTTTCTCACCTCTCTTCCTACAGCAGGCAGAAAACTGAAACAGGGCCTAGCCCCCACTCTTTCTACCCGAAGAAGAAAGCGGCCCCTGTTTCTTTAACTGGGCTGAATTCACAGCAAGCCCCGCCCCCTTGGATGACGCCGAGGACTCCGAGCAGGTAAAACCAGGAAGTGAAGATAGGACAGCGTGTTCAATACCCGGAGAAGGAGGAAGCGAGTGCGGTGAGACTACAGAGGAACAGACGAAGCAGCATGAGAGGAGCCAACCTGACCTCTACAGAAGCCAAGAGGCCAACGATACGGCGTATCGCCCAGCCATGCTTCGGGGGAAGGGTGGCTCACACAGGTACGTTTGCGTATCTCGGGTTGGGCGGGACGGAAGGGTTTTAAACCACAATAACCTACCAATCGGAGAAACCCTGTCACTCCCCTTCCTGAGCACCGCCGACACCTTGTGCCAGTTGTTTTGCTTTATTTTGTGCACAGAGTAACTCCTCACTTCCCTTCCCTGAACACTGTGTTAATATTGGGCACCCGACTGAAACCAGTCTTTGTTTTCCTTTTCTCCCACATAATCCGGACCGGCAAGCGACCTCCCGATCACCCTGGAGTGGAGAGAGCGAGGAAAAGGCTTTCCGAAAGGGCGAGTATCCCCGGAGAAGAAGTCTAAAGCACCACTACCGTACTATAGACTTACTACATGCAGAAAACTACTGTTAAAACCAATAAAACCTGGTTTAACTCCCTATAGTATCATCGCGATTTCCTCTAGCCCGCCACAAGTGGTGGAGAATGCGGGCACTGAGGTAACCATCTGTACTAATAAGATAGAGGACTTGCTTCAACACTTAGTAAAGGGACAAGAACAGCTAGGATGGGCTGTGGAACAACAGCTAACATCAGCACAAGCGGACTGAGAGACTTTTAAAAACACGATCTCTGCTTAGATCGAGGGGTTACAAAAAATGATGACGGACTCCATTGTGCCCTCCTTCTGGGAATCCCAAAGCCCACATCCCAGTCCATCGGGGATTTCCCTTCAGAAACACATACCAGGAGAAGACCCTGGCGCATTTCTTCTCAATTTAGAGAGAGCTGCCCATGCATGCGGATGGCCACTAGAGAAGTGGCCATTCTTTTTGGCCCCCCTTTTGTCCGTGGAGGCCCAGGCTGCCTACCAAGTGGCCAATGCCCCCTATGCCACCATCAAAACGATCATACTAGACCATCTCGGACTTGACTCAGAGGCCTACCGCGTGCACTTTAGAAAAGAGAGGGGCACGCCAGGGGACAATCCAAAGACCTTGTTTTTTCGGTTGAAAATAGCGGCAGACAAATGGCTCACCCCGCGGTTTCGTCCAAAGAGGAAATCATGGACAAAATATATTTAGAGCAGTATTTAGAGGCCTTGCCATATACCACACAGAAAAGGTTGCGCCAACACTCTAACTTGACCACTGCCCAAGCAATGGAGATGGCCTCCACGTTCGCCAGGGCTCAATCCCGACTGCATCTCTGGGAACTTGACAAACCCAGCCGACCACCGACCAACAAGACGGAAAGAAAACTGCAAATAAGTAACGAAACGTACACCCCCGCCCCTCGAAACCTGACATTCCCAGCTTCAGGGGGCCTCAATGTTTCGAGTGTGGGGCCTGGGGGCATATTGCCCGGCTCTGCCCACAAAGAAAGACAGCCGAGGAACCCATGGAAGTTTGGTACTAAGGGTGAGCGGAAAATCCGTTCCGCTCGCGGATTTCACGGATTTTCGGTAAATCCACGATCCGCGAACTCCCGCGAATTTACTGAAAATCCGCGAGATCCGCGAGCGGCGGATTTGGGGGGCAAAAGTTCAAGCCTGTTGAACTTTTAACTATTTTAGGATGGCACCGGCAAGCTGCCAGCGCCATCCTAAAATAGTTACTAAGTTAGCTTCAACAGGAAGCACTAATAGATAAAATAAAGCAGGTGCTTGAGCACCTGCTTTATTTTATCTATTAGTGCTTCCTGATGATGAAGCTAATTTAGTAACTATTTTGGGTTTGGCGCTGGCAGCTTGCCGGCGCCATCCTAAAATAGTTACAGGATGATGTGTGTTTTGTCGAGGCTGGGTAGGTGTGCGTTCTCCCCATATCTATCGTCGAAAATTAGCTATGATGCTTGATGGAGGCCTTTGCATAGTTGACTTTTACGAGCTCAATCCCTGCGCATACAAGCCACGTCCGTTTGGCCCCTTCCCACACACTAGTGGTGTGTGCACCGTCTTCGCGCCCTTTACCCACTTGATGGACAGCTCACTCGAGGGACCCCGGCGCTCTTTGGTGTGATGGCAAAGTTAATCAGCCCCCCCAAAAATATGTGTTTTGTCGAGGCTGGGTAGGTGTGCGCTCTCCCCATATCTCTCGTCGAAAATTAGCTATGATGCTTGATGGAGGCCTTTGCATAATTGACTTTCACGAGCTCAATCCCTGTGCAGTTCCTGTGACCACGAGCTTCTCTGATCCATGCCTGTCCTTTTATACACACAAGAGGCATGTGAACTTGCATATAAGCCCCGTCCGTTTGGCCCCTCCCCACACACTAGTGGTGTGTGCACCGTCTTCGCGCCCTTTACCCACTTGATGGACAGCTCACTCGAGGGACCCCGGCGCTCTTTGGTGTGATGGCAAAGTTAATCAGCCCCCCCAAAAATGTGTGTTTTGTCGAGGCTGGGTAGGTGTGCGCTCTCCCCATATCTATCGTCGAAATTTAGCTATGATGATTGATGGAGGCCTTTGCATAATTGACTTTCACAAGCTCAATCCCTGTGCAGTTCCTGTGACCACGAGCTTCTCTGATCCGTGCCTGTCCTTTTATACACACAAGAGGCATGTGAACTCGCATATAAGCCCCGTCCGTTTGGCCCCTCCCCACACACTAGTGGTGTGTGCACCGTCTTTCCGCCCTTTACCCACTTGATGGACAGCTCACTCGAGGGACCCCGGCGCTCTTTGGTGTGATGGCAAAGTTAATCAGCCCCCCAAAAATGTGAGTTTTGTCGAGGCTGGGCAGGTGTGCGTTCTCTCCATATCTATCGTCGAAAAATAGCTATGATGCTTGATGGAGGCCTTTGCATATTGACTTTCATGAGCTCAATCCCTGTGCAGTTCCTGTGACCACGAGCTTCTCTGATCCGTGCCTGTCCTTTTATGCACACAAGAGGCACGTGAACTCGCATATAAGCCTCGCCCGTTTGGCCCTGCCCCTCACACTAGCGATGTGCACCGTTTTCCTGCCCGGCCATTACCCACACAATCCGCAAAATCCGCAAATCTGCAAATTCACAGATTTTGCGGATCGCAAATTCGCGAATTGCGAATTCGCAAAATTTGCACATGCCTATTTGGTACCTCCCCAAGACCATTCTCTACTCAGGAGGAGCATACCATGTAAGTGTGAGGGTGAATGGGAAAATGATCAAGGCCCTTCTAGATTCGGGGTGCAAACAGTCAGTGATACAAGGGGTATTCATCAATCCTAGTCAGGTGATTCCAAACTCCTGGGTATATATTAAATGTGTCCAGGGGGATGTAAAAGCGTATCCAGTGGGTAACATACCCTTAGACCTGTCCGGGGGGAAGATATGTGTCGTAAGGGGGGGGATTCTCGAGACACTTCCGGAGGAGATTATCATTGGGACAGACAATCCTAACTTCCTTGAACTGTTCACCCATACGCTAAAACTTTCTCCTCCCAAGGAACAACTCAAAGGCAAAGACATCTTTGCTGTCTCGGCTTTACTGTCCCCTGAACCTTGGGTGTCCGACAGGAGTTTTAAATTCGCCCAAGCTAACGGCGTCACCTTGTTCAACGCATGAGAGCAGGCTCATTTTACTCAAGACGACCCGGACACCAGGTTTTCCCGCCTCATTATTAAGGAAGGGCTCCTATATAGGGAAAGTAGAAAAGGATGAACCCCTTCAACTCCTAGTTCCCATGTCCTTTAGAGAACAAATTTTGTTTTATGCACATATGCACCTATTAGCGGGACACATAGGAAGCAAGAAAACTACGCAAAATGTGTTGAGGCACTTCTATTGGCCAGGGATTTATAAAGATATAAAGAGTCATTGTCAAGCATGCGATGTATGTCAAAAGAAGAACACACACCGTCCTCCAGCTATACCCTTGCAGCCACTCCCGATAATAGGCACCCCTTTTGAAAGAGTGGGGATGGATTTGATAGGGCCCCTCCCAAGAACCAGCAGAGGAAACCTATACGCTCTTGTCATAGTGGACTATGCCACTAGATTCCCAGAGGCCTTTCCCCTGAAAGCCCCTACCTCCCGGGTTATAGCAGAAAAACTTATTGAATTGTTCTCCCGGGTAGGGTTCCCCAAAGAGATCATAACACATCAAGGCACTCCTTTTGTGTCCAGGCTGATGCGGGAAGTGTGTAGGTTGTTGGACCTCCGTCACATTAAAACATCAGTGTACCACCCCCAGACTGACGGGCTCATAGAGCGCTATAATGGAACCCCCAAGTCCACTCTCAAGAAGATGCTTTCTGTGAATGGGAAGGAATGGGATCTTATATTCCCCTTGGCTCTGTATGTGATAAGAGGGCAGACCCAAAGCAGCATGGGATGTTCTTGAGATGACTAAAGAAGCGTGGGAAACAGAAGAAGCCAGAGAGGAACGCAACATCTTGGAGTCTTTAGCCAGTCTCTAAAGAGCAAACTAGGAAAAATAAGAGAGTTGGCATATTCCAACATGGATAAAAGCCAGGGAAAACAAAAAACGTATTACGATAAGGGAAAACGATGGAGAAGACTAGAGGTGGACGACTGGGCCCTGGTCTTGCTTCCCTCCACCACAACAAAATTCCAGGCAGAATGGATGGGACCTTATAAAGTGACTTAAACCGTTGGAAGCACAAGCTATAAGATCCAAATCTCCCCCCCACAAGACCCAGATCTACCATATCAACGCACTAAAAAAATGGATTGGACCCCCCCCAAAGAATGCCCACCTAATGTTACCCACAGGTTCTTCTCCTACCTCAATGCTAGAACAACTGGTGGTAAACGACTAACTCAGACAGCAAGAACAAGAAAGCCTATAAGAGGTTCTGGTTCCTTTCTCTTCACTCTTTTCTGACCTCCCAGGGAAGACCTTGGTGATCGAACACCGAATTGAGACACCAGTGGGAGCGGTTGTTAAACAACTACCATATAGACTTACAGCCGCCAAAAGATAGGACGTGCGAAAGGAAGTCCAGGAAATGCTGCGCCTTGGAGTAATACGGCTGTCCCGGAGTGAGTGGTCCTCACCGATCGTAATGGTGCCAAAACCAGACGGGAGTACAAGGTTTTGTATGGACTTCATCGCCTTGAACCATCTTTCCTCCTTTGATGCCTACCTGATACCCTGAATCGACGAGCTCATTGAAAAGCTCGGGGAAGCCAAATACATCAGTAAGTTGGACTTGACCAATGGCTATTGGCAAGTACCACTACGAGAAGAGGACCGGAAAAAGACGGCTTTTGTGACACCAGACGGACTTTACGAGTTCAACATGCTCCCCTTTGGCCTGCATGGCGCTCCAGCAACTTTTCAGCGCCTCCTGAATGAAATCTTATGTGAACACCATACACTCAGCTCCGCTTATCTAGATGACATCATAATTTTCAGTCCCTCGTGGGAAAGCTACCTTGAGCACTTGCAAACAATACTGGGAGCCTTAAAGAAAGCTGGCCTACATGTGAACTCAGAAAATCGCATATAGGCTATCAAAAAGTGAAATATTTGGGATATGTTCTAAGACACGGAGTAATCGAGCCACAGATAGAAAAAATCAGGGTGATAGCTGAAACCCCATTCCCTAAGAGCAAGAAAGAGATGAGGGCCTTTCTGGGGCTAATCGGGTACTATCGCCGTTTTATCCCCTCCTTTTCGGAGACAGCAGCTCCGTTGACAGAAACTCTAAAAAAGGACTCCAAACCCATATCAATCAATCAATCAATCAGAACAATTTGTAAAGCGAGCTACTCACCCGGAAGGGTCTCAAGGTGCGGGGGGGGGGGGGTCTGTTGCTGATCGAAAAGCCAGGTCTTGAGTTGCTTCCTGAAGGAGAGATGGTCCTGGGTCAGCCGCAGGTGGATGGGGAGGGAGTTCCATGTCTTGGCCACCAGGTAGGAGAAGGATCTTCCTCCGGCGGTGGCTCTGCGGATGCGTGGTACGGTGACGAGGGCAAGGCTGGTCGATCGCAGCTGGCGGGTGGGCGTGTAGAAAGTGAGGTGGTTGTTGAGGTACTTGATGCCCAGGTCGTGGAGAACTTTGTGTGCGTGGGTGAGGAGTCTGAACATGATCCTCTTGCTGACGGGGAGCCAGTGCAGGTCTCTCAGGTGGGCGGAGATGTGGTTGTGGCGGGGGATGTCCAGGACGAGTCATGAGGAGGCGTTCTGTAGGCGTTGAAGTCTTTTCTGTAGTTTGGCAGTGGTTCCCGCGAAGAGGGTGTTCCCGTAGTCCATTCGGCTGGTGACGAGTGCCTGGGTGACCGTCTTCCTGGTTTCGGTGGGGATCCATCGGAAGATCTTTCGGAACATGCGCAGGGTGTTGAAACAGGATGACGAGACGGCATTGACTTGTCTGGTCATTGAGAGGGCGGAGTCCAGGATGAAGCCCAGGTTTCGTGCGTGGTCCGTTGGCTTGGGGGTGGTGCCCAGGGCAGGGGGCCACCAGGAGTCGTCCCAGGTGGAGGGGGATGATGACTTCCGTTTTGTCTGAGTTCAGCTTCAAGCGGCTGTTCTTTATCCATTCGGCGACGTCCTTCATTCCCTCGTGTAGGCTGGCTCTGGCATTGGCCGGGTCGTTGGTGAGGGAGAGGATCAGCTGGGTGTCGTCAGCGTATGAGATGATGTTAAGGTTGTGTTGGCGTGCGATGGCTGCGAGGGGGCTCATGTAGATGTTGAAGAGGGTGGGTCTGAGTGAGGATCCTTGAGGTACACCGCAGATGACTTTGGTGGCTGCGGATCGGAATGGGGGATGTGGACTCTCTGGGTTCTTCCGGCGAGGAACGAGGTGATCCACTCCAGTGCTTTCCCTTGGATTCCAATGTTGCTGAGGCGCTGTATTAGAGTGCGGTGGCGGACTGTGTCGAATGCTGCAGAGAGGTTCAGGAGGATGAGGGCAGCTGTTTCCCCGTTGTCAAGCAGGGATCTGATGTTGTCGGTGGCTGCGATGAGGGCGTTCTCTGTGCTGTGGTTGACTCGGAAACCGGACTGTGAGGGGTCAAGGGATCCGTTCGTTTTTAGGAAGGCGGTGAGCTGTATGTTAACGGTCTTCTCGATGACTTTGGCAGGAAAAGGGAGGAGCGAGATGGGGCGGACGTTTTTGAGGTCGGTGGGGTCCGCTGTCGGTTTCTTCAGGAGGACGCTGAGTTCGGCATGCTTCCAGCTCTCCGTGAAGGTGGCGGTGTTGAAGGAGATGATGATGTTCCGGAGTTGGGGTGCGATGATGGAGCCGGCCTTGTTGAAGACGTGGTGGGGGCAGGGGTCGATAGGGGATCCGGAGTGGATGGTGTTCATCGTGCGGGTGTTGTCTTCAGTACTGACCGGGGTCCAGTTGCAGAGGGTGGTGTTGGGGGGCGTTGTTTCGGTGGTTGGGTGCGTGGTTGGTGCGTCGAAGCTGTTGTGTATGTCGGCGATCATATCAACATCCCACATCCTCCATGTGGGGAGCATTTAACTCCCTAAAGAGAGTGATTACCACAAGACCAGTGTTATCCTCCCTGGACTTCACCCAACCCTTCATCCTCCACACGGGCGCATCAGAGTATGGGGTGGGGGCTGTCCTATCCCAACTTTTCCCTGATGAAATAGAGCATCCAATACTCTACATCAGCAGGAAACTATTCCCTCAGGAGTTAAAATATCCCACCATAGAGAAAGAGTGTCTCGCAATTAAATGGGCTGTCGATAAATTACAATATTATCTCGAGGGTCACCTATTCACCCTATACACAGACCATGCTCCTCTACAGTGGATGAGTCGCAACCTTTCACAAAATCCCTGAGTCCTTAGATGGTTTTTGTCCCTTTAACCCTTTTCATTTACTGTATGTCATTGAAAGGGAACCAATAATGGGAGTGCCGACTACATCTCTTGATTTCCTCTCCCCAGTCGGGAGAATCCAGGGGGCATGGTATGTGACGAGGGGAGCCAGTCCGGAACTGAGAGGTGCAAAAGTCTGACACCGAAGAATATGAACAGGCCTGTCTCACCTCTCTTCCTACAGCAGGCAGAAAACTGGTACAGGGACAAGCCCCCACTCTTTCTACCGAAGAAGAAAATGGTCCCTGTTTCTTTAACTGGGCCGAATTCAGAGCAAGCCCCGCCCCCTTGGATGACGCCTAGGACTCCGAGCATCTTAAACCAGGAAGTGAAGATAGGACGGCGTGTTCTACACCCAGAGGAGGAGCAAGCGAGTGCGGTGAGACTACAGTGATTGACGAGAGGAGAGGAACGGACGAAGCAGCAGGAGAGGAGCCAACCCGACATCTACCGGAGCCAGGAGGCCAACGACACAGTGTATCGCCCAGCCACACTTCCGGGGAAGCGTGGCTCACTCAGGTACGTTCGCGTATCTCGGGTTGGGCAGGATGGAAGGGTTTTAAACCACCGTAACCTACGATTCTGAGAAATCCTGTCACTCACCTTCCTGAGCACCGCCGACACCTTGTGTCAGTTGTTTTGCTTTATTTTGTGCACAGAGTGACTCCTCACTTCCCTTCCCTGAACACTGTGTAAATATTGGGCACCCGACTGAAACCAGTCTTTGTTTTACTTTACTCCCACATACTTCAGGACGGCGATCGACCTCCTGATCACCCTGGAGTGGAGAAAGTGAGGAAAAGGCTTTCCGAAAGGGCGAGTATCCGTGGAGAAGGAGACTGAAGCACCACTACCGTACTATAGACTTACTACATGCAGAAAACAACTGTTAAAACCAATAAAACCTGGTTTAACTCCCTATAGTGTTATCGCGATTTCCTCTAGCCCGCCACACACATCCCGCAAAATATATAACTGTGCAGACTTATTTTAACTCGTACTCAGATACACATTAAGAATAACTAAACTCAGATCAATAGAGTTTACCACAAGATATTGGTGCCAACCCAGATTAAAATCTACCATATCCACAACTAGGTTTAAATCAGCCACAATGTAACATGCCAATCCACATTTAGCACAACCACATTTTTTTGTTTTCACTGCCGGTATACTGTATTCCTTATATCCAGATAAAGGAGTCATCTGTTCACACCAAGTTTCTTGGAATAATAAGATTGTAAATGAGTTTAAAAATAGTACTGTATCTTGGTCTGACAATAAATGAAGCAATCTGTGGACATTCCCTGAGCATAGAGTTATTTAATTTACATTAACATCCAAAGCTCCGGTTATTCAATTGTTATTTCCATGGGAAACTTTTGCCAATGATGCACGCAGCCAAGACCAGTCCTCCATTTGCACATTATTTTTGGGAAGCCACTCGCACATCCTACCCTCTGTTTGGGAATTAGTGATCAACAACCCAGAACTACAAGGTTGAATATTTAATGTACCTGTTGCTCCTCTAAGTACAGGTTTAGGCTTGTTACTTACTACTGGTTTACAACCTTTATCCACCTTACGGGCCAGAACATTCAGGATCAGAGGATATAGTACACTAGCCCAAATCTCAACCTTCATTCCATAGTCCATGAAATACAAACTTGATTCTAAGATCTTAGTAACTATTTCGTTAGAAGACCAAGTTGTAATAGTAGACTCTCAGAGAGAGTTGGGCTGTACCTATTTAAACAGGACTGACTCCAAATCAGTGGATTTATTAGATGCTAGTAGAAAGAATGTTCAAGATTAAACATTGATTAAGACTATCATAAGGTCCCTGGGATTCATACAGGGGATGCATTACTAATTTAGTGTCCCCATTTCTACAACTGTAATCCTGTCTACCACATGGAGAACTCAACATACCTAAATTACTATCTTTTGGTAAACTAGATTTAGAAGATTTGTTTTATAGTAATTGACTCTGTGTAATAACAGATTCTAGCTTATCCACAGTACTTAACAGCTACGGGATGTCCTTAGGTGAAGATCCTAACCCCTGTACCTTACTGTCCATCATAGACACCCCTTCATCATTAATAATTACCAGGTCAGATTTTATAATACCATTAAGTTTAAGGGCACCATTAATGCTACAGTTTACTAATCCCTGATCGTTATGCGTAGATCCTGGCCCCTGAGGTTTATTGTTCAACCCAGTCACCCCTTCTTCATTGGTAGCTGCCAAGTCCAAGTTAATTATGCCATCAGGTTTAAGAACATCACTACTAATACCATTTACAAATTCCTGATCCTTATCTCTTATTGGGGCCGGCAATACATTAGCAACATCCCCATCTGTCACAACACCAACCTTAGGTAAGCATTTTTAGCAACTGATTTAAATATAGGATGATAATCCTTTGGCTTTGCTGCTGTAGCTACTTTAGCAGCAGACCTTCTAGCCTTGTTCCGTGCTTTGCTCAACCTTTTCCTTGAACGTTTAGATAACAGGGGACAATTAGTTGGACTATCCCCTGCACATTTAACAGTATTCGGTGATTTGCCATACTTGGTTTGAAGGACTGGGTTTTCCTAAGACCCAGCGTGCCAGGGATAACACCTAAAACCTTCGTGGGTAACCTGTTCCGGCGTACAAATGACAGAGACACAGGACACTTCCTTCGGCCTCAAAGATTCGAGGTTTATTACTGCAGGGAACACAGAAGTCACAGGAAGTACAACATGTGCAAGTTCGAGGAGTCTGCTTCAACTTGTATCTGCGGATCGCTCTTCTTATACAGTTTTTGGGCATAGAATAACATGGTGCACAAAGGATTACAACCTGGTTCCCATCGTATAGGTCATAGGGGGTCGCTTTCATGTATTCAGGGTCCGGAACATAATTACAGTAGCATTTGGCAGTTCCCAACTGTAAAAGTACATCTTCCCATCATTAGTACATTCCGTTCGGCAGTAAACGAATCAAGGAAGAGACAGAAACAGGTGCAGAGGAAGACGAGGACAGTGAACAGATCGAAGAGGGTGTAAAAGGGGGTGGTATCAAGAAACACGAGTTGCAGGCATCAAAGGGGACGTGCCTAATGAATGCACAACTAAGACAATAGACCGGCACAGCAAGATGAGCCTCGAGCGAGGCCATCTGACTTACAGTGTCATCCCCCTCATCATAAAGACACCTTCAAAGAAACACGTGTCTTCCGCAAGAGTTTGGGAATCCCAGGGTCGCGAAGCGGACAGCGTCCGTTCGCTGGCTACTTGAGGGCAAGAAACAAAATGGATGCCGTATCTAAGATGGAACCCGTGGGTTTAGATGAAGAAACCCACGAAACAAACAAACGGTTTAGGCTAGCACAGCGAAAACGCGTACACCCACTAAACTCGTCATTTGCGGTTCATAGATACCAGACTCGACCATATTCGTGCGAGTCGGAAACACCACTTACAATTGTCACGGAACCTCAGACGCTCCTTTTGCCCTCATGTAGGCAAGCACTAGTCGGAATCAAAATCGATCTCGATATTCATCAGACCATCTAGATGCTGTTGCAGCATAATTCTATCCATCAGAGCTCCTTTGGTAACAGGCGACTGCCTTATACACGTCGTAGCACAGAGGCCACATAAGGCAGGACCACACTGCACACAAAGACAACACGTGAACAGGAATGCTACAACAACCCCAATGATCATCAGAATCTTCCAACCCCAAGTCAACATTAGGCCCCAAAACCACCCGAGTAGCGTCCAATCCCCTACGTCCACGTGTATGGACTCAGAGATCTTATGCAACTTCGAGATGGCTTGATAGACAGTCGGAGCGTTGTCTGGAATGAATATACAACAACTCGAATGGATCACCTTACATACTCCACCTCGATCTGCTAAGACGACGTCTAAAACCATACGATTTTGTAACGTCATAAGCCTATCCGCCTGAAGCTCTGCTGTGATATTACCAAGGGCACTGGCAGTGATGTTAGCTGTCGATTCCACCACTCGAGTCAACTGTCTCAGGTTCCTACTATTGATCATAGGCCCCCAAAACGGCAAGAAACCCTTGAAAAAGTCTCCTGCCTCTTGACCGGCAGTGTCCTCTTTGCTAATCACGCCCCTCACTACTCTGGTCTTGTGATAATCGGAGGCGACTGTAAAAGTCGGTGGCAACAAGTTTGCAATGTAACAGGTGCCCGCGAAGTCAAGGGGCAACCATGTATATGCACGATCGTAACAGACAAAGTACGTACCCTTGGCAGTCAGGAGAACAGGGGAAGAGAGCATTGGTAAAACATACGTCTCAGAGCAAGCACTCTCCCCAAGGTGAGGTCTCGGGCTTCGGCCACGACCTTTTAGACAGAAATTACCAAGGTGGGGTACGATCCATATTGGAGATGAACTTTTGAGCTGTCTTTCGCCCACGAGCGCACTATACTCAACCTCACTCAGATCCCTATAGGCTCGCACCTCTTCCTCTGGGATGAGCTATGGTTCATAGATATCCCTATCTAAATCAGCAATCGCTATTGCCAAAGGCTTATGGTACGGACCGGGACCAAAGTGTGGAGAACGTGGCTCTCGATTGGGGTAAGAATCTAGTGCGCTTCGAAACATTGTTTGAATTGCTCGAGCTGAACCCTGGGAACTATAAGGAAGGACCAAGTACGGAATTCCCTTATCGGTGGTATGTGGCATTAACCCACACACCCAACAATTGGTAGTGTTCATCACCAACTGATGCTGATGAAGGAGCTGAACGAAGGAATTGTTCATGAATTCCGCACGTCTAACCTGAATGAATGAATGAATGAATGAATGAATGAATGAATGAATGAATGAATAAAGTATTTATAGAGCGCACGGTGGCCAAGCGGCTTCCTGGCGCTGAGCTCTACTGGACAGAACAAACAGGGCCGAGGAAGTTAAGCGGGGTAGGCCTGGGCAAACAAGAATGTTCTGAGCGCTTTACGGAAGTGTGAAAAGATGGGGATAGAACGCATGGAGAGAGGGAGGGAATTCCAGAAGCGGGGGGCAAGAACGGAGAATCTGGTTCCACCAGTGCGGGATTTGCGGAAACGGGGAACAGTGAGGAGGGCCGAAGAAGAAGAGCGGAGGGTACGAACAGGGGTGTGAGAGGAAATCAGGGAAGTGATGAACGCCGGGGCAGAGCGATCAACAGCCCGGAAGACTAGGCAACCTAGTTTAAACAAGGAGCGTTGCAAAACGGGGAGCCAGTGAAGGGATTTGAGAACAGGGGTGATATGGTGAGTTTTGGGAAGGTGAAAGATGAGTCGGGCAGCCTGATTGTGGATTGCTTGAAGGCGACGGGTTTCGTAGGCAGGAATACCCACGAACAAGCTGTTTCCATAATCAAGGCGGGAAGTGATGAGGGCCGAAATAATAATTTTAAGGGAATCAAGGGAAAAGAAACGGGAAATTTTTCGAATAAGACGGAGGGAAAGAAAACAGGAGGACACAACAGAACTGACCTGGCCATGCATTGACAGGTCATGGCTGACCTTAATGCCCAGCGTTTTGACAGAGGGGACAGGGGTGGGAGGGGGACCAAAGATAGGGGGCCAAAAAGCAGAGGACCAAGGGCTGGACGAGCCGCCGGTCAAGACAAGCTCAGTCTTGTCTGGATTGAGCTTGAGGTGGTTGGCGCCCATCCACCCCGAGATGAAAACCAGAGTAGAGCGAAAAAAAGATAGAGAATGAGAAGAAGAGGAAAGATCGAAGACGAGCTGGAGGTCATCTGCGTAGTTATACACAGAGACCCCCAGGTCGGGAAGAGAGACAATAAGAGGACGAATGTAAAGATTAAAAAGAAGAGGGGAAAGGGAGGAACCTTGGGGAACCCCACAGGATACCGGAAGGGGGGGGGGGCAGAAAAACCAGGGAGGTGAACAGCTTGTGAGCGTCCTGTGAGAAAGGACGTGATCCAAGAGAGAGCGGGCCCCCGAATGCCCGCTGCGCTGACACGGTCAAGAAGGATGGTATGATCGACCGTGTCAAACGCAGCGGACAGGTCGAGGAGGACCAAAGCCTGAGGAGAGTTGGTGTCAGCCTTGGCCCTCAACTCATCGAGAACCGCAAGCACCACTGACTCGGTTGAATGGCCCGAGCGGAAGCCTGCCTGATGGGAAGCAAGGAGGTGGTTCTGCTCAATGTAGGAGGAAAGACAGGAGGTGACATAACTTTCAAGAATTTTAGCAAGATAGGGGAGAAGAGAAATAGGTCGGAAATTGGAAGGGAGGGAAGAGTCAAGACCAGGTTTTTTAAGGATAGGAAAAACGATCGCAGATTTAAATGAAGAAGGGACCAAGCCAGTTGAAAGAGAGGCATTAAGAAGGGAGAGAGGAGTGGTAGGGCAAGAGGTAAAGAGGGTTCTCAGAACGCGAGCAGGGGCACAATCAGAGGGGGAACCGGACTTGACTTTGATAAGCAGGGCCAGGAAGGAATCCAAGGAGATAGGTGGGAAAGAAGAGAAGGAGGAATTGGACACGGGGGGGGCAGGCAAGGGAGAAGAGAAGGAGGTGTTTGGAATGTTGGATTTGATTTTAACGATCTTCTCAATAAAGAAGTCGTTAAGAGAAGAACAGAGGGCCTGGGAGGGAATAAGCTTGGGGCAGGCACGATCAGAGGTAGCCAAGTTAGAGACCAAGGAAAAGATCTCTTTGGATATGTTGGCAGATAATGCAACCTGGTCCGAGAAATACTTCGTCTTGGACACAAGAATGGCTTTTTTGTAGTCGTTGAGGAGACGTTTGTATTTGGTCTTAAGATCGGGACAGTAACTACGGCGCCAAAGACGCTCAGAGCGCCTGAGTTCCAATTTAAAAGCCCTAAGTTCAGAATTGAACCATCTATGGGCCTCGTGTGGGCGGATGGACTTAACTATTTTCAGAGGGGCGACTTGATCGCATCCAGAAGCTAGCCAATTACTGACTGCAGTGGCCTGGAGATCAAGAGGGAGACCATTAAGAACGGGAGGGGAAGATGCAAGGGCAAGAGAGAGGGAAGGGAGGTCCACGCGGTTCCAGCTGCGGGCGGAAACGTTCTTGGGGCGGGAGGGCTTGTGAGGGGGACCGAGATTAAGAGTGAAATTGATAAGAGAGAGATCGGACCAGGTACAGGGGAGGATGCTAGGGGGAGAAACAATATCTTGGGATGACCATACTTGGTCCAGGGTATGGCCAAGAATATGGGTGGGAGCAGAAACATGGGACTGAAGATTAAGGCACAGGAGGGTGGCCGTGAAGTCCTTGGACGCCAAATCCTCCCTGGGATCACCGGGCCAGTAATTGAAATCTCCCAGCAGCAGAACCGAGGAGTTGTTAACTACCAAAGTAGCAAGAAGTTCCTGCAGGGAGGCCACAAACGAAGGCATGTTCAGGGGGGGGCGATACACAAGGACCACTGTCAGAGGAGAAGGAAGGTTAGTAGAACGGGCAACCAAAAAATCCACTCCAGCTATGGAAGGTTGAGAGAGAAGCTGGAATTGGAGACTAGCCCGAACAATCATGGCTACACCCCCTCCGGTCCTGCCGTCAGGGCGATCAGCCCGGAGGGCATAATAGGAGTCGGGGAGGATGGCCAGGATATCAGGGAGTGAAGCCTCAGAGAACCAGGTTTCTGTTAAAAACAGAAAATCAGGGGAATCTGAGGTAAGGAGATGGAATAATTGCAGTTGGTGCTTGCCTGCAGAGCGAGTATTGAGAAGGCAGGCAGAGGCAATGTGAGAAGGAGGTGATGTAGTGATAGGGTGCGTAGAATCCAGGGAGGACAGGGAAAGGGTAGGCCTCAAAGAAGAGGGCCGGCTAGGAAGGGAAGAGTAAATACCTAAGGAAGTGAGGTGCTGCGTGAGGGAGTGGTCTAGGGGCACATCAGCAGAGCAGGAGAGAAGTTGCGCTGATGTGTATACAAGTGGGGGGGCAGGGTCTGTGGCCCCAGGTCCCGGCCCGTCGCGGACGGGCGCAGACGGGCTTAACTTAGGCGCAACTTCGGCGCGCCTTCGCCGCGCCCGCTGCGCTCGTCCGCTGCGCGGCCGGGATAGAACTGCCATAAAGTAGGCCACCGGATATTGTAGGGGCGTGGCAGGGGGGGGAGTGACAGAGGAGCTGGTCCGCCAACCACCGAGCAGCCCAAGATTGTGTCCACGCCCGTCCCCGCCCCAGTGACCTGCCCGTCAGAGGGGGGAGGGAACGATCAGCGTAGGTGCTCGTGTTGGGGTAAGATGTGGAAGGAATGAGGAGAGACAGTGGAGGTAAGTTTAGGTTCAGAGGAAGGGGTAGGTGAGGCAGAAGGCAACAATGACTGTATCATGTAATACACCCCCCCACCAATAACGAAGAAACAGTTAGGAATAGAAGGAACACCTGAAACATGAAGCATTTTGTACGTGCAATTCTACGCAATTCGAATATTTGAGCCTGAGCCTTTTCCAATTCCGACAGCTTCGAGAAAGCCATCCTCTAAAACCGTCCGCAACGTTCTTGACGCACTTCGTTCTGTGTAGCAGTAGTCAATCCCCAGGAGTTCCTAGGAATCGACGGTCTCTGACCTAGTGTCAAGACCTACTAACCAGAAGGAAGTACCCGCGCGGCCCGACGGTCTACCCGGATGTAAGGTGTTTTTAATCAACGATATATATATATATATATAAAATCTCCTAGCTGTGGAAACAAAAAATACATACGTGGAAAAGGACTCAAAATTTACAAAATCACAATTATGCAAGTGTGTTCAGACTGGATAGTGGCAATGGGGTAACGTGGATGTCAGGGGAGTAAGCAAAGATATTTGTTTATTAGTATCTGATGTTGGAGCGAAGAAAATATCGGCTTCTCCCAGGACGAGTCTGTTCGTCAAACAGTTGGTCCGATGATGACACAGAGTTCTGTTGACCAGCCAATTGTTCAGATCTTGAGTTCTGTGATGACAAATGTTCAACAATATCGTTCTGCTGCACTGAGGTATCTCCGACAGGCTGAGCGTCGCTGAATGGAACAAAGTTCGGTACAGTTTCAACTTCAGACGAGGCGATGCCCTTCCTCACCCACGAGTCCGCTGGTAAAGGTATAGGTACCTTTTTGGTATGGGTGGCGTGCACCCAATTCTTACGCCCCTCCAAACGAACAGCAGTCCTCGTGGCAAGGAGCACCTGGTAGGGTCCGGTGAAACGAGGCTCAAGGTTGCGCTTTCGGCCAAAATTCCTCGTCACCACCCAGTCTCCGGGCTGGAGCTGGTGACCTGGACCCTCCGTCTGCGTCGGCAGTGCTTCAAAGACCTGTTGGTGAATTAACCTCAGTTTAGCAGTCAGATCATGAAGATAATCGATCAACATTGGATATTCAAGATCAAAGAACACACTGGGTCTAGGGACCCCCCAAACATTGGCAGGGCTGCCGAACACAATCTCATAGGGACTGAGCCCTACTCGGGAGTGCACATTCGCCCTGGTTGACAGAAGAGCTAAGGGCAAAGCGTCAGGCCACGAGAGACCAGTCGTAGCCTGAATCTTCGCTAGTTTCAATTTAAGGGTGCCATTATACCCTTCAACCAAACCTGCTGACTGGGGATGATTGGCGCTGTGGAATTTCTGTGTAACTCCAAGGCCCTTACACACATTCTTCATCACACTCCCCACAAACTCACTTCCGTTATCGGACCATACAATCCGTGGCATTCCATACCGAGGAAAGTATTCCTTCAGTAGGATTTTTGCAGTGGACAGAGCAGTGTTGTCTTTAAGAGGGTAGGCTTCGATCCATCGGGAGAATGCGCAAACCAGAACTAAAATGTACTTTAGATTATTGCATCGCTCCATATGGATGGAGTCTAGCTGAATCACCTCAAAGGGACATGACGGAGGGGCAAAATGGCCAGGGGGTGTAGGAGTTCCCTTACCAGGATTGTACATCATACATATCATACAATTCTTAACCAATCTCTCAGCACACTTAGTAATACCATCATTCTTCCATACAGGGGACAACAACTTGCAGATACCTTTCGCACTAATATGTGCCAAGCCGTGTGCCATCGTCACAACAGCTAGCACATACGCATCCGGCAACATCCATCTCTTATTCTCCGACAAATCGATCCAACAGCCATTCGCATCCAATTTTCCTGTACTCTCTTTCCACTTCGTCTTTTCAGACTCAGTGGCCTCGTTCTGAATCGCTTTCACACTCTCAATAGTGTCCTCACACATACCAGTTTCTGCAGGCCACCTTACCGAACTCGTCACATACATTTTAGTGCTAAGGTTCCTGGCAGTCTCTTTAGCGATCTCATCAGCGAACGCATTACCACGACCAACATCATCCGTCACCTTACGGTGTGCACTACATTTAATAATCGCCACCTGCTCGGGCAATGTAAGTGCATCCAAAAGATCATTCACAAGCTGTCCATGCTGAATCTTTGTACCATGCAACGTCATAAAACCTCTCTCTCTCCACAAACGTCCGAAACTATGAGCAACACCAAATGCATACTGGCTGTCCGTAAACACATTTACCCGTTTCCCTTTCGACAACACGCACGCTCTAGTCAAGGCAATCAGCTCTGCCGCCTGGGCAGAATTCTGATTCAGTCTCGCAGTCTCCACAACCGTACTCAATGTCACCACAGCATACGCAGTCGTCACATCACCATTCGGCAACTTAAAACACGACCCATCCACATACAGGGTACCATCGGGGTCTTCCAATGGAGTATTTCTCAGGTCCACACGACCTTTTGTTTCCTCCTCAGTTCGTAAGTAGCAGTCATGAGGTGCTACTTCGTCTGATTCCATAGTGATTGGCAACAAGGTCGCCGGGTTCAGGACATTACAGCGTTTTATTTGAATGTGACTTGCCAAAAGCGTCAACTCATACCCAGACAACCTTGCACTCGTCAGGTGTTGGGTTTTCGTACGATTCAAGAGAGTGTCAACTGCATGCGGAACCATCACCGTAAGCATATTATCCATGACCAATCCTGCAGATTGTCGGATGGACACCGCAGCTGCCGCTGTTGCTCTCAAACAACTCAGCAATGCTCTAGCTACTGGGTCCAAGGTCGAGGAAAAATATGCACATGGACGCTGCTTACCACCAAATTGTTGCGTCAAGACACTCAACGCACAACCTTCCCTCTCGTGAACATATAGTGTAAACAGCTTACTGTAGTCAGGGGTACCTAACACAGGAGCCGAACACAACACATCACGCAATTCAGAAAAACTTTTCTGACATTCTTCCGTCCATGGTAAAGGAGTTGGAACATCCTTGCACGTAAGAGCCACCAATGGTTTTGCTAGCAATGAAAAATTTGGGATCCACTGCCTGCAGTATGACGTGATACCTAAAAAGGCACGCACATCTCTCTGAGTTGTTGGCACAGTCATTCGAGCAATCACTGCAATTCTCTCTGGGGTCAACCTTCTTCCCTCCTTTGACAATAAGTGACCTAAATAGGTTACTTCTTGGCAACAATATTGCAGTTTAGAAGGTGACACCTTGTGATGTAAGTCACAGAGATGCTGCAACAACGACACCGTAGCAATTTTGCAAATGTCATGAGTGTCCGCAGCCACCAATAAGTCATCGACATATTGGATCAAGGCCGCACCGGCCGGCAACACAAACGCATCAAGTTGACTCTTCAAGGCTTGGCTGTATATCGATGGACTCTCACAGTAGCCCTGAGGAGCGCGTTTAAACCTAAAGCTGCGGCCACCAAGAGAGAAAACGAAAAGGTCCCTACTCTCCTCAGCAATCGGAATGCTGAAGAAAGCATTCTTCAGATCGATCACTGAGAACCAAGATGCAGAGGCTGGAATCAGAGTCAGTAGAGCCGTTATGTCGGGCACCACAGGGAACTGAGGAATCACAATTTTATTCACCTCCCGTAAATCGATGACAAAACGATAAACAGGAGGCTTTGATGGATCAGTGCGTTTCAGAATGGGCAACACAGGGCTATTGCACACGTTTCCCCGAGTCTCCTCGATAACATCTTTCTCAATCAAATCGTAGATGATCGCTAACAGTGCTCGCTCGCCATCAAGGGAGATACGATACTGGGGAATACGTGGCAAACGCACATTAGATTTCAAGTGAACAACATAAGGGGAGATGTCAAGCAGGCCCACGTCATTGGGACCTGTTGCCCACAAAGATGCAGGAAGAGAACTCAATTCCGGGGGAAGCTTGTCGATGGACAAGTACATAGGAGAGATAACTTTCTCACCCAATGTAAGCTTCACTCCCACAGGAGAACAATACAAAGTCGCATACAGACGTTTCAGCAAATCCAGGCCCAAAAGATTTTCACCACAACCAGTAGTCAAAATCAAAGGAGCTTTCAGCTCACGAGGCCCAATTGCAAGGGGCAAAGGGCACAAAACTGGATTGCTAACAGGGGCGCCAGAGAATCCAACGGAAACATTTGTTAAGTCAGACAAAGGTGCGCCAGGGAGTTTCGAATGCATAATGGAACTTTTCGCTGCACCAGTGTCCAACAGAAAAGGCTCAACGACGCCCGAGGTGGCAACTGCGACGTAAGGCCCTCTCTGATCAACCGGAACTGATACTACTCCCTCTCCTTGTCTATGGCTGTCCTAGTAATTACCGTCGTCAGTGCCCTAATCGACGTAATAATCGTCCACATTGTACTGCGCAGATCTTCCTTGCGACGATCCACGCTGATCGAAACAATTATTAGAATCAGAAGAACGATCATTTTGAGCGCCGCGACCTCTACCACGCGAGGCCTGTTGAGGACCACTACGACCTCCTCTAGATGAATTACCACTATTTCGATCACGCAAAACTGGACAATCGAATTTCAAATGACCCTCTCCCCTACAATAGGCACACTGATTGTACCCCAACGTAGATCTCTGCGAAGAGGAGTCATTTCATGATTGCGGCCTACTCGACTGAGACTGCGATCGATTCCGCTGTTGCGAGTCATTCTGATTTGAACGTGGAGGATACGCTTGTTGCAACAACACTTTCGTTTTAAGCTCTTTCGTCTGTTTATCGGCGCAATCATTTTCCTCTTTCTCTCTATTCTCATAATATTGGGCCGTAGCCAATCTTTGAGCAGAAGTGGAAACCGCCCACGCACTTTCTGAATTCTTTAATTTGTTGCTTAGGTCCGGCAACAAATTCGACACAAACTTGTCCACAAACAATCTCTGACCTCCCTCGGTACCCATATCTTGACCACTATGATCAATGAATGCCTCCTCAAATCTTGTACAGAAATCAGAGACACTCTCATCCTTCTTTTGTTTGCAAGCGGACAACTTGTCCCAATTCACCTTCATAGCTGGCATAAGCGTTTTCATAAGAGTTATTATTCTCTGAGGGAGATTAGCAATCAGCTGTTCGGGCTTAGCCCCAACAACTTGCAAGGCATCCGCAGCAAGAAGCGCAGCCCAGTCACCGCCTAATTCTGCCGCATGGTCTTCCTGACGAATCTTTGCCCATACCGGTTGTGGTACAACATTGCCGAATAGCATATCGATGTCGGCAAGATTCATTATCGTAGCATCCACTAGCTGCGACAATTCTTTATAGTACCCTGCAGGATTTTTGCGAGGGTCGGGCAAAGTCTGCTTAACCTGCAAAACTTCCGATCGTTTCCACAGAAGATGTATCCACACTCTCTGGAAATATGGCGGAATAATGGGATTAGCATTAGCATCGCCAGGCATCCACACCGGTGGAACTTCGCGCATAGGATACTGACCAGGCGCTGCTGGCTGTTCCTCAATGTCTTCTAAAAACAATGCCCGAGGCATTATAGAAGGACGAAAAGATAGCAACTGCTCGACAGCACGTCGAACATTGCTACCCACCAATTTTCCGCTCGCAAACTGAAGCTGAAGATTAGTTAGAGCAGCCAATACATCATCAGTCGCATCGGCTGATATTTGATCACGTAAAAGCTTGTACATTTCCTCAAACACGATCCTTTGTGTCGGTTCGTTGAATTGAGAGAAGCACGTGGAGGATTCCTAAGGGGGTATCTAATCCAACTCATCGCCATATTATATAGCGAGTCACGTTCCCTACCACAAGGAAGCTGACTTCGTCTTTGGGGAGCATCAGAACCAGCGGACTCAAGAATCTGTCCAAGAGAAGTGAAGAAGTTAGCAGCAACAGAAGGGACACGACGTCGAGCAGATGGGGTAGAAGAGTAACTCAACGGGGTAACAAGAGAAGTGTCAGGAACAGACGGGACAGCAGGAGTAACCAAAACAGTAGAAGTAGCGGGAACAGGAGTATGAGGAAGCACAAGCGCGGGAGCAGTAGGGACAGGAGCAGGTAAGGGAGCAGGAACAGGAACAGGATGGGGAACAGGAACAGGAGCAGGTTGAGGAACAGGGACAGGGGGAACCACAGGAACTGCGGTACCCTGTGCATACGGAGGCGGTGACTTCAAGAGATAGGACAACAAAGGGTCCTCTACTACCTCCTCTGTCGTATCCGTACCCGTCGGTAAAGCGGGGTAACACTTATCCACAGTCATACACTGCAATCTATCGAAAACTTCCTTTTCTTTTTCCTCCTTATCTCGCTGGAACTGCTCTGCATTTCTTACCGTGGTAACGATCCCTTCTCTCTTATTACATTTAAGCTGCTTGATTTCTTTCTGCTCGGCTTCTTTACGCCACAACCGAAAGGAATCAAACATGGCCGGCCTTGCTTTTCTTCGGAACAAGTTAGCTTCAAGATTATCTAAAATCGGGGCCTCAAAACTACCATGAGGTGGCCAACTAAGGACACCGTCTTTTTTAGTGTAACAAACCCAACACTCATTGAATGCAATTGGACCCAAACCGTGTCGGCTATACAATTCGTAAGTAGGAGTTCCAACCGGAGGTATCGGACACGAGTCCTCCAGTCGGGAATCCGCACCACAACCTCTAAAGAAACTGAACAAAGTACTACGGCCAGGCATCGTGCACACTAGCCGAGTTTCACAAACATCAAGGGTTATAGGATTACAATGTCCCTGCAAAGAGCAAAAACCCTCGGTTTTTGGCGACTGCAGACGTCAAATATCACAACAAAGAACAAAATACCAAGAACCACGAATGCAATGGAACCATGCAACAACTAAGCACCCACAACGAAGGACTCTGGGAGCGACCCACAAATACTTAACTCAAAGATCAATGGCGTCACCAGGAAGGCTCGTCAATCGTCTCGCTGTACCAAGGTCTACGCCAGGCGCCAAAACAGGGCTACAGTCAGGGCAGCAGTCCGTCGCAGCCGTCAGGAGGCGGGGATCTTCGCGGGAAAAGTCGTCGGGCCACTTGTTTCGACAACAGGATCGATGAAGCGGGGTGCACCTTCCCTCGGAGATTTCAAACGAAGTTCCTCACGATCGTCGGGCTTTGGACCGGTACCGCTAATGCAGCCCCACGTTGGGCGCCAACTGAAGGACTGGGTTTTCCTAAGACCCAGCGGTGCCAGGGATAACACCTAAAACCTTCGTGGGTAACCTGTTCCAGCGTACAAATGACAGAGACACGGGACACTTCCTTCGGAGTCAAAGATTCGAGGTTTATTACTGCAGGGAACACAGAAGTCACAGGAAGTACAACATGTGCAAGTTCGAGGAGTCTGCTTCAACTTGTATCTGCGGATCGCTCTTCTTATACAGTTTTTGGGCATAGGATAACATGGTGCACAAAGGATTACAACCTGGTTCTCATCGTAAAGGTCATAGGGGGTCGCTTTCATGTATTCAGGGTCCGGAACATAATTACAGTAGCATTTGGCAGTTCCCAACTGTAAAAGTACATCTTCCCATCATTAGTACATTCCGTTCGGCAGTAAACGAATCAAGGAAGAGACAGAAACAGGTGCAGAGGAAGACGAGGACAGTGAACAGATCGAAGAGGGTGTAAAAGGGGGTGGTATCAAGAAACACGAGTTGCAGGCATCAAAGGGGACGTGCCTAATGAATGCACAACTAAGACAATAGACTGGCACGGCAAGATGAGCCTCGAGCGAGGCCATCTGACTTACAGTGTCATCCCCCTCATCATAAAGACACCTTCAAAGAAACACGTGTCTTCCGCAAGAGTTTGGGAATCCCAGGGTCGCGAAGCGGACAGCGTCCATTCGCTGGCTACTTGAGGGCAAGAAACAAAATGGATGCCGTATCTAAGATGGAACCCGTGGGTTCAGATGAAGAAACCCACGAAACAAACAAACGGTTTAGGCTAGCACAGCGAAAACGCGTAGACCCACTAAACTCGTCATTTGCGGTTCATATATACCAGACTCGACCATATTCGTGCGAGTCGGAAACACCACTTACAATTGTCACGGAACCTCAGGTTCCATACAAGACATGGCCATCCTCTACTTTTGTATCCGAACATGAGCCGACCTCGGTCTCCCTTTCTACTTCCTCTAGAAATCCAGAGTTATCACAACCCACATTTATCGCAACTTCTTGCTGCCGCGTATTTACTTTAAGAACATTATCACCCCCTTTCTTAGTACAGGCCAAGTTGTAATCCAAAACAGGATATCTTACTGTTTTTTTAACTTCTTTCACAAGGGAACCTGCAATTTCTGGAAGGTCAGACATTTTATCCAAAATGTGAGAACATGTGCATCTTATCAACTGGGCATTAACCTCAGTCTGGGCCTTAACCACCAATCCTGTCAGATTTTGTAATTTTGAATCAATACCGGCCACGTAGACTGCTAATGTATTTAAAAGATCCACCTGAATTTCAAGTTTGTTGGAATCAAAGTCAAGTTCATTTGTCATAACATTCATTGTGCTTAGCAAGCCTTTCCATACACCAATATCATCAACATTCTTATTCATTATGGTATTCATTGTAGTGTGTGCATCAACATTGGGTAAAACATCATATTCGTCCAGAAATGCAGGTTCGGTGAATTATCGGGCTTACCAATAATATTGTCAGCTCGATTCAGTAATATGACCTAAAATATGGACACCCTGATGGTTGGTTGTAATTTCATTTTTTACAGGAATTAAAATTGCATCACGACATATTCCCGTACCAATTATGCCTAATATATTATTATCATTTGTTGTCTCAAAAATAGGTGACTCTGAGTGCACACTTTTCTCATCTACCCCAGATAAAGGCACTGCATATATCTGTAGGCCTGGTACTAATTGATATCTGTCTGAATCTATCAAACTTATGCTGATTTACATGCCCCTCAACTCACCAGATTATAAGCAGCAGTGCTGGAGCAAGTCACATTACCGACAACGAATAGAGACGTCCTGATAGAATAGTTACCAAAACCACACAAAGACACACATTATATAGCCTCTTAGAGGCCATTGTCCATGTTAAATTTGGACTATAAAATCCTAAGCATAATTTTGTTGGGTGACTACATCCCTTTCTCTCTGTCTTAGTGAATAAAAATTAAAATGGCTTTATCCCCATGCCTAATAGTAGGAGGCTATTCAAAATATTGACAACATTTCTGCGCGATCCACAAAGAGACCCCATAGTGGTCTTAGTGAATAGCAAAAAGACGCTACACTGGGGTTTCATGTAGTCCAGCTTAAAATAAATAGGAATATGATATGGATTGATTCGGTGGCTTAAACGTCTGAATCCTGGAGCATCCACACGGGTGTGCACCAGGAAGAGTGTTTCCAGCTCATATAATATATTCTGTGACCCCAGACAGTTTTGTCCTCTATGTCATGGAATCCTTTACCAAGATTGAAAACGGATGGAAGGATAGAGACATTAATTTGAGAGACAAAATACTTATCCTTTTGCTGTGTGCGAATGATATGATGCTTGCTGTTTCAATGGGATGCAGCCACAGGCATGACCTCGACAATGATCACCTTGAAAGAATTTGGGAGGATGTCAAGACTCCAAATAAACTGTTCAACAACCTGCACATTTCCAGTTAACTTTGGTAAAATTGAGTGCCCCCCCTTAGGTGGCCTACTGTAATATCACATGCAAATCACATTTACATGTTACAATACTTGTGGATACAGGTGTATCATGGGAAGCATAACAGTGTTTTACTAAATTAGCTAACAGAAATATTGTAGTACCATAATATTGTTGCATTTCTATTGAGGTGGGTTAGGCAGTGTGTTTATATTTTAATTTTTTGATTCTGTTGTTGTGATTTTAATAGTTGTCATTTGCATGTATTCGTTTTTATTTATTTATCTATTTATTTATTTATTAATTAATATTTACTTGAGCAGTTGCTTCTCCTCAGTCTGACTGGAATTAGTTTAAGAATAAGTATATATTTTTGAATGACTAGTCAAAATCGTTTTAGTAATATTCATAAATAAATACATTTTTTAAACACGTTTTTGTTGTTCATGTTACATTTAGTATTTTGATAGTTAATCTGGATTTTTAGAGTTATGTCCTGGCTTTGGAGTCTAGGTGTAGTGGGCCTTGGTTGTAACCAATAAGTTGGGTTGCATTGTAAAATGTCATGCATTTCCAAGGTTTGTTTAGATATTTTAGGTTTTAGTTGCGTTATAGATTATTCTATTTGTAGTACTGGTAGCTTTGTTCCTTTTCAATATTTTAGGAGTTGACAGTGTGTAGGCTAGCTTTGTCTTAATGTTCATTGGAAGCAGTCAAGCCACTCCTCCATTGCATTGTTTGTTTTTGGATGTTGTGCCATTGTGCTGTCATATACATTCCACCATGGTATATGATACTTGGGTGGGATGGCGACTATGAATGGAGTTGTACAGCCTTCCAATCCAAGAATGTTCATAGTAGTCCATTAGAGGATTTAATTGTGTTTTTGATAGTAGGACACTTCTGTTAGTAGTTTGTAGTCTTTTTTGTTACCTCAGTTACTGGGATATATGTCAGGGCAATTAATTTTTTTAATTTATGTGCAAGATCAGCGTTCGCTGATTATTCAGTTTCAGTTTCATAAACTTTTATTCGATTACCACTTGTTTGTAATCATAAAAGTACACATTAAAAACAATAAACATAAATATAAAAAATTATAAGATACAGGTATGTTAAATTTAAGGTGGAAGTTTCATATCAATTATAAGTTTGGCGAATTTTGATAGTAGCTTTTAAAAAGGTGGCTATGCCCTTTGCAACATGTGGCGAGTCCAAAAGCTGCAAAAAGAGAAATGCAGGATAACATAGTCTGTGACCTGAGGATTGAAGAAGTGGGAGAATCCAGGATTTTCGTGGTGATTTATAATATTTGCAAAAGAAGATAATATGGATTGTTGATTGTGAAGAGACTCCATCACATGGACAGTTCATGAGAGTGCGAGACCAGTTTTGAACTAAAACTAAACTAAACGGAAAAAGGTATTGAAACAAAATCGTGTCAGAAGGTATTTCTCGTGATTTGACAGATAGTAGGTCAGATAGGGTTGCATACCTTTAACAGTTTGCGTTGCACAAATTTGATTGTTCGAAGTTTTTATAATCTCCGTCTGGTTGCGCAGCTCTCTCAAGTGGACCAAGCACATCTTTTTTAACTCTTTTCTGGAGATGTCTTCGATGCTAGGTGGGTCGTCAAAATAAGACCTACAGCCAAGGTCATTGAAAAAGTTCCGCACATGAACCAGGCAGGGGATCTTGTGCCAGTTAGTTAGGGATATGCAGTCCGTAATCAAAGATCGTGTCAGATGGCACTCAGGTTTGGACCATATACGTTGCCACAATAAAATGGGTTGGGAACGAATCGTATCTATAATATATTCCATACCAAGCTCATTGTGTGAAGCGTAGTTCGGGGCGCTTTGCGGAAGGGCCAGCAGGTATTTGATTAAACCATTCTCTGTTATCTGTATGGGATCTATATGGCCATACCCCCACACACCTGTGCCATAAGTAGCCACACTATGGCATTTAGCATAGTAAATTTTCAGGAGTTCGGGTGGAGCGGGTTTGCCTAACTTTCTCGAGAATGAGACCAGGGCCGATGTTGCTCGCTGGAAAAGGAGATTTCTACTAGCCGCAGCTTGTCGCCAGTTCAAAGAATCATCCACGAGGATGCCCAAATATGGATAAACAGAAGTTCTTTCCAGTCTTGTATTGTCCACCAATATTGGTTTGGGATTTTTGACCCTGGGACCAATATGCATGGTAAATGTCTTTTTTATATTGATTTTCAGGCCAAGTGAACCCATAAAGCTGCTGTATTTGTTGAGTTGTTTTTGGAGTTGATTTAGCGTTCGGGCTAAGATGACTGAATCATCTGCATATAGCAGTGTCGGTATTGGACGATGATTTATCTGGGGTAGATCCTGGCTCCCTTCCAGCATGGCCTGCTCTAGTCCATTGGTATAAAGGTTGAACAGGAAGGGAGCCAGTACACAGCCCTGTCTTACTCCTTTTACTATTGAGAAGGAACGAGTTAGCTCACCGTTGATTATTCAACATTTAGGACTTGAATACGAGTTTGGCGGTACGGGGCAGCACGCCTATGCCTGTTCTCACACCGCCAAACTCGACCTCCCACTGCCTGCCAGATCACAAAGTAATTTTGTTGTCTGGCAGGCGGTCCTTTGGTGTTCCCACATTAGTCCCTTTGATAAAGGCACTGCAATGGGAACACCAAAGCCAGATCTTGCACGACATGGACTGTCAAGTTATTATGGTTCAGGTGCTCGATTTGTTCTGTTGAATAAGTTACATTTGGGAATGTAATATGTTTAATAATGTTTGTAACTGTTTGTATTAAGCTTTTGATGTACAATGAAAACCAATGTGTTTATGTAATGCTGTTCATTACTATTCATTGTTGGTACGCAGATCAAATAAAATTGTCATGATAACAATACTGTGCAATCAATGGGTTGCAAAGTTTACAGTTTAGCTTATTCAAGCAACATGTTATACTCAAGCAGATATGAAAAATTATGGTGAGGTAAGCGCTGGCTATGAGAACGGCTATAATGACAGTCTTTGTTAGAAGTGCATGTTTTGAGATCTGTAGAAGCTATCCGTGATGATAATTAATATCATGTTAGAACATTGATGGAATATTGCTGAGGTTTATTATCATTTATTTTGTAGCCCTGATGAAATCAGCGGTATAATTACCATAAGACGTAACATGTACGGCCTACATGTTCATGTTGGATTTCTATTGGACACATATGAAGACAGGAAGGAAAGTGGAGATTACAACATTATCTACTTTTAGTAAATTGGATACTGAGGCGCAAGATAACTGAATGTAATTAGGAGGCAGTTTGTCATCACTTTTGAAGCGTAGAGTGGCCGCTTCTTATCCTTTGAGCACCGTTTGAAACGGAATGATCTGAAATATTGTGTGATACGATTGTGCACAGAACTTACTCTGCCATGTCTCTGTTGTATATACCTACTATTCCCACTCCAGTCTGTGTGAAGTAGGGAAAGCGCTGGACTTCAGAGGGGTAACATATACTGTTCCTAATCCAGTATATTCAATGATAGGGAAAGTATTTCACTTCAAACACATAACAAATATGAAACATAATTCTATCACTTTATAAAAAATATAAGACTCATAAATTGTATTATTAACCAAAAACATTACATGTATAAAAAACAATTACCGTATTTATTAAACAATGTAATAATTAATAATTTAAAAAATGAGCCATTATTTATTACTTAACTTTTCCCACTATACCCCCACAAACCTAGCATCCCACATATAAATATGACACAATTAACATAATTAATAACTAATTAAATATTGATTAGTAAATGATCATTCCTAAATCAATCAATTAAGTATTCATTTATTAATCAATTTAGAATGATTTATTAATTAATTTATGAATTAATAATTCACTCCCCACCCTATACCCCTGCAAACCAACCAACTAGCATTAAAAAGTAACGTACACAATATAATTATTACAAAATGTACATAATTGATAATCAGTCAAATCAGTATTAATACATTATGAATTAATTGTTAATTAATTATTCTTTAATTAATTTCTCACCTTATGCCCATACAAACCCAGCAACCCGCACCTACAAAAGAAATAAAAATATATAATTATTAGACAATTTTCATAATTTAAAAAATCAACTAATTAATTAATGATAAAGTCATAATTACTTATACTTAACTAAGTCCCATCCTACACCCCTATGAACCTAGCAACACACTACACAATATCAATTACTAGTATAATTAAATAAAAAATGATAAATCAGGTAATGCTACAAAATATTAACAATTGTACAATGTTATCCATTGTTTTAGAAACTCTATCATGTTGAAGCGCTCTGCTCCCTCTGGAAGGCCAGCTACCCAAATAGTATTATGCCCTGCTCTTCCTTCCATGTCCTCAGATTTACTTTCCAGGTGGCATCAGAGACCGCCAACCAGCAGGGCTATTGGTCGTCTAAAGAGGGAGCTGTTCATGGCAGCGAGTGGGAATGAGAGGGTGTCTTAGTCTCTCTTGAGCAGCCCATTATGGCATGAAAGTCCATCTCCTTGCAGGTGTTTTGAGATGACTTTGGCTGAGAGGCCGATTGTGTTGGCAGTAGACTATTGCTTTTCTCCTCTGCCACTATCTTCTTTTGTCGCACATCGCTATGAAGGGTATTTGTTGCGAATAACTGTGTGATAAGAGCAGGAGGAGTAGGTTGCTTGCGTGGTTCTTATTACGGACTTTGCTGCTGACTTACATGAGGATGTTCTGGGGTGACCAATAGTGTTGGGGCTTTAGAATCACACCTGGTGTATTATTTGAGGCCAGGTAGGGACCGGGCTTTTGACTACGAGGTCCTGCTTTTCAAGAATTCCTGGTCCCTTCCACATCTCCCTCTGGGTTGGTGCTTCAAGGTCATAGTCTGCCCCTGGGTGCTGAAGGGCGTTAGGTTTGGTGTCAGCCCAGTCAGGCTCTGTGGTCTAGCGTTCGAGCGGGAGCAGAACACCACTCGTTTGGTCCCAAGCACCCGTAGCTGGGACCCTTGAATAGGCCCTCAAGGCTGGGAAAGGCCCTGAGTTTGGATAGCTTGGCTTCCACTTGTTTGCCATTAATGTATTTAGCGGGAGGGCCTCCCTAAATGCAGGGGAAAGGGGTGGGGCTGCACCTGCTGCTGGCTGGCTTCTGTACCACCACTTTGTTACCAGCAGGGTGCAGTCTGTTTCAGCAGGTTTTTGCCTGGTGTTGGTTGGTAAGTCTCCCTCCTGGCCACAGGTGCCTCTCAAAGGAGGAGTTTCTTCTTGATACTGCCAGGTCTCCATTAGTCCTCGCATTTAGCATTGGTTCTCACACATTTTTTTTTTCATTTTCCGCCTCATGGTAGGGCCCTTTCAATGTCTGGCAATTGGTTCAGTTGGCTATTGCTGGCTGCAAGTGTGTTCTGGTGTACTGGGTGGCTGTGTTTTTTCCGATGGCCTACCAAGTGGGCCTCGACAGGCTGGGGGTGCTGTGCAAACCTGGGCTCCCACTCCAGCTGGATGTTATGGTGCAGTTCAGCAGGAAGGGGGAGTGTAACTCACTGTTTGCATGCTTTTGGATCATTCGTGGGCTCCCTGGGCCTTGCATCCGCCATCGGGTGCGCAATCACTGGCTGAATGCTTGTGGTGGAGCCCCTCGCAGGGTGGTGAGCGGGCCTTCCTCGTGGTCACTGGTACCTCACAGAGGGGAGGAATTCCCTGCCTGGGTGACACGTCTTTCCCACTCTCTACCACGGGCGCCTTCCGTCCAGGAGGAACATCAGGCATGCCTTCTGTCCTCTGTAGGTCTTCCAGTGCAGTCGGGATGGATTAGGGTTCGCTAAGCTGCTGCCTGCTTTAGGGGTGTCGCGGCACACCGGTCAACTGCGTTCTCCGATGGCCTTGTGGGTAGGCCAAGTTGGGTCATGGGTGCCAAACAAGCTTGGGACTTCGTGTCAGTGCCGGAAATGCTCTTAAACTGAAATGCTGGGGAGGTTTTATTTTCAGGGTTTATTTTATTTTAGGTCAATGTTTGAAGTATTGAGTTATTTTATTTTTTTACAAAATTAGTTACATTTACTTACTTCCTAGTTATTTTTGTCGAGCTTGGCATTTCAGAATTATAATGTGTTAGCTATATTAAAGAAATATTCATAAAAAGCTGTCCATTAATTATTTTGTTTGAGTAAAAGTTTGGACTTCTGTTAATCGGTTACAAATAGTTACCTTTATCTTACTTACCTTGGAAAAATGTGTTTCTGTTTTTTCGGGTGGCTTTTTCATTTTTCTGGGGTCAGTTGTCCAGCTGTGTGTTATTGTCTTGAAGTTTGTGTTTTTCACTTTAATTTCTTGCATGTTTTTGGGCCTTTTTTGTAGTCAAATTTTAATTGTTAAATAATTTTTATTCGTTCGTTTTAAGTTTATTTAATTTGATATTTTGTTTAGCTAAAAAATTTTTTTTAGGTTTAATCCTTATTTGGCACACGGTTCATTGGTTCATTAGTGTTTATGTGTAAATGCTATGTATATTTTTTGTTACATTTTAATAAAAGCCTTTTACTTATTTATAATGTTTAAATACATCATAGTGTTTTATTGTTGTTGTATGGAATCAGCTGTCCATGGCGCTACGATTAGAGCCATCTGAGTCAATTTTCAGAGCTAAGCTCAAAACTGCTCTATTCGCCTAGTAAGTGTGCCGTCTTGTAGGGCTCAGGAATAAAGTAGCTCCTCAGCGCGGGGACACGCCGTTGTTGCGTCACCATGCGCTTTATAAAACCCCCAAAATAGAAATAGAAATAGAAAATTTGTTGTTATAATTTTAGAATTGTATTTTAGTACTAGTTTAATGTTATTTTTCATCTATTTCTTTTACATGTATTTTTTACATGTATACATCACATCTAGAAATATTTTATATTGTGTTTAGCTAGCAAAACAATTGGTAATATGTATTTTATGTCTATATTTTAAGCTTTTTTAAATAATGAATGTAATGTAGTACATTTCTATTAATGTTATCATTTTTGTAATTTATGATACCTATATTTACATTGTTGATAACTTAGTTATCTATATTTGTGTATTTTTGTACATGTCTAGTTTTGTAACAATATTTCCTGTATCTTTATTTTTGCATACAATTGTTAGGTATTTTAAATATTTTTGTAGTCGATATTTCCATATTTCTTATTTACATAAAGGGTTGCGATATTTTTTCTTTTTGTAGTCAATACTTTTTTAATGGTATTTGTTTTTGTCACTATTCTGTTATAAAAGCACGCACGACACTAGGGAGGGACACTTGAGGTGTGACATTCTGAAAGTCACTCAAGTTACCAACAATGGACAGAATTGTAGTATCCAAGATGGTTGTGCTTCTTAGACTATTGCATTGTGTTTTTTAGATCCTCCGGGTTTGGGTTCCATTGAACTGTTGCAAAGAATTAGGGGCCAGATGTAGGAGCCCTAATACCGGTCGGAAACGGCCGATTTTGGCCGTTTCCGACCGGTATTAGGGTTTTCAGATGTAGGGCATGCATTTACAGAATCGGTATTTTACCAATTCTGTAAATACAGACTCGGTAAAATACCGATTCTGTAAATGCAGATGTAGCTGGCACATGTCAGAGTGCCGCAGGGCTTTAAGAATCAGTATTTTACCACCCAATCCAATTGGGTGGTAAAATACCGATTCCAGGTGTGCATGCACATCTGTGCATGCACACCTGTGCCATGTGACACACAGACATGCCCATAGGGCATGTATGTGTGCCACATGGCACACAAGCCTGTAATTGGGGTGCCAGAGGGTGTCAAAGTGACACCCCCTGCACCCTTGCAAGAATAGGTAATTACCGAATCGGTAAATACCGATTCGGTATTCCACATTGATTCCTAAGGGCTTCAAGGCCCATAGGAATCAATGGGGGATACAGATTCGGTATTTACAGAATCGGTAAATACCGAATCTTATAGATTCGGTATTTACCGAATCAGAATTACCTACATTTCCCCCCCTCTAATTTACCACTTCTTAAATACTGAATCGGTATGATTCGGTATTTTAGAAGTGGGAAATTAGATTTACCTACATCGGGCCCCAAATTCCGTCCCCTGAGACATGCGATGGGATGGCTGCAGACACAGAGGCGCACTACAAATGCTGCAGCTTCCTCCCATAGCAGGGGGCCGGGATCCCCGGTTTACAACTTGAATTGGCTGGCGGTGCATTTGTGACAGCCGGCCAGGTGGGATCACAGAATGCAGCTCGAGGACATTAGGTCAATAGGAGAGAAACAAAATCAGTTGGCACCTGTGGCATAAATGTACAGCAAAGGTAAGGATGTGGCTCGGAGTCCTAGACTGCTTAGAACTGCTGTGAAATGCACTGGAGATTGGAGGTGAAAACATCACAAGCTCCATTATTTGCACCTACCATGGCGCTGATCGGGCACCCAAATGTTACGGGAGGGGGGACGCTCTTCATCGCCGGCAGATTGAGAAGCTGGACAGCTATTCGGATAGATATTTTGAGTGACTGCTGCAAGGAGGGCAACATTGAAAAGATTAAATACACTAACTAGGTCAATAGGGCCATCTAAAAATCTGTTCCTAACAAAAGGAGTTGTAACTGAGTCTTTAAAGAATTGGGGCACTGGAATAGGGGAATACCAGACATACTGGGTGTGTTGCAGACCCTGTTCACAATTGGGAATGGATGTAAGAGGGTTACTTTATATTAAACTATTATTAATTGCTAAGAAAGCGCACCTTGCTCCGACCTTTGCCTAGGGGACAACTGGGGGGGAGATCCTGAAGAAAAGAAAGGAGATAGAGTCCTTGAACACCTGCATAGGATATCTAAGGAAACACTTTTCAAGTGCATTCACTTGAATTATCTCCAGACTACATAATTGGCCCTTAAAAATTAATCCGAATTGCAGGTAATGAAAATAAGTGATGCACTGTATGGAGCCACATAGATGCCAATTCTGTCCACATGGTTTGGATCTGCCCCATCATATCCCACAGTCCAGATGGATAACGCTTTGAATAGTTTCAAACTTATCTCAGGGGAGTGTTTATTGGGCCTGTACCCCAGACCAAAAGGAAAGAAAGCTGATAGTAGATTCCTGGACCTGTCCCTAAAATTTGCCAAAAGGGCTATAGCAATGCATTGGTGGTCGACAAATGCTCCCCATTTTATACATGGAAAGACGAGTTTGGAAAGTGGGCCCAATCAGAGACTATAGTTTTGCTTGGCAAAGAGAACCACGGGGTACTTAGACATCCAATAGCAAGACTGGGTGTCCAGTAGTCATGTTGCCAATGACACTTGGTAGCGCCTAGGCAGATGAAGCCTTCTAGAAGGAGCAGTGAATGGAGAAAAAGGCTTGATGGCAAAAATCCTCCTAGATGGCACTAAGGCTCCAGATGAGACGAATGGAGACAACCCAACAGGAAAAACAAAAACACTTCCAAGTAGCAGCAGACAGCTGGTGGAAAAGTCTGAACAGCCAGGAACTGGAACTACTGAGAGACTGACTAAACCTGGCATCACCTAGAGTAGGTCAGGATTGTGAATATACAGGGCGGACAAAGCGTTGCGACGCAAGAAGTAAAGGGATTCTTTCCTTTTACCAACCCTAAGACAAGAAATTACCCCAAAGGCAGCAGGAAAGAAATAATGGTGTGTCAGCCATCTTGGAATGTGCAATATATTTATCCACGAGATCATCTCTAGAGGATTCTGGGAAGAAGGAAGTTTAGGAAAATGGAGGCACCAAAGTAGTCCCCTACCAGGAACCCCCAGGTAGAACAGCGAGGGTGGAAAATACTGTACTGGTGGGCTATCTGCCATGAGGCACGTTTGTTGAGGGAGCGCAGAAGCCCACCAGTGCTCACAAGCCCATTCCACACCCAGGAGTCTATGCGTCCTGCCTGCCCAAGACCAACTCAGGAGCTGAAATTGGGTGGAGCACAGGCAGATGACCAACATGAATCTCTGTTTACTATAACAGTCTTTCAACATAGATTTCTACAATATGAATGTTATTACTGCTCCTGACATTGAAATCAAACTTGTTGACATTTAATCCCACATAAAATCTGGGAAGACAGATCAATGGATTACACCACAAACTGTGAGGATGTCGGTATAACCTGCAGATCAGAGCTTTGAGTCCAGATTGAAAGACAATGCTTTTCATTCTTCCATGTTTTTTAGAAGAAGTACTACCGAGAATGGAAATCATAGTACCTGTCCTCAAAGTTTCAACAGCCAAACCAGTTTGGGATGAGCTATGGAAATGGTCACTATTCATAATATTTAGATTACTCAGTGGGATCTGTCCCAAGCTGTAGTGGAAGATTCACCTTACAACAGTGTTTACTTTGAATTTCACCTTTCTGATGTGGATAAGAAGGGTATCATTGACATGAGTGTGCTGATATGCCAGACATGGTTCCTTTCACCTCCCGTAACCAGCGCATATGTCACCCCTTCTACTCAACTCTTCTTGTAATTTCACATAACTGGGCAAAGAAACTCTTATCTAACCTTCCTGTTTCCAACCTTTCTGAATATTCCTCACCAGATTCTTGATAACATAATCATTCCGCACAGCTGCGTCCCATTCTTCACGCATGACAGCCCCATACTCTCCTTCCAATGTGTCTTTCACAATTACTACCACATACACCATCTCCCTCACTCTTTCAGCACCATTATCTACACTTGATTGTAATCTTGACAAGTAATCAGCTTGCACCTTCTCCCAGCCAGCAATGTACTCCACCTCATACCAATGCTGCTTGCAAGTGTGATGCAAATCGTGCTATTTCGTCTAAGACTCTGGCAGTATCCCCAGATTGAAATATCCTCACCACTGGTTTGTGATCCGTCTGCAATGTAAAATTGACTCCCCACAAATATGCGCAGAAATATTCAACGCTGCATGCAGCTGTTAAAAGCTTCTCTCTCGATTACTGCGTAGTTACGTTCCATTTGACTTATAGATCAAGATTCAAATGCAACTGGTTTGTCTATACCATTCTGATGCAGTGACAAAACTGCCCTGATTCCATGAGCACTGACATCAACTGTTAAAATGCTCCTGCTATTGGGATCGAATGGAGTTAACGTTTTCAAGTTGGTAAGTTCCGATTTGACATTCATAAATGCTTGCTCTTTTCTCTCTCTCCATACAAACTTCCTGCTCTTTCTCAATAACTCTCTTAATGCCTCCATCTTCAAAATTTGTGGGCCATTTTGCAAAGTACTCGGCCAATCACAAGACGGAACGCAACTGAACTTTTCCCTGTGGGGTCGGAGCTAGTCTGATGGATTTTACCAAGTCTTTCTTGGCCCTGACTCCTTGCTCAGAAATGGTATTGAGAGAGCGCAAAATTGTGTTAGAGATTGTAGGGGTGCACTATATTCATGTATAATCAGCACCCACATATATAGAGGATTATAACCATGTTTGAACGTGACGCAGAGCTATGGAACCATGTGCCTGAAATTACGTAGCTACAACGTATATTGCTTTGAAATACTAATGCCATGTTAACCTAGAAATGCGGTTTGCATTGAAATGTTAATTCAGTTAAGGGTTATTTGAGTAGTCATGGATGTATTTAAATGCATGTTTAGAAGTTTATTATTGTGTTCATTTAACGATGTAGAGGTGTTAAGTTAGAAAATGGATTCTTTTACTATAATAATGAAGGCCTAATAAACAGGAAAATGTTTGCCAATGCTAGAACGTGACATCCCGAAACGTGCAGAGGCCCAGGTGGGGAGGAAGGCCGTGTAGGCCGAACTAGGAATGTTTCACATTACATTAAATCATGAAAATGTCTTTCCTAGAAGGTTGCTTTAGAAAATTAATTGCAAGTAACATGGAACTGTGAATCGATTTATGTGCGTTCCTTTGCAGGTGCAAGGTTAATTAGAGATAATAGAGAAGGGCCCATTGTATATGAGCGTTAGGATGGTAGTCCCAGACATGGAGGAGTGGCTGCGGAATTTAGGGAAGCAACTTCAAGAGGAGAAGACTCTGGGACCCAAGGACGTTTTTCAACGGACAAAGATGAAGATGTCGTAATGAAGTTTCTTTTGAAAAGTAATACTTTTGAGAGGGGCGTACCTTAGGGCGTGCCGTCCATATTGTGGGGTTTGTATTAGGGACAGCACCCCGGTAGGAGAGCAGAGCAGATGCGCACGAGGGCGAAGAAAGATGCTGGGTAGGCAGAGAGCTTTGCTATGCGAAATGGGGTTTTAGGCTAAGTCCGAATCAAGTGAGGGTACTTCTTCGGAAGTCACACCTCGGCTGACACCTTTGTTAGGAGAGAACTTTGCTAAGTAGGGATGTCATCTAGTATAGTATAGGGACAGATTAATCTGGATGTATTTCTTCCTTTCATCGATGTCTACTAAGACTCAAATTATAGCAATTCTTGCTAGTCTCGTGGTCTTGGAATTGATATTGGTATTATTTCTCAGTCGATTGAGGCTTTTCCGTAGGATCATGTTTGTATTAGTGCCTGTTTATCTCTTGAACCTGTTACTGAGGTGTTTATATACACAACTGCTTTTGGCTTTATAATAAATCTTTAAACTTGACTTTTTGGCAGTGGTTCTTCGGGGAAACGGATGGGGAAAGTTCATCTTGACATTATGATGTTATTGACAGATTGCCTTCTACACTCTATGACAGGTAAAAAGGTCTAGTCGACCTGTGGCGGGATTCTAGAAATATTATTCTGATTCTAGAGTGAAATCCCACCTTTCCAGTTGGTAGCAGAGTAGGATGGTTTATCTTCTGGAGTGAGGGTAATCTAGGATAGGTTAAGATTTCCCCAAGGCCCATAGAGATTTGGAGATGTGCGTCCATAGAGCAGCGGACGGAGGAAGGCGTTCCACGGAAAATGACGGAGAGTGACGGTGCGGCAGGAAGCAGCAGGTCGTAAGAGAGTGAGTATGAAAAGGGTCATGCGTGTTAGATTGCGGTGTGTATTATGTTGTTGAATTGTATTGTCTAGCAGAGTTGAGTGCCTGTAGTGTGAAAGGAGAATAGGTTGTGATCGCGCGCAACCGGTGAAAATCTTAAGCTCAAGGAGAGTTTAAGTGGTTCGGGTGTATCGAACACCTACAGTAATTGTCGACCAGTGAAAGGGGATCATGAGGTACCATTGATCGCCCGCAGGACCGAGATAGGGGGAACGAATGTGTGAATGCGTGGGTAACGGACGCTGGTCGGAAGTTACCGTGTGTATGAAACCTATCGGAGAGGCGATTGTTTGGTCGTTAAGCGGACAGACATTTGCCAGTCGGTGACAATTACAGTCAGACTGTGGACGTACAGTCAGAGAAGTGATTGCTTGGTCGGAAGTGATCATTTCAAAGCGTATGATTGGGACGCATGCATGACCGAGAGACGAGCGGAGAAAGGAGGAGAACTGCTGCAAAACAGAGGCGAGTGACGTCAGGAAGAGCCGCGCTGGGATAGGACGGTTAGCGAGAAGCGAGTGACGTCAGGAAGAGCCGCGCTGGGATAGGGCAGTTAGAGTAACTCTGCGCTGGGATTGGTGGATTGTCAGAGTGTAAAAAGCGAACGGAGTAAACAAGGAATCGTCGTGGGTTTCATCATGAAATGTCTAAAAGGATTGCGAAGTTGTTTTTTGGGAGAAAAGAGACTAGAACCTCGGGGTGGGGAAGAGGCTCCACCCGAGGATACGCCAGCTCATTACATGGCTACGAAAGTTGGGTTACATACTATATTATGGCTTGAGAACTGGTGTAAGATGACTGATGGGAATGAGGAATTGACTTTTCCTAGATACGGGACATTCAGGTTAGAGGTGTTGTACCAGTTAAAAGTGATTATGTCTTCTTTGCGACCTTTGCCTAGGCCAACACAGTTCGAAGCATTAAACGCATGGATCAGGGCAGCCCACGAGAAAAACAGGGATAGAAGACAGGAAAGAGTGAACAGATCAGTCAGGGCGGTACAAGACGCGAGGTGGGATGCACTGGCCAAAAGGTGGAGAGTACAGACCATAGAGGGAGACAGGTTGTACCCACTGTTGGTCAATGAAAGGGAGGCGTAGAAAAAGAGTACAGAGGACGATGACAGCGATCTGCAGTGGTTACTAACTTGCCTCTTTCTGGACAAACTATCCAAGTTGTGGGAGTCGCAAATAGGAAGATGACAAATCCATTGACTGAGCCAGTTCCAGTAAGAATAGGAAACTTCAGGGACAACCATCAATTTGTGGTGAGTGATTCTATTCCTGTGTGTCTGCTAGGAAGAGACCTAGTATGCAAACTTAATTGTAACATCTATTGTACACCTAAGGGAGTGGAGTTAGAGACGAATGATGATGATGCTGCCTTTAAAGTTGCAAACACACGTGTGTGCATAGAACTGTATCCTGCACTAACAGTGGAGGAACTCCCCTGGGATTTGAGAGAGACAGTCAGGCAGGAAGTTTGGAACTTTACAGGAGAAGAGATTGGACTGATCAAAGGTGTGGAGCCAGTTAAGATACAAGTGAGACCTAATGCAGAATTTCCGAGAACACCCCAGTACAAGCTGACCCCAGAAACGATTGCGGGAATAAAACCTGTGATTGAATCCATGATTAGACAGGGAATCCTGAAGGAAATAATGGGCAGTCCGTGTAACTCTCCGATCATGGGACGCTGGTCGGAAGTTACCGTGTGTATGAAACCTATCAGAGAGGCGATTGTTTGGTCGTTAAGCGGACAGACATTTGCCAGTCGGTGACAATTACAGTCAGACTGTGGACGTACAGTCAGAGAAGTGATTGCTTGGTCGGAAGTGATCATTTCAAAGCGTATGATTGGGACGCATGCATGACCGAGAGACGAGCGGAGAAAGGAGGAGAACTGCTGCAAAACAGAGGCGAGTGACGTCAGGAAGAGCCGCGCTGGGATAGGACGGTTAGCGAGAAGCGAGTGACGTCAGGAAGAGCCGCGCTGGGATAGGGCAGTTAGAGTAACGCCGCGCTGGGATTGGTGGATTGTCAGAGTGTAAAAAGCGAACGGAGTAAACAAGGAATCGTCGTGGGTTTCATCATGAAATGTCTAAAAGGATTGCGAAGTTGTTTTTTGGGAGAAAAGAGACTAGAACCTCGGGGTGGGGAAGAGGCTCCACCCGAGGATACGCCAGCTCATTACATGGCTACGAAAGTTGGGTTACATACTATATTATGGCTTGAGAACTGGTGTAAGATGACTGATGGGAATGAGGAATTGACTTTTCCTAGATACGGGACATTCAGGTTAGAGGTGTTGTACCAGTTAAAAGCGATTATGTCTTCTTTGCGACCTTTGCCTAGGCCAACACAGTTCGAAGCATTAAACGCATGGATCAGGGCAGCCCACGAGAAAAACAGGGATAGAAGACAGGAAAAAGTGAACAGATCAGTCAGGGCGGTACAAGACGCGAGGTGGGATGCACTGGCCAAAAGGTGGAGAGTACAGACCATAGAGGGAGACAGGTTGTACCCACTGTTGGTCAATGAAAGGGAGGCGTAGAAAAAGAGTACAGAGGACGATGACAGCGATCTGCAGTGGTTACTAACTTGCCTCTTTCTGGACAAACTATCCAAGTTGTGGGAGTCGCAAATAGGAAGATGACAAATCCATTGACTGAGCCAGTTCCAGTAAGAATAGGAAACTTCAGGGACAACCATCAATTTGTGGTGAGTGATTCTAGTCCTGTGTGTCTGCTAGGAAGAGACCTAGTATGCAAACTTAATTGTAACATCTATTGTACACCTAAGGGAGTGGAGTTAGAGACGAATGATGATGATGCTGCCTTTAAAGTTGCAAACACACGTGTGTGCATAGAACTGTATCCTGCACTAACAGTGGAGGAACTCCCCTGGGATTTGAGAGAGACAGTCAGACAGGAAGTTTGGAACTTTACAGGGGAAGAGATTGGACTGATCAAAGGTGTGGAGCCAGTTAAGATACAAGTGAGACCTAATGCAGAATTTCCGAGAACACCCCAGTACAAGCTGACCCCAGATACGATTGCGGGAATAAAACCTGTGATAGAATCCATGATTAGACAGGGAATCCTGAAGGAAATAATGGGCAGTCCGTGTAACTCTCCGATCATGGGCTTGCAGAAGCCTAGCGGGAAGTTCAGGATTGTGCAGGATTTACGAAAAGTGAACAACATCGTCGTTCCATGTTGTCCAGTGGTACCGAATCCATCAGTGATATTGTTTCATATTCCAGCACAGGCTGAGTGGTTCACAGTGATTGACTTGTGTCAGGCATTTTTCTCAATACCGTTACATGAGGAGAGCCAATTTCTTTTCGCTTTTAAGATGGAAGATAGCGTGTTAACATGGTGTCGTATCCCTCAGGGGTATACAGAGAGCCCATCGATCTTTAATCAATTATTGAAAAGGAATCTTGAGAGTCTAGTACTGCCCCAGAACTCGGTTCTTGTACAGTACATAGACGACCTCCTTGTTGAATCAGAGACAGAAGATGCCTGTAGAATAGACACCATCGCCTTGTTGAACCATCTGGCAGAAAATGGTCACAAGGTATCCCCCAGCAAGCTACAATACTGCCTCCCAGAGGTACAGTATTTGGGACACAGAATAGAGAAGGGAATAAGGAAAGTGTCTCCAGACAGAATGGAGGCGATAATGAAAATGATGGTGCCCTCAACGCAGAGAGAAGTTAGAATGTTCCTGGGAATGGTTGGCTACTGTCGCCAGTGGATTGCGAATTTCTCCCTGAAGGCGAAGCCCTTACAGAAACTGACGCTCAAGGACGTGAGTGATCCGGTACCATGGGACACCGACTGCATGATGGCTTTCCTTGAGTTGAGAGAGGACTTATGTCGTGCTCCGGCTTTGGGGATGCCTGATTACACCAAATTATTTTCATTGTTCTGCTGCGAGCGAGAGGGTTGCGCGTTAGCAGTTTTGACCCAAGATCACGGAGGTGTCCGTAGAACAGTTGCTTATTTCTCGGCTACTTTAGACCCAGTAGCCGCAGCGTTGCACGGATGTCTCCAATCCGTTGCTGCAACAGGTGTCAGCATTGAGAGATGTGAGAGTATTGTGATGGGACATCCGTTGGTGGTACATGTTCCACATTCAGTAGAACTGTTATTGACCAGGACCAAAACACAGCACTTGACCAATAATAGGCTCACACGCTACGAGCAGGTTATACTTGCTGCGGAGAATGTGACCCTAAAGAGGTGCTCGGTTTTGAACCCTGCTACACTGATGCCATTGCCAAATGTTTTAGATGATGATTGTGACGACCATGACTGCCTTGAAGTGACTGAACTGTGCACCAAGCCTTGACCAGACATTGTCGATGAGCTTTGAAAGACCCTGATGAAATTCTCTTTGTAGATGGCTCATGTATAAGAGACAATGCTGGACAGTTAAGAGCGGCTTTTGCCATTTGCACGATTCATGGGATAATAGAAAGCTGCCTGCTTAGAAGGAGTACACTCCGCTCAGGTGGCTGAGATAGTTGCGCTGACGCGTGCCTGTTTGGCAGCCAATAAAATTTGAGTCACCATATACACCGACAGCCGATATGGGTTTGGTGTGGTTCACAACTTCGGTCAGTTGTGGTCTCAAAGGGGTTACATGACATCATCAGGTTCCCCTATCAGGAATGGAGAATTTGTCAGGTTACTGCTGGAAGCTCTGCAGGGACCACCAGAAATCGCTGTGGTGAAATGTACAGCACATAGCAAAGGTGCTGATTTTGTGTCCCTGGGAAATCGTTATGCCGATGAGGTTGCACGTTATTGTGCCGAGCAAGCTTACTCATTCACTGACCAAGTTATCGAGGGGATGCATAGAGGGACCGAGCTAAACATGATACTTGAAGTGGCAGATACATGGGATGAATTGAGGAAGATGGAAGAGCAAGCCTCAGACTTCGAGAAAAGAGTGTGGGTGACTTCTGGTTGTACCAAAGGGGATCTGGACTTGTGGATTTCAGCTGATGGGAGAGCTGTGTTGCCGAATGAACTAGTGAGCCCGATGGCGCGACAGATACATGGTCCTGTGCATTTGGGAAGAGATGCAATGATACGAGTGTTCAATCAGACTTGGTATAATCCCAAGTTTAGAACGGCTGCAGAAGCGGTGTGTCAGAGGTGTGTTACGTGTCAACAGATGAATGTTGGGAAAAGGACACCAGTCATGTTAAGTCATGTTGGGAGGTCTGGAGGGCCTTTCAACCGAATGCAGCTGGATTTCATTGAGATGCCGAAGTGTAATCGCCTCAGATATGTCTTCATGATTGTGTGTGTGTTTTCCAGATGGGTTGAGGCATACCCAACTCGTAGGTGTGATACACTCACAGTAGCAAAATTATTGTTGAGGGAAATAGTGCCTAGATTCGGGGTCCCGACCTCTTTGGAATCGGACAGAGGGACACACTTTAACAGCGAAGTTGTGAAAATGCTCTGCGCTGCACTGAACATTGACCAGAGACTGCATTGTAGCTATCGACCAGAGGCTTCTGGTATAGTGGAGCAAATAAACGGAACCCTCAAAACACGAATGGCGAAAGTGTGTTCATCCACGTCCCTGAAATGGCCAGATGCTTTACCGTTGGTGTTAATGAGCATGCGTAGTACACCAGACAGGAGGACAGGACTTTCACCTCATGAGTTGCTGATGGGAAGAGCTATGAGATTGCCGTCCGTCCCTTCAGCAGCCTTGTTAAATATCACAGATGATCTGATTCTTGACTACTGCAAGGGACTATCTGATGTCATCCATTCTGTGTCCCTTCAGGTGCAGACTGCTGAAATCCCGGCTTCTTGAGACCTTTGTCACGACCTGTGTCCAGGTGACTGGGTTCTGGTGTGGAAGCACATGAGGAAGAGCTGCTTGGTCGTCCGCTGGCGAGGTCCGTTCCAAGTAATCCTGGTGACGAACACTGCCGTGAAGTGCGGTGGATTGCCAAATTGGATACAGGCTTCCCACACCCGAAGAGTCCCAGCGCCCCTGGAAGAAAGAGCTCCTCTCGTTGAAGAAAATCCAGCTGTGGAGGAAGATCCATTAGAGGGGACAAGTCAAGCTGTGGGGGTGTCTGAAGAAGCTGGTAACTCATCTGACCGAGCTGAGGGAGATCACAACGACAGTGATACGGAATCTGCCTCCGAATGGGGAAGTTGCTGTGAAGGTGATCTCAACCCTGAAAGAGCTGAAGGCAGAGATGAGCAGGTTGTGCCGATGAGGAGCAGAGGAGTAAACAGCACAGAGGCAAGTTGGCCTGAGAGACGGAAAAGGCTGAACGTGAGGTTGACTTCTGAATGAGATCTCGCACCTGTATCTGAAGAATCATACCCGGAGGGGGAAAGCAAAGAGTCAGAGGAGAAGGGTCCGAGAAGATCAAGGAGGGTGAGAGTACCTTGCAGAAGATACGCCACTCCGGAGTGGACCTACCCTTTGACAAATGCCAGGTGTACTGAGATCCGGGAGGGTGAGGTCGGTGCTTGTGACCTATACGACTCCTAATGTTAAGTTGGAAGTGATACTGTTGGTACCTGGACTGGAAATCGAAGGTCTACTAACAATCACTGTTCCTAATCCCCCTCTCCTAAGCAAGATAAATTACTTGATCCTAAATAGACTGGTTTTTCCTACATTTGACCCTGAAATACCTGCCTATGAATCAATAGTCCTTCACATGGAACTCTTGAATTACGTACTCTTTGCACTTGGAGAAAATCTTATCATTGATGCGCAGTAAAGAATTTTGTAAATAGCTGCTAAAGTTACTTAGAGCCGAGTGGAAGAAGAAGAAATTTAGGGACATCCCTTAGAGGACGGAGAAGGGTCAGGGTTGCCTGAATGCAATGGAAATGAAGAATTGAAAGGGGATCCATGCTTCCCGGTGTGGTTCGACCAAATTCATAAAGCCAAAGAAGAGACTTTGTGTTGCTGCTAGAAACGAACCATACTGTCTGAGACCATGGAGGCTTGGAACCCGACTCGTAGGGCAAAATGTATTATAGGCACACTTATAGGGGTAGTGATATTCTTTATATTTTTAGTAGTTTTAGTTTCTTATTTAGCACCACAAGAGCAGGAAGCGGAGGTCGAGGGAACACCTACACCTACCACTCCTAGCCAGAAAGATGTAAACATAGGAGCCGAAAAAGCTTTGCTAGCAGAAGAAAGCCGTAGATTACATGCAGATTTGTCTAAAGGAAATTTTGAAAAGAATGCGTATGCCAAGTTGTTGTATGAGTACATTGATGCGATGGATGCGAAAGATTGTTATGTGTGTATGCAGTTGCCTGCTTCAGTAGACGAGGGTATTAGATACCATCACCTGCCGTTGACGTATGGAATTTCATGTAGTTTGCTGCTTAGCATATTTTATGGGCGGAGTCATTTTGAATATTTATTTTCGAATTATGATGCTTTGTTACCAGAAGTCCCAAATTATAAGCACCTGAACAAGTGGGAATATTATAAGTCAGAGGATAGACTTAGATACTTTTTCATTCCAACCCGAGCAATAGACACCTCATATGCACACCGACACAACTTGACCTGCTCATTGACTGAGGTGGAGAAGAAGTTCATAGAACAGGTAGAAGATAGGTATCAAAAACAAAAGCAGTTACAGACGTCAGGTCAAGGCAAAGTAGATTGGACGGATGAGGAGCTTGGACATAAGACAAGAGGAAGCTATGGTCCGATAGCATTGGATGTGGTGCAGAAAGGGAAGTTGTGTTTGCATAGACCAAAGACGTATTACGAAAATGTGTATGTGGGCGAGACAACTTGTGAACACACTTTCAAGATAGAATATTACACCAAGGATTTCCTGAGGAGCGTGGTGCAAGTGATCCCTACAGTGTACTTTGTTCATGGGAAAAATGCGTATGTGAGGTTGCCGGATAAGTGGTATGGGACATGTTACCTGGTGATTATTTTTCCTAAGATATATCACACTGAGGATTTTGCTCAGGTGGAAGGTGGACAATTGACAAGGGTAAAGAGAGGAGAAAGTGCTGGTGCAATAGTGGGAGATGTGTTTGGAGCTGCGATACCAATGTTGAGAGTGATTTTAAATGACGTAAAGATACGGAGATTAGCAACAGTGGTGGATGAATTATCGATGAGTACGGCAAAGTCACTGGTGTTGATTCATGGTGAGATGTTGTCAATAAGGGCAATGGTTTTACATAACCGTCTTGCCTTAGACGTTCTTTTAGCGAAAGAGGGCGGATTCTGTAAACTTTTAAAGGTTCAGGAATGTTGCACGTATATTCCAGACAATTCCAAGGATCTGAAGAAATATATATGCAACATTACTGCAATTCACTATGAAATTAACGATTTGACGCAAGAGAATACATGGGAAAAGGTTGGCAAGGCGTTTGGAAGTGTTGGAAGTTGGTTTGCAAACCTGGGAAGGAGTTTTCTTGGGTACGTACTGGAACCCCTTATCATCATAGTGTCATGCGTGATTGGATTGTGGGGTTTGTTGAGATTGTACAAATGGTATAGATCAAATAGACTGGCAAGATCGATAAGGGTACAAGAGCAGAGAATGGAGAACTTGCAGGACAATCAATATCGAAGTCTGAGGGCATTAGAAATGCTCAGGCGAGGGAACGTTGCAACAAGTGCTGTGTAGCTCGGTCCCTACCCTAAGAAATGTGGGTTGGTGGTGATGACACAGGTCATCAAAGGGGGGACTGAGAGAGCGCAAAATTGTGTTAGAGATTGTAGGGGTGCACTATATTCATGTATAATCAGCACCCACATATATAGAGGATTATAACCATGTTTAAACGTGACGCAGAGCTATGGAACCATGTGCCTGAAATTACGTAGCTACAACGTATATTGCTTTGAAATACTAATGCCATGTTAACCTAGAAATGCGGTTTGCATTGAAATGTTAATTCAGTTAAGGGTTATTTGAGTAGTCATGGATGTATTTAAATGCATGTTTATAAGTTTATTATTGTGTTCATTTAACGATGTAGCGGTGTTAAGTTAGAAAATGGATTCTTTTACTATAATAATGAAGGCCTAATAAACAGGAAAATGTTTGCCAATGCTAGAACGTGACATCCCGAAACGTGCAGAGGCCCAGGTGGGGAGGAAGGCCGTGTAGGCCGAACTAGGAATGTTTCACATTACATTAAATCATGGAAATGTCTTTCCTAGAAGGTTGCTTTAGAAAATTAATTGCAAGTAACATGGAACTATGAATCGATGTATGTGCGTTCCTTTGCAGGTGCAGGTTAACTAGAGATAGTAGAGAAGGGCCCATTGTATATGAGGGTTAGGATGGTAGTCCCAGACATGGAGGAGTGGCTGCAGAATTTAGGGAAGCAACTTCAAGAGGAGAAGACTCTGGGACCCAAGGACGTTTTTCAACGAACAAAGATGAAGATGTCGTAATGAAGTTTCTTTTGAAAAGTAATACTTTTGAGAGGGGCGTACCTTAGGGCGTGCCGTCCATATTGTGGGGTTTGTACTAGGGACAGCACCCCGGTAGGAGAGCAGAGCAGATGCGCACGAGGGCGAAGAAAGATGCTGGGTAGGCAGAGAGCTTTGCTATGCGAAATGGGGTTTTAGGCTAAGTCCGAATCAAGTGAGGGTACTTCTTCGGAAGTCACACCTCGGCTGACACCTTTGTTAGGAGAGAACTTTGCTAAGTAGGGATGTCATCTAGTATAGTATAGGGACAGATTAATCTGGATGTATTTCTTCCTTTCATCGACGTCTACTAAGACTCAAATTATAGCAATTCTTGCTAGTCTCGTGGTCTTGGAATTGATATTGGTATTATTTCTCAGTCGATTGAGGCTTTTCCGTAGGATCATGTTTGTATTAGTGCCTGTTTATCTCTTGAACCTGTTACTGAGGTGTTTATATACACAACTGCTTTTGGCTTTATAATAAATCTTTAAACTTGACTTTTTGGCAGTGGTTCTTCGGGGAAATGGATGGGGAAAGTTCATCTTGACATTATGATGTTATTGACAGATTGCCTTCTACACTCTATGACAGGTAAAAAGGTCTAGTCGACCTGTGGCGGGATTCTAGAAATATTATTCTGATTCTAGAGTGAAATCCCACCTTTCCAGTATAAACCAGGTTTCTATTTCTCTCAATAGTAACTGACACTTTTCCTTTCAAAGGGTCAACCCTGCTTCTTTCAGCACTTCTAACACTTTAACCAGAGCCCCATTGTGATCCTTCCTTGTTGCACCAAAAACAAGTATATCGTCTTGGAAGAAACACACATAGGCCATTACTCCAAATTACCTACTCATCATGCATTGGAAAATGCTTGAGGTTAATGCCAACCGGAAAGGGGGTCTAGCAAATTGAAACACCCCCTCCATTAAGACAAAAGCTGTGAAATTATTGGGTTTGGGATGTAGCTTATTTTGATGGTATGCAGATTTCAAGTTCAATCTGGTGAAATGCCTAGCATTATTGAGAAGCAACCTCATTTCCAATACAATTGGATTGAGAAACCTATCCATCACAATGCACTGGTGTAATGACCTTAAGCTCACACAGAACCTAAGTGACCTTCCCTTTTTTGATTTCACTAACATAGAAAGACACTATGACACCTCTACCAGTTCGATGATACCCTTCCTGTGCATGTCATCTAGTATTTTCCTCATCTCACTGTGAACTGCTATGGGAGTTTTCTGCACGCCATGCCTACCTGGTCTGGCACCCTCATTGAGTTGTACGTAACCCTTCAGAGTTTCAACCTGATCCTTAAACACCTTCAAAGCATTCCTCATTCTGAACAATCAAAACTGGAATCCATAAAATATATGTACAATATATTACTGCATCCAACCTGATATTGCAGGACCATCACGGGCCCTACACATACAATTTTGCTTCTGCTCTTCTTCCTTTAGACCCAAAATTAGATTCCACAAAACCCACAATATGTATATGTTCTCCCCATATCCATTGGGATGCATGTCACTGGAATGCAACGTCACTCCTGGCTACTTATTATCAAATGCTTTTTTGGAGCAATAGTATACATCGACCCTGGATCCACCGTTAATTGAATTTGCGTACCTTTTACTATAAATTCAAATTGTCTCATCAGAACCCTGAACACCATGGCAACAATCGCTGAGCAACCTGGCGTCTCACATTATTACACCTTTCATCCTTCCAAGTTTGTTCAAAGAAGTATCACTGAGTGGGGAAATCATGGTACCTATCCTCAAAGTATCAACAACCAGACCAGATTGTGATGGGCTATAAAATGGTCATTCATTTTATCTTTATTTTTTATTTCAAAGAGTTTTTATTGAAGATATATTGTAATATAATACAGTACAGTGGTAATGCGGGGGCACATACAGATGAGCTACAGGCAGCTTGTGATTACATTCGGTGATTGGGCATGGCGGCTGTTATTGGTAGTCGGCTTATCTGTAGGCCTGAGGTGGCTAGCCCATCAAGACCTTGCTGTATAGTTCCCCCCACTACTGTGTTGATGAAGTCGTGTACCTTGTTCCAGAAGGACCTGACTTTCAGGCATTCATATTAGATACCTCAGAGGTATCCAGCCCAGCTGCAGTGAAAGTGTCACATAACAGTATGTGCGAAAACATTCACCTTTTTGAGGTGGGTAAGAAGGATATCATTAACAGGAATGACAATAATAGCTACTGAAAACAACAGTGTACCGCCATCCCAATAGCAGTATACATTGCAAATACTAAGTTAAGAAAAGATGGTGAGTGAAATAGTTGCAAATGTCAGTCTCATCCCCTGGCAATTGCTGAGGCTGCATTCTAGTCACTATCGTCTATGACCGCTGCAGCGCTCCAACCAGTGAACATCCATATGCAAAGGAGTCTTTGGTACCTCTCCAAGAGGATTAATCCAACTAACTGCCAGGTTACATCCTCTCTGAACAGGAATGTCTCTTCTGAACAAGAGCGCAAGCAACACCTGGCCACAAAAGGAACCCCCGGGCCAGTTTCACTCTTGTTTGGCTTCATCAGTGAGGATTCTATGGCAAAATGAGCAAAGGAACCTTGCCTGGCATTTCCACGCACTATGGCATCATATTAAATCAGTAAAAGATGCTGGATGCCATGCTTGCTCTGCCAGCTGCTGGGCTGCTTTCAGTTCTTCGTTTTTTGCACACTCTGTCTCTCGATATGTAGAGTAACCATATGCAAATCAGTCTTATCCAGCTACTTAATCTGGAATTGTTTGTTCTCTGGTTCAGAAGGGACCTGGCCTGGCAGTGTGGACTGGACAGCGGCGTAACATTAGCCCCCGCTGCTTGGGGAGGGGGGGTGGGGGGGTGGGGGGTAGGGTTTAAGGGGCGCAGTAAAGTCAGCACTGTGCACGGGCAGCGGGCCCCTGGCCTGAGAGCCCCTGACTGGGTCAAGGGGGTTGGGGACCCCCTCCATGTACTGTGCAGGGGGGGTGGGGGGGTCAATTTTTCTTACTCTTCTGGGACTGGATTTTGCCTATTAGAGAAGGACCGAGCTTGAATTGCATATGGCTGAAATATGTCTGAAATGGCATAGTGCGCAAGAACTGGACTGGAAATATGGCTCGATTACCAGTGGCGGATTATTTAAAACATTAAAGCATTCGACCTGTCACTTTTTTGCTTTTCTATATACACGCGTGAGCCTGAACACTTTTTTTAAAATAAAATAAAATTGTATTTTACAAGATAGGCTTCTAGCTTTCAACCCGCAGCTGTATTTTCACGAGATGGAGTTGCACAAAGGGAGAAATTCATTTTTATGAGAACGACCTTGAGATGTTTTAAGATAGAACAGTATTTTTTAGCATAAGCTGTATTTCCCCAAGATGGAGTTCTAGGCTGCGCGCAGAGCAGCATTTTTATGAGATATGGAAGTATTGTTGGATGTGAACGATCGCAGCAGGAAATATCTAAATAAAGCACGGAAAGAAAACACGGTCTGTTTATATTTTTGTTCTGCCCTCTGTTGTGGCTCTGTTTCTAGTACTTTGCCTGGTTTGTGTATCGTCGCTCTCCGCGTGAAATGTTTTCTTCCTGAAGTTTATGAGACAGCCACGTGACAGCAGGAGGGCTTTTGAGAACACAGCACACCCCGATGGGGATGGCGTACTCCTGCTGTACTCCAGTGAAAGTAGGGGGCTGCGGGCACTACGTGAGGTGAGGTGGTCTAGAGGAGGGGTGGTCCCAGCATGGAGAAGTGGTTTAGTGAACGAGACGAGAGGGGTTGCAGTTGTAGAGAAGTCTTTCAGTTGTGGAGCGGCGCCTACTGGAAGAGAGATAAACGGGTGAAGAGAGGTAGCCCAGTGAAGAGTAGGTGGTGTAGGCGAGGAGAAGTTGTGGTGTAGTCAAAAAGAGAGAGTCTAGTACAGAACTCGTGATTGAGTTCAGGAGGGGTGGTCTGGTGAACCAGAGGTGGGCTATAATTGAGGGGAAGTGGGCTAGAGTAGAAGTGTTATCTTTGAGGAGAAATGGTCCACAGAAGAGGTGGTGTAGGCGTAGAGAGGCAGTCTAGTGCAGGAGGTGTGATCTGGGTGAGGAGTGGCGGTCTAGTGAAGAAGAGGCAGTCTAACTGGCCTTGTTCAGTGGAGGCGGTCTAGTGCACAACACCTTCAATTCAACAGAAGTGGACTAGTCAAGGAGACGTGGTCTCTGAGGAGAAATGGCCCAATGAGGAAGAGGTGCTCCAGCTGATGGGGGGTAGTCTAATCGAGGGGAGGTAATCTAGTGTAGGAGACGTAATCCTACTGTGAATGGTAGGTCCAGTGAAAAAGTTGTGCGCTTGTGAAGGAGGAGTGGTGTACCAAGAGAAGGGGGTGTATTGAATTCAAAGCCTTTTTCCATTCTCAAGGACCTTCCAAACTGATGGTCCTTTTCCTGGCATTCAGATGCTTAATCTGGGCTACCAACAACACATCGACCACCACCCAGGGCGTCACACGCACTTTAGAGATCATAGTTGAGGTAGAAGCATTTATATCTGCATGTGCCACCCCCTCCCTCTGGAACCACCACACCCCACCATCACCCTGTTCCCGACCTGGTGACATTCCATAAAAAGCTGCCATCTCTGACAGGCATTTGGCATAAGAACTAGTCAAGTGTCTTCACCTGCCCACAACTAATTGCGCGTTTGTGTTGATGTTTCACCACCTCTGTCCTGTAACCCCTTTCCCTTCACTTTCAAGTAGGTATCCAACAATGAAGTCCAAAAACCATAATCTTGATTACAACAAATTCATTATGACATGCTCGGATGATCGGATGATAAATATCAATTTATCAAGATAATCTTTTGATTTGATTTTCATAGGGAAGTACCGCTCATCCCTAGTTGCCCGTATTCTGTTATAACATTATGGGCCAGATGTAGGTCGCCAATTACCGGTCGGTAACAGACGATTTCGACCGTTACCGACCGGTAATTTGTTTTTGAGATGTAGGGGCCCGAATTTTACCGAATCCGTAAATTTACAGATTCGGTAAATTTACAGATTCAGTAAAAAAATGACTCGGTATATTTACCGAATCGGTAATTCCAGATGTAGGTGGCACTTAAAATAGTGCCACAGGCCCTTAAGAATTTGTTATTTACCATGAAATACTATCTCATGGTAAATAACGAAATCCTGTGTACACCTGTGCCATGTGGCACACATACATGCCCTATGGGCATGTATGTGTGTCACATTGCACACAAGCCAGAATCAGGGGTGCAACAGGGTGTCAAAGTGACACCCTGTCCCCCTTGTAAATTCGGTAATTTTACCGAATCGGTATTTACCGATTCGGTAATTGACATTGATTCCTATGGGCCTCAAGGCCCATAGGAATCAATGGCAATTACTGAATCGGTAAATACCGATTCGGTAATTACCGAGTCTTACCGATTCGGTAATTGATTCGGTAAATATACCTACATCCCGGTTGCCAGTTCTTAAATACCGAATCAGTATGATTCGGTATTTAAGAATCGGTAATCGGGGATTACCTACATCTGGCCCTATATGTTCCCACATTCCTTTCAGGGTTTAAATACCCTTCGCTGTAATAGAACTAAGCTGTCTAAGGCCTAAAACGCCGGTGCGGATATGTCCTCCTCTGATGCCTGGTCCCTCCTCACTGGCCCTCCTTCCATGTCTCCAAGTGAAATAAAAAGCAGCCTTGCTGCTTGCATGTCAGATCCAGGCGTGTTAATACCCGCTCCTGCTTCAGGACCCAGATGCTGAATTACACTTGAGTCGGCGCCGGTCCGTGGCGCCGATGTCTGTGCTGGCCCCTGTTCCATTACTATAGCTGTGCATTTTCCCTCTTACATGATGAATTCTTCCATCCATTTCGTAGTTCTCCGTTCTCGTTTTTCCTGAATCTCAAGTTGTGATTTATGGGGTCGTTCAGTTTCAATTTATCACAACCACATAATGCTCTCTGAAGCAGCCTCTTGGCTGAGCGAGCGCCAAACACAAACAACAGACTCAGTGAATGTGGTTTAGTGGTGTAGATGTGGTCTAATGCAAGAAGTGTGATTAAACTGGATGTGCTGTGGTCCAGTGGTAGGGGTGCTCTTTAGTGGAGAAGTGATCACGTGGAGTTGAGGCGGTAAAGCGGTAAAGAGGTGGAAAGGTGGTCTACTGGATGAAATGTGGTCTAATGGAAGAGATGTGATTAAACTGGATATGTTGTGGTCCAGTGGTAGGGATGTTGTTTAGTGGAAAAGTGGTAAAGTGGAAATGTTGCGGTAGAAAGGTGGCCTACTGGGTAAAATGTGGTCTAATGGAAGAGATGTGGTTAAGTTTAAGATATACATTCCAATTTAAGAGATGTGTTCTAGTTGAGTGGTGGTATAGTGCATATTAAGTGCCCAAGTAGAGGTGATGTAGTCTACGAGAAGAGCTACAGCAGAAGTGGTGGAGATGTGGTTTCATTCAAAAGATATGATCTAATGGAAGAGAGTTGACCCAATAGTAGTGATGTTGTGGAATTGTGGTCTAATGGAATTGATATGGTTTAGTGCTAGAGATTTGGGCAATGTGTGGTTTAATAAGGGAAATGATGCTTATGTAGGGAGATGTGGTCTTGTGGAAGATATGTATTCAAACGCGAAAGATGTCCTTAAGTTGCGGAAAATGTTATCACCGGAAGAGATGTAGTCTAGTGGCAAAGAGGTGGATTGGAACAAAAGATCTGCTCTCGTGAAAAGATGGTTTCGCAGTGAGAATGAAGTGGAGTGGAGCAGTAGTCCAGTGTTGGCGATGTGGAAGGGATAACGTCAAGTGGGTATGTCCACTAGTGAAAATATATACAGTAGTTGAAGTATCCTAGTGGTGGAGATGTTGTCACGTGAGAAAGTGGTCTGTTGCAGAGAATGTGGTCTGGGGACAGGATATGCTCAAGTCCTGGACATGCGGTTGAGCATGTGGTCTAATGGAGGAGAGGTAGGTTAGAGGAGGAGACAAAGTGGAAAAGATGTGGTCTAGTGCAGGAGATCTGGTTAGGCGGAAGGAGAGAGAGTGAAGAATAGGGCTGAGTAAACATGTCAAAAATAATGCAAGCTATCTCTCTTTTTAACCCTGAAATAGCTTCTTTGCCACATTTGGGTCCTGGGCAACTTTAATAATCTCCCCATGTCTCAGTCTACATATTAACGATGTGTGTAATATACAGAAATGACCTGAGTGCTGATATTAGGTGGTACATGTAGGTGGACATTTACCTTCTAGGAGGGCACATTCCGATTCATACTCTCTGTCACCAAGCCCCTTCCAAAGACCCAAGAGAAAAAAAGATTTCAAGACAGTTGAAGTACAGAGCAAAAGGTATTGAGTTTTGAGTGCCTGAAGACTCCGGCCTGATCCGCAAAGCACTTCTTGGTCATAATCAAACATTTGCGACCCAAAATGGCTGTGAGATTTTCACAAAAAGATATACCTCCAGGAGTTAAACTGTTTACTCTGTTTCATGTCAGCCACGAGTAGCATAATATTATTATATAGGAATAAATCCCCCACAAGGGGTGGGTTATGGTTGTTACAGAGTGTGGTTAGCCTTGTGGGTTTGTGAACACCCATCAGCACTTTGGTTTTTGAACATTCACAAACTCCTCTCTGTCTCTTAGTCACTTAGGAGGTTCTCGGTACAGGGTGGTAAGCAGAATGAAGCACCCCTAAAATGTATATGGTGGAGAGCAGGGGATCCTTTCAGAGTTTTAAATGGGCATGTACTGTCTTAGGACAAAGTACCTGCACTTCATTTATTTGAGGGGAGAGTACCAGTACTTTTCAGCTCAAATGTAATACTTTTAATGGGAGTAGAAGCACTTCTAAGTAGCAACCAGGCTCTATAGGAGAGTGAGTATCTGCTCTTCTATATTCTCTTTTCAAACCCTGTTTTATCCAGGGGGAAATGTTTTTTCTACATAGAAAAAAACAAAAAAATATATGCAACTGGACACAAAGAGTATGTCTGGAAACTGTCTTTCTACCCGATCTCCTGGAAAGATTTGTGCTTTGCAAAAAAGAAAGTTACTGTTATTGTGAATAACACCGAAACAAGTCCGGGGTTGCCTACCTCCCTGCTCAGAGGAGACTTGGCATAGCAGTTTTGGGTTGACTGCTCCTTTTGGGGTTGGGCAAAAATTGATGTGCATATTATTGGCCCATCTTTGTATTGACATAGTGAGCAAAAAAACCATAGACCCTGACGCGAACAAGGACGACTGGGACCACAGGTGTAACACATGCCCCTATGGCACGTAGCGGAGGCACCCTTCAGGAGCCCCTCAACCAGTGCTCAATTTGAGCCAGTGGTTGACGGTGCTGGGCACCAGCACTTAGTTGGTTTCCGGTGCTCGGTACCAGAACTTTTTGTTGTCACCACACTTATGTTAATCTGCCACATGTTGGCACTGCTCATCTAATTCCGAGATGAGCAGAACAGTGGTTGGTTATGGATATAATAAACAATAAAAATACTAATACCTGCCTCCCCAGCCATTCATTTAGCTTTGGGGACCTGGAATAATCTGAATTGTCCCACTTGAAGGCGAGAGAGATGGTTAGTTGTTGTTTTGGTACACTCATTGGCAATGATGACGGGGTAATGGGTGGTGCAAGCTGCAGCGATTTCCGGGTACTTTGTAATTACAAATTAAGCACTGCCCTCAACCACTCAGGGGGGCATTCAGGCAAGGTAAATTAATATCTGTGAGATATAGTACAGTGAGGGCCCCTCAATAGATTCTGTATGGAGCCCCCACCTTTTTGCATCAGGCCACTGACGTGGACTGAAGTCTTGAAGTGACATGATGCGGTCAGGCTCATAATATATGTGAGTTTACAAGACGGTCTTTTTAGTTTCTTGTTTGTTTCTGTTACATCCAAAGGTTTTAGAATCGCTTCTAAAGACCACGATGTTGCCTCAAACGCTAGCCTGACTTTGAAAGATGCAGCAATTATCCAAGGCCCCTGATTCAAGTGAAATAATGTCTATTTTGTTTCCAATTTTCCGCACATTCGAACCGCTTACGGAAGATTCAGTATTTTATTGTCTTAATGGTTATTGGCTATTGGGAGAACAGGCCCAGTTCACAGAGTGAGCGAGCTCCAGTGTCAAATGCCAAATTCCAGGACTGTAACCTGCGGCAGACCCATGAAGTCTGATAACTGAGCCAATGATTGTAAACTTTAGAGATAGCTCTGCTGTCTTCGGCCTTGGGCAGTGAGATCTGCGTAAACAGAGGGAAAACTCTGTTATCACAAGTCTCAATCATTGAGAAGCTCGTAGAGAGCAGAATGAGTCGTAATCTTGTGTAAAGAAAGGTAGGTGTCTATTCAGTGCATACAAAGTGATCATCAGCAAAATTAGAAAGAAATTGCGTGAATTGTGAAAAAGGTAACCTCCTACAGGAGATCTGTGTGAAAATGCCAATTGAATTTCACAAAGGAAGACAATATTAGACCTCGGGAAAAAAAATATGTTTAGTTTTACAATTTGACGAGCAAACAAGATGAAAGACTTTTAAAATCTACATGTTTCAGCCAGAACTGTACTTAAAGTGCTCATCTGTGATGCCAAATAATGAATTCTGTTTCCATGTGTGTTGAATCCACATCAAGCCATCTTCTTCATCGTTCATCATTGCATGTCGAAACAAAATTGTTTTTCCTTATAGGGTACCATCAATGGAGAATGCTGCTCTGCTACACTTATTGGGCTTGCCTGTTGGTGTCACAGATTGTGACACTCTACACTAAGCCATTCTCCACTGAAGTCTCATGTGGTGTTGTCTGGACCACAAGGCTGCAACTCTATGGTCTTTGTTATTGCACTCAAATCCGGTCCTTCTCTCTGTCATCTGGTAGCACTTCTCAGTCCACATAATCCCTTGTGTGCATTATGGTTTGGTGAGAGAACCTAAAATAGATTTTAGAAGGATAGCTCTCAATGTGATAATCTACATTTCTGCAAAAGGTTCACAAAAAATATTTTCATTTTCAAAGAAAAGTCTTTAAACAATAAGCTGCGTCTCTCAAAACTCAAATACTTATATTAGTGTGTAAGTGTGAATCTGGACTAGGCAAGGCGTAATAGTGTGTAAAATTTGTGTGATATCAAAAAGACTTTGCAAGGTTCTCTGTTATTGACCTTCACATAGTTTGTGAAGTTTCTTATTTTTTCTTAATATACATGTTCATGTCATTTGGAAAGGGGCGACCACTCGGTCCCCCCGAACGTATGGTGGAGTACCCCGATCCCCCCGGGAAGCCATCTTGGGCGGGAGGCGAGTCTCGGCTGGTATGCCCAAAGCGGCGTAGCCGGGGCGCGCTTTTTCCCGCCCAAGAGTGGGTTGTCCTAGACACTGAAGCCGCCAGCCACGCCCCCGGAGGCGGGCGGAGGCGGGTTTACGCCCGCCCGAAGAAGGATAAAAGGAGCAACAAGCCAAGGAAGCATCCTCTTGTTCCTGTGCTCTGAAGCTGCACCTCCCCGCTGCACGTGAGCTCGAGACGGAACGAAGAGCCAATTTTGAGCGTTTTAATTCTTGTCTTTGTTCTTCCAGAGAATCAGCGTTGGAGAATGCCGGGCAAGAAGGCCGGAAAGCGGGTCGGAACCGATCAGATGCTCCGCATGCTCGTAAAAGACATGGCCGAGATGAAGAAACAGATGGCGGCAATGAACGGTGTAGGGGGCCCTAAGCGAGTCGTCGGACCAGCATTGCCGGGAGTAGTCCCTAACGGGAGAGGTAGAAGGGCCAAGAAGGGAGCAACTGGGGAAGAGGCCCCGGTTCCCGAGGCGCCGCCGGCGCACCCTGATACACCGACTGAGGCGCCGATCCCGGTCCCGAAGGAGGGGCAACCAATTCCCGTTGTAGTCACCCCTGTGAACGGGGATGATATGCCTCCCGAGTTGGCTGCACAGCTGGCAGCATGGTTGGGGAAAGAGAGTGAGGGGGCTACGGCAGATGACGCCAGGGCAGTAATGAGGCAGTTGCGGCAATCAAGAGAGGCTGCAAAGGCTCCATGTCCTTTTGTTCCCCCGCAAGCTCCAGTGGGTCAACCCGCAGCGGGCATGAGTTCGGCAGCGACTATGGTTACAGCTTCTGGTTCAGGTAAGCAGCTACTGCCGATTGCGGGGGAGGGGTCAGTACCCTCGAGAAGGGAGAAAGTGGCTCAGCATATTCCGATGGAAATCAAGGAGAGGATATGGGCTGAGAAATATATAAACATGTTTTCTTTATTAACTGATCATTACGAGATTGAGCACGTGAAAGTTCAAAAAGAGTTTATGCACCCGAGTGTTTGGCGCGCCAAGATGGCCGCTTTCAGAGTCGATGAGACGATAGGTAATTGGGGCAGAGCATTTGGCATATTCACTGCAATTATGGGGGAACGGAGGCCTGAACTGTTGGCCGAGTTACCCGTGTACCAGACACGTATTATGGAGTTTTCTCAGACATATGAGGGCAATCAGTGGTTTTGTTATGATAATATTTTTCGTAAGGCCAAGGAGTTCGACACATCTCTGACGTGGGATTGTTACGACTCCATTTCCTGGCAAAAAATGGAGAAATCAGGCATGACAAAGGCGCCATTGCTGGGGGGAAACGGGGGCGAGTTTTCCCGCCATTCATCTGGGGCGCCCTTTCGGGCGGGTTCAAGTAACGAGCATCACTCAAGGTCGAATGGCAATACAGGTAAAAAAGGGGTCTGCTGGAATTTTCACAGGGGAAAGTGTACAAGGCCCCAGGGGTCATGCAAGTTTAGGCACGACTGTGGGGGTGTGGACAGTCCTCGCATCCCGAGACCATGTGCAGAGCCAAAACGGGTGATAACGGAAGTAGGGGAAGCGCCAAACAGGTCTGAAATAGTCCGAGGGGCGCCTTTACCTACCCCGGTTGATACCATGGCAATGATTCCTTGGCTCAATGAATACCCGGATCATGTCTCCGCTGGGGTGTTGCGAGACGGTTTTTCGTATGGTTTCCGCATCCCAGTGGGGAATTTTCAGGGTAAAGTACATTGTAGGAACCAACTGTCGGTCCTGCAGAATACGGCGGTGGTACAAGCGAAGATTGGGAAGGAGGTGACCCGGGGTAGGGTTGCCGGACCATTCGACATGCCACCAGTTGCTAATTTTGTTTGTTCACCCTTGGGAGTGGTCCCCAAGAAGGACCCGGGTGAGTTTAGATTGATACATAACTTGTCAGCCCCGAGAGGTCTTTCGGTGAACGATGCGATAGACCCGGAGGTTTGTTCGGTGCGGTACGCATCTTTCGATGATGCCGTCGCCATGTTGAATCGCCTGGGGCCCGGAGCGCTGATGGCCAAATCAGACATCGAGTCAGCGTTCCGGTTGCTCCCGGTACACCCAGACGATCAGCGTCTCCTTGGTTTCATGTTTCAGGGGTGCTATTACATGGATAAATGTATGCCAATGGGATGCTCCATATCTTGTGCTTATTTTGAGACATTCAGTTGTTTTCTGCAATGGGCATTCACAAGAATGAAGGGGGTTTCAGCATGTTATGCATTATCTTGACGATTTTCTGTTCCTGGGGGCAGCCGGGGACCCAGAATGTGCACAGGCTTTAAAAGAATTTTGTGTTCTGATGAGTCAGTTTGGTGTGCCATTGGCGCCAGGTAAGACTGTGGGGCCATCAACTTCGCTCGAGTTTCTTGGAATAGAGCTCGATTCCGAAGAGGGTTGCTTCCGGTTGCCCAAAGAAAAGGTGAGGAAATTCAGGGCCTCGCTTGAAACATGTATTAGGGAGACTAAGGTGAATTTGCATCAATTGCAGCAGACTGTGGGTCAGTTGAATTTTGCCCTTAGAGTGATGCCAATGGCCCGCCCTTTTTCCCGCTCGATTGCACAAGCCATGGTCGGTCTTAAAGAGGAGCACCACCGCACGAGGCTCTCGGCAGAGATTCGCCAGGACATGCGCATTTGGTTGGCATTTCTGGCGGATTTCAATGGTCGGGTTGTCTGGAACAAGCCGGCGGTGTCCTCCGAGGAGTTGGGGCTGTGGACAGATTTGGCGGGGAGTATAGGCTTTGGCGCCATATTTGGTAATCACTGGTCGGCTCAAACGTGGCTGTCATGGTGGCACGAGTGTGGGCTTACAAGTAACATTGCTTTTCTCGAACTGTTCCCTATTCTGGTGGCCTTGAAAACATGGCCTGAGGGGTTTCGGGATCACTCTGTGGTGTTCTGGTCTGATAACATGACCGTGGTTGAGTGTATCAATAGTCAGGCAGCACGATGCAAATGGATTCTGAGATTGCTCAAGGAAATTGTTTTACTATGTATGCAATTGAACGTGCTCTTTAGGGCGAGACATGTGCCAGGGGTGCTGAATCAGGCTGCTGATGCGTTTTCTCGTTTCCGTATGCAGGCCTTCTGGGGTTTTCTGCCCACAGCGGACCCGGTGGCGGCACCATTTCCCGAAGCTCTCTGGTCTCTCGGTGCCCCGAACTACAAAACCTCGTGGGAGAGAGTTTAGCACCCAGGACAAGGAAGGCATATGAAGGGGCGTTCCGTTCCTATTGGTCCTTTTTGGGTTCTGCTAGGGGGGAGCTTTGGGGCCAGGAAGAGTTTGTCCTAAAGTTTTTGCTGTCATTACATCAGGCAGGCAAATCGGTAGCCACGGCCCAGAGGCATCGGGCCGCCATTTCCTTCATGGCACGGGCTCATGGTATCCAGGACCCTACAGCGTCTTTCATAGTACAGAAAGCACTGCGTGGGTGGCAACGCCTTGAGGGTCGCAGAGTGGATGAAAGGCACCCGATAGGTCTGGAAAGGTTGGCCCTGTTACTGTCCGTACTCCCTGCGACATGTTCATCCCAGTCAGAAACAGTGTTATTCCGGGCCGCTTTTGCATTAGCATTCCATGGGGCTATGGGGGTAAGCGAACTGGTGGCAAAGAACAAGCAGGATACGGGGGGGACTGTGCCGAGAGCACATTCAAGTTAAGGGGGAGACGATGATTGTCTCGTTTGCCAGGTCCAAGACCGATCAGGGTGCGATCGGGGACAGTGTAGTAGTCCATCGGATTCCCGGATCTCCCATGTGCCCCGTCGTATGCGTTGAGGAATATTTGGCGCAGAGGGCGGCATCATGGGGGGGGACCTTGTTGAGACACGCTGATGCCACCCCACTGACGAGGTTTCAGTTCCAGCGGGTGCTTGCAATGGCAATTTCGGCCGCGGGCTTGAACCCGGGCGAGTTTGGGACCCATTCCTTCCGGATAGGGGCTGCTACAGAGGCTACAGCCAGGGGTCTGAGTGTGGAAAAGGTGAAACAGTTGGGGCGTTGGTCCTCGAATTGTTACAAAAGGTATGTGCGGTTGCACATGTTGTGAAGCTGATATCATGTACTCACGCTTCTTGTTTTTGTTTGGTTTACAGTTTCGCAAGCTTACGAGGCGGGGCGGACTGTGCAGTCGACCCGACACCTGGGAACCAGCGGTCAAAGATCACCGGCTGAGGAAAAAGTGGTGTGGGTCGTGGGCCACTCATACGTGAGGCGTGCCACGGACGTATTCAAAGCAGGTGACATGATTCACATGGCTGGGGAATACGGGTACAGGGTGACCTTCTACGGAAGGGGCGGGCTCTGTATTGACCAGTTTCAACCTTTTTTCGAGGGTTTGTTAGGGCGGACAAGGTCACCGCCATCTATAATCATAGTGCATCTTGGGGGCAATGATTTGGTGACCACTGGTAGACGACTACTTCTCGAGGCGATACTATCCACAGTAAGTTGGTTGGCGAGAAGGGTTCCAGGGTGCACGATTGCATGGTCCCATATGATTCCACGAAAGGTGTGGCGGGGGGCTAATTCAGTGTCTGCTATAAATCATTCTGTGAAAAAGGTGAATAACAAGCTTGGTAGACTGTTCCGTACAAGTACATTGCATTCGATTCCTCATGGGTGTATCAGGGGGGACCATATGTATCTAGAAGATGGGGTCCATTTGTCCCGAGTGGGGAATTCTTTACTCATAGGAGACCTCGTAGCTTGGTTAAAGAGTTTACAGCATGACCTTTAGGTAGGAGTTTTTTGGGGGGTCCGGATAGCCGGTCAACTATCCGGCCTGTGGCGGTAAGGTCATGATCGGTGAGCAGTAATTGGAAGATCCCTAGGGGGGGGGGGTCACCCATTACGGATGGGAGCGCCCGGGGGGAGGTGGCCATTGGCCCCTCAACGGGGAGGCGGTCCCTTCTAAGGATGGGACGCCGAAAGGAAAGGGAAGGCGGTCAAGGCCCCTCTCTGGATAGGAGGGGCTACGGGCCCCTCCTGGGAATTTCCCGGGGCCAGGACATCTGCGACGGTAGATGTGGTAAGTTGTGTGGGGCGGGGAGGGGGGTCTACGCTACCTTCTAGACACCTCACACGAGTCCTCGGACGACCATTAAGATGGCGTCGAGTTAATTGGGGCCCCGTCAAGAAAAGGGAAATTGGTATGTGCACATGAGGTGCAGTCCTCTGTGCGGCCGCCCCTCACAAGTGAGGGGGGAGTTCTGGTTTAGGGATCTGACACCGGTTACGACCTTGCCGTTGGCCCTTAATGTTAGGATGTACAATTTCAATTTGAAAATGCATTTGTAGGATGTTAGTATCGGCTAGGAGAACCTTTGTATTAGAAATGTGTTAAGGTCAGCCAAAACATCGTAATGTGGAAATGAAATTGTACATGATATGAAACTGTTATTTTAATGTTTTAATTTTGTTTCATATTTTAATAAATACGGCCGGGAGGGTAACTCCCTCCTGCCTTCCAAAAGTTCAGAAATGTTTCCGTATTCCCATTCTTGGGGATTGTGTTGAGAGGGGGTGGCGGGTATCTCAGCCATATTTCCCTGCACTTGGTTGTAAAACCAGTAACTCACTAGTACATTGATTCTTAACCTGTGGTCCACGGATCCCTGGATCTCCATGATGCCTACTCAGGAGCTCCACAATTATAAGGCTAATCAAATTGATAAAATGTGTATACATAAAAAAGCAACATATAAAAATGTAAAATACTCTGTAAACTAAAGGATTTTGAAATTGGAGGCTAACATTTTAATTGGTGTCTGTACTTTGATTTATAGTAGCAGTGCAAGTATACAAAAGAATCTACTATGGTTGATCAGTTTCCTCAATTGAAGCACTGGTATATGTCAACAAAAAGAATACATATATTTAAAGCAAAAAAATATATGTGTTCAGCATATCGCTTCGTATTTTAGAAATAAAACGAAATTCTGAAATGTTCCAACATTCCCATCACAATTAAAATTTCAGTTTTGTATGTTTTAGTTTGTGGATTAAATAAAATATTAAATTGTTTGTGTACTTCCTTGATGTACTACTGATTCGCTGGGTGTCTACTGAAGACAAATCGCTAGGAACTGCTACACTAGTATTTAAAAAAAGAGAACATACCTCGTGCACCTTTTCCTTGCCAGTAACTCAAGACTGGCAAAGTTACACCAAATTAAACTCAGTTGCAAAATGGTACTTGTTGAAAATGCAACAATAAAAGCGTTGTGAATGTTCACATTTTCAAAATATTGAGAAAAACCCACTTGCAGAACTGTGTAACCTTTACCTATCTTTTTTGTGAGAAATATGCAAAGTTCACTAGAAATAAACTTTGAAACTGTGCTTGTATACAAGAAAAGGGCATTGCCTTTAGTAGGCACAGCGATCCCAGACTCCCTACAATAGAAGCATGGAATTTGGGGGGAATGGGATATCGGTTTTGGCCTGTTAACCGCCTGAGGGTCATATCACAAGCGTTTATTAAAATCATGTAGGAAAACAAACATGAATGGCTGGACTAAGCTTGATTTGAATAGGACTGGTCCTTGTCTAAACTGGCATAGTGGGCAAAAAACGATGGACTGGAATGCAGCGGGAGCAAATACCAGAGGCTGAGAGTAATTCAAGCATTCTGCTCATCATTATTTTTTTCTTATTGAGAGCCCATAAGTGTGACAGGTATGGCCAGGCATTGTTCCTGTGCAATATGACTCCGGCTGCCTAAAAAGGCTGAAATTCGGCCTTGGTTGATTGCGCTTCTGTTTAGACGCGACATGGCAGTTCTGGCTGAACTGTTCCTAATGGACCATTACCAAGGCTGACTGGCATAAGGGTTGTTTACGTGAATGAGGCCATGGATAATTACCAATGGCAGTGATTAAGGCAAACCTTTTTATGTTTATTAGCATCATGCCAGCTGGCAGATGATAACTCTACAACAGACACCCCTCTTGACTTGCAAATAATGGTGAGCGAACCTGTGTAGGTTTTTTGCAGTACACCTATTTGAAATTGCATGAAAAATTTGCAAAATGATGCTTTAGTAGTAGTAGTTTATTTCGATCAATATATGATAATTTATATAAATACATCATCCTTAAAACCAGATAAACAAAACAAATTAAATCAATAAAAACACATGATTGTAAACTTGTAAGACAGCGTCGCAGCATAAAAAGTGCATCTCATAAATTTCCGTACACAGCATGTTTTCCCTTTACAACTCAGAGTTAGGTTTTAGCTAAGAGTTTGATCCTAATCTGCAGTGCCGGATTCAACCCTGTGGAGACACTACGCAGTTGAAATTTCGGGGCTTCCCTCACTAATTATCTTCTAATACCCAATGCAACTGATTTTTTTAAAAATCTGACAGCTGCCAGAAGATGAGCTTTTAAGAGACAACCTGCTATGTGAATCTGAAGTCTCTGGTTTATGTACCTTAAGTTGTTAATGTGTACAATACATTAATATAGTATTTTCTCTATAGAGTCCTCAATGTAAAGTTTTTGTTTCTTTGAGTTGATAATTTTTTTTTGATCTTTTGGAAGCAATATTTAAGAAAGCTTGATTGTAATTTTCTTTCAAGATCACATAAATATTATTTAAATTTATTGTCACAGGGTTCCTAAAAGGAGTGGGGCCCATAGGCTTGTGCTTACTTTGCCTTTTTGGTAATCCGATACACAAACAGATACTTCAGCGGCGGACTGTAAATGCTGCACCTCAATCCAACTATGCCAAAGTGAGTGTCCCGTGCACAGTTCTTTCGGCACTTGCCGCTATTAGGTGCTATTGAGAGTCAGATCCAGAACGTTTTAAAAATAAGAACGTGCACCAGGAAAGAAGTCCATGTTCAATTTGATTATTCCACCATCTTGTTTGGTGCACAGACATAATATCGGCTCAAAAATATCGACTGTACATAATATCGACTTTTAAATATAGACTGGACAAAATATCGACAGGTAAGAATATAGATGACCAAAATATCGTCATTAAGGTAAGTGATATAATATCGACTGTCAAAAATATAGATAGTAAAAAATATCGATTTTTTAATAATATCGAATTTTTTATAGTGTATTTTTATGGTATAATATGTGTGAAAAGTGTGTATTTATGTTATAATTAATTTTTATTAATGATTTTTGTTTTTATAATTATTGTGCAATTTAATTCTGTAGCGGGTAGTGGGTTTATAGGGGAATAGGGTGGGAAGTATTTTAATTATAATTAATTAAATATTTAAATTAATTTATTGATAGTAAATTTAAATTAATAGTTAATTAATTTATAATAGTTAATTATTTAAATTTTCATTGGTAATTAATTTTAATTAATTGATTAATTGGTAATTATGTAAATTTTACGAAATTATTTTTGTAGCGGGTTGTGAGTTTATAGGGGAATTGGGTGGGAAGTGATTAAATGATAAATAATTATTAATTACATTTATTACTATTTATTTAATTTCAAATAATTGTTAAATCATTTTTCATGATTAAATAATTAATTGTAATTTTTTTATTAATTAGTATTAATAGGTGATCAATAGAAATAATTATTGTTAATTAGTAAATTTAATATATTAATTATTATATTGTATACTAATATTATTTATTTTTAATTAATTATTAATAGATATTCAATAAATTCTTTTTAAAATTATTTTTGAAGTATTTACTTTCCCTAATGTTGTATTCTCTGGAATGGGAATAGTAATTTTAACCCCTACGCTATCCAACTTTTTCCCTACTGTTGCACCCACTGGAGTGGGAATAGTAATTTTAACCCCTACGCTATCCAACACTTTCCCTACTGTTGCACCCACTGGAGTGGGAATAGTAATTTTAACCCCTACGCTATCCAAAGCTTTCCCTACTGTTGCACCCACTGGAGTGGTAATAGTAATTTTTACCCCTACGCTATCCAACGCTTTCCCTACTGTTGCACCCACTGGAGTGGGAATAGTAATTTTTACCCCTACGCTATCCAACGCTTTCCCTACTGTTGCACTCTTTGGAGTGGGAATAGTCATTTTAACCCCTACGCTATCCAACGCTTTCCCTACTGTTGCACCCACTGGAGTGGGAATAGTAATTTAAACCCCTACGCTATCCAACGCTTTCCCTACTGTTGCACCCACTGGAGTGGGAATAGTAATTTAAACCCCTACGCTATCCAACACTTTCCCTACTGTTGCACTCACTGGAGTGGGAATAGAAATTTTAACCCCTACGCTATCCAACGCTTTCCCTACTGGTGCACCCATTGGAGTGGGAATAGTAATTTAAACCCCTACGCTATCCAACACTTTCCCTACTGTTGCACTCACTGGAGTGGGAATAGTAATTTTAACCCCTACGCTATCCAATGCTTTCCCTACGCTTGCACTCTTTGGAGTGGGAATAGTATTTTTTACACTCCTGCTATCGTACGGTAATATAATAGTATCTTATTTAATTATAGTATGTTACTATATATATATATGTTTTAACAAATATGATTGTAAAAATTTATTTTTAATAATTTCAATAATTATTTGATTATTATAAGTTAATTTAAGTAAGTATATTGTAGTAATTCAATTTTAATATTAATTTAATTTAACACTGTTTTTAATAAAGTCGATTTTTTTAAACTATATTTTTGTAAACAATATTTTATACTCAATATTTTTGTACTTACCTGTTTGTAGATACAAAGTCGATATTCTGTCTGTCGATATTTTGTCCACAATATTTTTTCAAGTCGATATTTTGGCCCTCGATATTATTTCAGTGATCCATCTTGTTTATTAGTGAACTGTACAATACAAGTTAAAATTCAGACAATGCGTTTCGTTCCATGTAAAAAAGGAACTTCATCAGGGTTCAAGAGTAATGTTGTGTAGAACTCATATATGCCAATACCCAAGTCCTGATATTTTAATGTATGTTGTGCAGTCTGCATTTCAAATATGTTTTAAAAGGTTTTTGGTAATCTGGAACTGGTGAACCGCCATGCATAAATCAGGTACCTTGATACAGAAAATACTACCCATTCCGATGTACCAGATCTTATGCTTTAGTAGTAAAATGTGGTACTCCAGTATCTTGTGCCACTTTTTCTTTACCAAATCATCCACCTGCACGAAATAAAAAGCCTTGCAAAATACCTGTAGGAGACTGTTCGGAGGCAAACCTGCCTCTCAGCTAGACATTCTGGGGCTTATTTACAAGCTCTTGCACTGCCTCTACGTAATTTTTTTCCCATAATAAAAGTAAGGCACTGGAAGTTTTTAATTTTTTTTTACCTTAGTGGTAGGCAATTGAGACACGAAGTGATTTTCCCTTTTCCTATCAAAGGCTATTTCTCCTTCTTGAATATAGTTATCCATTACAAGCGTTGTTTATGCTATTCAAATAATATGGAAGGAAAAATACTTTTTAGTCCTTATAAGTGTGTTTAAAAGTTAAGGTAATTATGTTCACAGTAGCATTTTGTTTGCCATTTCGTCAATTACGTTTTGCAGGCCTTACCGTGGATCTGACGCGCACCATGCCCGGCACCCTCGAGAGATATGAGTGCCTCTGCTAAAGAGTCTTATAAAAAGAATATTAAATTACTACTCAATTAAATAAAAAAATATAGACACACTGATGGAGGTATACTTGTGGCAGAGAAAGGTGATTGGTTAGTTTTGGACCCGAAGAAGTGATTTAAATTATTGCGAAACATGCGTTGGCTGAGAGGCTTCTGCATTCGAATAAGGATTAATGATTAAAGCTTAACAAGTGGCATCAATAAATGCAGACTCAGTTAAACCACAAAATCAACATCTGAATTACTGCAAATGTATTTAGGAACTGATGGTGCCTCTCAAAGTGTGAACTTCTGTCAATTGTACATTGTGCCTTGACGACCAGGTGAGCCCACAGAGCATGAATGACGCTACCTATCCGGTACAATTGTTCTGTGCTAACATGCTAGTCCTGACGTTGGTCCTTCTGGCTTTTTAACAGGACCTAAAAGACAACTTTTTATCATCAATTGGACTTATTCATAAGATCTATTTATAGTCCATTCACCCTGCGAGGACGTGCACAACTGGTCCAATAATATTTTTTTAATATGTGAATTATGTGTCTGTACTCTGTAGGGTTTTCCTTTTCGTTGTTGCTCAGTGCATTTTGTCACTTGGTTAAAGAAAAATACGTTCATCTGTAGAAAACACTATTTTGTATTTCACAAAATCATTTCATGAATTTGTAAACATTTACTCTTAAGCTATTTCCCCTTTCCTGCTCATTCTTATGTCTGATGAGTCGACCAAGATGGCGGGCGAGCTTTAACACAGGTCCCACCACACGACCGCAATCACTTTCAATCCTGCCTGTCAGCGCTGATTGTGAGCCACCCTACTGCCCCCCCCCCCCCATGTGAGTGAGACAACCCCTGACCCAGCCTCTGGTCAGTTGGGGCACCGGGGAGAGGTAGTGGCTATGCGCTAGTGGACTGACCGGAGACCCGGAGACAGATCAGATGGTGGCCGCTGCTGAGGCCCTACTGATCCTAAGACTGCACCTACTCCCCCGGCAGGGCTGCTGCTGCGACCGGCTAGGTGCCCCGGAGAGCGAATTGGTGCGACTGCACTGCCCTAACCCTGGCTGGCTATATTGAGCAGCCGGCATCGAAGACAGACCAGACCCTGCCACATCGGGACCTGCTGTGATCAGTGGCGCGGGCCTCATGGTGGCCCTTGAGGTAAGTCGGGGAGGTGTGCTCACCCCTGGACGACTGCTGAGCCCCATCCTGTGTCAGGGCTCCCACTTTCCTGCACCATGGCAGCTGGGGAAGTGACGGTGGCATTCCCCCCCTTCTTCTCTCTTTTCCCTGTGCCCGCAGTGGGGCACTTACCTTGAGGGGGCTGGCGAGGGGATCGATGGACGGATCCTCACAGACTTGCAGCCTGGCGTTCATGGGCTGTGGATACTGCCCCCGATGCTGCTCTGCCTTCTGGGTGCCCTGTGCCATGTGGTGGGTGCCCAGGAGTCTTTGGGGCCTTGCCAGCAGACCCCGGCTGGGACCCTGAATAATCGCGAGTCCCCTTCCCGGGAGGATGATCTCACTAAAGTGGCCTGAAGATCCCATAACAGGCCAGGTGACACTGCTGGGGCACCAGTGACTGAGACAGTAGCCTGACTCGTGTGACTACCTGCTGAGGACCTCCGTTGAGGGCCCCCTCCCACCCACCTTCATTGATTACTCTTATTGCCGCAGACCAGAGGCTTTGGCTGCTGACTGGGCAGCTGCGCTTTGCTTTGCACTCCTGGCCTTCCCCTGTTGTTGTGGGAGACACCTGTATCACCCGCTAAATGGACCACTGCCCGCGATGAACAAGCTTTGAGCTCCTATGGCTCTCCTGCTGCAGACTAGGGGCTGCTGATGCCACTGGCCCCCACATCACCTGGCGGTGCTTGGGGTGGTGGTGCACAATATCATTTGCATCCAGCACCGGGTGTCCCTGCTGCAAGTGCTGCCCCGGGCAGACAAGTTATAGAACTGCACTGCATCCGAGGTGTGATTGGCTGACCTCCAGATCGGCTACGCGGAGGGGGGAACTGGGTCGAGCTGTCCTTTGGCAAGCGGGCCTTTCCCCTACATCCACACTGACCGTTAGTCTGGAAGATGGCTGTGCAACGATGGGGCGTCCCAAACCCCTCCCAACCCCCTAGATCAAACTAAGCTAGATCAGTACACTCTCCATGCATCAGTTGCTGGAGAAGTGGTGAACAACTCGGACCTTTTGACTCCACCACCATCAACACCAGATCTCGTCAAATCTCAAGGCAACACAGGACTCACGGGAGGCGCTGGAATGCAAGGTAGACAGCCTCTGACCGAACCTCTTACTGATGTGCCACGACCTACACAAGGTAGTAGACAGAGTAATTGAATCGGAGACGTGACTCTTGACGACCGAAGATGAAGTGGCCACCCTAAATCATCAGGTGCCCAAGTTGTCGGACTCAGTTGAAACCCTCGGCAAGAAGGCAGAAGATGCTGAAAATCGCTCATGGCGGAATAACCTGTGCCTAATAGGCCTTCCTGAAAGTCTTGATAACTCTGATCTGGGCACCACCCTTGAAACTTGCTTCCGCTCATGTTTCCCAGCTGACAAGCTTTCTAATATGTTTGTCATTGAAAGAGAACACTGCTCCCTTGTTCCTAAGCCAACGACAGGAGCTGCCCCTAGCCCAGTGATACTACAGATCCTAAGCTTCCAAGACTTGGACAGCATCCTATGAGAAGCCCACAATCAACCTGGCCTCTGACACCAGAACTCTAGAGTAATGGTTTTTCCAGGCTACACTATGGCGGTACAACAAAGATGACAATCCTTGAAGAGGAAAAGCAGAAACTGAGCGCTTTCGCTCCTCACTATATTCTCCTCATCTCAGCCCGCCTCAACGTTATTTTTCAGTCCGATACTTATTTCTTTGACACCCCAAAGCAGGCCTGGAAATGGGTCCCAAAGGAGCAAACACTACTACCCTTGAACATGGAGGACTGGAGAGTCGAGAGCTCACAGAGGTCCCAGGTATGACTCTCGGCACTTAGATTTGAAAAGAAGCAAACCTGGAGAACAAAAGCCACCCGGCGAAAGGCAACCAAGAGGCTTGGCGCTCGCCCAATCAAGGTGGCACAATCAGAGGTGACACTAGATCCAGCCCTGGGGGCAACTCCGCAGCTCTTTAACTTACTTGATGATATCTGCTTTCCCAGAATAACCCTTCTCCAGTGCTTAACAGGCTCTATTTCTTGTATACGAACCCCAAAATTACCCAAGGCTGTGCCTAATGCCGGGAGATGGAAACTGGGAGGAAAGAGGCACCCTACCTTCAGGGACCATCTGTTGTGGCGGCTGCCAACATACTGCATCCCCAGTTGTTGAATGGTGAATTGTAACTGCTCACCCTTAATGTTTTTCCCTCAAATGCGCTGCCAGGCATACTATCCGTCCCAGAGGTGTGGACATTGCCGTCAGACTTCCCCCCACTTTTGTTGACTCATTATGTTTTGTTCAACTAAGGTGACAGATGCTTAGAGGAAAGAAGTATGGGGTGGGGAAGTTGGGGGAACTTCTGTTGGATTTGAAGGGATTGTTAGGTTCTGTAAACTGTGTTTCTCTTTTCGGGTTTTTACGCAGCAAGTCATCCAAAGTCATGCCATTGGCTTATAGGTCCACAACCTGGTGCTCTGCTCAGGGGCAGCTTCTGGCAGACCTCTTCCCACTACACTACAATCACACCACTTGCCCACATGATCATAAAATTGTCATGGAACACCAACGGTCTATGACTATATCAAAAGAACTGCCGCATTGCGCTACATTAAAAGGTACAAGCTGACTGTAGTCTTATTGCAGGAGACTCATCTGTTGGGCATCAAGTGCCCCCTTCTCACTCGTTTTGGGAATGACAGAATCTTCCATTCAGGGTTTGCTAGGAGCTCCAGAGTCCCTTCCATTGACAGTTACCAAAGTACATGTGGACCCTCAAGCATGGTACGTCGGGGTTGAGGGCCACATGGCCTCTAGGCACTACAGCTTTGTCTGATGTTATGCTCCTACACAGCTTTTGCAGCTCACCCTACAGGAATTGCAGGACCTGCTGGTGTCAGTGCCCCTCGGGACTACCCTGGTGGGAGGGGATTTCAACACTGTTCCTAACCCTGAATGGGACACCTCTACTGAACCCGCCCTGGCAGAAAGGCCCGCTCTGCAAGCCTAATGAACTGGACAGATTACCTAGGCCTATCAATGCATGGCACCCCTGGCATCCCTCAACGCAGGAATACAATTATCAAAACTTGACCTGCTATGGCTACCTGCAACAGATCTTCTTGCACTACTCTCTGTCCGCATCCTTCCACGTGGCATCTCTGACCATGTCCCACTCCTGGCAGAGTGGGGTGCCCACCCACAGATGTTGCAACCCATCTGGTGCTTCAGTGCATGGCACTTGAAGGTCCCCAATTGTGTCTCCTTCATTGAGGAAGAACTCCAAACCTATTTTCAGACTAGCAGCAGCACTGAGTTATCCAAGGTGACTCTTTGCACTGCGTGTAAACATTCCTTGAGAGGGTTGATTAAGGGATATGTCCAGAGACAGGAGTCATCACAGCACAAGCAGATGACTGACTTGGAAAACACAATACTCAATCTTGAATGTCAAGCTAAGCAACCCAACTCGTGAGAGGCGCAGCATCTCCTGGACCTTGTGTGAACCAAACTAAGGCAGACCTCCCTTGAGGAGGCAAGGCATTGCTGGAGGACCTAAACTCAAATAGTCTATGAATCGGGAGACAAATCTGGCAAACTGCTGTACTGGCTGACGACCCAGGGGGTCTCTACCAGGGTTGTACCTGCGATCAGGGACCTGACGGGTGACCTCCTGGAGGAATTGCCATCGATTGCCCAGGTCTTTGCTACAGTCTATCAGAATCTCTATGCTCATTGCCTCCCTTGGAGAAGGAAAACCCTATTCTCTGTGACATCCCAATACCCTTGATTCCAAATCACCTTGCTTAGGACCTTGACTGTCCTCTGACGGAAGAAGTGGACCTGACCATCTCTGCACTCCAATCGGGCAAGTCCTCTGGACCCTATGGATAGTCCATCGAATAATACAAGAGAATTCGCTCCCTTATTACACCCCACTTGCCGACTTACTATACAGAGGTGATACAACTGGGATTGTTCCCTACTGACCTTGACTGAGCCGCCATAGTTGTCATCCCCAAGGAGGGAATGCCCCCAGACAATGCACTTCATATCGTCCGTTTTCACTCATCAATGTGAATATTAAGATCGTTGCCAAAATTCTGGCAGCCCGACTTGCCCATACCCTCACCTACCTCATTCACCCGGACCAATATGGGTTCATGCCAGATAGGAGCACGCGTCATTACATTCAGCAAGTGCAGGTAGCGCTATCCCAGACACAGCAAATCGACAGCAATGTAGCCCTCCTCCTTGTCGATTTTCATAAAGCCTTCGATACAGACTCATGGGAGTTTCTTGAGGTGGTCCTGATGTGGATTGGCCTCGGACCAAACTTTCATAAAATGGTCCACCTCCTTTATCATAACCATATGGCCCAGGCAAACAGCATCTTATCCACCCTAGTGCCCAATCCTCTGGGGGACACGTCAGGGGTGTCCACTCTCCTCACTAGTATGCACCTTAATTAGTGCACCATTGGCTTGCCTCATACGATGTGATGTGTGGATACAGGGGTAGAGATGGAGGACTGGCCTTCAAGAACGAGTGGCACTCGATGGAGATGACATTCCTTAGGTACCCTCTGACCTCTAATGTTCGATGTCTGGAGATTTGTCTTCCTTACGGAGATGCCTCTGTCCTCCGTATTAATTGAAGCAAATCCATCCTGATGTAGGTGAGGCAGGATGGTGAGAGCCGATGCTAGTACTCGGACGTTCACCTGTGGAGTGACGCATTTAAATATTCGGGGATGCACATATCCTTCCATCCAGACATGGCCTGGAAACTTAACTTCTAGGCCTTGGCCTGGCCTCGATCCTTGACCCTGACCTAGACCGCTGGTAGAGACTGCTGTTTAATCAAATGGGACGCAGTGCAGTATTCAAATTGATATGCCTTCCCCATTATTTATATATATATTAACAAACTTCCCACACCACATACCCAGATAGTGATTCCGATCCCTGACCTCCAAGCTAACCTTCTTCATCTGGGTCAGAGACCTCCAAAGAGTGAATTTTGCCTCAGTTGCGGAAGTCGCTTACTACCTGCCCACGCATCTGGTGTCCATTAATGAGTGGTTAACAGGTGTATGGGATGAGCAGGCCTATCTATTGGAACTACAGTTGGTGGGATCCGAGGCACTCCTGGGCTACATGTATGGGAACAATCTGTTTCCGGGGATACATACATGCACTCGAGTGGCAATCTACTGCTGGAAAGTGGCCTTGCGCTTGATCTGGTGGGACCGCAGACTGACAGAACTCATTCCCTTATGGCAGGGCACGTGGCTTCAGAATTCCATCAGTGGGACTACACAGGCATTATACACCTAGGTGACCTCTTTAAAGGCAATGTCCTCATGTCCTTCCAGGAACTAAAAGAGCACTACTCCCTGGTGAACCCACGATTCTTCCACTTCGTCCAAGTGTGGCATGCTCTGGGGACATACCTCACCCCTGATGTCCAACTCCCCGAGTATAGCCCCCTTGAGGCCGAGGTATTATTGGGGCAGTTGGGGAAAGGAGCAATCACCTGCATTTATCGCTCCCTGGTTATTCATGCTCCGGGCGGACTTGGCTCTCTTTGACATCGATGTACTAGATGGGTGGGTGACCTCGACGACACTGATTAGAGGGTGGTGTGCTTGACCCCACGGGAGCTAGCGATATCCGCATGGCTGCGGATGATACAAGTAAATTACCTCCACGTGGCCTATCTGTCCTGTCCCGAACACTACAGATGCTCCCCGATTCCAGTCCTTTATGCGGATGCTGTAGATCACTCGCCACTGACTTCTTCCATATAACTTGGAGTTGCCCCAAATTGAGACCCTTATGGAATGGGTGGAACAGGAGGTGTCGGAGGTCCTGGGTCGCCTTATCGATCTAACCCCCAACATAACCCTGCTGGGATTGGTAGAACTGAAAGGTCCCTGTGCTGAACGTCTTTTCCTGGGTATGGCCTGTCTAGCGGCCAAAAGAGACATATCCTGTCTTTGGAAGCAGCCGGCACCCCCTTGTTATTGACATGGCGCACTGGAGTCGTCTGGTGTGCACAACAAGAAAAAGCCCTAAATGAAGCCCATGGTTGCCTTCACAAACACGAGAAGGTGTGGGGTAAGTGGTGGACCTATCACGGGCTCTCCTTGTGAGTGGGACTTACATGGGTTGTCACACTTGTTACAGCTGATTTGAAAAGCCACAATCTTTCTTCTGCATTTGCTGTAACAATTGTACTGTATGGATGATGCTCGCTGTCTTTCTAATCAAAATAAAGTTGGTTACCAAAAAAAGTAATGAAAAACCCTCAGGAGTATCAGGTTCTGTTTGTTTGCAGGTTTCAAGCGAGCAAGAAGGAGCTCCTTGCCATCGGTTTCACTGCTCCCTTGATAAATGCAAGCCTGTACCTAAGACCGCTGTGCTGAGCCAGACGGTCGTCACTGCCGCTACAGCGCAAGCCTGATGGTTACTATTGACAACCAGCGTTGAATGGGAGCCTGCATGACTAAAGCAGGCACAGCAGGCCAAAATGCCCTCAGATTTCTCAGAAAGGCTGACTCTTTCCCAATCTGCGTCGACTAACCGTCTGCATTCACTATTATCATCGCCGCAGGCCTGGATTACAGCGCCGCCTCCTTGGAAGGCCATCCAGGTAAGTAGACAGCAAGAATCCGATCTGGAGGATGTTTATGATAAAGGACAGATTGCCTCAAGGCGTGTGCACTGCACTGCAAGGCTCATGCACTATTCAGCATGGTGTATGCACTGTAATCCATCCTCCATGCTCTTTACTGCACTTCCTATGCACTGTTATGCCCCCCTGGGACCCTCAGAGTGAAACTCAGAGTTCTTTCTCTTTCTTCGGTTTATGAAGTGAGATGTTACTTGAACTACTGGTTCTGTCATTATACTCAAACTATTACTGTCTACTCCTTCAATCAAGCACTGAGGTAAAAGAGCTACTGGGAGACAGATACTCTCCCCACACTGTGCTGGACCACCCTCATGGGTACCATTTCCTTGTCTCTGTGATTCTCAACCAAGTACCCGTTTTCAGAAGAAAACATAAAATGTGCCTCATCCAGAAGTACTGCCTAAATTGTTGGCTATATTACTATTGTTTTTTCTTTATTTTCGCCCCTGACACATTGATATTCTGTCTTTTTTTGTCTTCCTAATGACCTGGGACATTCACAACGAATATTGGGATATTGATGGGCAATATTGTAGTTTGGCTTACTACTTGTATTGCATGAACGACAGTGATGAACTCTTAGCTTAATAAAAATCAGCTTTAAAAAAAAGCCAAAAGTACAGCCCATCAATTAACTCCAGCTCCCCCTAGTTCTCAATGCCCAGCAGCCTTTACAACTAACACCTGCTGCTAGAGCCCCTTTCAGAGGGCCACGGGGCAAGCTGGAGCTCCTCGGCCCAACCAGGGGTTGTGGTCTTTTTCTCATGATATTCAAAGGCTCAACCTACTATGGGCCCTGCCTAACTGGGCTAAGTACCTCTTCCGCACTTGACTCTCACAAGTAGCGCTGAAGAAGGGAGGTAAATACAGGCGTGTAAACTCAGGCTCACAACTCAAAGTATGTTTAATAGCAGCAATAAATGATTGTCCTGTCAAATGCTTTCTTTTATAACAAAAGTAGCATTTATTTATGAACACAAAGTAAAATATGACATACACAAATAATACACATAGCACCCTGAGTTCAGGGCTCTAGTGTTAAAGAGATAGGTCCTGAGTCCACCTTCCCTCTCACTAGTGATAGTGGTTGTTCCCCATTAACTATAGGTGACATTCAAGCTGGGCCCCTGAAGTAGTCCAAGACCCAGGAGTCCCATTCAAACTCCGATAAAAGTAAAAAGTGTTCCAGTGCCTGAAGCTTTATGTAGCAGAACAAATTCCTCCTGGGCCTTTCGGGCCTGTGATTAGTTTTACCGCTCCTGCAAGGATGGTACGACCGGAGTCTCAGCAGGGAGTAGCAGCAGCTGCTGTTGGTGAGTAGTACTTGCAGAGCCAGCCTCTGGGCATCCAGTGAGACTGCAAGTTCCTTTATATTCTCCTACTGGTTAAGGTAGAATGCTCCAGTTCCAATCCTCAGCCAGGGCTTGGGCCTGCATGGGTCACCATGGTGGCCTCTCCTCATTATGACGGCTTGAATCTTGAATCAGGCAATGATCATTGTCCATTCCAGTGGCCCCACCATGCATATGAGGTCCCTTATTTTATTCCTCACATGGGCGATGGCCCAAGTGGCACAACAATAAACTTTGCAATGACCCCACCTGGCATACAGGGATGCAGACTTTCCGCCCCAGATGAGCTATGGCCCAATCCGCACAGCAGTAATCTTGTTGGCAGCCCCACCTGGCATATGAGGTCACCGACTTTCCTCTTCACATGGGCTACAGCCCGATTGGCACAACAGTAATCCTCATTGCTTCACACCTGTCTTAAGGAGTCACCAGCTTCACTCCACACAAGGGCTCCTCACCAATCAACACTGCAGTAATTTTCATGGCAGCTGAATCTGTCTTATGGGATCACCGACTACCTATGCAAAGCGGCTGCAGTGCAGTTGGCATGGCAGTAATCTTTACAGCGGCCCCTACTGACATACAGTGCCTCCAACTTTACTCCACACATTAGCTACAGCCTGAAGAGCACAGCAGTGGTGCTGACGATGTCTAGCTTCATAGCAGCCCCCTCTGGCATACGGTGGTTGCTAACTTGAACCTATAGATGACAAATGGCCTGATCTTCACACCTCACTACAGGGATCCACTCACCATGATTCTCCCCACTGGACCTTTCTCCCTCAAGCACACTCCTCTTCCTCACATGGCACACTGGCCTTAGCAAGCAGGCAGTTACTGATGCTCCAGGCTCCAGAGCCAGGCAGTCCTGGGTGTCCCTAGGCAATTCCCCCTCACCCAGATGGGAGACTGGCAGACCTTAACTTCCAGCCCTGGTCACAGACAGAGGTGTTGCAGAGCTTCTCCTCCTCCTTGCACAGCCAGACTGCTACTTGTCAGTTAATAGTTATGGTGGCCCCGAGTTCCCCTTCTTTCAGTCCATTTCCTGACACCAAATATGATTTGTGTTGGGGGTGTACATGCTTTTGAAGTGCTCACTCCTCTGCCATTCTCTTCCTCTGGAAAGCAGTCTGTCACATCTGAAGTGACTTTAAAACTGATAGCCCACCAGTCAGGCCATGGGAGTGACTAGAGGTTCACACCTGGATGTCAGCCACCAATCATACATTCCCATTACGCTTTCACTCTAAGCATGGCGTAAGTAACAACCTCATCTTATAATGATCTTTTTTCGATTTTGGTGCATCATCGCTCCAGCCTTTTGCTCTTACTCCCTTAACATCTCTATGTACATTGTGTACTCAGAATTTCATATCTTTTCACTCTAAACTTATACAGCCACTGCCTCTAACAATCATTTCTCTTCAGGATGGCCTCAATAAAGCCTCCACCCCTGTCATTTAAAAGTATATCAACAATGGGTTTATGCTGTTCCTCTATCAAGGGTGCTGTTTGGAGTCACAAGTGACTTGGTCCCACTGTACCCTAGAAAGGGCATAGGTGGGGATCCATATGTTGGAACTAGAAGGACTAATTTTATTCTGGGGGTCTCCTGTCCTAATTAAAAACAGTGTACAAGGCACTCGCCCGTGGAGTTTCCTCGCATGGTGGTGTCCTTGTTCAAATGCGTGGGTCAACATGTTTCTCGCTATTGGTATAATAATCCTGCGATTCTTCATGACCTTAGAAAAAAAGCTATCTACAATTTATGGTAAGAGGCATACAGTATTGCACACTCGGGTAATGTCTTTACCCAAAATTACCTTTAACCTGCCTGGATCTACCCACTGGTTATGGTCCCGAGGCTTCAACAGTGCCCGGTGGATCCACCACAAGGCTTTGCTTCTGTGTGTGAAGGAGCAACCCTCAGGAAGCGACCCTCAGCACCCTGGTACTCAGATACACTCAGGTTGCTACGGCAGGGCTGCAGGAAGCAAGAGAGACTCTGGAGATCGCATCCTGACCCTAATGAAAAACATAAACATAAAAGCCTGCTCAAGGAGTATAAAGCTGCAGTGTTGGCGGAAAAGAAAGCACATTTCACCAAACTGTCTGCTACCTTCAGCTCTCCTAGGGAACTGTTTAAAATTGTTGATTCTCTGTCTGTCCTCCAGTCACCGAACCCATAGTAGCAACCCAAAAATTGTATGATCAGATTTCAACCTTCTTTCACTCTAAGATAACGGACATTCACTCAGGCTTAGAAGCCCTTAATTCAGACTTAGAGGCCTCTCCTGCCTCGGTGGCACTCTCTTCTGAAGAACTGGTAAGGGCCCCGGGTAGGAACTTCACTAACTTCCCCCCACTCACAGTGGAGCAATTGAGTCTGCTTCTGGATAAACTTAAATCCGGATCTCCCCTTGATCCCTGTCCTTTGAAGACTCTCAAAGAGTGCAGGGAGGTATTGCTCCCTCCACTTTTGGAGGTGATCAACCTGGCAATTCACGGAGGTGTCTTTCCGACTTCATGGAAAATGGCCATAGTTAAGCCCCTCCTAAAGAAGGCCACCTTAGATCCGGGACCTTTGAAGAACTTTCCTCCAATCTCCTTACTTCCTGCCCCCTCGAAAATGCTTGAGGCCCATCTAAACTGCCACCTGAGTGCCTTTTTGGATAACTCCAGCCTGTTGGATTCCTCTCAGCACGGTTTCCGGAGGGCACATAGCACTGAGTCTGCCCTAACTGTGGTTACCAACAACATCCGCGCTAAGGTCGACAGTGGCCAGACTACCCTTCTGGTCCTGCTCGACCTTACAGCTGCATTCGATACCCTGTCCCCCTCCATTTTGGCTATCCGCTTTAGGGAGATAGGAGTTGATGGACCAGCACTCAGCCTCCTAACATCATTTCTCGATCACCTTAAACAGAGGGTCAAGCTGGGTGAATTTTCTCTCTCCTATCAAGCCTGTGCAGTGTGGGGTTCCTCAGGGTTCGTCCCTGAGCCCCACACTTTTTAACATCTATGTGGCCCCGCTTGCCAGGCTTGTAAGATCGTTTGGACTGGAAGTCTTATCCTATGCCGATGGCACCCAGATTATGGTCTCCCTTTCGCAATCTGTAAACATCACCGTCCGAAAATTCAGAAACTGCATGGAAGCAGTTGCGGGTTGGATGATAAAGAACTTCCTCAAAATAAACGGGGAGAAAACAGAAGTTCTTATCTTCGGAGGCAAGCAGGAGATCTGGTCGATGGAGTGGAGGCCTTCTGCTCTTGGAGCCTGCCCCACGCCCTCCCAGTCTGCCCGCAACCTGGGTATAATTTTTGACACCACCCTCTCCTTCGACAAGCAAGCGAGCAGGGCGGGTTCAACCTGTTGTGGGGTCCTAAGAATTTTGAGAAAGATCATACACTACCTTTCCACTGAGGCTCGAAAACAGGTTACGGTGGCCCTCATATCCTCTAGGCTAGACTATTGCAATGCACTATATTTAGGAATTAACAAAAGACTGGTCCAACGCCTTCAAATAGTGCAGAATGCAGCAGATAGGTTCGTTGTTGATGCCACTAGGCTATCATCAGGTTCCTCTATTAGGAAAAATCTGCATTGGCTCCCCATGCAGGCCAGGATAAAGTTTAAGGTCCTATGTCTCACCCATGGCGCTGTGCATGGGACTGGTGCTGAAGAAATTAGATCCCTTGTGTCCCTCTATGCTCCCGGTAGGGCACTTCGCTCGGCCAATAAAAACCTTCTTTCTGTTCCTCGAGTCTCCAAAGCCAGATGGGGCAGGAGGGCTTTTTTCTCCCTCGCCCGGAAAATGTGGAACACACTTCCGGCTGAGCTCAAAGTCCAAAACTCTTATCTTCATTTTCGAAAGGCACTGAAGACCTGGCTTTTCACAGAAGCCTACCCATAGCCGGGGCACTTCTCCTCTTTCAAACAGCCATACCATCTCTATGCGCCTTGATGGCCATGGGCTAAGTTGCGCTATATAAATCGTCCCTCACTCACTCACTCAGGTTGCTGCGTTGTGCATGTGTCCTTTGACCTGCCCTCCTCCTCCGGGACCCGGTGTCCTTCTAGGTACTACCAGTCCTATTTTATATCACTACACTGCGTCTACGCAGTCCAGGCCCCATACCCACACTTCATCACACGGCAGTTGGATAGAAAATCTCCGACAAAGAGCCCCTTTTTAGGGAGCCGAATGAGTATTGCACCGCAGACCCAACGAGGAGCAGCCCAGATGATGAAGCATGATACCTGCAAGGGTGTGTGAGGGCATTATGATCCAACATATGGATCCCCACCTATGCCCTTTCTAGAGTACAGTCGGACCAAGTCACTTGTGACTCCAACCAGCACCTTTGATTGAGGAACAGCATAAACCCATTGTTGAAGTACGTTATTTGAGGCCTCCTTTATGCTGGACCTCCCCACTCCTCCTTGAGTGGAAAATAGGCCACCCGTCCCTCCCTTTGTTGTTTAATTTAAAAGTATATGCCTCCTTCTTCTGGCCCTGCACACTCATTAACTGCCATCTCTTCCTATACACTTGTTGATCAACACCATTCCATCATTTGTATTTTCTGTCACTTACACGTGACTTTCTACTGGATATCAAACATCACCCCCATGAGTATGTGTATTTCACAAGTCCAGCTCTAGGATTGTTTTCAGACGTTCCTGCATTTGGCGTGTTCTTCCCAGATTGGGCAGGCCACACTGGTTGTGGTCTATTGCCTTTAGGGAGGACAGGTGAAGGTTCCTTCTCAAGGAAGACCCAAAACAAAGGCACAAAAGATGGAAAGGCTGCCTCACTCTACTGCCTCCTAATCTGTTGGGAGTAACCCCTCTGGGAAGGAATAGTTAAGGAAGGCGGCAAGGTTCGTTCTGGCTTTACAAAGTGGTCCTCTAATTTTGGTCCTCCACAGCATAGAGTCTTGTCCGCCACAAAGGATTTTAGGAATTCTTTGGAGAAATCCTTTAATTAGCTTTGCTACCTCACAGGCTCTCACAGAACTTCATCTTAGGTACCACTCATGTGAAGGTAAGCAAAATAGATAATTGGTTCGCCATAGATATTCAAAGTTCATATACTCCACATGCATTCTACCACACATACATTGGGTAATCATACATGTGCCATCCGTGTCCCAAATTAATGGATTGAAGGATCTGGAGGCTAGGGGCTGACAGATCAATTCAAATTCAAGAGGCCAGATGAATGTCACCGGCAGACAAGGCGAAAGGCCTTTGTGCTTCTATAATCTGCGGCCGCCATTACTGTTAGGCCTCCACATCCCAGTGATGAGATGGTAGTCATCCTCAGAAAAGGGTGGGCTGCACATCTTCTGTCCCTACATAACTTAGCCCAGCAGCTCAGGGTTGTTTTCTGTGCCACTATAGGTGTTCAGTGCACATCCATGATTGTGTATGCCCAGGCAGAAAAATAATCAACAGTCACCAGAAATACGCGATGTGGAATTTAGGGTAGTGGCACACACTCTCCACCCCGCTTCATCGCAAGGAAGAGCTACACAAAATATCCACACACATACAAAATACTACTTATGTACATGTTTCATTGATAAATGTAGAGAAAATCTGTGTTGGAGTGAATACAAAGGACAAGTGGCAACTTTGTGATTCACAGAATGGCTAGTAATGGCTAACTTGGCAAAGCTTTGATGTGTAACAACAACACAACAACGTTGCACGCCCGTACCCCACCACCCTCGCACCACCTTTTACACAGGTTACATAACTAATGCACCTTTTAACGCTTTTCGGCTGGCCCTGTAACAGAATGTGTAAGGGTGGGACGTCAAGTGAGGATGGGGCAGCCCTGTGACTGGCTGGCTAGTGAAGGAAGCTTCCAAGTAAATGGTGCACGCCTATGCTGGACATTATTCCCTATGTTGGAAAGATACACGATGTACGAGTGGGAGGCTTCCCCTGTAGTGCTTCAGCATCTCTTAAGCATAATTTACCGAGTCTCTCAAATATCTTGCCCACGTATAATCAACATTTAGAAAAAAATGAATCTAATCGAGTGCATTAGCTATCGTCTCGCCATATCGTCCCTCGGGACTTGTTACATTAACATGTCTATCATGCATGCAAAAAAAACTCTTAATTGAACCCTTTCTCCGCCCCTTCCCCAGCACCTCATGTTTCAGCTATATTTGCTAGGCATGTGAGTGGTTTCTTGGGTGCCCTTCAGAGATTTGAAGTGCGCTTCACAAAGCAGCCAAGGCTGAAATCTGTTTTCCTCCCACCGAAGAACAATAATTATATCAAATCAAAGAGAAGGGTGCAAAGTTAGTACATCCACAGACACTATATGTCATTTTCCTTCCTGCAGACCTCCTCCCCAAGACGTAGACTATCGGTTTTCTTGGTTTTTTTCTTCTAAATGGCAGGCGACTGGAATTCAAGAAGTTTGACCCTTGTTTTAAAAGCTCTCAGCCTCCCAGAGGTGCCCCTTACTATTGGTAGATTTCCTCCTTGATAGTGGTAGGGGAATTAAAATTTTTCTCCCCAAATACAGGCAGGGCTGTGAAGCCTTTGTCACTGTTGAATCTTAACTGTTTCGTTAACAAAAGTCCCTGAGCCCATCAAGGGCTTTAAGTGGGATGAAAAAACTGGAGGGTCTCTCGAAGGGGCGTGGCCAATATAATTAAGGGTGTGGCTTAAAACATATAAGCTAAAAATCTGTGCTTAGCATAGTGTGCCGCCCGACTTGTATTTTGCTGTTTCTGTCATTGCGTCCAGATATATGCTACAACAAGTAACATCATACCTACAACAAGTTAGGACTATTGGCTTTGTCAATGGTTAGTTGCATAAGATACTTAAGCAGAAACTATGGCTTGTATACAATATTGAAAAAGCTTCCACTTAAAGCCCTGGTGACACCACGACAATTTTGCTGCTCCTGAGTTTCAAAAAGAGAAGGGAAATCCAGAGAGAAAATTACTCTCTTTAAAGGATTTCCCTTCCCTTACAATGCTCACCTGGACTGACGTCATGCTGTATCTTCTCCACTGATGAGAAGTGAGCAGTGTGAGCAGCGCACATTGATGTGCTTCCCTGGCATGACGTCATGCTTTAACTTCTCCCCTAGTGAGAAGTGAGCAGTGATGTGCCTGCTGTCACTGCAGTCCCCTTTGCCAGGGCGCAAAACAGAGCCCGATAGAGACCCGTTTCGAGGCCTCTTTTTAAAAACTGCTAGTGCTCAGCACCGGTGAGACCCGGTCCACTTAAAGCCCTGAGCCCATCCCACCTAAATTGACCTTGTTTCTTTGGTAGCCAGGAACAAGGCTGCACTGGTGCCTACTACACCATGAAGCAGACGCTAAAACACGAGAGACTATTGGACACACTGGAAGGGAGTGATCAATTGGATGAGGATTTGCCAACCAGGAAGATTGCATAAAACTTGGGTGAGGATTAACAGCCTGATTCATCATACTCCCGTTTTGCGAGCCCCGAATAGCGATTCATAGCGAATCGCTATTAAGGACTCGCAAAACGGGATTCATGTAGGAATATGCAAAAAAAAATGCGATTCCTACTAATTCCTTATTTGCGATTAGCAAATTGCTAATCGCAAATAAGGAATAACTCCCCATTCATTCCTATATGCCAAAAGGCCCATAGGAATGAATGGGGAGTATTCCTTATTTGCGATTAGCAATTAGCTAATCGCAAATAAGATAGCGATTGAAAGGGTGCCAGGGGTGTCCAAAGGACACCCTGTAGCACCCCTTAAATGCTAATATGAACAGGGGTTGCGCACACACATGTCCAAAGGACATGTGTGTGTGCAACATGCAACTCAAAAAAATGCTTTTAAAAGCATTTTTCTGAGTTATCGCTATTTACCACGAGGTTTGACCTCACGGTAAATAGCGGCCCGAAATTGCGATTTCGCAATTTTTAAATGGATGATGAATTGCATTTAAGGAATCTCAATTAGAGATTCCTTAAATGTAATCCATCGCTAATTTGCGAAAACGCAATTACCGATTTTTGCATTTGGGATGATAAATCCCAAATGCAAAAATCTCACTCGCAAAGGGCCAGATTCTCAGAATCTGGCCCTTTGCGAGCCGAATTCAGCTTCGTGAATTAGGCTGTAAGTTTCAATGAGAAACATGGGAAAAGAGGATAAGGAACGATTCAAGGAGGATTCATCCAAGAAGGTTGCGTTAAACATGGGTGAGCAAATTAACATGGTGGGAGGACTGGTCATGACGCGATTGAACATTTACTCGATGAATGAATCAGCGTCCTTCCGAGTGATTCCTACCAAGGCCTCCATGAAAGATTTGCAGCCTAATTCATGAAGCTGAATTCGGCTCGCAAAGGGCCAGATTCTGAGAATCTGGCCCTTTGCGAGTGAGATTTTTGCATTTGGGATTCATCATCCCAAATGCAAAAATCGGTAATTGCGTTTTCGCAAATTAGCGATGGATTACATTTAAGGAATCTCTAATTGAGATTCCTTAAATGCAATTCATCATCCATTTAAAAATTGCGAAATCGCAATTTCGGGCCACTATTTCCGCGAGGTCAAACCTCGTGGTAAATAGCGAGAACTCAGAAAAATGCTTTTAAAAGCATTTTTCTGAGTTGCATGTTGCACACACACATGTCCTTTGGACATGTGTGTGCGCAACCCCTGTTCATATTAGCATTTAAGGGGTGCTACAGGGTGTCCTTTGGACACCCCTGGAACCCTTTCAATCGCTATCTTATTTGCGATTAGCTAATTGCTAATCGCAAATAAGGAATACTCCCCATTCATTCCTATGGGCCTTATGGCCCATAGGAATGAATGGGGAGTTATTCCTTATTTGCGATTAGCAATTTGCTAATCGCAAATAAGGAATTAGTGGGAATCGCATTTTTTTTGCATATTCCTACATGAATCCCGTTTTGCGAGTCCTTAATAGCGATTCGCTATGAATCGCTATTCGGGGCTCGCAAAACGGGAGTATGATGAATCAGGCTGCAAGAGACTGGCCAATTTCAATCCCAGACAGCGGAGGTGGAATCCCCCAAGAATACAAATTAAGAACAGAGAATTTTTCAATTGCATCAGAATTTTTCGATCGCATCTGGATACTTGCCCACAACTAGACACTTGACACCTCATCTCACAAACGACACAAGAGAGAGGCTCTTTTGATTTTTTCCGAGTGTTTGAGAAGAAATTCTTGGTCCTGAGGAGAATCCCCTAAAGAAAGGGATTCGAAACGCGTAGACCACGACGTTTTATGCCAATCAAAAGAAAAAAATGGATATATGTTGTTAGCACGCATACTTTTACCACGCATACCATTAGCACGCAATTTTTACAACGCAGGATACCTTACAACGCATACCTTTACAACGCATTACACTACAATGCAGCTACTATTACAACGCATACCATTACAACGTAAGTATAGGTAAGTATATCATTTTTTAAAATAATGTAATTATTAATTTTTTTATTAATTTAATTATTTAAATTACATTTTAATAAAGATTTTGTTAATATATATGTAAAAAATACCCCTGTACCCCAAAACCCAAACCCAGCCCTGAACCCTAAAAATACCCCTGTACCCCAAAACCCAAACCCAGCCCTGAACTCTAAAAATACCCCTGTACCCCATAACACAAACCCAGCCCTGAACCCTAAAAATACCCCTGTACCCCAAAACCCAAACCTAGCCCTGAACCCCCAAAATACCCCTGTACCCCAAAACCCAAACCCAGCCCTGAACCCTAAAAATACCCCTGTACCCCAAAACCCAAACCTAGCCCTGAACCCAAAAAATACCCCTGTACCCCAAAACCCAAACCCAGCCCTGAACCCTAAAAATACCCCTGCACCCCAAAACCCAAACCCAGCCCTGAACCCTAAAAATACCCCTGTACCCCAAAACCCAAACCTAGCCCTGAACCCTAAAAATACCCCTGTACCCCAAAACCCAAACCCAGCCCTGATCCCGAAAAATACCCCTGTACTCCAAAACCCAAACCCAGCCCTGAACCCTAAAAATACCCCTGTACCCCAAAACCCAAACCTAGCCCTGAACCCTAAAAATACCCCTGTACCCCAAAACCCAAACCCAGCCCTGAACCCTAAAAATACCCATGTACCCCAAAACCCAAACCTAGCCCTGAACCCTAAAAATACCCCTGTACCCCAAAACCCAAACCCAGCCCTGAACCCTAAAATACCCCTGTACCCCTTAAACCCAATACCCCTAATAAATGAATTAAAAAAAAGATAAACTTACCTATACTTACGTTGTAATGGTATGGGTTGTAATAGTAGCTGCGTTGTAGTGTAATGCGTTGTAAATACATGCGTTGTAAATACCCTTGCGTTGTAATGGTTTCGTTGTAACAGTACTTCGTGGTAAAAGATGCGTGGTAACGGTTGTATACCGAAAAAAATCTATCTAATATTCGATTTGTTTTTGTAATTGTTGATGGCCTTGTTTTTGAAGTCATTTCTTCGCTTTCCGTTGAATTGTTGAAATTGTGTGTCTTTCCCAGAAAAGATTTTGTTAAGGCACCTCAGGGTGGGTTTTGTGTGAATGAAGAAAGTGTGGCAGTATAAATGTGGTGATTAGTTGAATATGAGTATGAGTCAGTCGCAGAGTGTGTGAGTTGTAGGGAGACTGTCGATAAGAGTGTGTGTAAAGTGGAACGCCAAATGGGTTTCCAAAGGGCAATCTGAGGGGGTGAAAAAGTTTTCGGCTAGGATAATGACGTTTTTATAAACTGTCATGTTTTGAGCAAATAGCTGTAAATTGGTGTAAACAAAGCAGATTAAATCAAACTGTAAAAGCGGTTCTAATGGTACTTGTTTGATTCTTTTCTCATCTATGAAATGGTTAAAGAAAGGTGCAGCACTGGCGTCTTGATTTGTTAATTGTTATATTGGCGTGGCCTTGCTGCACATAAGCCAAACCCTGCATTGGTAACCCTGGTCATGGAGGAAGGCATGATGAATATGTGAGAGAGTAGAGAACTATTGGGGATTGCTCATTAAGAAAGAACATTAAAACATGGCTGAAGAATAAGTGCCAAAGAGCAGCATGATAAAGGTTGAGCACTGAGAATTGAGGAGGAGCATTATATACACAAGGACGAGGATTGACCATAGAAGAGGGGTGTGATAGATAAATATGGAAGAGTTATGCCCATCCAGACAAAGCATTATGACATGGGATAAAAAAAAACCATCAATGAGGAGCAGGGGCGTAGCTTCAGGGGATGTTTGGGATGTTATAGCCCCTAAAATGTTTTATTCTGAAGTAAATAGTTGGGGACAAGTGCTTTCAGTCGGGTATGGTGAGGTGTCTGTCAGATTTCACCCGGGATTTTTACATACAAAGACAAAAACAAACACACTTGTTCTCTTCTCTCTGTTTTGAAGGTCTTAAAAATGTTGTTTAGCTTACAAAATATTGTATTTTAAGTACTCCTAACAATATGCACTGTCCCTTGAGCCGGCCTAATTCCCTGCTTCTCTTTAAAAAACAATTGTACTGTCATTTTATGAGAACATAATCATCAACCGGTAGGCATGTCAATACAAACTTATCCGCACCGTTGCGGCGGCTTTTCCGCTGTGTGCGGCTATTTTCAAAATACCGCGTTACATGACGAGCTCAGCTTGTCATCAGCATATGAGCGCCGTAGCTGATGACGAGCTGAGCTCGTCATCAGCATCGAAGGTGTTAAAGAGTATATAGAGCTGCTAGGTAATGAAATACAATAATGAAGAGAACGATCTCTCCTAATAACAAAAGGCATAGTTCAATTACCAGCCCAAACCCAGGACCTTGGTCTTCCGTATGTGCTGATCAACACCCGCAACATTCAGCCCCCCTCCCACTTACCCCATAGTCACGCCCTGCCACATACTGCCCCCAGTAGGGGGTGCCAACTCTCAATCCTATCTCGGTTAAGAAGTTACGGTAGGTCAGGTGTATATCATTGTTCTCTATAAAGTTCCAGCCTCTGAACATTGCAGAATTTACATCTGAAGAGGATGCAATCCCCCTCCAGCATTAAAAACAGTTGTGGGTCACCTACATTCTCCCTGGTGAAGGGGCATCAGGATGCTTCAGGGCATCAACCAGAGAATCCCAACGCTTGGGCTATATCCACTGATCCACGGTCCTGCTGAGCCTCCCTCAACAACCCCAAACTCTCAGAACTCACCATCTCTCCAGTTCTGGCTCCCAAACCTCCACTCGAGGGCCCTCGGAGATTTTCTAGTTGCACATGATCTCCCTTTTTGCTAAAATAAAGGCCAAATGTTGTAACCCGCTTGTCGCCTTATACTTAGCTGTATGTGGGTACCAATGTATTAGGGAATGGCCAGGTATGCACGGGACTTCACGCTCAATTACTATTGCTAAAGTCCTAGTAATGTCCTCTCAATAATGCCCTAGCTCCGGGCATGCCCAAAACATGTGGTGAAACTCTGCCTCCACCTCTCCACATCTCGGGCATTTTGCCCACTCCACAGCAAAGGGTCTGGCAATCTGTCCGGGCATTAGATATGTCCTATGAAGCATATAGAAATTAATACGTTCAAATCTGGCATTCCTGTAAAACTCCTGAGTCAGATGCCCTGGCCGCCCTCCCACAGTCCCTAAGGGTAAGATCACATCGCCTGAATCAGCTTATAAAGACAAGTGACCCCCCTTAAGGTCCCCAATGATGTAACCAAATATTGCCAACTTTTGGAATGTGGGGGGTTCGATGTGACTCTCCACCAGTGTATTCGACTTTACTCCTGAGGCTTGTGCCGGGAGGATCGTTTTTAAAAATCACAGTTTCTCTGGCTTTTTATCCTTCTCCCTGTGTGTCCGTTCCCTCCCCCCAGCACGGAGCTAATAGAACATAGACTGGTATTCCCAGTAGTGTTTGAAAGAATAGCGCTTTGTTTACTTACTTAGCGCCGATCCAGGCAAAGACCCTTGCTATTTTATTTTAATTGAATCTCAGTTGAGAGACACTCACTCGCCTGCCCTGGGGGTGTGGTCAGCTCTATGACCGGCATCAGTGGGGTCTAGGCAAGGATTGAAGTCAGGCAGCGGCCATCTTAGTGAGGGCTCGCGCTGCACATCGCGCTACCGAGGGCATTTATTCAGGGAAAGTCAGCGTGCTCTTCAGATAGCTTCGACTTTACTCCTGAGGCTTGTGCCGGGAGGATCGTTTTTAAAAATCACAGTTTCTCTGGCTTTTTATCCTTCTCCCTGTGTGTCCGTTCCCTCCCCCCAGCACGGAGCTAATAGAACATAGACTGGTATTCCCAGTAGTGTTTGAAAGAATAGCGCTTTGTTTACTTACTTAGCGCCGATCCAGGCAAAGACCCTTGCTATTTTATTTTAATTGAATCTCAGTTGAGAGACACTCACTCGCCTGCCCTGGGGGTGTGGTCAGCTCTATGACCGGCATCAGTGGGGTCTAGGCAAGGATTGAAGTCAGGCAGCGGCCATCTTAGTGAGGGCTCGCGCTGCACGTCGCGCTACCGGGAGGATCGTTTTTAAAAATCACAGTTTCTCTGGCTTTTTATCCTTCTCCCTGTGTGTCCGTTCCCTCCCCCCAGCACGGAGCTAATAGAACATAGACTGGTATTCCCAGTAGTGTTTGAAAGAATAGCGCTTTGTTTACTTACTTAGCGCCGATCCAGGCAAAGACCCTTGCTATTTTATTTTAATTGAATCTCAGTTGAGAGACACTCACTCGCCTGCCCTGGGGGTGTGGTCAGCTCTATGACCGGCATCAGTGGGGTCTAGGCAAGGATTGAAGTCAGGCAGCGGCCATCTTAGTGAGGGCTCGCGCTGCACGTCGCGCTACCGAGGGCATTTATTCAGGGAAAGTCAGCGTGCTCTTCAGATAGCTTCGACTTTACTCCTGAGGCTTGTGCCGGGAGGATCGTTTTTAAAAATCACAGTTTCTCTGGCTTTTTATCCTTCTCCCTGTGTGTCCGTTCCCTCCCCCCAGCACGGAGCTAATAGAACATAGACTGGTATTCCCAGTAGTGTTTGAAAGAATAGCATTTGTTTACTTACTTAGCGCCGATCCAGGCAAAGACCCTTGCTATTTTATTTTAATTGAATCTCAGTTGAGAGACACTCACTCGCCTGCCCTGGGGGTGTGGTCAGCTCTATGACCGGCATCAGTGGGGTCTAGGCAAGGATTGAAGTCAGGCAGCGGCCATCTTAGTGAGGGCTCGCGCTGCACGTCGCGCTACCGAGGGCATTTATTCAGGGAAAGTCAGCGTGCTCTTCAGATAGCTTCGACTTTACTCCTGAGGCTTGTGCCGGGAGGATCGTTTTTAAAAATCACAGTTTCTCTGGCTTTTTATCCTTCTCCCTGTGTGTCCGTTCCCTCCCCCCAGCACGGAGCTAATAGAACATAGACTGGTATTCCCAGTAGTGTTTGAAAGAATAGCGCTTTGTTTACTTACTTAGCGCCGATCCAGGCAAAGACCCTTGCTATTTTATTTTAATTGAATCTCAGTTGAGAGACACTCACTCGCCTGCCCTGGGGGTGTGGTCAGCTCTATGACCGGCATCAGTGGGGTCTAGGCTAGGATTGAAGTCAGGCAGCGGCCATCTTAGTGAGGGCTCGCGCTGCACGTCGCGCTACCGAGGGCATTTATTCATACGTCTATGGCTCCGCGCAGCGGACGCGCATTGCGAGCGCGCCGATCGCGCGCCGGAGTCAAGCCAGAGTCCTGCCCGTCTGCGCCCGTCCGCGACCGAACGGGGCCCGGGGCAGGACACTCTGGCTCCTCGACCATAGATTTAGGCTCTGACAATATGGTAGACCAGCCAAGAATTCGCTATTCTAGCGCGACTCTATACGATTTGGGTAAGATCGCCAACAAACCCTGTTTACATTCTATTGACCCCAATTGTATCCCGTCACACTGTAATATATGCAACTACTCATTCAGCTATGCTTTACCTCATAAGACCCCTACACCCAAACTAAAAATGCTGCTGCTAAATTGCAGATCTATGGTAAAACATAAAACAGAATTACGAGACATTTTACAATCACAAGACTATGATGTGCTGTTTCTCACAGAAACATGGTTAGAGGAATCTTCAGCCCCTGACATCGGTGAGGCGATACCTCTGGGCTATAGCCTACTGAGAATCGACAGACCTAAACAACGTGGGGGTGGAATCGCTCTGATTTGTAAAAAGGAATTACAATGCACTCTCACTAATACAGCTAATACTGATAGTGAATGTGGGACCTTCTCAATAAAAATGACTCCATTGATGACCGTTACTTGTCTCCTTATATATCGTCCCCCTGGAAATGCAACTTCTTTCTGCAATCAGCTTATAGAATTAGCTACTCAATTAGCTATAAAACACCATAACTTCATGATTTTAGGTGATCTGAACCTTCATTTTGAAGATAATAACGCTAAAGAAGCTCAAGTACTTAGGACTGCCTTACATGCGATAGGAGTAACATTGTTATCAACCTCCCCCACGCATCAACAGGGACACCTTCTTGACCCAGTTTTTGCTACCTGGGAGGGCATTGAAATGCCACCCCCTATACCAATTATATGGTCCGACCACCACCTAATCACTTTTAATATCCCCATTAACAAGAGTAAGCCAACCCCCAACAAACCTTTGTTTACTAAACGACGAAATTGGAAAAACTACACCCCTGAACGCATGATCAGCGAATTACAGAAACATACCCCGCCTATAGGATATTCCTTACAAGATACTTGGAATAATTATGAAACATGGCTGAGTAAGGCACTAGATACAATTGCACCGTGGACTTCCAAACCCCCTGTCAGAAGAACCAAATCTGAACCGTGGTACACTGAAAAACTAAAACTTGCGAAAACACACTGTAAAGCGATAGAACGCAAGTGGAGGAAAAACTATTCTCCTGAACTTAAGGAATTATATAAACTGGAGTTAAAATCTTACCAGAAAATGGTTAGAGAGGAAAAAAGTTCCTTCTACCAGACAAGAATTGAAGAGGCAACCAACCCCATGAAAGAGCTATTTAGCATTTACAAGGAACTTACAGACACCACCACCTTAGACATGCAGGACACATATTCTGATGACATATGCGAACAGATAGCTGAGTTCTTTGTCAATAAAGTTGAGAAAATACATGCCAATTTTCCAAAATCTGTTATAGAAGGAAATGAACCATGCCTTACCCAAAAGAGCATTCTTACCTGTTTCACTACTCCCGACAAAGAAAATTTGGTCAATATTATCAATAGTATCCACTCAGGATCCCCTAATGATGTGTGCCCTTTAGCTAAAATTAAAGACATCATGAATAACGATCTTATTGATCAAATTAGACACTTGATCACCCTGTCCTTCCAAGAATGCTACGTTCCAGAGGCTTGGAAGACAGCACAAGTTATCCCTCTCAAAAAAAAACCTAATATCCCGGTTACCCAATATCAGAATCTCAGACCCATCTCCCTCTTGCCACAATGTGCTAAAATTATAGAAAAAATAGTCAACAAACAACTTATGGCTTTTCTAGAAGAAGGAAACATACTTCATTCCACACAATCAGGTTTTAGACCAGGATACTCCACGGAGTCCGCGGTTCTTTACTCCACGGAGTGTATTCGCAAGATGGTAGATGAGGGGGAGACAGCTGCACTTGTCATGCTAGACTTAAGTGCAGCTTTCGATACTGTGCTACATGACACTTTGCTGTCCCGACTATCGGACATTGGAGTGAGGGATCATGCTCTTGCCTGGCTTAAATCTTTTCTCTCCAAAAGATCATTCCAAATACATTGCCCGCCCTTCAAGTCATCTTCTCGCGACGTCAGCTATGGGGTTCCACAGGGCTCTAGTTTGAGCCCTACCTTGTTCAACATCTATATGGAACCCCTAGCTCGAGTCGTAGAGAACTTTGGGGTGGGCATTGTCAGCTATGCTGATGACACCCAGCTCATGTTCAAGCTCACTCCAGATAGCGAGAAATTTGCCACAAATTTCTCTAGCTGCATGGCTGCGGTCGCAACCTGGATGGACAATAACTGCCTCCGTTTAAATGGTGACAAAACGGAGGTACTAGTGGTAGGGAACAAAAACTCAATATGGTCCCAGGCTTGGTGGCCTACCACACTGGGTGAGTACCCCCACCCAGTCGAAAAAGTTAAAAACCTAGGGATAATGATTGACTCGGATTTGTCGGGAAAATCACAAGTCAATAAAACAATAGGCAAATGTATGGGCACGTTAAAAATCTTGCGAAAAACTATCGATCTGATTCCCATTGAAGCAAGGAAAACTTTAGTGCATGCACTAATAACACCCCACCTGGATTACGGAAACGTTCTCCTATTAGGTGTGAACCAAAAACAACTGCACCAGCTTCAATGCATTCAAAATGCTGCCGCCCGCATGGTACTGGGTCTACCAAAAAGATCATCCGCCTCAGCAGCTTTGTATAAGCTACATTGGCTCCCAGTTAAAGAAAGAATTAGATTCAAGAGTCTCTGCTATGCCCATAAAATTGCACATAACAAAGGCCCTACCTATTTGAGAAATCTTCTCACTATCCATCGTCCTACCAGAAATCTCAGATCCTCGGGTATGTCACAATTTAAACTTCCCCGGATCTACAGAGCAAAACTGGGTGGCCGCTCCTTTCGATTCCTTGGAGCAAAACATTGGAATGCCCTCCCAGTTCATCTGAGAATGGAACCGTCAGAAACCCTTTTTAGGGCTAAACTTAAAACTCATCTTTTCCCCCATTAGCATTTTTCTGTACTCTGTTCCGGTGGGCCGTAGGGAGTTTTGTCAGCAATCAGCGCGGGGATACACAGCTGTGCAGCCATGCGCTTTACAAAACGCTTTATTATTATTATTATTATTATTATTTCACCGTTACAGCGTCATGGAGGAGAAACTGGCTCTGCAATAAGTCATAACAGGATCAAAACTCTTCAAGAGGAAAGAGTTTGCCATTCTCGAAGAGTCATTTAAATGTTGATGCTTCCACCTCCACACAGTCTATTAACATCTTCCAATCCCCCTCATGCAGTAGCACCTCCAGGATTGTCAAGGGAATATCTGAGGAGTAAGGCAGTCGTACACGTGCCAGTCTCAGACTTCGAGTCCAACAGTGGCTCATCACTTGAAACTCAAAGGGGCCGGTCCACTGAAGCTGGAGAAGCACTCTAATTAAACAGGGAAGATCAGGAACAGATGGTCCCATCATCCTCCCAGGAGTGAGGCTGCCGGTCATCCACTATGTAAGCCATTGTAGTTGCCCTGACAAATAGTACGCTTCGAAGTAAGGAACACCCAGTCTGCCCTCCTCCCTAAGCCTCTGGATCGTGGACAACCCACTCGTCTTTGACCACTACCCAAGAGGAAGTCTGAGAAAAGCGTATCTATATTACAGAATAGGGCCCAAGGAACCCAGAGCGGCAACAACCCAAAGAAATACAGCAGTCAGGGGAATGCTATCATTTTCATTAAAGCCACATGGCCAGCTACCAAAAAGGGTAGTTTAATCCAAAAATCACTACTAGGGCAAAGCACTCGAATGACCTGTTCCACGTTCCCTTCCAGTAGGTCCAATGGATCATGGTAAATTTGTACCCCGAGATAGGGCAAGCATCACAACTCCCACTGGAGCATATCCATGCCCCCTGGGGGGTCCCTAGGTGCGGACATGGGGAAGAGATAAGATTTATGCCAATTGGCACATAGCCCAGAGAAAGAGTCAAATCGCTCGAGCAAGTCCCATGCGCCCATAAGAGTCACCTCTGCATCCGATAGAGAGAGTAAGATATCGTTGATGTGCAAAGCAATATGATGTAGTTGGGCTCTGACTAGAATACACTCATAAGTATTCCCAGCTCTGGCATGGCAAGCAAACGTCTCCATAGCCAGTGCGAGTAGCAGTGGTGACAGGCGGCAGCCATGTCTAGTGCAGCGTTCCACTGTTTAACTCTCTGATAAATTGTGCCCTTCTTACCCTGGCTGAGGGAGCAGAATACAGCAGTCTGGTCCAGGTGCCATAGCCCTGCCCCAGGCCAAAATGAGCAATCACATCATAGAGGAAGCTCCTCTCTAGGCTATTAAAAGCTTTTATCATAGGAGTCTGCCTCCAATAGCACAAGGAGCCTATGGATATTGAGTGGCGTTTTTCGGCATGGAACAAATGCCGCCTGATCGGCATGGATTAGAGTAGACATGTGGGGTAGAAGCTGAGTAGCCAGGTTCCTGCTCAGTATCTTATATTCTAAGTTGAGCATAGACAATGGTCTATAGGCCTTCTTATTGCATGCCAATTTCCCGGGATTCAGTAGCGGCACAATGAAAGCTCCTCTAGTCGATAAAGGGAGCAAACCTGTTGCTCTGGAGGATTTGTAATGGTGGACCAACCTGGGGGCGAGTTTATCCACGTAAGTGGAGTAGAACTCAACTGGCAGCCTCTCTGTACCTGGTGTCTTGTTCCAAATGATGGATGTTATGCCCCGCTTCTGATATAATGTATTTTAATAAGCTATGCCAGTATTATTGTTGGGAAATCTGACGTTCCCAACCCCTCAATCTTACTGTCGAAGCTACAACCCTGATAAGGAGCATGATAAACAAGGGTAAGGACTCAAAATTAAGGAGGGCACGCTAAACAAGGACGAGGATTGACCATAGAAGTGTGGTATGATAAACAAGGCTGAGTCTTGAGAATAAAGGGGGGTGCATGATAAGCAAGGACACAAAATGACTATTGGAATAGGTGACAAAAAAGTGAGTGAGGATTGCCATTGAAAAGGGGAATAGTAAACAATGAAAATTGTTCATCGATCTCTACTTTCCTCTCCACTCAGAGGGGCATATTATCTAGAAGTGCGTTAAAAAACGCACATCGCACATCTTCATATCGCCGGCTATAGCCGGATTTTTTTGCTGTGATAGTGCGTAATTATCAATGCGCATCACGTAGGCGAAATTAAATCCGGCGATAGTCGGCGATTTGGAACATTAGAGCATGAAAACAAACAATGTTTTCACGCGCTAATGTGTGCCTTGATAATATGGGGGGGTGGATTCAGCGTTATGATCCACACCCCCATGTTATCAATGCCTTAACACCTGGTCAGAGCAGGCGTTGGGAGACCAGCGATAAACGAGTTTATCGCAGGTTTTTGTCTCACAACGCCTGACTTGGTAATAGGGTGTTCCCACCTCCAACCACATTTTACATGTGGTTGGACGTGGGAACGCCCACTTTGCATGTCATTAGCGATGTTTCTCGCTGACATGCAAAGTGGGCTTGTGGCAGGCGTTAACATCCCTTGTGGATAGGGCTCTATAAGTATCGCTGCTTTCTCGGCACAATTCGCCGAAAAAGCAGCGATACTTCGCCTTGTTATTATGCCCCATAGTACTTTGAGATGGACTCAAGGCTGTCATAAGCGCTTAACAAGTAACCACACAATAACACAATACTGATCAGTGGTCAAAGTGGGCGGGATCGGAGTGGCAGGACGTGTCCATACTTTTTTAATTAAAGGAAAACAGTTTTCCTAATTCTTGAGAAAAGACAAAGACAACCATCCCGGGTTGCTTAATTCTGACAGTTGGATGCTTCAGCTGTAGTGTAAGGCAAGGAGTCTCCTGTGCTGTGAAACCGAGGGCGGGGCATACAGCTAACGAGAAACAAGCCTTCCGGCCAGGGTGCCTGCTTGTCTGGAAGAAATGTAAATGTGCACAACTGGTTAATCTGAAAATGAAAGGTGCTGCTTGAAAGCTGGTGCTGGCTTTAGTTGATGGAATCATTTGAAGCTTCCTGATGACATAGATGTATTCTTTTTGAGTGGTGTTGCAAGGGAGTTTCCAGCTGCGCTGTGAGGTGTGTGCTTTCAAAGAACATTTATATAAAAAGATTGCACTAGGTACAGCATGGGTATTATTAAAATGTATACTTTGGAAGCACTTTTTTTATCTTAAACCTTTTTGTGCAATATTTAGCAACCTATCTTATAATGTGAATAATGTTTGTTTAAAAAAATGACTTACATATTCACAGTGCTTTCTATCACAGACTGGGATTTTTTGGCACTAAACATACACAAATCACTATTCTCCACTGCACCAACCAGGATTCATTTCAATGGCTCTCCAGTTACAGACATAAACCTCTGCAGTGCATTAAATGATAAAGGTTTCATAATGTATGGTAGTGCATTTCCCACTGATTAACTTAACTTGCATTTATTTTTCATTTAAGCTGTGTGTTATTTTATATGTAGTTACATAAAAGTGAAAGATTGAAAATAGTTACTGAATATTTTGTTTTTAGACACATCTTTAACCACACCCTCACACTCACTAACCCCATCCCCATACTCACTAACCCCGCCCCCATTGTACGCAGTATCACAGTTCCCATACTTTTTTTAATGCGCTTCGACAACTGTGCTGAACAGGGTGTAACAAGATAGACAAGTTGAGAATTCACTGTCAACAAGACTTGACAATTCAGCATGCTCATGAGGAATACTGAGAAGGTATGGGTATTAATTGTTACTCAGTGGGAGGTACAGGCACTCGAGAGAGGCAACTAATACGGCGGAGAACTGGCCAATATGGGGAAGCACAACAATGCATAATGTGATAACTGATCGCTAAGAAAGAACACAGCGAATATGGAGTATGGGCGACTATCAAGGAGGGAGAAAATTAGTAAGTGGGAGGTGTAAACATTGGAAGGTACTCAGAGGTCGATAATACCATAAAGGGACACAATGAACAAAGGGGAGGCATAACATATGGGAGGCAGGCAATAATAGAATGTGAGGAATGACCATTTGGGAAGTATGCAAAGAGGCAGTTGTTTTATTGGGGGGGGGCAATGAATGAATGGGGGTGTGGCCATCGAGGCACAGAATGACTAAGGGGCAGGCCAGGTCACTGGTAGACATATTATAAATGGGGCTACAGCACCACTAAAGAGGGACACAACGAATGAAGGGGAGGCGTGAACATTGGGGAGGGGCACAATGAATTTGGCGTGGGGTGGGACCTAGATTCCGAAAATACACAAAGAAGAAGAAGGAGAAGAGCAAATTGTGCTTCCAATGCAGAGTAGGATGCTGGCTCAGGGAGAGACATAATCATGGAAGAAAGGCCCTCACCATCAAGGAAGAACAGCTTGTGGAGGCAAGAGGTTTGAAACCCGGGGCAGCTAGACTGAATTTACTCTTACCAGAGAAAAGAAAAGAGACTTGTGTAGTCTACAGAAACATTACTGCATCCAAAATTGGAAGGTAGTGTTTGCATGGCAGGACCACTTCCAGCTCAGTCACCGCGCCCCAGTTGGCTGCTGGTCAAAGCATTCTGTACCAACCCCCTAGAGTTTATAGCCTCCTCCGGCACACTCACGAATGCATGACTGCGTACTCCAAGGTGTAGTTTAAGAAGGAGCGCAAGACAATACGCAGTAGACCATCAGTAGACACTGATGTTTCTCTCATTATTATATTTGATTTGCGCCTGGACTGTTCTGTTGGCAAATTGGGAAATTGTTCCACAGCTGAAGGCCTCTGAAAGGCAGTTTGGCAGGGCTGGGGCAGAATGATCCCTATATGAAGCTTCCCCTCTGATGTGTCTAACAATCGACTGACTCTTCCCCAGCCCAAGAGTCTTCAAGGACCGAGCCTCTTGGAAAACCTCCCAGTTTCTTCTTCCCAGGCGCGGTGAAGTTTGTGGGCATCTGGAGGCCCTTGGAAAGTCCCCGTCTTTGGTTGGAAATAATGCTAGCAGAATCTGAGGCAGTTTATTCGTCAGGCCCAGGGCTTGGGGATGCCAGGAAGCTAACTCCTGCTCCTTTCCAAAGTCTGCAGGCAGCGATGGCTTTTGTTCAAACGATGTCTTGTCTGCAGAGGCGTCCAGCTGTACTGGCATCTCTCTGGCATACTGATGAACAGCATATGCTTGCTCGCGAGATTAAAATCCCACAAGGGATCCGAAAAAATAATGAATAGTTGAGGTGGCAGGGAGGAACCCCTGTGTACCCACAGCTTGTATATATGATGCCAAGCGCCTGGCAGTTCTAGAGATAGCGATTTCCAATGTGTTTACCCTCAGCAAACACTCTGTCCAAATACCCCCAGCTGACTGTAAGTCCTCCCCCATCTGTTTGCCACCCTTCGCTTGTTTACCACCCCTAACCCTTCAGAGATTTGCATAAATCTTTTGCCTGGTTAACAATGGGCTGCATTCACAAGTTATTTTTAGTCCATTGTGAAATGTTGGCACAGACACTCTACTGCTCACTTCTGTCAATGCGTTCCTCTGCGTTTAATGACGTCGACAGGGAAGCGGGAAAAAGGCTTGCGCCGGGTTAGACTTCGCGAGAACTGTGGTGTAAACAGACGGCTGGAAAGATTTTGGTTCATTCCACACTGTACACAGCTGTGTATGATTGTAAACCCTGGCATAACCCTGTCCTGGGATTTAAAGGGGATGAAAAAACTAGAGGGTCTCTCAGAGGAGTGTGGCCAATGTAATTAAGGGCGTGGCTTAACCCCTTGAGTGCTCGTGACAGAACCACTCCGCCACGAGCCACGGACGTGCTGTGCTGGTGACGGAGTGGTTCCGTCACGGCGCGGACCCCCTGCCTACGCGGTGTCAATTCTGCGCCTGCGCGGCCGTTATATTGAGTGGGCGGGGTCGTGACGGAACCACTCTGTCAAAAGCACAGTGCGCCCGTGGCTCGTGACGGAGTGATTCCATCACGAGCATGGCGGCACCGCGCGGACCCCCCACCCCAGCGCTGTGGCAGAATTACTGCTGCGGCCAATGGCTTAAAAGCACTTAAACAAAAAAATCTGTGCTTAGCATAGTGTGCCACCGACTTGTATTTTGTTGTTTCTGTCATTGCATTTAGATATATGATACAACAAGTAACATAATAGCTACAACAAGTCAGGAGTATTGGCTTTGTCAATGGTTGTTAGTTGCATTAGATAAATAAGCAGCAACTATGACTTGTTGTATATAATATTAAAAAAGCTTCCACTTAGAGCCCTGGTGACACCAGGATAGTGTTTCTGCTCCCGAGATTCAAAAAGAGAAGGGAAATCCAGAGAGAAATTACTCTCTTTAAAGGATTTCCCTTCCCCTACGAGGCTCACCTGGCATGACGTCATGCCGTGACTTCTCCACTAGTGAGAAGTGAGCAGTGTGAGCACGCGCACATCGATGTGCCTGCTGGCACTCCAGTCCTGAATAAAACGGTCTGCAGTGACACAGCAGGCACAAAACAGAGCCAGAAAGAGACCGTTTCGAGGCCCCCTTTAAAAAATTGCCGGTGCTCAGACCCGGTGAGACCCGGCCAACTTAAAGCCCTGACCCTGCCCAGAACAACCCTGCAATGGCTCCGGTTACGTACGTATATGTTTTAAATGCGCTCTCTTATGTGAAATGTCGAGCTAGCATGTATGTTCATCTTCACAAGACCATGCCAGGTATGGGGGAGTAGGGTCCCAGGTTGGTATCACGGTATCTCTTTGAATAGGAGAGGTTCCAGCGGAAGAAGTCTCAGGTTTAGGTAAACCGACCTCAAGAGGTCCCTTGGAGTGACTCTCTGAGGTGTTACGTTATTGAAGTCCGTAATGTGAGTGGTAAGATCACACTAGTTCAGTCTCTCGGATGCAGAGGTCTGGTGGAGACTTCCAAAGATGCAGAGGTTACAGTGAATCGGTCTCTTGGGGAAGAGAGGGATTAGAAGTCATTACCCCCTCATGGTTCCTTGTCGTCCCAGTCTTAACATAGTGAGGCAATCCTGCCTGCCGACAGCCAATCAGAACGCTTATAATATTTTCAAAGGTTAGATAAGCCCCTCCCACCCACTGCCATGCCTGTTTTTTTTGCTGTCGGATGTCGGTCGGTACACTGGTGTGCTCTGTGTTTCCTGCTTGCCGGTTCCCGAGTTTGTAGGGCTGGGTGTGCGGTGCAGTGAGTTTTTTCTTTTCTTTACTGTTGAAGTTTTTGTTTTACTTCTTTTGTTGAGCTTGGCTGCATCTGTGTTCTGGTCGGCTGTGTTCCTGCTCCTTGGGCAGAACGCTCTCCCTGCGCATGTGCTGGGCTGGGGCGGGGAGTTTTCTCTTGCGTTCTGGTCTCGGTTCGTTCCGGTGCTGAGGTCTTCTAGTGGCATCTGGCTCCCACGGCCATAATATTTGTTCTGTGGCTGTGAAGGAGACTGCAGGGCTGTCCCTTTTTCTTGCCCAGGTCTTGTGTTGCTATGACTTAGTTTTTTGGGGCCAGTTTTTTAGGGGAGTTGCTAGGCACTTTCTGGTGTGTGCTGTGGCTTCCTGATACTGCTGCATGTGGCCAGGGGTGTTGAGGTTTCCGCTCCAGTGCCTGCAGGATCTTTGTTTATGCATTTTCATGTTTCGGGAGCTGCATGTGATTGACCTGTTGCAGATTTCCGGGTCTAGCCTGCAGGATTTGGTTCTTTCTGCTCTGAGGCCTTCCCATGTGGGTTGCGCTGCTTTAGCCTTCTGCTTCCTCCTCTCCGGAAGGTGGGAGTGATGGAGCAAGAATTCGCACATTACGCGACTTGCTTGTATTCATGAACCTCGAATAACCTTAACGTCATAACTAACATGTTTGTCTTATTAATATTGCACTTTTACACTACACGGGGGTGTCCCAGTGACGCTTGCCTATGTGTTTGCTAATCCTAACTATGCTTGCGTATTAAAAGGTCGCTGCTTTGCGGGATTCTAGTCTGCGCATGCGTCGGTCATACCCATGCGATGTGACGCACTCGCAGTTCTGGAGGGAACTTGTCGCTCATGCGCAGGACTGCTAAAGATGGCTGCTTTGTTTCTCACATGCTCTTCTCTTGCACTGCTGCTTTAGCCCAGCTGTTCGTTCTACTTAACTCCTAATGCTATAGTTATTATAAAGTAAGGGGTGTAGTATAGCCAATCATGGTATACAGTGTATTCATTTTTTTTGTGTTTCTAAATTGTTTTCGCTTACTTTTCATGTATCGATCTTTGTGGGCCTGGGAGAGGTGTGCCACTCCATCTTAGAAGCCCGTGCAGTACTAATCACGTGATGGAGGAAAAGAGAGTCTTGCAGCAGTGGAACCCAGCCAGCTGGCTGCCGAAGCTAAGATGCTCATGGGAACCTGAACTGTGCCCCAGCGAGAAGACTCAAACTCGTACCTGCATTTGTTACATTTGTAATGCTCTACTGTGTGCTCTATTGTATTCTGAATTTCTATGCCATGGGAACTGGAATGTAAGGGGTGGGTTCGAAACTTGAATATTAAGTCTGAGAAAGTTCAAATTATAGGTGGTGTCATGACCTAACCACCTCTCTTGTCCAATGCGAAGTTGGGGATCCTTTCACTTGCAACATTTGTGGGTGGTACACTGACCCGAAAACAGTATAACTAGCCTAGGTTTAGCTAGAGAAATTGTCCGACTTGTCCGAATAGCTGACCTCTCACTGACCCAACGAATTCAATAAGTGATTGATACAGAGAGCTGCGGAGCACTCTGTCCATAATTTCCACAAACTCAGTCGGAGTTTGGAAACCTTAAGTGCTGGCGAAGCACTTTGCTGGGAGATTCGAGAACCCAATCGGGGTTATTGGCAGATTCCTTGCAGAGAAGGGGTAGCGCAGGCGTTGCATCCGAAGCTGCAGGTGTTGGCCGTACCCTTTGGTGAGCCCAGTCCCGATCCAAACCTGAGGGTATCCTGTCCTGACTGTCCATGAGCTGTACCCGCTCGCCTACTGGCATCCTAAATCCTTGAGGGTCCTTTCCCGCCTTTCCCAACTGACCCGTGGCCAGGGTTAGTCCTCATTCTGTCCTAGGTAAATATTCTCTATGTGGGTGTTTGTCTATCTAAACCTTTTTCTCTTTCCCGTCTTAAATAAAGCATAATTGCCTATGTCATTTCCCCTGTCTTTCTATAAAATTAGACCTTTTATGCAAAGTGTTTACTAGCATGTTCCACTTTCTCCCTACCTTTAGCCAAATACTGAATTGTTTACATATGTAGTATGTTCCATTCTTACCCTCCCTATAGAGAATAAGCACATGTTGATAGAGTAAAACTTCCTGAGTTTCGATTCTTCTGAACTGCTAGATTTTCGAAAGCTTACTATGAATAGTATGTTCCCTTTCTTTACCCGCCTTTAGTGACGTCAAGAAAGCCTGATAGACTAAATAGCGTGTTCCTTATTTTTCCCCTTCCTTTATTTTCTTCGTGCTACAGATGATTCTTACTTTGATTCATAGTTATACTATATTCCTAATCTTAGTCATTGATAGTCTGATCTGTGTAAATTTCATTCTCATGGCATATGATGACGAAGAATAACTAGATAAAGGTGTTGAAAACTTCTTGCGTTTGTGGTTATTATAAAAGTATAAACATTATTCAAATGTACATGGCATTGTTTTGGTGATAATTGCCTATCCTCTGATAGCTCCTGATCCATTGAGATCTTAGGCACCTGTTTCGAGGAGTGGTATGTCAGGTACCCGGAAATAAATAGAAAGAAACAAGGACTACTGATAGTAGTGTGTAGGTTACCTGATTAAGTATAGTGAAAATATTATTTTATGGGCCCAAGTGTGCATTATCCGATGATAAAAGTTAGTCGGGTGACCTGCGCGCTCTATCAGGAGAACGTGGTCATTTTCCCTGCTGGGCGGTATGTCCAGTGAAGACTTTACGCCTGCTTCATTGTCTGTGAAGGGGTGACTCCTTGTATTGTTTCTTGGTGGTGCATGACGTGCCTTTCCATTATGTCGTCTAGGAGGTTCTGGTTGTCGCATGGCTTAAGGTCGACATGCGGGGGATTCCTCGTTTTCTGGGGAAGCCGTATCACCTGAAGGTGTTTGATACTCATTTTCCTCTGGGTCCTGGGGTATGTTTATTTTGTCCTCCATGTCCTTTTCCTCATTTTTGTCTTCAGAGGAGTCTGCTCTGATCCGTTCTTCTGCTGCTTCTCGTTTTGGGGTTCATGCTTGCACTTCCTCAGTCTCTGCTTCGCTGGGCCCTTCTAGGGGTTTGGGTACCTGTTTGTCTGTCTTCGGGATCGTGGCGATCTCACTCCTATTTTGACGCAGATGGAGGTCTTAGCTCAGTTTCTGTCTGCTGTCTTTTATTGCCCTGAGGGTCCTCTCCTCTGCTGCTGGGGCAACGGTGGCTGGTAGGAGGTCTTTCTGGACCGCGCTTTGGTGCCTTGGCTCTGCGCAGACGCCTTAGTCTGTTACCTGCCTTTTGTGGTTCTCAGGCTTTTTGGCTTGCTCCAAAGGCAGTCTATGCGGAGGGGCTTGTTTTTTTCCTTCTTTGGAGTTTCTGGATTCTCTCTCTTCTTCTCGGCCCTTTCATGGTCGGGCAAGTGGTCGGGGCACTGCCTTCTATTTGGTTTCTGGCCGCTGCAGCGCCTGCTGCTGCCCCTGGATGTTGGTCAGATATTGTTATGCCCTGGAGAGTCACCGTTTTCTGGTGGTTCTGGTTGCGGTCTCTTCCTCAAGGGGTTGTATTCTGCTCCTGGTGTTTCACTGGTTGTGAGTTCCCTGTCTACATTGTTGGTGATGTTGCAATTTGGGAACTAGGTTAGGTTGTTCCTGGGTCCTTGGTCCAGTCTGATTTCCTCCTGGTGGGTTTTGCCAGCCATCGATGTTGGTTACGGGTTCCGTTCCGTGGCCGTCCCCCTTTTGGACTTTTTTCGAGGTTACCCCATTGTCTGTTGGCCCCGTGGTGCGCTCTGCCATCTTCTCTGGCATCGGCCTGTTTTTGTCCTGGGGCACTGTTGTGCTGGTTCTGGTGACGGTGCAGGCCTGGGGTTCTTTTTCTCTCTGTTCCTGGTCCTGGTGCCCAATCGTTCCTTCTGCTAGGTTTTTGATTTCCCGGGCTTTGTACAGTTTTGTGCAGCTGGGTCATTTTTGGATGATTCCCTTGCTGTCTGTCATTCCCCTTGTCCAGGTGGGTGATTTGTTGGCTTCCCTGGGTTTGGAAGTCGCCTGTTTTCACATTCCAGTCTGTCTGGCGGGTCTGCGGTGCCTACGGTTTGCGGTGGACTGGTTCCATTACCAGTTCCAGGTGTCGCCTTTCGGCCTTTCTACTGCTCCCTGTTTTTTTCTACTGTGTTGGCTTCTGCTGTGTCGGTTTTGCTGAGTCTGGTTTCCCTATGTTGTTTTGTCTGGTGTCTGCTTCCACCCTCCTTGTGGCTCTTCTTGCGGTGGTGGCGTTGCTGTCTTTGTTCCGGGATCTCGGGTTCTTGTTTGATCTGGCTTTTTCTCATCTGGTTTCTGTTCTGGGGCTTCAGTTTCTCGGAGGCCTGTTCGAAGCTTTGCATGTTGCTGTTTTCTCCCTCCGGCTCGGTGCTCTGCTCTTTTGACTCTTCTGTGGGTCCTGCTGGGTCGCCCTTCTGCCCCTGCTCTGGGTTGGATGTGGGCCGGGGGTTGGTGGCAGCCTCCACGGCTGTGGTTCCTTGAGCTCGCCTGCACCTGGGGTTCTTGGTGATTCTTCTTTTGGCTCGTTGGGACCTTTCCCATTCCGTTTGCGTGGCTCTGGTTCCTCTCTCCCCTGTTCTGGTTTCTACTTTGGTATGGTGGCTTTTCTCTCCCACCCTGGTGTCGGGGTGCGTTTTCTGCTTCCTTCTCTCCTCTTGTTGACATCGGACGCCTGTCCTTGGGGTGGGGCCGCATTGGTGGCTGATGAGTCTCTTGGTTTGTCCCATCATTCAGGTGGCTTGTTGTTACTTGCGCCTTCTTGGGGGTTCCAGGTGCATATCTCTGTGCCTGCTGCCTTCTGTGATTTGTGTCTAGGTGACATATTATCTGTTGGAATTGAGGGCTGTTTACGTTCAGAGGCTTTTTTATTTCATAGGGATGGCTTGGGCCGCTTCCTCCCATCCTCTGTTTTGTGCCATCTGTCTGTTCCTTTGTTCTGGGACCTTTGTCTTCAGATCGGACTCTCTGGATCGGTCTTTTTGCTTCCCCTCACGACGCTCTTCTCCCCTGGTTTTGTTCCGTGGTGGTATGTCCTCAGGCTTGGGGGTTGTTCTCTCCTTTCCTTGGCCTTTGGGCTTTCTGTATGCCTGTTTCCCTCTTCCCAGGAGGTGCTACAGAGGATTCGGGGGAGGGAGGTGTCTGTGCTGTTGGTTGCTCCTTTTTGACCTCTCTGCCTTTGGTTTCCGCTCCTGCTGCTACTGAAGGGGGGGCGGGTTTGGCTGGCTTCCTTTGACTCTGGCTCCGCTTCTGTGTACGCACCTTTTTTTGCCCTATCTTTGTCGCCTGCATCTGTTGGCCTGGCTCTTGAGCGGCTGTCATTGGCGTCTTTGGGCTGTTCTTCTGTGGTGGCATTTGGAATTCCATTGTCGCGTCGGTCTTCTTCACTTAAGGACTGTGGTGCGCGTTGAGACTCTTTTGTCTCTTGGTGCTCTTCTCTTGGCTTAGATACATATTTGCTGGTCTGGATATCCTTCTTGTTTGTCTCCAAGATGGGCTTTTGATGGACCTTTCCCCTTCCGCCTTGTCTGCTTGTTGGGGTGTGGTTCAGGCTTATTTCCTCTTTGCAGGTTGTTGCTCCTTCGGTGTGTTAGATTCTGTGTTGTTTTCAGCTTCCACGTCCAATCTCTCTTGTGATTGTGCCTCCTTGGGTTTGTCTACTGATTTGCTGAGTCTGCAGTTGCACCCTTTTGTGCCTTTCTTGGAGGCTGTTTGTTGTGGTTGTCCGCAACTTGGCTTTTTTGTTGTCCGTCTCCTCCGTGCCGCGGTTGGATGAGTTGGGTGCTTTGCTTCTCTCCTTCCCTTATTTGCAGTTTCTTCTGGATGGGGTTGTTCTGTGGCTGGGCCCGTTTTTTTTTTTTACCTGAGCTTCCTCCGGGTTCTATTTGCTGCAGGAGGTGATTCCTTCCTATTTTGCCTGGGGTTGGGGATTCCTTTGTTCCTTCATCCTTGGTTGTTCGCACCAATCATTTTTTCTTTCTCCTTTCTTAGGGGTTTCGTCTTTCACCTTCCCTGTTTTTCTCCTGTGGGGATGTGGCTCAGGGTTGTTTGGTTTCTCCTTCCACCTTCACTCGCTATCTGCATTTGGCGGTCTGTCTATGCTGTGGATCTGCCTCCTCCGTCTCTGGTGCTGGTTTGTTCAGCACATTCTGTGTCCGCTTCCTGGGCTGCGGAGGCGGGGGTCTCTGTCCAGATGTTTTGTGGAGCAGCCACTTGGGTGTCCCTTCACCCATTTGTTTGGCTTTGTCGCTTTGCTGTTTTCCTTGCCTCTGTGGCCCGTTTTGCACGCTGCTGTCCCTTAATCCTTTGTTTGATTATGTTTTGTACTTTTGCAAAGATCCCTGGTGTTCTGTGTTTTTTTCTTCTTGGGTCTCTGCTTGTGAGTTTGTCACTATGTTAGGACTGTGATGAGGAGGACCAATGAAGGGGTAATATCTTGTTACTTACCAGTAAACTTCATTACCCCGATAGGGGTCCTCCTCGTCCCAGTTCTGTTCCATCTCTCCCTAACACTGATTTTATGTCTGGACTTGTTGATAACAGGCATGGCGGTGGGTGGAAGGGGCTTATATATCCTTTGAAAATATTATAAGCCTTCTGATTGGCTGTCGGGAGGCAGGATTGCCTCACCATCTTAGGACTGGGACGAGTATGACCCCAATTGGGGTAATGAAGAGTACTGGTAAGTAACAAGACATTTCTCAAGGTGGATGTCCCATGTAGTCACTCTTTGGTACAGAGAGTTCAAGTGCAGGCTAATATCCAGCTGAAAGTAAGAAGGTTACCAGATAGATAGGTGGAAAACATAGCTTCTGAGTAACCGACCAATTCTGGCTTTCAAAACAAAGTCACAACTTTAATGAAATAAAAAAGAATGCAACACTATGAAATATATATGTCAACAAGGGGAGACAACAAAACGTTTTATGGTTAACAAGGGAGTACGGCAGGGGTGTGTTTTAGCCCCTACCCTCTTCTCCCTGTTTGTCAACAATGTGGTATCATATTACTCTGACTATCCCACGGATTCTCCGACTCTCGCTGGTTCGAGGGTTCCTTTATTAATGTTTGAGGACGATACTTGATTTTTTTTAAAAACTCAAGTTGGTCTGCAAAGAGCCGTCGACCGATTCATCTTGTTTTCTGATTACCATGAACTTATAGTTAATGCCGTGAAGACTAAATTCATGGTTCTGCATAAAAGTAAATCAGTGAAAGCAAGAGTAGTAATGAATAATGTCCCCCTTGAACAAACTGATTCTTTTACCTATCTAGGGGTCACTTTGGGCAAAAGATTGAATTGAAAGCCACAGATGGATCTACTGGTTGCAAAGCACAATAAACTAGCGGGGGCCCTCCTTAAAGAACATCGTCTATCCTTAATCAAACCAGTGGCTCCGGCAATGTCTTTTTACCAAGGAAAGGTTAGAGCCTCAATAATCTATGGAGCAGAACTCTGGGGGTTCAAAAATGTATCTTTTTTAGTCCAAGCTCAGAACAAGTTCCTGAGGGCATTGACTGTTCTCCCAATGTCAACACCTTTAAGGCCATTATTGATGGACCTTGGGTGTATTTCTCTTGAAGAGGAAGCGGGTTTCAGCTCTCTTGCCTATTGGCAACGGCTTTGGACTACCCCGGAGATGGCAGACTATGTGCAGGCACTTCAGAAAATTAGAGAGGCTGATGAATGCAATAGGATTACATGGTTACACAAGATTAAGGTGGCTCTTTCAAGTATGGGCCTTACCCATTTATAGCGGGACCCAGAAGGGAACTTATTTCCCCCCAAAGCGGAATTCAAATATAGGGAGATGATCTGGCAGAAATCCTTTTCTCAGGTGAACGGAGATTCCTTAACAGGCCTCTTTCTGTGCCACAAAATTGAGCATAGCATGGAGGCCTATTGGGACATCATTACTAGCTTTGGAGACAGGAAGCTTTACCACCAATGTATAGTGGGAAGCCTCCCTATAAAAACTTTACTAAAAACTGGGGTCCTGTTCAAGACTCACTCCGTCACTCCTGTTTATGTGTGACAACAGGCTCTGTTGCATATCCTCTTCATCTGCCCTGCATACAAGGCGCCTCGCAAAAAATGGCTCAAGCCAATTTGCGCCAAATTGGGAACAAGATCCTCCCAAATGGCTTTGCGTATTATAAAATCTGACACCAGCGAATTCGTATTGGGGCTATGGCAAAATTTTGGAGTTGGACATGGGCCATAAGAAGGATTGGGATGCAGGGCACTGCATAACTATGTAATTATGTGAATATGTAATGGCCTTAAAACTGTATCTTCTATCTTGTACCAGGGTGCTGAGTTTGGTGTTTCAGCACTCTCTAATATAAATAGGTTAATATGTGCTTAATCCTTGTGAATTTCCTGTTGCATTTAATTGTGGATCTATCTTTTGGTTTAAACCCTATTAACGCTTGATGCTGGGAATTTTTGTATGTACTGAGATCAAATTTGAATATGGATTTTATTTTTGATATTTTATATGTTTTACCAACCAATTTGTTTTTTTTAAATGTCTTTTTGTACATGTGTCTTCTATGATTGTTTATAATCGAATAAAGACTAATTGAAAATATGTATGTCTTCCATGATGTAACTCCAGAGAACATGAGTGGCATCAGAAGGCCCACTTACAACCTATACCACAAACCTGCTCCCTTAAAAATAAAACAATTAAACATGAATGAAACTAGTATAAAAGACTATGGGCTTATTTACGAGTCCCCTGCACTGCCAGAGTGTCACTTTTTGTGATGCTTCAGCAGTGCATATTACAAAATCATATCTATGAGGAGACGCAAACCCACTTCAAGAGGCTTTGAATGGCCTCATATATACGGAGTAAGGCAAGACAGTGCAAATCACTCATGGATATAGCACTCAAACAAAACGATTTCATTTTTAGAAATGTTTTTTTCCTACAATAGCAGGGAGTTGCCGTAGGTGCTTGTTTAGCGCTGAATGTAGCTAATCTCTATTTGGGGAAATTTGAGGAAGACAACATATATCATGCAAACAATCCATTCAGAGAAAACATCAGGGTGTGGCAAAGATATATCGATGACATCTTTTTGATTTGGCACGGTAGTGAGTTTGACCTCAACAGATTCAATATGTGGATTAATTCACGCAGGAAAGATTCAAAATTGACAGCACATTATAGTCACACAGCGGTTAGCTACTTAGATGTGCTTGTGAGACATAGTGGAGGTAACATATACACTGTCCTGTATAAAAAACTTACTGATACCAACGCTCTACTAAGGTATAATAGCCACCACCGAGAGCACTCAGGGATAATCTTCCCTACGGGCAATTTTTGCGACTCCGTAGATGTTGCAAACTGAAAGAAGATTATTTTAGGGAATCTGAAACACTTACGATTGAGTTACTGGAGAAAGGGTACCCTAAGAAGATTGTTAAAAGACCGATGAAAAGGGCCTGGTTTTGCCCTAGGGAAGCAACTCTTACCCCTAAATTAAGAGAAGAAATCAAGAGAATAGTAATGGTCAGTAAATTTTCACTGATTAGCAATGAAATTCAGAAAATCATTTGCAAGAATTGGCATTTGGTACAGGAGATATGTAAAGAGGTACCTCTGTTTGCCTACAAACGCAATAAGAACATTAAAGATCATGTGGTTAGGGCACACAGGGACCCTCCTATGAATGATATTATCAGGGCACAATGGGGATTACCTGCTCTTATTGGTCATTACAGATGTGGTGGATGTGTAGCATGTGCATTCACCAGTGACACACAAGTTTGTGAAACATGTGATAAGAAATGGACCTTGAAAACATTTTCGAACTGTAATACCAAGAATGTCATTTATGTGATCAAATGTCCATGTATGAGGTTATACGTGGGACAAGCGTCACAGATGGGGAAGCAAAGCATCGCCCAACACAGGAGCAGAAGAAGATGCCAAGTGGAAGGAGCACACTTGTTCATCACTGTCATGAAATGCAACACACCGAGGATAAGTTACACTGGCAGGTGATAGAAGTCGTCATCACAGACAAACGAGGTGGCAACATCAGGGAGCTATTGAACCGTAGAGAATGTAAATGGATAGATTTGCTGAAAAGCCCGTATACTGGACTTAATGATGTGGATGACCTTAGACGTCTTTCTATCCTACCTGTTTAATAGTTGCATGAAGAAGAGGCCCAGGTTTCTTCTGTATATCAAATTCAATTATAAGGAGGATATTTTACTGAATAAGACGCCCTGCGGGGGCATGATGGTCATAGGCCCAGGCGTACCTCAACAGCTGTACATTTACTGCTTTGTACAGGTCAAATTGCGTATTATGTTGTCCTTTGCAGGAAAAATGTCTTAAGTACACTACGCAGTCTAACCGAAAAAACACTGCAAAAGGTTTTGCATTACTTCAAACTATTGAGTTTGGGTTTTCTCAATTATGAAAACTTTCTTTATATTTGTGTGGAAAAAGAAAGGATGCTTGATGGCTCACAACATTCGATGATAATTGATAGATGGCGATCAGAATTTTGATGTATGCAATAATATAACTGATTGGTTGATTGCTCACACCTTCTAATGCAAATAGTAGATGTCGCAATGAGCGTTACTGACAATGGTAGGTACATATTGTTGATGGCTTACACACCCAGCCCCACTCTCTTTTCGGATAATTGAGATATGTGAGTGATTTTATTTATTACATTGTGATGACCACATGAGTGATTGGCTGTTTACACCCTGGTCCATAGGATGGAATGATCGAGACCAACGTTAGCTACTTGGCCGCATCATTGGGGTTAGCAGTCTAGTCTTTATAAAGAACTCTGGAACTGAGATATGATTACTTCTGGTGACATCTAACGTATATGATTCAGACCGACAGGACACGCAGGTGGAGGGTCCACACTGCGGTGTTGTTTAAAGTAAGATTTTACAATAGCGGACAAGTATTAACATATCAGGAATGTGCATATTTGGTAAATAATTTGAAAACGCAATGTCTTTACGGTGAATGGATAGTGGCCGTCCGGAATCCACTATGCCATCTGGTTCCCACTGAGTAAAGACGTGGAACCTGCTGGGAAATTTGGTTTACTCAGAATGTTTTGAATGCATGGCACATGTGGTTGATCTAAAAAGGATGCACTACATGGGCTTGACTCAGACCGATTGATGTACCACAAGGTGTACGGTACATGTGAGTTGGTTTTTTAAAAGGTGGGTACTGTACCGATTGCTTTCACACACAAGCAACTGATGCCTTAGAAGTGCTCCCAAGGAACTCTAGGCTTCTTGTTGGGTCAGGATGTTGTCTTTTACCACTGCCCTATCCTGCAAGATGGGGTATCCAAAGATATTGGAGTAGATGCCTCACTCACTTATCGTGACATGCTTCATCATTGGCGCCTATCCAAACCCGGGTCAGATGATACTATCTGTGCAGACTCAACCATAGATGGAATGGGAGTTCCTAGATAAAGCAAAATAGGATAAGCAGGGATCCAGATGAGTGATATTTAAAAATACCTCAAGGTATACCCAAAGGCTATGCTTTATTAGGAGGGTACCTAGGGCATGAATAAAAATATGAGTTTACTGGGTTTTCTTGAATTCAATCATTCAATTGTACCCCTATTTCTGAGCCAACATGTTTCTGCCCTCTCAAAGAGCCCAATCGGTTCTGGGGCCTTCGTCAGAGCTATGTTTATTGTATCCTGCTATTTTACTGTGCCCGCACACCATGCACATTTGTGAGGCCTAATGCTCTCACCTGTCTTGATTATTTCTTCAGTGGATTTTCCTCTGGTTTTACTTTTCAAGGGTCATGCGGTTCAGGCGGGAGGTGCCGTCTTGTAGTCACACATTTGTCAAAGACCTAGGCACCTCAGGATTACCTCTGTGATTCTGCTCCGACCACCGACGGAAGTGGGAGTAGGATAGAAATATCCTGACCCCCCTAGACCTCTTGGGTGGGGTCCCACAGGGACACACATTTTTTATTTTTTATTTAGCTGGATCCCTTTAAAAAAAAAGCAAAGCACAGACTCCCACGCTTTATTAATTAGCAGCCCCAGAGTGGGTCAGCTCCTAGGGGCATTTTTTTAATAAGGGATCGGGGCGCAAGCCCATCGCTGGGGCTTAAAATTACCCCGGGGACCACCAAAACTCGGGGCTTGTTTAAAAATTAATGCGGGGAAGCCCATACAGCCTCCCCCGCTGCCCCGGAGACCACCACCTTCCTTGGGCTTTAACAAAAAACAATGCAGGGGTGCTTGGGCCACAGCCCCGGGGATAGCCATCTCCACGGGGCTTTTATTACATTGAATGCAGCGGGCCATGCCCCCCTGCACCCCTGGGAACCACCACCTTCCCGGGGCAAAATCAAAGAAAGCCATAGATGGCCCTTGGGACCACCACCACTCAAGGCCGCCTCCTGCTATGTCCTGGGGTGCTGTTTGCTATGGAATGGTGGGAGCTTTACTGCTCCTGCCAAACCATAGCAAACTATGCTTAGCTTCCAGTTTACTGGAAGCGGGGCAAAAATTGTTTCACAAAGAGGGTGTCCAAATAGGCCCTAGGAAGTAAATATATATAAAATAAATGTTCAAAAAGCCTGACCAGCAAGTAGCCAGAGGCCCCACTCCCTTTCAGTAGCACTCTGCAAACGCGCCTCCTGGCACACAACTGGTTGAGGGATGAAATCCCCTGGGCTGCAGAGTGTCCTTGGGGGCAACAACCCTCCTGTTACCTCCAGTAAGTCCATCACAGGGGGATTGCTCAGAAGTGATCGGAGGCCCTGGCCCACTGGCGTAATGAATTTTGAGGGCCACCATGCAAGGTACATGGAGGGCCCCCCTCTGGCCTCAATCAGGAGCTCTCTGGCCGGAGTACTGTGCTGAGGGGGCCCCTGCAATTAGGGGGCCCCGCACAGCAGGGGCTGCGGGGGCTGTGTTATGCCACTGCCCCGGCCCCTTTCCCCACCACTCTGCAAACAAACGTGCCTCCTGACACACTGCTGCTTTAGGGATAAAGTCCACCTTACTCCTGAGGGTCCTTGGGGCCAACTACCCATCCTATTGCCTCGAGTAAGTCCCACACAGCGGGATTGCTGAGAGGTTGTCAGTGGCAATGCCTGCTTTCTCCACCACTCTGCAAACGCGCCTCCTGGTGTACAACTAGTTGGGGGATGAAGTCTTCTTGTCTCTTGAGGGTCCTTTGGGGCCAACAACCCCTCCAGTAAGTCACACACAGCTGAATTGATGAGAAGTTGTAGAATACCACACCCCCTTTCTCCAAAACTCAGCAAAGGCGCCTCCTGGCACACAACTGGTTGGGGGATGAAGTCCTCTTGGCTGCTCATAGTCCCTGGGGGACAACTACCCCTTCCGTTGCTTCTAATAATTCCGATTCAGTGGGATTGCTGAAAGGTTTAAGGAGCCCATCCACCACTCTGCAAATGCGGCTCCTGGCACACTATTGGTCAGGGGATGATGTCCTCTTGAATGCTGAGGGACCTTGGAGGCCAGGAGCCCCTCCGGCTACCTCCAGTAAGCACCATACAGCGGGATTCCTGAGAGCTGGTCGGAGGACAGCCCCCTTTTGCCACCATTCTACAAGCGCGACTACTAGTTCAAAAACCATACGAATTCACTTAAAACACCAAGGGTTACAGGGACGTTATAGTTAGGAAATAGAATTTGAAAAACCTTAGACATTCTCTTAAAAACCCAAAGGTTACACAGACGTTATAGTTAGGAAATAAGATTAAAAAACGTAGAAATTGACTGAAAAAAACACAAAGGTTACAAGAACATTATAGTTAGGCTCAGATTTCACTTGTACAGAACCAGTGAAATTCAACAGTGATAGTACCCTGAGCTAACTATAACTTATGCCCCACTAATTCACTGCTTATGACCTCACATATTACATCACTCATGACATGGTCAGTGACATCACTGATGACATCACTGATGGCATCTCAAATAACATCACTGATGACATCATCCACAGAATCACTCACACACCCACTCACACCCCAGACAACCTTGTGTATGCCCACCCACACAACCACTAACATACAGCAAATTTCTAAGGTTTTTTAAAATGCTAATTCCTAACTAAAACGTACCTGTAACCTTTGTTTTTTTCAGTGAATTTCTATGGTTTTTGAACGAGTAGTCACATTTGCAGAGTGGTGGAGAAAGAGGGCTGGGTCTCCACCCAGCTCTCAGGAAAGCCGATGTGTTGGATTTACAGGAGGTACCACGAGGCCTTCTTGGCCCCCAAGGTCCCTCAGGAGTAAAGTGGACTTCATGCCCTAACCAGTAGTGCACCATGAGCCACGTTTGCAGAGTGGTGGAGAAAGGGGGCATTGTCTCCAAAGACCATTTAGCAATCCCACTGTGTGGGACTTACTGGAGGTAACAGGAGGGATAGTTGGCCTCCAAACTTGTCCTTGGGGGCCAATTACCCCTACTGTTACCTCCAGTAAGTCCCACACGGCGGGACTGCTGAGACCTGTTAGGAGGCCACGCCCCCTTTCTTTACCACTCAGCAAGCACGTCGCCTGGCGCACTACTATCAGGGTGATGAAGTCTCCTTGGCTATTGCAGGTCCTTGGGCGCCAACTAGCCCTCCTGTTACTTCCAGCAAGCCCCACACAGTGGGTTTGCTGAGAGATTTTTGGTGGCCATGCTCTCTTTCTCCACCACTCTGCAAACGCGCCTCCTGGTGCACCACTAGTTGGGGTATGAAGTCCAGTTGGCTCCCAGCTAGCCCTCCTATTACCTCCAGTAAGACCCACACAGCAAGATTGCTGAGAGGTCGTTGGAGGCCATGCCCCCTTTTTTAAACACTGTTAGAAATGGGATCTCTGGTTGGCTAAGGCTTGCCCCAAAGCTAGGCAGAGACCGCCACTCTGGTCAGTGTGAGGGAGTTACACGCCAAAGATAACCCCTGCTCACTCCCTTGGTAGCTTGGCACGAGCAGTCAGGCTTATCCCAGAGGCCATGTGTAAAGCATTTGCGCACGCACACAGCAACAACAACCCAGGCCCACTACAAAAGGAACTCCACACAAGGTTATATCAAAAATATTCTTTGTATTCTCATAACACATTAGAATAGTAAACACATATGATACATGGTGCCACCTGGCACTAGGTCATATCTACAAGGGATTATATACACCTGACAGGGCCCACTAGAACACTGTCAGAACCATCACAGAGTGAACTTAGTAAAAGTAAAACATATCATAAACATACAACCAGTAACCACTGGTAATCACTGTAGTTAGCATCAGCATGTAACATAAACTACATCAGGCACAGTATCACCTTAGGTGCGAATTACATTCTGCGCCGACCTCACCAGCTTAACCACAATATGCATTGATCTCACAAGTCTAAACGCATTAGACCCTAACCTCATAAGCATAACTCACATATGGGGCATAAATCTCACAGTGGAACATAATCTCACTAGCATAAACCATGATATGCAAAGCAACCTCATAATCGTAAGAACCACATTTAGAGGTATAAAACAGGGTGCGTAAATTATACTACATGAATCACATTTAGTAGCACCACATAAATCACATTTAGCACATAGTCTCCTAAAAAGACCATAGTAGACATAAATCACATTAGCGCCTGGCGCCCTTCAAACCTCCCAGTCCCCCTGGCCAACTGGCTATCTCCAAAGGGGCTCAATCACCCTGTGTCCAGAATTTCAGGGCTGCTGCCTAGCAGCTGAATCCAATTGCGCCACTGCGCAAACCTAAACATAGCAGCTTGCACTAAGTGTTGCGCAGCTGGGAAAAGATATGGGGCCACGGAGGGCATCTCACTCCTGACTTCAAAAGACATGCCCCCCAAAGCACCGTGGCCTAAATGATGCAGCTGCCCACTACTTGCTGCGCAGCTGGGCATGCAAAACCTGGGCCTGAGCACTCACTGTCCCCTCTAAACAAATATGCAAAGCGTAGCAGCTGCCCTCTACGTTTGGATGGCCCGCTCACATCAGGCAGGCAGACACACAGTCCACAGAAATGCCCACTTCTAAAAGTGGCATTTCTCCACCAGTCACCATATATCTTCGCACACCATTGCACAGCATTTATCCTCACAAGTTCATACATACTAAACTCGCCCCTGCACTCCTCTCATACCAGGAATTTTCATGGACACACATTTCCCCCATGCATTCCTATGCGAGGGCCGGCCAATTTCACCAAACGCACTCAGAGCGCGTACGCACTTTACACTGGGCCTCAGGGCTAAAGTGCCCAGAGGCCTAAAATCACTACCACCATGTCAGAGCTTAAGGCAAAAAGTTCAGGGGTGAACCTGCCAAAAAGGGCCAAGTCCAACAACCACTCTGCGAACACACCTCCTGGTGCACTACTCATTGGGGGAAGAATCCCACTTTAGTCCTGAAGCAGTCTGGGGGCAAGGGGACCTCATCCACCCACCAGCAGTGTGCTGAGAGGCATATTTGCAGAATGGGTGAGAAAGGGGGCATGACATACAACCACCTCCTAGCAATCCCACTGTGTGGGGCTTACTGGAGGTAACAGGATGTCTTGTTGGGATCACTGAAATAATATCGAGGGACAAAATATCGACTTGCAAAAATATCGTGGAAAAAATATCGACAGACAAAATATCGAGTTTGTATCTACAAACAGGTAAGTACAAAAATATCGAGTAGTAAATATAGTTTACATAAATATAGTTTTAAAAAATATCGACTTTATTAAAAACAGTGTTAAATTAAATTAATATTAAAATTTAATTACTAACATATACTTAAAAATACTTAATTTAACTTATAATAATTAAATAATAAATAAAATTAATAAAATACATTTTTACAATCATATTTGTTAAAACATATATATATTAACATACTATAATTAAATAGGATACTATTATATTACCGTACAATAGCAGAAGTGTAAAAAATACTATTCCCACTCCAAAGAGTGCAAGCGTAGGGAAAGCATTGGATAGCGTAGGGGTTAAAATTACTATTCCCACTCCAGTGGGTGCAACAGTAGGGAAAGCGTTGGATAGCGTAGGGGTAAAAATTACTATTCCCACTCCAGTGGGTGCAACAGTAGGGAAAGTGTTGGATAGCGTAGGGGTTAAAATTACTATTCCCACTCCAGTGGGTGCAACAGTAGGGAAAATTTTGGATAGCGTAGGGGTTAAAATTACTATTCCCACTCCATTGGGTGCAACAGTAGGGAAAGTGTTGGATAGCGTAGGGGTTAAAATTACTATTCCCACTCCAGTGGGTGCAACAGTAGGGAAAGCGTTGGATAGCGTAGGGGTTAAAATTACTATTCCCACTCCAGAGAGTGCAACAGTAGGGAAAGCGTTGGATAGCGTAGGGGTAAAAATTACTATTCCCACTCCAGAGAGTGCAACAGTAGGGAAAGCTTTGGATAGCGTAGGGGTTAAAATTACTATTCCCACTCCAGTGGGTGCAACAGTAGGGAAAAAGTTGGATACCGTAGGGGTTAAAATTACTATTCCCACTCCAGTGGATGCAACAGTAGGGAAAGCGTTGGATAGCGTAGGGGTTAAAATTACTATTCCCACTCCAGTGGGTGCAATAGTAGGGAAAGTGTTGGATAGCGTAGGGGTTAAAATTACTATTCCCACTCCAGTGGGTGCAACAGTAGGGAAAAAGTTGGATAGCGTAGGGGTTAAAATTACTATTCCCACTCCAGTGGGTGCAACAGTAGGGAAAGCGTTGGATAGCGTAGGGGTTAAAATGAGTATTCCCACTCCAGTGGGTGCAATAGTAGGGAAAGTGTTGGATAGCGTAGGGGTTAAAATTACTATTCCCACTCCAGTGGGTGCAACAGTAGGGAAAAAGTTGGATAGCGTAGGGGTTAAAATTACTCTTCCCACTCCAGAGAATAGAACTTTAGGGAAAGTAAATACTTCATAAATAAATATAAAATGTATTATAGAATATCTATTAATAATTATTTAAAAATAAATATTATTTGTATAAAATTTAATAATTAATATATATAATTTACTAATTAACAATAATTAATTCTAATGATCACCTATTAATACTAATCAATAAAAATATTTACTATTAATTATTTTATAATGAAATTTTTTTAACAATTATTTGAAATTAAATAAATATTAATAAATGTAATTAATTAATTATTTATTATTTAATCACTTCCCACCCAATTCCCCTATATACTCACAACCCGCTACAAAAATGATTTAGTGAAATTTACATAATTACCAATTATTCAATTAATTATAATTAATTACCAATTAAAATTTAATTAATTAACTATTATAAATTAATTAACTATTAATTTAAATTTACTATCAATAAATAAATTTACATATTTAATTAATTATAATTAAAATACTTCCCACCCTATTCCCCTATAAACCCACAACCCGCTACAGAATTAAATTACGCAATAATTATAACAACACAAATCATTAATAAAAATTAACGATAACATAAATACACACTTTTCACACATATTATACCATAAAAATACACTATAAAAAATGTAATATTATTAAAAAATCGATATTTTTTACTATCTATATTTTTAACAGTCGATATTATATCACTTACCTTAAAATCGATATTTTGGTCATCTATATTCTGTCCTGTCGATATTTTGTCCAGTCTATATTTAAAAGTCGATATTATGTCTAGTCGATATTTTTGAGTCGATATTATGTCTGTGCACCGTCTTGTTGGTCCCTAAGGACCCTCAGTAGCCTAGGGTGCTTCATCCCCCGGCAAGGAGTGTGCCAAGTGGCTTATTTCCAGAATAGTGGAGAAAGGGGCTGAGGCCTCCGTGTGGCCACCTTTCCAGGACATTAGGGCCCTGGGGATGGCATCACCTGGAGCTTGACCCTTTTTAAATTTTTTTATTTAAAAAATGAGAGGGGAGGCTGCGCACTCCCCATCCTGGGCCATTTTCAGCCCCAGGGACCCCATACCCCGGGGCCTGCACTTTTTTATTATTCATTTTTTTATTTTAAAAAGGAAGGGTTCTGTGCCATTTATAAAAAAAACAATTTTAAATAATATGGGAGGGGGCCATGTGACTCCTCTTGCGGGCCAATTTCTGTCCCGTGGAATTCATCCCCTGGGGCCCGGCCTTTTCTTTAAAAAAAAAATTATATAAAGGGAGGGGGCATGCAGCTCCACCCCCAGGCCATTTTTGACCCTGGCTACCCTGTCACCGGGGCCCGGCCAGTAGTTCCCAGCCCAGGGCACTCACATTTTCCACTTTGGGGACCGTGGGGGGAACCTCAAGTCCCCCTTGTTCCCTGCCGGCTCCCCGCCTCCTGCGAGAGCCAGCATTGCTTTGGGACTTTAGGGAACCCCCTGGATCTCCAAGCAATGTCTCTTTCCCTGCTCGCTTTACAGCTTTTAGAAAGCAAAAGCCAAGCCACAACAAACTGCAATATCTCGGGGTGGGCACCCTGGGAAATTGCTGGAGCTGGCCCTTGGGGGGTGGTGGTCCCCATGGCCATCTAGGACTTCTGGGGGGGGGGCACACTCTTTTGTGAATTAAGCCCCAGGGAGATGGTGGTTCGCAGGGCCGCAACGGACACCCTTAATTATTGTATTTGTGCCTCGGGGAGGTGGCAATGTAATTGTATTTATATATCGCTTATTAACCCTGACAAGGCGTTGAAGCACGTTTTGGCAGGTATTACTCTACTCCAGAACTCAAAGGTTAAATAATGGTGAATTAGTAGGGAGAAATATAAATTGTTATTGGTAATGGTGGGAGTGGTAGACATTTGAGTCTGTTAGTTGGATGAATAGGATAGAGGAGGGAAGAGTTTGGAGAGCAATATTTATATTAATATACACTCAATGAAAAGAACAAGGGTAAAGTAATGTTATAGGTAGATGAATATTTCTCTGGCAACATTAAAGTATTGAGCTAAAACAAAAATGATGGAAATTCAACCGAGCTAACTATAACTTGAACCTCCGCCACACACTGCTTATGACCTCACATATGACATCACGCATGACATTTTCAATGACATCATTAATGATATCTCTAATGACCTCTCAAATGACATCACCCAAGCTTCTTTTGTACACATTACTCTGTAAACTAGTATGGCATTAGGGGCCTGAAAGCAAATACAAAATAGCTCAGTATAATTTGTAGCATCATTAATACCATCACAGATAGAAGTCCCTTAGGTGTAGCAAGTGTGTGTTATGTGCAACATTGACCCTATACCATACACTTAACGGGTATCCTAGTTCACATTAACAATCAACTACAGATAGATCTCTACTGCACATGGTTTTCATTCTATATACAACTGTTCAGAGAAACCCAAGATCCTCCAGATACTCAATTTACGTTTCATAACTAATGACCTACTATGAAAAGCCTTTATCTATATCAAACCCTTCACAGACACCGAACCTACTTAAGAAATTAAGTGGAGTCAAAAAGTGGGTACTGTAAACAGTGTTTACTCTATGGAGAGAGTTTACTCTGTACCACACTGTTTGCAGACAGTAAAACTCTCATGAGAAATACACCACAGAGTATTTAAAAGTATCTACAAAGAACAGTATACACTTTATGTAACACTTGTCCAAAAAAACACTATTCTCTGAAAATAGCCAAAGTCTGAAAGTGCTAAAGATCATGCTACCTGTAGGCTTTATACTGTTTTAAAATGTCTACAGATAACCCATCTTCTGAAGCAAAAGAAGCACACGTACATAGGTTAGGACCTGATGCACACAGTCTTCATATTATGCAGAAATTGTCAATGTGAGACAATTCTGTCTATTAACTCAAGGCTGCTTACAATACTTAATATATTTGCTCTGTTGGAAACTTTTTCTGCAGATCCAAAAACCTTTTGTGGAAGATATTGGACACACGTCCTCAGCTATCATCTGCGCACAGAGTTACTCTCAATATGAAGATTTATATTGTGTTCATTACCTCCATACACCTATGATCCATTAGTAGTACATGTGTTTTGTAAAAACTAACACACATTAGGCGGACACAGGCAGTGCAAAATTAGGTGGAGAAGTAATATGGTAATTACCCACCACTATAAAAACTATAAACTAAACTAGCACACTCGTTGGATGATGTCATCAATGATGAAATCAATGATGTAATTTTATATGCCATCAGTGATAACATAAATGATGGTATAGAATATGTCATGAGTGATGTAATATTTTGGGCCATAAGCCGCGCATGGTGGGGGCACAAGTTATAGTTAGCTCTGCTAACTGTAAATGGTGAATTTCTGTGTTTTTTTAGTTAAAAACATTAATGTTGTCACTGACATATTCACCTAACTATAACAGTGCTATAACTCTTGCTTTTTTCGTTGAATTTCTAGGATTATTTTTTAGGTGACGTAAAATGTTATTGCCTTTGGCCATGCCCGGAGAGGGGTTGTCCGCAAGTTCTGTCACTACAGAAGAGATTGTGCTCGAATAAATCAATGCATTCACCTCCATCAAGGATTTTAGATCGTTTTTCAATTTGCAATTGTGAAGAAAACACTGTCCATCTGCATGGAAAATGGCGGGAACACCGTTGCATACTACTAAAGAGGAAGGGGTGGCACCAAACATGCAGGGCTTGTAGGTGACTTGGCGCGTTTGCATACTCAGCAGCAATTAAAAGGGAGAAAGGTGGACTCTAATTTCAGACCAGGAAACAATGAAGAACCAACTCATCTTGGACAGTTACTACAGAAGAGTTTGCAATCCAATAAATCAGGAATGTATTCACCTCCATCAAGTATTTCCGATCATTTTGCAACGTGCAATTGTAAAGAAAACACACTGTCCATCAGCCTGAAAAAATGGCAGAACACCATTCCATACTACTAACGTAGAAGGGACAGGCCCAAGCGGGCAGAGCTTTTAGGTGATTTTGGGCCTTTACGAACTCAGCAGAAATTAAATGTGAGAACCGTGGACTGTATGTTTTTTTAAAGAGAAGGAAGAGCTGCGGGTCCCCCTCCCTGAGCCTCATTAGGCCCTTGGGACCCCATTCCCCAGGGTAAGGGGCCATGTGGACCCACTCCTTGAGCCTTATGAGCCCCTGGAGACCCCCATCTCCCAGGGCCTCTTTATTAAAAAGGGGAGGGGAGCCATGTGGCCCTCTCCCCAAGCCTCATTAGGCCATATGGCCCACATCCTCCTGGGCCCATTGTATTTTAAACGAGCGGGCCACATAGCTCCCCTCCCAAAGCCTTATTTGGACCTGGGTACCCCACCCCCCATGGATTTTTCTTTTTAAAGATGAAGAAGTCTATGTGGCCCACTTCCCCAAAACTCATTAGGCCTTCTGGACCTCATTCCCAGGACCCCTATGTATTTTCAAGCTTAGAGGTGTCAAGTGGCTCCCCTCCCTGAGCCTTGTGAGGCCCTGGGTACCCCATCCCCCAGGGCTGTTTTGTTTTTAAAAGGGAGGGGGGCCGCATGGCCCCCTTTCTGAGCCCATTTTGGTTCTGGTGACTCCATCCCCGGGGCCCAATGTATTAATTAAGGGGAGGGGGTCCAAGCAGCCCCCCGCGAGCCTCAAAAAGGCTCTGGGGAATACAATTCCCCAGGGCAATGTTTTTTTAAAGGGAAGAGGTCTGTGCTGCCCCCTCCCTGAGCCTTTTTTGGCCCTGGGGAACCCATCTTTTGGTGACTCTCATTATAAGAGGTGAGTCGACTGGTTGCCAGCCAGGGCACCCACTATCCACACATTGTGGGCAGCAGAGGGAGACCCCGGGCCCCCAAGCTCCAGCAAGATCTCTGGATGCTGAGGGAGCCAGCATTGCTCCTGCCCATGGGACACAGCTATTTTTGCTGGTCCCTGTGGGCGGGAGCAAGATCTTGATCTGTTTTCCTGCACTGTCAACAACCAGCTCGCCGCCTTCCTCGAAGCCAACAAATCACTCGACTCCTCACAGTCCGGCTTCCGAGCCAAACACAGCACTGAGACCGCCCTCATCGCAGCAACAGACGACATTCGAACTCTACTGGACAATGGAGACACAGTCGCCCTCATCCTCTTCGACCTCTCTGCAGCCTTCGACACAGTCTGCCACAGCACCCTTTTACAACGCCTCAGAAACATCGGAATCCAAGGAAAGGCACTGGAATGGATCACCTCGTTCCTCACCGGAAGAACGCAGAGAGTCCGCCTCCCACCATTCAAGTCCGAGGCCTCAGAAATCATCTGCGGCGTACCACAAGGATCCTCACTCAGCCCCACCCTCTTCAACGTATACATGAGCCCCCTCGCGGCCATCGCCCGCCAACACAACCTCAACATCATCTCTTACGCGGATGACACTCAACTGATCCTATCTCTCACCAAGGACCCCAGCACCGCCAAAACGAACCTACACGAGGGAATGAAAGAAGTCGCCGAATGGATGAAACAAAGCCGTCTGAAACTGAACTCAGACAAAACAGAAGTCCTCATCCTAGGTAAATCCCCCTCTGCATGGGACGACTCTTGGTGGCCGGAAGCCCTCGGAAAAGCACCCACCCCGACAGACCACGCACGGAACCTAGGCGTCATCCTGGACTCTTCACTCTCAATGAACAGACAAGTCAGCGCCGTATCCTCTTCATGCTTTAACATTCTTCGCATGCTCAGAAAAACATTTCGCTGGATCCCCTCCGAAACAAGGAAAACAGTCACCCACGCTCTGGTCACGAGCCGACTGGACTATGGAAACACCCTCTACGCAGGTACTACCGCAAAACTCCAGAAGAAACTACAACGAATCCAAAACGCCTCAGCCAGGCTCATATTAGACATCCCACGCAACGAACACATCTCTGGTCACCTTAAAGACCTCCACTGGCTACCCGTCAATAAGAGGATTACTTTCCGACTGCTTACCCACGCACACAAATCACTCTACGACATCGGACCAGAGTGCCTCAACTCTCGACTGTCCTTTTACACCCCCTATCGCCAACTTCGCTCTTCCAGCCAAGCCTTCGCCACTGTACCTCGCATCAACAAGACCACCATGGGAGGCAGATCCTTCTCTTACCTGGCTGCCAAGACATGGAACTCACTCCCCGCTTACCTTCGCCTCACCCAAAATCACCTAGCGTTCAGAAAGCAGCTTAAAACGTGGATATTTGACAAATAATACTTCTCCCCTTCCTAAGCGCCTTGAAACCCTCTGGGTATGTAGTGCGCTATATAAATGTTATGACTTGACTTGACTCAAAGTGACAACAAACTCCAACAAGCTATGTGGAGTTTCACGAGTGGCAGAATGTGTTACCGGGTGCCATTTGTGCTGATTATTAGCACCGGGTGTTTGTTCGGTGCTGTAAAATCAGTGCAAATGGCATCACACAGCGCAAGAGGGAGCAGCCTATTTCTGCTGCTCGAGTAGAAATGCTACTCGGGCGGCAGCTTCCTCAACGCGAAAGTAAGGTTTATTAACGCAAGAGGTTGCGACCTTCTGCAACTGCCCATGTTGAGAAATCTCGCTGGGAAGCAGCTTAGCATTGGATTTTCATTTCTCGCGCTTGCCAACTTACCATTGGCGAGCATGAGTGGTGATTACGGCAATGGATTATGGCAATACCCACCTCTAACAGATATAATGCTGTGATAGTTGTATAGAAAATACACCAACGCAGCACCAAGCCAACTGTCTAAAAGCATAGGCCACAATCCGAACCTGTTAAAGTAATTTAATGCACTCAATTGGTCCATGAAGGCCAGATACAAAGGGCTGAGCTTAACAATAACATATTCTCCAATGATGAGATGGAGATTCAATCATTGCTCAATGGTACTTCTCTGAATCTATATTGACAGGAACTAAGGATATTACTGTCTTTGAACATACCCCTATTTTGTTAAAAGTTACTCTATCTAAAATTTGGCTGATGAGTCAATAAAATTGGTTTATTAAAATGAGGGTCCGACTAATACCCTTTTTAAAAATCGAAAGAAAGAAGTTGAGTATGAAAGTGGAAGGTTTGTGGGATTCAGTTTAATAAAAAAGATTTTCAAGGAGAGGGTCCACAGATCATTGTTACATTTTAGTAGATCAATAGGAATTGGCATCTGCTCCTGGTGTCCTGTCTGAAAGACATTGCTTCAGAGCATCAACAACCTCTCCTAATTTGATTTTAAATTGGGGACTCCATACATTGAGATTATAACTCAGGATATTACGCATGGAATGAGCCATCGCATGATAAACGTTTGAAAAATGGGAAAAAAAAATGTTCAGCAGTTATATGTGAAATGTCTATGGAAAAAGCATTATCCCCACATTGGATCTTGTGAAAAGTGTGTCAAAATGTCTTCTGGCATTTGTTCTTCTTGGCCTCTATAAGGCGGTGGACATTGGTTGGCTTGATCACATTTTTCCTGGCTCTATAGCTTGTTTATAAAAGAGTCTGAAGTGAATCACCTCTACTTTGTTCTTTATTAGAACATTGGAATGTTGAAAGTTCAGTTGAAGACAATGGAGTGCTCTAGACTTCTAATGGTCGATAGAATCCAGGAACATCAATATTCCAATGTTTGTTCACAACAACAACTGACTTCTCTCTTATTCTTGGTAAAGGGGATATCAGTGATGGCCCTAACTTTCTCTGCTTGAGGCTCGATAAGCCCATTCCCAGGAATTTCACCTTACTGTAGTCAACTCAGGATTGTCTTGCGTTAACATGTAGATTGGCTTTTTCTAACTCCTTGAGAACTGCATTGAGGTGTAGTAGGTGCTCTTCCCAGGTATTTCTAAAAATGACTATGTCATCTAGGTAAGCGGAGGAGTACCCCAGATAGTTCTTCAGAAAGAGATTCATTAACTTCTGAAAGGTTGCTCCATGCAACCCAAAGGGTAGGACAGTAAATTGAAATAAACCATAGGTGGTGGAAAAGACCATTTTTTCACAGTCCTATGGTCTGAGGGGTACCTGCCTGTAACCTTTTGTAAGATCAATGGTGGTAATAAACTGTGCTTCCTCTAGTTTCTCTAATAATTTCTCTATTTTGGGCTAACGGGCACCCTTTGAATTATGAATGTTGTTGACTGCTCTGAAGTCAATGTAAAAGCGAATGCTTCCATCGTGTTTAGGAACCAGTACAATTGGTGAAGATCATTTGCTTGTAGAAGGTTATATATAACCCTGGCGTAGTTCGCGTAATAGCGCTACGCGTAGCTATGCAAAGTGCATTCCGGCCACCCGAAGTGAAGCAATCCAGAATTAAGTGGAACAGATGTCAAGAATAGGTGTTATAAAACTAACCCTGGGCAAAGCACTAAGCTACGCTTGCGTAATTTGCGAATTTTGCGCTACTTCGCACTACAGGAACTGCACGTAGCACAGTGCAAACACGCGTAGCATAGCGTACTGAAGCAGTCATTTTTTGCTTGCTGTGTTGCTGTCTTCATCAACACCTAAGCGATCCAAAACTATTTTCTTGATTTCATTATACAGGGTATCTCCCTTGGCATTGGTAATCTGACATGCGGTTTGTGCTTCTCCTGTTAACAGAGGGGCTAAATAAAAGAGCCATAATTCAATGGGCCAAGCACAGGCACGAGCTGCTCTTTAATCCATTGGGATCATCTCCCGGGGTCAGGTATTGGAGGGAGATGGTAAGTCCGACCAAAGTTCCTCTACCCTGGGCAATCCCTGTTGTTAGCTGAAGCTGGTTTTCTGACACTTTACATAAGTGTTCCGCATATGTTTTAGTGTATCCCAGAAGACCCCTTGGTTGTTTTTTTCGCTTGAGATATTGCGTTCCAAAGTCTACTCAAATTTACACTGTCATTCTGTAAGTTGTTGTAGTACATTCTCTATCTTATATCAGATAAAATCTGCCTACATTCACCATCATGTGTCGCTTAGCATGCAAGACAGGTTACTCTTTTGGGTTGCTTGATAATGGTAATTTCATTTCCATACTTAAAGATACAAAGTTCTTGACATAGGATGTTGGTTCTCCTCTCCTCTCTTCTCACAGGTTGGACCTGAATTCATCCTGCCGACACCCTCGAGGAAAGGAGAAAACACAGTTAACTTCTCATTCCTTTGTCCAAAAAAACTATTTTCTCGCTATTGTCTGTTATCTATGTTTTCTTTAGTTTTTATGCTGCTTTGTCTTAGTTTTTCCAAGAGGGTAGGGGAGTCCCCTCTTTCGCGTGTTTCTCCTTGTTGTAGTCAAAAAGGTTTAATATTGAAGGGGAGCACAAATTAAAGAAGTCCCTTCCTTTGCGGTAACAGAACAAGCATATTATAGGATAAAAACAAAAATAAAAAAATCTTCCTCCTTAGTAGTAGTGTTTAAATCAGGGGTCTACAACCCTTTCTGTAGTGAGAGCTAATTCTGCTCAAGGAAAGTCCTGCCGAGCTACTAGCATATTTTGTCACTGTAAAATGCTGATGATCTGTATTACCATTACACTGTGACCTCCCTAAGCACGATTATCAGTAGTAACCACCCAAACATTCCAGGTGAAGTTATCAGCAGAATGCTAGGGAAACGTTTATCAATATTAAATGCTTGTAATGAAGTAAAATTCAAATCATCACATGCTGTGCGCCACAAAGGGTATTACCACAGCAGTAAGTCTCCCCAACTCAAACTGAATTATCATTCAGCTAACAACTTTAAATGTGTTTTAGAATTGCAATAATTTGTCTTCATTAGGATACTAGTTTTTGAAATTACACATATTTTTCTATCAAAATCACTTTCCACTTTGAACAATCAAACTCAATTTTCCAGAAGAAAAACCTTTCTGAAAAAAACATGTTTTACCTTTAAAAATCAAATCAGTTTTCCTTGTTAGAAAATAAACAGTTGCAAAACATCAGCTTTTCGTTTTCATTGAGTACTGCCATGTAAAAATGCCTCATATGGACAAATTCCGCTTCAAATACATAGGTATTGGAATCATAGGCCATGCTTGCTCACCATAACACTACGAATGCCTCTGTTATGCTAATAATGCCCATCATTAAACCAGGGCTACCACTGTGCCACAGCTGGATGCCCAACATATATTAGTTATGACCATTATTATGGGAGAAGCAGTTGCCACTCTGTCAGGAAGGGCTAAAAGCAGGCCAGTCATGCTCTTTATATGCCAGTGAGGTAGCAGGTATGTAATTACTAGACTTGTATGCCCAAAATAGTCAAGGACGAAAATGTTATGGCTATGGCACAATTATACCATGAATGGGCTCAATTGCGTCAGAGATAATACTCTTTTGATGGGGACCAGCATACATATTTGGGAGTCCTTGACACTAGGAGTAGTTTAAAGGAATCAACAATGTTGAATAGGGAAGGACATAATGTCACACACCCATACAAAATTGAATGTGAGGCATCTAACTTTCTCCGCCCTGGATGCATACTTTCTCCTGCTCAGCTCTTTGATTGATCATGCTCCCAACTAACACATTTTCACTCTAGTTCTTGCAGTCACACACTTTGGTGGGTCAGCCCTTGTTACTGCTGATACTATTCTTTAATCTTGCACAGGGTGCAACTGATAGAGCAGGGTGTATATAACATGGCCAATCTACTTCTTAGGTAGATTTAAAGTGGATAAAGACGGTTCATGTGACGCCGTAGCCTCCGCATGCTTCAACGCCCTCCGCGCTCAAATGTATCACCCCCCCGAATCCAGGAAGACCGTCACCCACGTATTCATAAACAGCAGGCTGGACTATGGGAATGCCCTCTACGCCGGAATCAACAAATCTCTACTCCACACACTCCAGACCGTCCAGAACGACGCAGCCAGACCCATCCTCAGCATCCCACGACAAGACCACATCCCCCAGCACCTACGAGTCCTCCACTGGCTCCCGTCGAAAAAAGAGTGACCTTCAAGCTGCTCACACACACCTTCAAAGACCTCCACAACACCAGACCCAATTAAGCATGGGCGAATTTTGCGAATCTCGCGTTCGCGAATTTTGCGGATTTGCGAACTCGCAATCCGCAAAATCCGCGAATTCTCGCGAATTTGCGGGTTTTTTTTTTTGTGTTTGCGCGGATTTCTGCCAGTTCGCGAGGGTTTTGTACACTTTCGCAAATTGCGAACTTACCTGTCGGGTCGCAAGTTTCGCGAACTTGTTGTTTCTACGTGTCCAGCCTGTTTGGGACACTCTTCTTCATCACTGCCACTCTCTGTCACCACTGCCACTCTCTGACTATTCATGCCACCCTCTGGCCCACCCATGCCACCCTCTGTTTCATCACAGCACCCTCTGGTTGTCCAGTCAGTGTACATTATTGTGGCAACGCAAGCACACCTTCCCTGCCTCAAGTGACCTGAATTAATTTGGGGCTGATTAATGTGTCACAGAATATTTTTTTAGCTGGCACCTGCTTCCTTAGTGCTTCCTGATTAGTGATCTTTTGCACTTGCTAAGTGCTTTCATTGTTGCAAAATTAGTTACAACACCTGCCCTGCCCCAACTGACAATAATGAATTAGGGGCTGATTAATGGATTTGAACTTCCAGCCTGGCTCCTGCTTGTCTCCCTTATCTGTAATTCAGGACCTTTGTGGCATATGTGTAACTATTCTGAGGTTCAGAGCAGGGTCACATAATAGTTGCAACTGGCAACTGAACTCTGGAGGGGCCCCTCAGGAAGCACTACAGGAAATGGCTACTAATGATGAGCCTGAACTTTTGAACCTGGTAAGTAGTTTCAGTTTTGCTAAGATCGTATTTCTGCAATTTTGCACTTATTCGCGGGGCGCGAAGTTGTACTGGGAAGCCGCGAACTCACGCGAACAGTGCGAGCAGTGCGAGCAAAATCCGCTGCTAGCGGATTTGCGGATTTTGCGGGAGATTCGCAAATCTCGCGGATTGCGAATTTATCGAAAATCCGCAAAATCCGCGAGCGAAACGGATTTTCCGCCCATGCTTAGACCCAATACCTCAACGAAATATTCTCCTTCTACGCACCCAAAAGAAACCTCCGCTCAGCTGATCAGGCCTTGGCCGAAATCCCCCGCATCCACAAAGCCAGAACAGGAGGCAGATCCTTCTCCTACACTGCGACCAAGACCTGGAACAAACTCCCCCTCAGAATCAGAAGAACTCCACACTGCAAGCATTCAGGAAGATCCTCAAGACCTGTCTTTTCGAATGACCGGAGCTGCCCACAGCCCACAGCCCCCACCCCAACACCCTCCAGCAAATTAAGACCCTCACAGGTGAATAGTGCGCTCTATAAATCGCTGAATGATTGATTGATTGATTGATTGATTGATTGATAGGCCAACACAGTGTGTGTTTGAGTGTTATCAACAGGCCCTGCCATTGTTTTGGCTGTTTGTAACTCTTATGGGTAATGAAACGAGCAGTGCTACCATCTTTAATATACACAGAATCTCTGAGATCGGCTTGGTGTGGCTTCACCTCTGGGAGCTACTTTAAGGGTGCCGGTGAGCTACCAGTAGCTCCCGAGCTACTGGTTGGAGGCCCCTGGTTTAAATGCACAATAATAATCGGAGCGTATCTTTATAGTGGCTCCTAACCTGATAAACTCCTTCCTTAAGGCCAACCCGGGATGCTCTCAGCTAACGTAGGCCCCAACCCGTCCTACCTATTGCTCCATCCTACCTCCACTGCCAAAACCGTAACCGGTCACACACCTGTGTCAGCCATGCTTATTCAGGAGCGGGGCGAAGCATCCTGCCAGCGGGTGTCTTGATCCTGAAGATTGCTCCAAGTGTCGTCCTCTGGATACTGCCGCCAGAGTCTAACAGCGGGTCCTTGCCTGCTTTGCACAGCATCATGGGGATCTGTGGGGTTTGTTCTCCCTCTTTCAGCATTTTCCAACGCTGATTCGGATTCCGTGCCAGGTGAAGTCTCCTTCTCCTTCTTGGTCGACATCCCAAGTCTGTCTGTAATTCCTTTTATACAAAGCAAACACAGGGACATGATGGACGGAGGGCTGAAACTTTTCAGACACTCACCCCAGTCACAGATCTAGGTTGAATCCATCATCAGTCTTTAGCTCACTTCGCCACCCCAGTTCAGACCAGCTATATGCAAATTAGTCTTGACCCTGTGCCTTATGGAAACAGTCCAGTCTGAACTGCCAAGCCAGGTCTACCCTGGACCAGAAACGAGCATCCTGGGACTTTTTTCAGAGTAGCACCCCTCATCAACCAGGCTAGCTTGAATCCAGTGGCAAAGTGAGCAAGGGACCCATTTCTGGGCATACCCTGCCAGTTTAGGGAGAACAAAGCAAACACAAGAAGATGATGGAGGAAGCGCTAAAACTTTTCAGACACTCAGCCCCAGTCACAAATCTGGGTTGAATCCATCATCGTTCTTTAGCTCACTTCGCCACCCCAGTTTAGACCCTGCCAACTTAGGGTGAACAAAGCAAATACAAGGAGATAATTCCTGTTATGCCCGTTGGGGTTGCCTGTCCTTTGTTCTTGCATCCAGTGGAGCTGCTTCCTGCAAAATGAAAATGGTTTCTGTTCTTTCTTTTTCAGGTGCAGTGCGGGACGCGGTGCCGGTCATGGACCAGTGGTGCAGTCCAGGTGAGCAGTGGTGGCTGCAAGCTATGGTCAGTGGTAGGGCAGGCAAATGGGTGAATGTACGGGCAAAACTAAATTCATGCAGACATGCATTACATTATCATTCTAAAGTTAAAATGTTTAACTTTAAAGTGGTAATGTAATGCAGGTCGGCGATTTAGGGAATTCATACACAAACAAAATACATTTTTAAAAAAGAAAAGAGGTAACTTACCTGTTTGCACATCCTTGCTCCGGTCCCGATCTTCTTCTCTCTTCCAGCATTGACACAGCCAACTCACCTAACCAATCCTGGCCCTGCTCTCATGCTGTTAACCAGCATGAGAGCAGCGCCAGGATTGGATTGAGCGAGCTGGCTGGATGCTCCATCAGGCCCTGGAGGCCTGTGCTTGGTCTCCAACCAGCTGACTAACACAACTGGGTGGAGAGCTTCACAGTGTGCATGTCACTTTGGTGGGTGCAAGGCAGCCGGCCAAAGTGGCATGCTTACTTTGAAGTGTCTGGCCAGCCACTGCTCCGGTCCTCTGCTACCAATCGACAGCAAAGGACAAGAAAACCCACCCTGCACGTTTCTTGGCTAAAGGCAGACTGGCTGCTGCAGTGCGCACAAAGGTAAAAAATAAAATGGCAATGAAATCTTTTGAAGAAATGACAGCTGCAGGTAAGTCTATCCCAGTCTCAACCCCTTCATCCTGACACTTGCGTAAGAAAATTAAATATTGTAACTATTGATCGAGCAGAATGTAATATTTTTTCTATAAAAGATATCTAACACTTGTCCGAACACCAAATTGGCAACATATTCACCAGCTATTTTGGGGCTGCTGCATAACCTCCTCCACCCCTACTTCAGGCTGTGAGGGGGGCTTTCTTATTTTCACTTTCAAATGCACTCAAAACGAAGACCTGATTTAAAGAGCCATCAGCCCTTCTTTCATCCTGGCTGGGAGCTATCTGGAGCCTAACACCTAGATGCAGAAGGGAAACAACCTAGACAGCTTCTGATCACTTCACAAGTACTGAAGCAAATCTAAAAATTAGAGGAACATTTATAACTTTGTAGAACCCTTGTGTGTAACAAATAGGCATGCCTTGTAAAATGTCAGATGTATCAGTCTGTAGGAGTAATTACACAAATATTGATAGACTTACTAATTGATTTAATGTATTTATTTAGCAGTGCTACTTATCCCAATGTAGGGTGTCAGAGCGCATAACATTACACACATACACACATACATTTCCCATCACACAGACACAGTCAAAATTGCAAGAGAATAAACCAATGAAAAGGAAATGTTTCATAAGACAATGAGGTTTACAAGGTGTAGGAGGCACAACGTGTCCTTAAATGTAGGCATTATGTTAAGAAAGCTTGGTAGGGAGAAACACAGTCAAAATTTAAAACGTGGTTGGGGTTGTCTGTACTAATAAGACCGTATTATTCTCGAAGGAACCCTTTTTAGCAACCTTAGAAAGATTTCAGATTGAGGAAAAAACAATTAGGATCCAAAACCATGCAGTCTGCAGATCTTAGTTTGAGTGAGTGGTTATAGGTGGGGACTACCTGCACTCTTTTTTAGGAACCAGTACTTATTTTTTCATAATTTGACTTTTACCCAGGGCGAGAGTGAGAAAGGCAACTCCAACATTCGGCTGCATCGGCCCGAAGGCTTCTGAGAATAATCTTGGGCACCAGCACGTCTTATATTACAAATAAAGCTCTTGATGTTTGCATGCAGCTCCTTGATGTCAGTGCATAGGTCACTGTGCTACATTTGGGTTATTGCACATATAAACTGCAAGTAACAAGGATTTCTATCAAAAGCAGTATTCCACTTACCTATCAAAGAAAAGCGCAAGTCTGTGATCTGCGAATTACACAATGTACTTAGCAGCAGGCATATTAACCCTCTATACTACTTTACGCATATTGCTGGAAAAAGGGATGCTGGGGTACTGCAGCACCCCCAGCATAAATGTGCTGGAGCTGAGAAGGTGAATGGCTTATAAAGATGCCTTTACATTTAGTATTTATATTATCACATTTCTATGTTACAAGACAGAGGTCAAAAGTCAAGCTTTGTCTTCTCTCAAATTGCTGCTTATTCTTTTAACATGTTGATTGGTGTATACTTTTCTTTCTCTTCCTGTAAAGAAAAGAGTTTTGGTAGAATAAACTATCAGACAACCTCGCTGATGTGGTAGGAAAGGCTGTGGGATGTCAGTTTTTTTGTAACACACAACATTTACATGCCAGCAAATGAACTGTATAAATATTTCAAAATATATCAAATAGGAAATCACAAATGAAGCACATTTTTGGTAATTCTGAAGAGTGATGGAAAGAAAGATTTTAACAGGACCAAAACAAATTAAGACATATTACTTGGTGATGTCAAAAAGAGAGACATTTATTGAAATCCAACGTCCTTACTTTATCATTTTGTCCCTTAAACAGTTTTATCAGTAAAACTGCATCTCAGTGCAAATTGTGCAGCTGTCAGTGGAAAATGTGCTGCCAGTTACTGACAGTTTGCTACTACGTCATGGTTGAGTCATATATTTGCAACAGCGGGCTCCAAAATTCACTACCGGCCACAAAACACATCTTTATCACTTCCCTGCTGAATTGGTGTGCATAGCTTATTTGCTATATTTATTCTTTGTGCGACGCTTGGATTTTTCACAATCCCTATTAAGAAAGTGACGTAACATTAATGGCAGCGCCCCCACCCCAAACGTTGTTCCAGCATCACTGACATTATGAGTCAAAAGTGTGAACAGACAAAGCCCAGCAGTCTCGGGGAAGTGCATTCATCACCAGAGTTATCTTTCCATTGTCATACCCTAAAAACTGCTGGCTAAGTCAGGTGCCTTAACCCATCAGATATTTTAGACCCCAATTAAGTTAGCCAGTAGAGACTTAGAGGCAAATTTACAAGCCACGTGCGCCACTTTTGAGTCCCTTTTCCCATGTTAAAAATGACGCAAAAGTGGCGCAAGGGGCGTGTAAATCGGCCCCTTACTTTCGCATTAGCCCCTGTTGACAACAGTTTGAAAAAAGAAAAAACACAAATGGATGCATTAAAGGTAAAACGTCGCTTTTGAGGACTCCGCCTCCTTCCCGCTGCAACACCTTGGCCCACAAATGTACGGGGAACATCACTTACAACGCATTTTTTACAACGCACTACCATTACATCGCAACCATTACAACGCATACCATTACAACGCATTGCGCTGGGGGGCGCTCTAGGATAGGGAATATATTTAATTTACTATCCAACACCTTCCCTGCTATCCACGGGGACTGGAGTTGGAATAGTAAATTAAATAATTCACTATCCAGCGCCTAAAAGCATTATGCGTTGTAATGGACTGCGTGGTAAAAAACGTGTTGTAAAGGCATGCGATGTAAAAGCATGCGTTGTAGTGACACCAATCCCAAATGTACAGATGCATGGAGTTTCCAAAGAATACGGGCTTGTTCTTAGAGCTAACGCAGTAGAACCGAGACTTCTGAATGACCAGCTATACTCGATACGTAACTATACCAACCAACTGCATAATTATTATCTATGCCGTATGCAAATAAGTGAATTTGCAACTGTGAGCGCAAGCAGGTGCCTAATTTCAAGGGTTGTCATGCAGGAATAAGATAGAAGGCGGTGTCGCTTCACTCTGGTCATCGCAATTAGACAGAGAGAAAAACATACCGCAGCATTTCTCTCTCCATGGAAACCATTTGAGCCATCTCCCCACCCTGCAGCCTCCCCCTTCCGAGGCTGGCTTGATACGGGGGTATCTCTCCCCCACCGTCCCCGGCCTCCTCACACTTCGCGCATCAGGCGCCCAACAGCTGGCGGGAGATTAATTAAAAGCTGCAGGTGGCACGCCACAAAAGGATGCGGAGGGAAGGAGCGGGGACTTCTGCGGATCACACCTCGCCCACATCATTAGTTCTACAGTGGGCACAGCACGGGTGGCAGCGGCGGGGACGGCGGCTTCAATCCAACTGTCCAGCGTGGCACGGCGTGAGGTGGCGAAGCGACGCGGCCGGGACTCGCACTGCGCATGCTCGACGCCAGCCCTGACCGCCTCTGATGCTTGGGCTAGGATCAGAGGGCTGAGCAATGAATGTCAGAAGCACAAAGGGTCCGAGCCGGTCAACAGTAAATAGCAGCACGGTTATAGAAAACATAAAACGATCTGAATGTATTTGTGTGGGACAATATCCACTGTCCGTGTCCCTGATTTTTTTAAATGTATGTAAAAACCTTTTTGACACATTCTTTTCTATTGGCACGGGCCTGAACGATGCACCCACTGTGCTTATTGCAGGCATAGGAAAGCGGAACCTGCTACATTTAGAACGAGGAGAGGTGCACTAGCGTAACGAAACGAGGTGTCCCCCTGCAAAGTCCCCCTTCTGGACTCAGTCAGGAGCTGCCACGTAGTGTGCTGAGGGGTCCCCCCGAGCTCAACCCCCCCACACTGTTTAGGTGGTGGAAAATAAGGCGTAGCAAGTGGGGGGGGGGGAGGGGGGTTTAGGCCCTAGACGAGTTTTGGGGGTGGCGCGACCTCTTTCCGCACTTACGTGCCATCTTGGGTCAGCAATCGCCTCCCGCTCTACACTGCGGCCGTCGGGGGCGGCAATCGGCTGAATATCACCACAGCCCCCCCCCCCGCCACACTCTTCAATGAGTCGACGGGCGGCAAATGCAGAGACCGTCACAGGCGGCCTAAATGCTAACTACGACACTGGTAATAAGCATCACCTAAGGAGATGAATGTTCTCAAAATGGGGTTTTGTGTATGTGTGTCGGTGTTTGTATGGGCACAGACCTTCCTTCTGTAGAAGTGGATTGAGAAGGCACTTCTGTGTCTCGTCGGCTGAACAGCACTAAGCACCTTTGGCCAATCTAGTCCACATATGTCCCAGCACTGGCCACAGGATTCCTTCTGTCAATCAAGTCTATTAAGCTGCAAGGGATTGAATCAACCCTCATACGTCCTTGCCAGGAATTTCTATAGAACCCTCATATTCAAGACTACATTTGCATTTGCCCTGGAGATTGGTGGTATATGAGCAGGAGGCGGCCTTGACTAATCAGCATGGAAGTCTACCTCTTCCACCAGACCTTCGTTAGAGATATTATCCGCTCCCTCGAGGTCAGTCACCTTTAGAAACACCAGCAGCTGGACTGTCTCATATTAGACTCCTCTGGTGCTTTGTTGACTCAAAAGGTACTGATTGGACATTTGAATCCTTGATACCCCTTGTCCACTTAGGGCCTAATTATGGGTCCGGCAGTCCATGGACTGACAGACTCGTGGGGGTGCAGCTGTCTTCTGACCGCCCTTTTACAATTTGGGTGATCAGATCGCTATTGCTCGTCATAGTCACCTGGGATCCGCCGTTACCTGATGGTGTTGCAGCAGCCAGGAGACCACAATATGCTTGGCGGGACGGACGCAGTCCGGCCAAGCATATTACGAGTTTCCAACCCATCACTAAGCATGGGCGAATTTTGCGAATTGGCAATTCGCAAATTTGCAAATTTGCGAATTAGCAATCCGCAAAATTCGTGGATTCGCGCGAATTTGCGTTTTTTTATTTTTGCGTGTTCGCGAGGCGGTTTGCGTGTTCGCGGGTGTTCGCGGGGCGCTTTGCAATTTCGCGGGGTTTTTTTTTGCCTGCTTAATCACTGCCACCCTCTTGTTTTTTATGCCCATTTGCCCTCTGTACCACTTGTTTCTGTGTCCTTCTGCCCTCTGCCCCACTCATTTTTTGTCCCCTTCTGCCCTCTGTCCCACTTTTGTGCCCTTCTGCCCTCAGCCCCACTCAGAATGGCGCCGGCAAGCTGCCAGCGCCATTCTAAAATAGCTGGAAATAGCTTCAACAGGAAGCACTAATAGATAAAGTAAAGCAGGTGCTCCAGTTGAAGGTCAAATTAAGTTACACAATCATTAATCACCCCAAGTTTGGGGGTGATTAATGATTGTGTAACTGAATTTGAGCAGCACCTGCTTTACTTTATCTATTAGAGCTTCCTGTTGAAGCTGACTTTTGTAACTATTTTAGAATGGCTCTGGCAGCTTGCTGGCACCATTCTAAAAGAGTTACAAAAGTCAGCTTGAACTTTTGACCCAATCCCCGTTCGCGGATTTTCGTTCGCGGATTTTGCGGGAAATTCGCGAATCTCGCGGATTGCGAATTTACCAAAAATCTGCGAAATCCGCGAGCGGAACGGATTTTCCGCCAATGCTTACCCATCACACTTTTCATGGCGGTTCCTCCTACAGACAAACTGTGGCAGAAAGGAAACAAATAGGTCACTACAGGGCCCCCTTGTGCCTCTGCGCCATGGGGTGAATGGAGGGCGGCACAAGATATGCTCCCCTCTGTGCATGCATCCCAGTTCCTGCACGGCATGGACAACAAGTCTAGGCCGTACAGGAACTGTTTTTGGCATTCCCATTGCGGTGCCCATTTTCAGGGCACCGCCTTGTGAACGTAAAAAAAAGCCTACCAGACACAAGAAATTATTGAAATCTGGCAGGCAGGCCAACCATGGGGCTTGGCGGTGTGGCTGCAGTGCGGCCCTGGGACCGCACTTCCAAATTTGTAATCAGGCCCTTATTGTTGAGTCATGCACCAGGCCAGGGGTTTATGCTGTTTCAGGAAGATAGAAAAAAGGGAATAATTTTATGGCAAGAAATGAGTCTAGAGTTATGCATACCTCTTCATTGCTTCTCCTCTGCACAACTCATTAAAGAACAAGTCATAACATCCTAGCAACCATGGAATGAGAATCCTTTTTCTAGCTAAATATTAACCCTGCTGTCCTAAGGCCAGCAATTTTCTCATCAAAAAATGGCACAAAACGCTTAATTTTCAAGACAGGAGTCCAAGCTTGCTAAAGTTTGCCCAGAGATCTGACTAGACAGATTCTCACTTGAACACTCAGAGGGGAAAATGAAAGACTAGATCGACTTTCATGGAACAGAGCTGATACACCTTTTAGAGACATCAACAAAGTGAAACTAGTTGCTTACCTGGCAGAAAACGGGATAGGACACAACTGGGCATATCTCCCATTCGCCTGCATGACGGGAGGAGGATCTATTTGCCAACCCTGGGCAGTAAGGATGCAATAGGCGAAAAACCTGTTAAACCAAGGTGCTTCACTATCAACACTGGGCACACTACGAAACTAGTAAATGAAAACTAGACTTCCCATCTGCTTTGGAGCTGGACCATTGGGGCTTCTGGTAGGACACACAGAGAAGTAAAGAACGTCTGTGCATCAAGAGAGAGGAACTGGAGTGCTCACAACACTGAATCCCTGTGCCACGTGACAGAATTTCTGTGAGGAAAAGGAGAGCAGCTTCATCATAGGACCTCATATTACTCACTAAAGATGTGTGCTCCATTGATCCTGTGCAGGCACCCTTGGCATCTTGACCCCTCATCATAGACCAGTCTCATATGTGTTCAGACACTAGTTGGGTCCAAGCGGTACACTGCATCCAACAGTCATGCTAACTTCTTTGTTTAAAGATGAGAATCTTTTGCTAGGGTATTTGAGTTCTTTTTGGGTCCTGGCTTGGTGTTTTCCATTTTGAGACTTTACCTTTGTTTAACTTGCAATGTCATGCAAGTGACTACACGTTACTTACTGTTTTTATTGCACTATATTAATTAACAATGTACACACCTATTTGTGGTTGCAAATGCTGCATGTTGAAAAAAAGTGTTTTTACAACAACGAAATAGGTTTTTACTATATATTAATAATATATTAGCATTCTGTAAACTTTTACCAAATCATAAAATGTGAATGCAAATAGATTCTGGTTCTCAATTTGTCTCTTATGCATCAGGTAGATCGGTTTACAACCCAATCCAAATTGGAATTTTGTAACCAGACCTGACCTGTTAGTACATTGGAGGTTGGTGAAATGAAAAACTGGTCATAAAAACACTCGTTACAATTGGTGACCAGTATTTAGCAACAAGTGTTTAGTTGGTACATCAAGCCCTCCATTGCTTATCAAATGTGCCTGTTCCTCACCCCCACTGCATCCCTGCCCCCAGAATCTTACCATTGGATCATCGCTGGAACTATTGCTTACTAGTGGTCAGCGACGGCTCGTGGAGGGAGTTACGGTGGGGCAGGAGGGTGGGGAGGGGGAGGGGCAGGGTGGAGGTTGCTAAAAACCGGCATATGGATAATTGCAGGTAAGTAAACAATTTAATTAATAAAACGAATTTCGTAGCTCGCACTGCATTGCATTTTGCGATGCAAGGCGCACTACGAAATTCGTTTTATTAATTAAATTGTTTACTTACCTGCAATTATCCATATGCCGGTTTTTAGCAACCTCCACCCTGCCCCTCCCCACCCTCCTGCCCCACCGTAACTCCCTCCACGAGCCGTCGCTGCTAGTGGTGCTGACTTCACTTAACCTTCAGTGGAGGCTGGCACAGGTAAGAGCAGCGGAGCGGGCGGGGGAATTTGACAGAAGACGGGGTAGCTAAAATCTAATAAAAAAATACATAAAACCCCTTTGTGCTTGCTGCATCTCTGAGTTAGCGATGCACGAGCACAGGGTAAGTGGTTTTATTCATTTTTATATTTACTTTTACCTACACCGTCGTCTGTTGACTTTCCCCCAACCCTGCTCCACCCCTCTTACCTGTGCCGGCCACCACTGCTTACCTTGACTGTGCTGTGGACTTTAGTGAGTGGATCTCGAGCGCTAACCTAGCATCCCACAAGCTGAGGTCAAAATTACTAACTTACATGTTCAGATTTACCAACAAGATTTGGTCTTTATTTCAGAAATGTCTAGAACTCCCTGAGATTTTCTTTCACGGGTTCTTCATAAAGGTGATCCGAAGGCTCTTGGTTTATTGATCACAGGTATAGCTGGGTAGTCGGTGAACCAAAGAGAGCCTCAGCAACTCATTTAGACAATAGTATCCAGCATTCTTGGTCAATAGGAAGAACATGCATTCTCATTTTTGATATTCAAAGGGATACACTTCAACGAATAAGATCTTTTGATATATTAGGAAGTTATCTCATTTACACAAGCCAAGGAGCGGCATAGATTCTGGAAGGTGTTTATATTTATACGTGTCTGGAAGTCAGGAGGTCAAACAAAGCCTCTCCGGATAGGACTCTGGGGAAGGTGTATCAGATTAAAAAAGCTTTTATTTCTAGAGATTTAAAATAAAATATTCCTAGCTAACAAGATTCCTCCATCATCTGACCAGGCATCAATTGCATTAATATTAAAAAGCAATAAAGACCCTTGTTTGCGAGAAGGTTATAGACCAATGCCTGCGTGTGACTGTTATGTAAAAATTTTATTGGCTGGCTTATGAATAGAAGTAGGCCAATTATTTCAGCGCCTATACGTAGAGATCCGCAAGGTTTTATTCCTACAAGCATAAGGATTTGATCTCATAGAGAGGTACTATTAGGGATAACATCTTAGGACTCACTCAAGGTAAACGCATTTTCAAACACGCTTCTTGCTACCTTGGTTAGAACATTTCAAATGTGCAATTTTCCTTGTTAGTAAATACAATGTGCTGCTTGTATTTTCTGAAAAAGGTATTTATTTTGCTAAGATTGATTGATGCTATGGATCAAAGCCGAACATGAGTCTAAATAGCAGCCATTTACTTTTACAAGTTCTGTGAGGAACAGAAACCTGCCAATAAAACAATCACGCTGGGATTAATTGGTTTTCTTGGATGAAAGGATTTTGCCACTCCTTATCACCTGGCGCCCCAGGCAAATGTCTGACTGTGCCACTTTATGGGGCTGGTGCTGCATGCAGTGAAGAGCTAATGGGTTTGCTGTCTCAGGGCCTGATATAGAAAGGGCCTCTACACTCGTCAGAGAATTCTCATTGCGGAGATTCCACCCCGAATGCGGAGACTCCCCCACGGCTGCAAGGCCTCCGCCATGAGTGCTGAGGCCATCTGCCAATCAGGCAGTGTGTTATGCAGTATGCATAATATTTGAGAATCAAAAGCCTAAAAATGCTACTGAATTTGGTCTTTAGTGCAATTTGCAATATTGTTAGGATAACTCATCTCCCCTTGCACAGGAAACTGCACTGATTTCAGGTGGAAACTAGGCAGAACTTTAATGCTCAGGTTCTTATGCCCACAGCTGTGTTTGAGTATTGAATTGATGACTTCAATACACGGGCTGATCACATATACTGACACATATGAACAAAGTTAGGTGGTTCCTCAAATGCGCAGAAGAACATGTATAGTGTAGCCCTTATCCCTGAATAAAGGTAGAGACACTAAGGGACAATAGTAGTAAAAACTGCATTCTGATGAAGGTATATATAGGAAATTTTAGCGATTTTAACAAATAAATGTTATAATACTCCGTTTTAAAAGGAACAAGAGAAGTTAATTTTCAAGTATCTTGAGGTGTAATTGTGGTTTTAATATTATCCTGTTATGCTGCTGCTCTTTTTCCTGTTGAATATTACCATGTTTTGCTGTTGTCCTTTCTCTTATCACGGAATGTGGAATGTACTTTTAAGGTTTTAACAAATCAAATAAAGTTTTGTTTGACTGACTGACACATATGAGCTATCTTTTCTCAGACAGAAGCTGATGGCATAGCCCTTGAATTTCATGCTGATCTCAAACAGTTGGGCCACTTTTCACTAATACACTGTTCCTGTGAAAGTGCACAGCCCATTTACAATGACATGGCACACTCTTATGGGAATATGATGGCGCAGAGCGGGGCGGTGGACCAAACCTGTACTGTGACCCCTGATGTCTAAAGGTAGGACTGTGAATTAAGAGCCCCCTCGGATTTACATATTTTAGCTTTTAGGCTGCAAATCATTTGCCCCCTGTCTCAGTTGGACCATGATGCGATTTTTTGCTTTTGTCCCCAGAATGTTCCAGATTTTCACAATTTGCTACCTCAGTTAAAGACACCATTCAGATGCGAACTCTCCTGTGACAAGGAGCAAGGAGAACCCAAACTTATCTTGATTCCATCCGAGTGAGAGAAAGAAAAGGCAGTTCCAGGGAATCAGTTTATGAATAATGGCAAAGCAGTTTTTGTCTTAATGTCTAACATGCACTTTTTGAAATAAGACTTGCCTCTGATTGGAGTTGAAACCCAGCCCAGTCTTCCAACTTCCAAATAACGCACACATACTCAGCCACATGGTCCAGTACTTTCATACTCGGAAGTGTTTTTAACCCCGAACATGTCCGGTGGAGATTGTGCCATTGACTCAAGGGGACTGAAGGGGCAAGGTATGCTTCATTTGCACAAGTTGTTACGGGCGGTGGGAACAGAAACTCATTTTTGAGGACTGCAGATTATTTTTCATCATCAGACGTTGATCTGATCGAGAGAAAGAAAGAAAGAAGGAAAATAAGAAAGGAGGAGAAGACGATAGGAAGCAGGCACAATAGGAGAAAGCAGGGATGAAAATTAATGATTAATCTGCACAACAGAGATCAAGAGCCAGGAAGTGTATGGGGGTGGAAGAAAGAGGCAGGAGATGGAATCACGAGTAGGCAGCTCTGATATTCAGCAACCCTGGGGACAGCGCCAGCTGTGGGCTCTTAAGAACATCTGCGGACTGATGCTAACAAATTCAGCACCTGTGCCAGACCTTTTAAATGAATTGCACTGAATTTACATCACATTTTTCTGATAACAGATTACTTTGTCATGCTCAGTCCCTCTTCTCTGGGATGTATAGCAGCTAAGTGGGTTTTGCCGTGCGTTCTTGCTGCACAACTTTAGAATCTATCATCAGCTCAGGAGAAGGCAAGGGATAAGGGGGGTGGGGACATGGTGGTCTGCACCTCCATCGCCGGATGGGACTAAAGGTGAGACAAGGTGAGTTGCTGAAGCCCGGGAATGGTTTGCGGGTACTGAGTGAACTCTAACCCTAGTTACCCCTGAGGCCCAGGATGCTCCACAGGCCCTCGGATGGGCATTGCCTTCGTGTTTTCTCCTGAAACCAGGATGCTTAGCATGATCTGTTTACCCTTTTACCGATGACTCCCAGGTCAGCTGTACATCATTTACTGAGGCCCAGGGCGGTTCGGAGGATCCAACGTTTGTCTGAGGCCCACGACAGTTTGACGAGCCCGGCTGGACTGCGTCGCCCTTGCTCGTGAGGACGGAGGCCCGTCGCCCCCGAAGGACTCCTGTGAAGGTGACAGTCACCGATGCCTTATCGCAGAGGCTCAGGCCCGCGCGCCGCTCGGATCTGCATAGGAAATCATTAGTGGCTCCCAGGCGGCGCGCGCGCAGCCGCCGCTCGATGGGCCCAGATTGTGGCGCGGCCGGAGCGCGCGCGAGCCCAACAATAGACTCTCCTTCACAGGGTCGCGCGGTGAATTCAGCGGCGGCGTCAGGAGCCCGTCACTGCAGGTGATTGCATCGGCTAATGATGCTGGAGAGGCCATCATTGAGTCCGGCAGCCTTATCAGTCAGGAGCACGGGGGCGCGTGCTCTGCAGCGAAGGTGGGAGCGCGAGCCAGGGCGCTCATTGGCTGTGGCCGGTACCTGGCGATGTGACTGGAACTACGCTGCTACTCAGGGGCGTAGCTTCAGGGGGTGTTTGGAGTGTTGCACCCACATACAACATGTATTCTGTAGTAATTAGTTGGGTCCAGATGCTTTCAGTCTGGTTTGGTTGCGCTGCTACTGAGGGGCGCATTTGTAGGGGATATTTGGGGTGTTGCACCCCCATTAAAAATGAATTTTGTAGTAACTAGTTGGGTCCAGGTGCTTTCAGTCTGGTTTGGTTGTGCTGCTACTGAGGGGCGCATTTGTAGGGGATATTTGGGGAGTTGCACCCCCATTAAAAATTAATTTTGTAGTAACTAGTTGGGTCCAGGTGCTTTCAGTCTGGTTTGGTTATGCTGCTGCTCATGGGTGTCTTTGGAGTGTTGCACCCCCGTTAAAACGAATTCTGTAGTAACTAGTTGGGTCCAGGGGAGTTCAGTCTGGTTTGGTGAGGTGTCTGTCAGATTACACCCTGGATTTTTACATGCACACAGAGACAAAAACACACACCTACACACCTACTCGTCTCTGCCTTAAAACTCGGTTAGATTGAAAACTATTGTTTTAAGTACCCCTGACAATACACACTACTCTCCCTCTATTGCCCTTTAAGCCCCCCTCGTGTCCTGCTTCCCATAATGGATTTTAACAAGATATGCCAGGGTGATTGTTGGGAAATCAGAAATGTACCCCCCCCCCCAAATCTTACTGACCAAGCCACGCCCCTGCTGCTACTGCACTGTGTTCAGCGCTGTTACTGTGCTTCTACTGCACAAGCTTAGTATTAGTGCGCCGCTTACTGCATGGACTCAAACCCATGACCTTTACTACACTGTGATTCACAGGAGCAGCACTGACTTAGCAACACCACTAACTACAGCTTACCATTATTATGTCCACATCTGCACAGGATAATAACTGTTACTGTACTGCTCCTGCGGAGGCTCAGCACTGACTGACGACAGCACGCTGCTGCACGAGTTCAGTACTAATACTGTGCCACTACTGCACAGACTCCGCATTATTACTGTTACTGCACAGCTTTCCCACTGTCTTCACTACTACACCAACATGCTAGGTGCCACTCTGCATTGCTGCTGCGTGGACTCAGCATGGGCATCACACGGTACTGAGCACCGGCTGCACTTCAGCTGCTCCCCTGGAACACACTGACTGTTAATGCAAAGGTTCAGCGCTGACATACTGTAGCATACCTGCACGGGCCAGCCCCGACTGACTTCACCTGCAATGCACAAGCCCAAGGCACTTCTGCATGTCTTCCCCACTGACTCCCCGCCACTACTACAAAGACTCAGTATTGAGTGACTGTTCCACTAATGCACAATCTCAGTACTTCTCAAGTCACTATTAAGCACTGAGCCCCTATTGTGGTGGCTCAGCAGTGACTGCAAGATGACTCGTTTTAACTCCTGGATCCGCGGAAAAGGCCATCAATGCCTACTAGTATAAAGTCAACACTACTCCAAAACAGTCAGTGCGTTCACGATTATCACCACGACTGATTGTTGAGAAAAACGTCAATCAGTGGAGCCTCGTTCTCTGTACAAGCAGCAAAGCTGTGCATTTTCTTGCCAGCCGAATTACAAAAATGAAGAATCAGCTAAAATTAATGAAAGTTGTGTAAATCTGGCTGTTCCTGAGATGAAGACCCAAAAAATGGGAACTCTTGTTACCAAATGAATATATTGCTCACTATAAAACACCCTGCCCAAGAGTACCCAAAGTCCTGGCAAATCACATTGTCACCCTCTGCGGGCTGAATGCCTTAACTCCAGACAGGAGACCAACCAAACACAAAGGAGGTGATTATGATGGCGGGCGGACTTATGTCTGCCCACTACCCTATCAGACAACAGGACTGCCCGACTTGCTATTGGCGGTCCCGTCACTGTAATTGCAATGTGACGGCCTCCAAGGCAGTTGTACTGTCAATCTTATGTATTTCTGCAGGTGCTGCATGCTGCAGCACACACAGCAGTACAAAATATAGACAGGAAACATATCCCTATCCCTGCACTATGTGGCAGGCACCTTGTGGTGCCTGCCACATGGTGCAGGGATATGTAGGTACCCCCCAACACCTACCTTCAAGGGCCAGGGGGGAATGAGGGCCTGCTACGGGCCCCCAATGTCCCTTTCCACCAGCCTTTTCATGGCTCGTAAACCGCCATGAAACAGCTGGCGGGGAGGGACATCATAATCCCTATGGCAGTGCCTGACAGGCACCACCACCATTGTAGGGATTATGGCTGCCTCCGACTCAAAGAGCCCGTCGGATGCATGGCAGTGGGGCTTACCGACCGCCATCCTTCCGCCCACCCTTATTATATGGCGGGTGGAAAACATGCACGTGATGGCGGTGAGACTGCAACTGACATGCTGTTGGTGGAGGTCTCACCGTCATTGTAATCAGCTCCCATGTCTTTAAGAACTACTAAACTGCAATACTGTTCTAGAGATCCTCCAGACAATTGCAACCCACTTGAGGCCGGAAAAGTAAACTGAAGCACACAAACTGCAAAAAGAAGCGTAATTTCGGGTGCTACATAGCCACCTGTACTCAGGCTCAGAAAGGCTCCATAACATGTTTTCAACTTGGTGACCCTCATGAAAAGCCCTCATTGGTCCAGAAGTGCTATCAGGCACACTACAGCATAATAAACCCTGAATTAAATCAGTCTCAGTACCAGATTTTGAATATGCATCTTAACCATGAGGTCATATGCCATTCAGCTGGCACCCAGCAGAGTCTAACATTGTCTGCCCTGCATGTCCTGACTTCAATATTGTCCTCCATCTACCCCAGGCATCTCCTCGTCCATTTTGGAAACCCCTATCTCACAGGTTCTTCTCTCCCTTCACCTGTACTTGTCTCCTCTGTTCCAAGACTTCTGGGACCCTTCAGAGTCATTGACCCAACTGCTCCAGTCAGCATGGAAAATGCATTTGAACCCACTTCCCATGTATGTTCAGAACAATGAAACACCCTTCCTAACAAGGAGTCACCCACAGTATAGCATTATATCATGCACAATGGGTATTGACTGCTATACCAATACTACAATACAATTACTACTGGGTATCTCAGGATTGCTACTGCATCACTAATGTAGAGATTTAGCACTTCACACCGCAGACTTAGGACCACAAGTTCACTATCACATAAAGCACATGGAACACGTTAAATGAGCCACTACTGCACAAGCAAGGCGCCACATTAGAACACGCTCGATATTACTGCTGGAATGTCGCCATCCTCTGGCGAGGGTATTCCGTGTCCCACGTTAGACTGCTGTTATAGTCATGGAATGTGGTTAAGCCTTTTGACTTTTGTCTTGGTGAGCATAACACTCGTGCATGTTCACTGCCGTTCTCCCATGACAATACATTGAGATACAGAGTGTGGCTCCTTGGTCTGTCAGGGCAGCCAAAATGTACCTTTCGTAGGGGCAGTGACTACTGTCCTCTCTCCTGGCTAAGAGAGTCTTTCAGTGGTAACAGCCTTGATTTCGGTGTAATAGAGAAGCCTTTTTTGGTCTTGCCTGCAGAGAGCGTATCCACTGTTGCTGCGAGGAGTATTGTTTACAATAAAGGGCTTGGAGCCTGCCCATTAATTACCATTTGTTTTGTTTCATTGTTATTCTCCTTTGCTGCCTACTAATTGGGCAGCACATTCCAGGTTTCACTTCCTTTTCTTTCTGAAGAGCATGGATCAAGCACAGATTGCTTCTTAATGTAATATTATTTCTTCTTCCCCTCCCACTGCCTTTGTCTATGGTGATTCTTCACCCTTCCCACTCACCTCTTATCAGTGAGGCTTCTTCCCTCTCACCCATCCTTCTCCATGTTGCTTCTACTGAAGAACCGGGTTTTAGAACCCAGCGGCGCCAGGGGAAATGCCCGATGTCTTTGGGTTCACCTGTCTTAGAATACAGAGACACGGATACTTCTCGGTGACGTCAAAGACCAAGTTTATTGGCTGCAACCAGGAACAGAGGTCTACGAAGCACAACACAGGTGGTTCGCTAGAGACTGCACAAATTCATAGAGCAGAGCATCGTCTTTTATGCTAAAATTCACATTCCTGGCTAGCATCAGTTACATACAAACAGACCAATCAGATGATGACATTTCAAACATATCGCATGACGACAAACCCACTTTCCGTTGTCCAGCCAACCAGAAATGACAAGGCAAAATCCAACATTCCTGCTCCGACAGGCCGGACGAACCCATAATAAAAGACCTCAACCCAAATCAATAATTAAGCCATAAAGGAAGGAACAGAAGCACATGAGAAGCAAGATACAAGGGTGTGTGCATGTACCATAAACTCAGCAATGTCCTGCTCTTTGATCTCTATCTGACCAGCTGCCTAACAAGGAACTGGCTCAACGAGGTCAGCCTCGGGCAAGGGAGTCAGCTCGTTCAGGTCACACAAAAGTCAGCTAAAGGTGTACGTGTCCCAAGGACTCGTTCGGCCGTAGTCATCGGCCTATGTGAGGGCAACCACAAAATGGCTGGCGTACACAAAATGGAACCCGAAGGTTCGAACTAAATCCCTGAATACGTAGTGTTTCCATTGATCAATTATGACGAAAACACTTGTACATGCCGCACTCATCATTTGCGGTCCGCTGATACCAAAATCGTCTTTATACGACGACCTTTATTGAACAGGTTCAGAATCACGGAACCTCACTTCCCCTAACCATTTCTCTTCCCTATGTTGCTTCTTCTTCTACCCCACCTATTCTCAGTGTTGCTGTCCCCATTCCCCCACACCTCCCTACAATACTTGTGTACACTGTTCCTGAGTGTGAGGGATATGTGTGGACCTGCTGTGTGTGTACTAGACGGACTGGGCACAAGAATGAATCTTTGGATTTCTTGGTGTGGATGGCTACTCAAAATGGAGAGCCAAGGTGAGGTTGCCCCCCAGTTATTAATTTTACCTCAGAGGAAGCCATGGAACATTGCTGCATCTTTCCCCAAAGATGCCACTGTAGTGGGGTTTCAGTGGCCGGTGGGTGGGGTGGCACATCCTCTACTGTGTTGTTCGGGAGCAGGCCTTGGAACCATGATTCCTCGCCCTCTAGTATTGTCACTGTAGGCAGAACCCAACAGAGTCCATTATGAGCTTGGCGAAGATGGCACATTCTTCCCTTCGAAGTTTTTCATCCTGCACCCTGTCTAGATACTCCTGGCTCTGCTCAGTCATCTTACTGCTTTGCTGTAACAATGACTGAGGCTGGACCTGCCGAGGGGATTAAATATAAAAGCAGGGCTACCTGAAACCAGCTTTTGGGGAGCTCCTGTGGAAGACACATCTAGCGTGCAAGGCTGATGCAGGAGGCAGGCATAATGTGACTGGGGGAGTCCAGCAATAGTTGACCATGGCACAAAACAAAACTTGGTCAGCCTGGGAATAACAGTGAGATAAAGCTGTGCGCAATGATCCAGAAAGTCTCAAGACCAAGGATGGGAGATACATCCCACAGCTAAACTGTCAAGAGGATCACCCGCCACAGGGGTCATAAGCCCAGCTGCCTAGAGTGACTGTCAGTCTGCAAGGTGGTTAAGCATCCCGTATATTGACGAAGGTACTCCCTGTGACATCATTTAAGCATTTGAAGTGCTGTGGCTTCAAAAATCCTAATCAATTTCTGAAGTTTAAAAGTTATTGCCATTTTCTCATTGTCACTGCCGCGGCCCAGGGATTCCAGTGCAGGGACACAGAAAAACTACACTAGGCCCCAAGCGGGACTCCCGCTCAATCCTCTGTAGGACCCTTGGGTGAAGGAGTGTGGGTTGTTTCAGTCAACCCTTTTTTTGGTCGGAGGAAGAAGGCATGAAGCTCAGCTTTATTAAGGCATGGATGGCGGGGTGTATGTTTATGCAATCCTGTCCAGCACACCACCATCAGGCATCACCCTTATCCTTATCACAACCGCACTGATCACCTTCTCAGCTCCCTCTGATCCCTGGGCCCTACCATAAAGAGCCATTCTGGCTCAGCACAGTTCTGAGAGCCTATTTCTTGCAATTGTGGTGTCTAAGCACATAATATACCTTGAATTTCTTCTCGCTAGTGCTAGAAATGCATACAGCATTATCATTAAACAGCGAGCGAGGATTGCCTCTCTCTGATTCCGAATCATGCTGTTTGTGCATTAACTTGCTAAAATCCCAGGTTATATGTGGACAAAATTTAGACTAGTCCTGGGATAAATTTAAAGAAAGCTCGTATACTGCCTGCAATTTCGGGAAATTCCCATTACACTGTTAAACAAAATCCCTAAAATTATGACATTGCACCATGTCATGACAAGAAGAAATTTTCAGGAATTTCATGTAACAAGCATAATTTCTGAAATTGCACAAATGACACCAGCATAATTTAAATCTGACCTGGGCCTACTCAACACCACTACTGCAGAAGCTCACTAGCAGTCCTGCACACGTAACACATGCCGGGCCTTGTGCTCTTGGAGCAATGCTACAGTAGAGACTCTAAGAAACGACTGCACAATTATGTGGCATAAGCACAGCACCACTACTACATTGAACTGCTCATTGCTACAGGTTCAGTACTCCTGCAGCAGAGGCCAGTTTAGCTTGTACATCAGTGAGATGGGCGAGAGTGGCGTTTCATACTCCCTATTGTAGATGTACTACCATCACTGCATTACTACTTGCTAATGTTACTACTTGCCACAGTTTTGGGACTGCTGCCTCACAGGCTAAGCACTGCTACTGTGCTGCCTCATTATACAATATTCAGTTTTTGCTACTACAGCACTACAGTAGATGATGAACCATGCTACTGAATCATTACAGAATCCCTCTGTCGATCAAACCAATCACAGCTTTTGAAAGCGCATTATGAGCGTAAAATAGCTGAACGCCAGATATATAGATATATTTCTCCAGTATTAGGGTGTCTTTCATAGATTCACATGCTTGAATATTCCCCGTCGTCGGAGTGGGAGTCCCACGGTAAATAAAATAGCAATTATATTATATATATATATATATATATATATATATATATATATATATATATATATATATATATATATATATATATATATATACGTATATATATGTAATAACATAAAACCTGAAATATGTACTAGAAAAAAAGGCATAAACAGCCTAACCACATTTCTACATAGGAATGCATGGGAAAAGGAAAAGACCATATGCAGTCTATCCTTGTCATTATGCTGGTCCAAACTGCAGCCAATCAGGTGTCAGCAACCCTCTAGAACCTTCTCCTCAGAGCTCAGCACCTCAGATTGTGTGTGTGTGTGTATAACAAATTATTAAACGCAATGATATTGATTCTTCCAACCTCTGAAGAATTAAAGCATCAATTTGCCATGCAGGGATTCAGATCTCTGACGTGCAGGCCTGTGTGGGTTTAGCATGCTAAAGTAAAGGAACTGAAGCAAGAGAAAACTAGAGTGGGAATACAAGAAGTATCTAGCAGTCTGTGGGCAGCTAGTGAGGCCATTCCCAGTTAAACTGTGAAGTCCAAGCTAGAGATCAAAAATTAGCACCAAAATCAATGTTTCCAGCTATTTTGTCATCACTGGGAAAATAACTAGAAGAAGGCAACCAGAACGAGCCCAATTGCTCCTTCTACTGCATACCTGTCGCTCAAAATCTCTATAGGGAATTTTAGATTTCACCTCAGACAGCGCATACACTGTCAATTATGAGACATTTTGTTACCTTAAAGGTGGTTAGAGCCCGCCCATTGCTTACCATTAGTTGGCTTCATCAATCATTGCTCTCATTTCTGTGCTTTTGTTTGGTTAGCACTTGCTGGTTTTATTTCCTCTTTGTGCGTCTGTCCCACCCTTGGTGCATTGCCAAAGTACTGCGTTTTTGTTTCCACTCAGTGTTCTTCTGCTGCTCTTGCTTTGACGGCTGCCCTACTTTTTTCTTTCAGAGGAAGCACTCCACAATACTGCATCTTTGAGGACGCACTCCATAGTACTGCATCTCTTTGCAATTCATCTATTTTCTTCATGCCCCCTCGCCTGCTTCAAACATACTCCACAGTGGCAGAAAAGGTTTGTCTCCAGACTGCGCCTGTTCATTCAATTTTTCTGAATTTGGTTGTTTTAGCTGTATTGCAGAATTATAGTCCTTCGTGTTGCCCTCTATCCCTCCGTCCATCTGTGATGCCTTTACCCGCTCCCTCCTTCCCACCTTCCCTGTGTGTTGCCTTTGCCCCCCCACCCTCCGTCCTGTAGCTTTGCACACCCACTCCATATCTTCCACTTTGTTACTGCTTCATTTTCATTTTTCGAGTGCGAGTGTTACATTTTTCGGATTTTTGTTCTTTTAGTTCTATTTCTGACAATATATTTATGATATTCCGTTGTGTTGACCTCTCTCGCTTTGTCCGTACGTGTTGCCTTTACCTGTTCCCTGCCTACCACTCTCTGCCTGTATTCATTACGTCTCCCTCTCACCTTCCCACCCTCTGCGTCTTTTGGCCCCTCTCTCGCCCCTTACAACACCGTACCATACCATATCATACAATGCCATACCATACCATACCGTACAATGACAGGCCTTACATACCATACCATAGCATACTATATGACAAGTCATGCAGCACCATACCAGACGAACTTCAACTTGGTAAAGTGTTCTTCTCCTTACCCTGCTCCACACCATATTTCCTAACATTGACCTGACTGCAGCATAACCACAAGACATTAACAGCCAGATTCATGAAGGTGAATAGCGCTCGCAAAGGGCCAGATTCTCAGAATCTGGCCCTTTGCGAGCGCAATTTTTGCATTTGGGATTCATCATCCCAAATGCAAAAATCGGTAATAGCGAATTCGCAAATTTGCGAGAAATTACATTTAAGGAATCTCTATTTGAGATTCCTTAAATGCAATTCATCATCTATTTTCAAATTGCGAATTCGCTATTTCGGGCTGCTATTTACCGCGAGGTCAAACCTCGTGGTAAATAGAGAAAACGTAGAAAATGCTTTTAAAAGCATTTTTCTAAGTTGCATGTTGCACACACACATGTCCTTTGGACATGTGTGTGCGCAACACCTGTTTAAATTTGCATTTAAGGGGTGCTACAGGGTGTCCTTTGGACACCCCTGGCACCATTTAAATCGCTATCTTATTTGCGATTAGATAATTGCTAATCGCAAATAAGGAATACTCTCCATTAATTCCTATGGGCCTTTTGGCCCATAGGAATAAATGGGGAGTTATTCCTTATTTGCGATTAGCAATTTGCTAAACCCAAATAAGGAATATGTAGGAATCGCATTTTATTTTGCGATTCCTACATGAATCCCGTTTTGCGAGCCTGTAATAGAGATTCCTTATGAATCGCTATTAAAGACTCGCAAAACGGGTCTTTGATGAATCGGGTTGTAAATGTTTCTTTCTTCCCTCATGCAATACTCCTCCAAACCTGACATCATTTAATTCCCACTTTCTTCCCTTCCCCCTATATCTTTTCCTCCTGATCCACTAACATCCTCTGCCTCAGTCATGGACCTGTGGGTTCCTGTCGCTCTGAGGCTGGGGTTTTTCATCTGCTGCTTGACATCTGGAAAATATGTTCACTAGGTCTGTGTGAAAATTAAATTATAATGTGAGAGACATTTACAACATTCCTTAATTTCCTGCTATGTGAAACTGATGGCATTTATAATTTTGCCAATTTTCCTATTTTTCATCTGAGGTGATTTAAACAGAAAAAGTAATGACAAGAAACACTTTTTATCTGTATCTTACATGGCATTTTAATACAAATTCTGAAAAAAGTCACATGAGACACTTGCAAATCACATTTTGCTCTAAAAGTGTATTTTCATGTAATGTCATGAAAGTTTCATGAAAGTTCACAAAATGAAATTAAAAAAGGTATATCATTGCACACACCCTTAATGTTCATATCCACCAAGCCACGAACCAAAGACTGCGCATAAAATAGTGACATCACTGCAAGAGATTACTGGTGTGACTCTAGCAGTATTCCTTCTCCCTCAAGGGTTCTTGGCAGATACCGTCTGATGGAGTAATCTCAAAGGGCCAGTTGTATCAAAGGGTTTTGCTCATTCTGTGTCTATGGGGAAATGTGTTGATACATGTGGCCTAAAAAGTCTGTTCCTAGCATTATGGACCACTGCAAAGTGCAGGTGGAAGCTGCCATTTTATCTAGCACTACAATTTGTGAAATCAATTCAGAGAAATAACTCTGTAAACTTTAGTGCCAGGCACCTCTCGTTTCCTGAATTGTGTCTGACTGTATTTGTTGTATTGTGGCGTGTAATAACATATGTTATATCGTATCTGACCTCAATATACACAATTCCTTTTAGATGGATGTATGACGTTACAACGCATGCTTTTACTACGCATGCTGTTACAACGCCAGTTTTACAACGCAAACCTTTACAACGCATAGTGCTTTGGGGGATAGTGAATAGTTTAATTTACTATTCCAACTCCAGTCCCAGTGGACACTAGGGAAGGTGTTGGATAGTAAATTAAATCTATTCCCTATCCTAGAGCGCCCCCCAGCGCAATGCGTTGTAATGGTTTTCGTTGTAAAACCTGCGTTGTAATAGCACTGCGTTGTAAAAGTTTTGTTGTAAAGGATGTTTCCCCTTTTAGATCACAATTATGAGTGCTCCAGAATTATTTCTTTTTTTTCGCAGCTTCTGAATTGCCGTTACCCGGGATCCCAATCATTGCAGGGCGTAAAGATTTGGGAAAATAACCCGGCGGAGTTGGTGTTTTTATGCTTCATATTTTTTTCCCTGGTCTTCCACACCGAGTTGACATCAACTGCCGGTGAAATGAGCATATGTAAACAACAGCTTGTAATTCCGATGGGCCCAGTAACCCCTCGGATTTATCTTGCAATCGCCCTGAAATATATACATGCTGCTGGCCTCCTCAGGGGCGTAGTTTCTATTGGAGTGTTTGGGGTGTTACACCCCCCAATAAATGCATTTTCTGATATATAGCTGGGTACAGTTGCTTTCAGTTGGGTATTGTGAGATGCCAGTCAGATTTCACCAGTAATTTTTACATACACACAGAAAAAAAACACACACTCTCTCACTCTCTGTTTTTAAAGTCCTCAAAAATATTAGTTATTTTACTAAATATTGTGTTTTCTCTCTTAGTACTCCTACCAATTCCTACCAATTCGCATTCCTCTCCATTTCCACGGCACTTTCGGCCCCTCTTGGGTACTTTGCTTGTCATATAATTTATTTAAACATTTGATTGTCGGAAAATCTGATGCTCACACCCCCCAAATAGCGCCTTCCTTTGGGCCACTTCATATGATCTTCCTTTTCCTGGCTGCAGAGGTAAGCAGCAATACTTTGAACATCTGATCACACATTTCAGGAGTGAAATTTGTTGGCGAGTTCTTTCACAGATGCGAACAGGCGCATCTGGGCTAAGGAGCAGAGGTGTTATAACACCTCCACAAAACGGCTGCTTACACCGCAAATTGCGCCATTTGTTACAATGTACCGATATATTTGATTATTCTCTTTCTAAGAGACACCGGCCAGTAGGTTTGAAATACTCCAAAGATGAACATGAAATAGCATGTAGTCGTTTCAGGTCACAATTGGAGAATATGTGACTTTCCCGTAGAAATAGCCTCTGCCGTGTATCGCTATTGTCAGGTGTTAAATTCGATTTTTTTCTTCGCCTTCCTCCTTTCCTCTGTATTGCTTCTCATTAAAAAAAACTAATAAAGCTTCTTGAACACAAAAAAGAAATAGCCTCTTTTAAACCTTGAGCGCCTCCTAGTCGCTAGGTGTGATCCTCATGAGAATGCCGCTTTCATTGGCCATCCTGCCATGTCGGACATCTTGAGGACAGGCGCCAGTGCAGCAGTGTGGAGGCAAAGTTCCCTTGGCCTCCTATTTCTGTACAGCTGCTTTGCAGGCGCTTCTGCAGCAGTGTGTGGGAACGTGCCGCTCATGCCTATAGGCTCCTTTTCACAGGACAGATGTTCCTCACGAAACACAGGGTGGAAGAAACACCTGGAGGAAAGACAGCATAAGGCAGAGGCTGAAACTCTAGCGCGGGTAGGGTGACCAGACGTCTCGGATTTTCCAGGACAGTCCAGGATTTGAGAGGACTGTCCTGGTGTCCTGACCCTCTTCTTAATTTTAGGTAAATGTCCCGGTTTTTGGGACAAAGATCAGGTCATTCTGCTAAGCAGATATGCGCTCCATTCACAGGCGCTGCTAAAGACTGAAATGTTTTAAGTAATGTATCTGCTTCTGTCAGACAGCACAGGAGGTGGACGGCTGCCTGCTCCCATCAGAGGCAGAGTGAGGAGGAGAGCGGTGGGAGGTCAGAGTGGAGGGGTCTTGCCATAGATAAATATTAATATATATACACACAGTTACAAGCATAGGCGTGTGTGTGTTTATATATATATATATGTGTATATATATATACAAACACATACATTTACAAGTCTAATGTGTGTATATGTATGTACGTGCACATACTTACAAGGCTCTGCAAGAAACGGGACAGGCCAGATATATGGAAGTAAGACTAAAGGCTTTAGTCCTACTTTTATGTCTGGCCTGTCCCTGTTTTTGCTTCTCATTCTCTGGTCACCCTAAGCATGGGGTCCGTGACTTCTAACAGTGTGTGCACCCAATTGCTTTTAATAGGGTGCATCTGCTGCTCCATTGAGGGCGGGAACCAGAATTACCTAGTCCGTTCATGCACGCGTTCCTTAAACCATGAACCTTTTTCCACATACGTTTCTCTCCTGCTTTCAACAGGAGGAGAAAATATGGGCTGAAATGAACTCGCTTTCCTCTCAAAATTTCACAGCAGATGGGTGAGCCTCTCAACTCCAGTGGGACACCTCTGATTATTTTTTAATTTTGTGACATCATTTTACCTTTCAAACATGTATTTTAATGCCTCTTTTTAAAGTACACTGGAGAAATAATAGTTCAAATGAAACAATCTATGTCACAAAGTAGTATTGTGCTATTATATTGGTACCTTTGCACTCTTCCTCTGCAAAGAAACTCTCTAAGTGCTTCAGAGACAGAGCCCCATGCTATGAATGTTGTACTCTTTAATGGAAGTGATAATTGCCGCGACACGAGGTCAGCCTGCCATCCGCCCTCAGGTTAGTAAACTGAGAACCTCAATATTTGGTATGGAAACATTATGGATGGCGCAGGGTGGTATCGTCCACTGAGATACCTCTCCACACGATTCCTAAATCAATCGAAGTAGCCATGTTGTAAAAACGCTTATTTATTTTCAGATTAAGGCCAGCTGTAATCCGGATATAGCTTGCATTTTGCGGATACATACAAGGATTACACTATTTGCGCAATTTACAACTCAATGGGCAATGTGCCCATCTCTTGAACTTAGGGTGTATGTTTCTTCCTTGATGCCCAGCATTGAGGTCGGCGTTGCCTGGTACCGGCCAACCAGCAGCAGAGGGTGGAACCACTGCGGAAGCTGTGCTTAGTTCCTGGGCAGAGGTTCTCATGTTGAAGTCCTTGAATTGGCTCCTTGGAAGGGCCAGTCTACGCAAATAGATTTGAAATTACTCGTTTTACTTTTGACCTGCTGGCTGTGGTGCTGTTAGTGACCCTTTGACACTACTGGGGACAAAGGCAGAGCAGAACAAGCTTATGGCAGCACCCTTTCTTCACGGCACTGATGGTTCTGGAGGCTAAGTATTGTGGGTAAAGAATCAATAGTCCAGGCTGGCAGTAGAGAATAGCAGAGCACTTCGACACACATGTCTGGAGGTGCCAGAGATGGGGAATGCAAGCCAGGTCTGCATGTTAGTCTTGCATGGAGGCTGATGCTCCTGGTTGCTCCCCTGGTTGGCTGGCACCAACTGAGTTGTAGCAGGTTGGCACCTTTGAACTGACAACCCTTGGCTAAATGCTGCACTTCTAAAAATTGTATTCTTGAAATCAAAGGAGGCTCAGTGTGCTTTTACAGAATCTGGGGAGTTGTATTAATCCCTTCATTCTGTTCCAATTTTTGGGGTGGCATGGATCTGAAGATAATATGTCCTCTCTGAAGACAGTACCTCAGTGAGACATTGTCTAGGTATTCACACCTCTATCAGGACAGCAGCAATCAGTAGCATAGCAAAGAGGCTATGGGCCTGGCGCTGGCAAGGAAAATGGCCCCTTTGACTACTGCTGGGGTAGTAAATGCAACAATGATCAGGGTTCGAAGGACCTCTCGGAGCTCTGGGCCGTGGCGCATCAGACAAGCATCAGACCATCTGCCCCTCTTAAAGTCCAAGGTGCCTCTCTGGCTGGAGTGTTTTGGTGCAGTGGGGATATTTAAATGTGTTTTGGGATCCTGGTGGTCTGTGTAGTGGTGGGGTAGTGTCATCTCAACTCCTGGGCCGATGCGACGGTTGCACATAACATCTGGGATCTTTCCTGCTGCGTAAGCGACCCGGCTGCAAAAACGACCATGCTGTGTAAACGGCCCCACTGCTTAAGCGACCCCGCTGAGTAAACGACAAGTGTGGCTGAGCAGCGCCAGCATAATCTTATGATCTCTGAGAAGGCCCTTGATTTCTCACTCACATACTCCTACCCCGTCCCTTCTTTATAGACATTCACAAATAAACACTAAGGGGCAGATTTATGAGGCCCTTGCGCCTCTTTGCGCCGCAATTGCGTCACTTTATTTGATGCAATGGCGGCACAAACAATGCGCCCTGTTTACAACGTGACGCATCTAGGAGATGCGTCACGTTGTAAAGCCCTGCGCCATAAGGAGGCGCTCCTGCGCAGGCGGGGGCGTTCCTGCGCAGGAACGCCTCCTAAAAGTGGCTGAGTGAAATCTGTAAGATTTCACTCAGTCACTTTCAGGCCAATGCTGCGTCAAAACCCTGCGCCTGCTTGAAGCAGGCGTAGGTCTTGATGCAGCATTGTGAAGATGGGGCACCGCCGAGCCTTGCTGGAGCTGCGTCGCGCTTGCGACGCAACTCCAGCAATGCGCCACCTTTACGGCATAAATGCGTCACGCATCTGTGCCGTTTTTGCCCCATGGTGCGCCGCATTGTAAATGCGGCGCAGCATGGGTGGCGGAGCTGTGGCGCACTGTGGCGCACATTAACTGGCGCATCCCTGGGGATGCGCCAGTTAACATAAATCTGCCCCTAAGACTTAAAACACGCAACAAGTCATCCCAAGTAGCTTTCCTGATTTTAGAATAATTATTTTACCCCATCCACGATTCAGCAAGTATGTTGGTCTGTTTTTTCCTAATTGTTTATTAATGTCCCTACTTTGTGCTACATTACTTGCAACTTCCTTGGACAGCTTTTCTTCTTTTTACAGCTATTTCCCCATAACATTCAAGTCATCTTCAGTATCCCTTTGCTGGAAGGGAGTGGGCCTACCTCGTTAAAGAATGCTTATACCTGCTCTGGGTACAGAGGATTGTAATGTGTGGGTCTTGTAAAGCACACTGCTACCCGGAGGCGTCCTGGCGCTATAGACTGCTGGGGAACCCGTCCTGGCTTTCCCAGTGAGATGTTCCCTCCTGGGTATCTCCAAGGTGGAACCAGACATCCCCGGCGTTTGTGGGGGGCCGTTGTAGAGATAAGGCAAGCTAATGCCCAGAGTTGCAGAGTGTGATCCCTGGTTAGAGTAGGCATCGAGGCGAGAATTATTGAGTCCGCTGACCCTGGTTCACGACCCTGCCCCGTCGAGAATTGAACCCTGGTCCCGGGCCGTCCTCTGCTTCCGGGTCTGCCACGTCTAACCAGTGAGCCACACCACTCCATGATTCAGGCAGTAGCTGTCCTATTACAGGTCTTCCTGCTTCAAGTGAGGTGTTACAGAAGGAGGTTCCAAAATAAATGCAAGGACAATAGACACCTAATAGTCGTTGGACCGAAACACATTGTCAGACACAGCGCACAACATCTGCAGACTAGTGGGCTAAAGATGTCTGTCTGTGTTCACTTAGCTGGACTTCCCTGAAGTCATTGACACAATGACCCACATAGAACTTATCCAGAAAGTATAGGGTGGCTGGGGCAGCGGTGCCGGACCCCAACCCAAGCAAGACATATGGGTACCCAGCTTCGAGGGTGTTAAAAAATTAAAAGGTATGAAATGGTCCCTTAACCACCCCGGTCCTCTTGCTGATACACCTACCTCCCTAATGATAGCTACCTTCTTAAGATCAGGTGAAGGGGATCCGGTTGGATTGGTTGTTTTCATGCCTTACAGACCATTCAACAATTTCAGAATTACTAGTTTTCCAAACTGCGAAAAAAATCTTGCAACCTTTACAAAGGTCTGTGGAAAACGGTCTTAGTTCAGGCTTTCGCACACTAGAGTGAAAAGTGTAACTTTGAAAACGATGGAATCACAGAGATACAAATCTGTGTGCAGGTGCATATGTACATAGAAAGATTCTGCAAAGGCTTATCTTGCAGAGAAAAGGCCTACATACATTTTCCATCTTGATTGAGTCTGATTAGAGCAAAAATGTATCTTGCTAGGTAGTTATGATGCAATGCACAGAAAGAGTGCCCAGGTGAAGACAACGTAAACAGGGAAACATCACAAAATTTGCAAAAGGTAAAAATTGGCAAATTTGCAAATCTTTGCACGTGAAAATAAAACCTTGTACACTCGCAGTTACATTTCTCTTTTTCGACTCCTGCTAAATTGAACTGCAAGGCTGCACACGGCTCGCGCTTTCTCCTTGGATTTCCAACATCCACCTGTATCTAGTAGATCCATCACTGAGGAACGAAGTCCATGTTCCCAATTCTAGCCTGGACCATCCTCCAAACAGAGGATCTAATTCTGTGTAGAAGATGCAAAAACAATCGTAGATAAGGTGTGGTGTTAGATCGCACACGCGTGACAGGGGTTCTCCCACGCCCTTTGGGAAAAAGATCACACTGGTAAGTGAGATGAAGGATTTGAGAAATATTTTAGAAGAGCAACTTTCAATAATAGCCCAAGAAGAGCATGTCCCAAAAATAATTTTTTTCTATCTCAACCCTTCTCAGGAAAGTGATCCGACTCATACCAGTGTCTTAAAATGTTTTGGTTGTGAAAGCTCTGGTGACTGCAAGGTTAGATGATGTCACTGCAGTATGCCAAAGTGTCAAGATTAAGCCTATTCATGAAATGTTAAGCTCCCAAAATGCCAGGTAAGTGGCCAGCCTGTTGGTACAGGACCTCGTCTCTAGCAGCGTGAGATGGCTGCCGTGGTTGGAGATGGACAGATGATTTGATTCCAGTGTCCCTGCGCCTTCCTTTTTGATAAATGAAGTACAAAAGTACATTGTCATCAGAGCACAAGGATATTGAGGTCTTCTAACAAGAGTATGCGATGCCTCTTTGAGTATCGCTTCTCTAGTGTGAGGCAGGAGTTTCTTCAACCAGGGATTGTGTTCCTCAAAGCCGTCATTATAAAGAAGCAAGACAAATCTCCTTTACGCAAACTTTATACAACTTTATTGACATATCTGTTTCCATATTTATGCTCGTTAGTTCACAGCGACCCAAGCCTGAGTCCTTGTCACAAGGTTTTGGGTCTGCCTATTGATACTATGGAGTTCCTGTAGATGAGGGACTGAGGATTACCACTTGTGTCCACATGCCTTTTGTTTTTTTTTTGCATTGCTAACTGATGCCAAGTATTCCTGTCTTGGTCTTGATTCTTCAAGCTGTCCGGGCTTGCTTTGAGAGGACAAACCCTGCAAGAAGAGGCGACGTGGGTGAGGCCGAGCTGCTCCTGTGTGCACAGCATGGAGCCAGTACCGAGGATGGAGGGTCCAGGTGTGAGACACCACCAGGGAGGATGATTGACAGAAAAGAAAATGAGCCTAGATGAGAGAGGGATGCTGCTGAGCACCTTCATCCGAGAGGTGAGAAGGAAATGGGCCTTGGGGGGCAGCAGTGTGGGCAGTGACCTTGGCAGCGGATGGAGCCCTGCTGCTAGGGGTAGGAACACATAGGAAAAAGGAAAGGAAATAGCAGGATGGGTCAGGAAAAGAAGAATAGCACAGCAATAATAGAAGCAGGAGCCCCAATTCCAGGACTGATGAGCACTGCATTGCATAAGGAGGAAAATCACTATGCCATGCTTCCATCAATGAGAACTTCAGCTTGACTGCACAGTAATACAATGGCGGCACCTTTCTCGCAGGAGAACATAAAGCAAGGGAGTAAGAACGCGCAGAGTTTTTTTTTAGTCTTCGTTGCTTAGTGGCCACTGTACCTGACACACGAATGCTGCAGTCTGCCCTGAGTGGTACTAATGTGCCATTAGCCCTAGAAATAATGAAAGCATTGCACTGGAATATGAGCACTCAAAATCTCAATTTCTGTAACACTTCATTTACCTCATGTACTCGACTTGGCATGATCCTTTCTGACTCGACGTGCCCCAAAAGTATTCAGTTGTATTGTGTTGCATTTCAAAGCCAGGCTCTTCCACTATAGGGCCTGCCTCCTGAAAATCTGGAATGGAAATGTTTCTGTGCATTGAGTCCCGCAAGCAGGTCCAGGCCTCAGCAAACAAGAGTAAAAGGGTTACATTAGAGCATCCGCATATGTAACCTAGAGTGAGGTCTTGAGAATTGAAAGCTCTTTCAAGGTCACACTACTCTAGACCAGTTCAGAAGCCAAACTTTCAACACTCATTGGAAGAATTATATTAGAACCTTTATTATTTTGCCCTTCCAGAAGCAGGGGCACCTAGGGTAAATCACCCCCCACCCCCATCACACACACCAGCTGATCCGATCCACCAAGAAATCAGCATTCAAGGATCGACTCGACAACAACGCCCACAACAGCAAGGAACTCTTCAACATCGTCAAAGAGCTTACCAACCCCAGCGCCGGCACCAACGACATCACTCCCTCTCAAGACCTCTGCGACTCTCTAGCCTCGTTCTTCCACAGCAAAATCGCTGACATACATAATAGCTTCGGCGACCAGTCCACCCCCCCTTACCACCGAACTGAAGCCTCCCACCACCACCCTTTGCACCTGGAACCCGATCAGCACCGAAGACACCATCCGCTTGATGAACTCCATTCACTCCGGATCACCAACCGACCCATGCCCCCACCACATCTTCAACAAGGCCGACTCCATCATCGCACCCCATCTCAAGGATATCATCAACTGCTCCCTCAACTCCGCTACCTTCCCGGAAAGCTGGAAACATGCCGAACTCAGTGCCCTCCTGAAGAAACCTACAGCAGACCCCACCGAACTTAAGAACTACCGCCCCATCTCGCTCCTCCCTTTTCCTGCCAAAGTCATAGAGAAGACCGTCAACAGTCAGCTCGCCGCCTTCCTCAAGTCTAACGGCTCCCTGGACCCCTCACAGTCCGGATTCCGAGCCAAACACAGCACTGAGACCGCCCTCATCGCAGCCACAGACGACATCCGAACACTACTCGACAACGGGGAAACAGCTGCCCTCATCCTCCTGGTCCTCTCAGCAGCGTTTGACACGGTCTGTCATAGCACCCTTGTACAACGCCTCAGCAACATTGGGATACAAGGAAAAGCATTGGATTGGATCATCTTGTTCCTCGCCGGAAGAACCCAGAGAGTCCGCCTCCCCCCTTTCAGATCAGAGGCCACCGAAGTCATCTGCGGCGTACCACAAGGATCATCGCTCAGCCCCACCCTCTTCAACGTCTACATGAGCCCCCTCGCATCCATCGCACGCCAGCACAACCTCAACATCATCTCCTACGCTGACGACACACAGCTGATCCTCTCCCTCACCAAAGACCCAAACACCGCCAAAACCAACCTACACGAAGGGATGAAAGACGTAGCCGAGTGGATGAAGAACAGCCGCTTAAAACTGAATTCAGACAAGACGGAAGTCCTCATCCTAGGATCATCCTCCTCTGCATGGGATGACTCATGGTGGCCACCGGCCCTGGGCAGCGCACCCTTACCAACGGACCATGCTCGCAACCTGGGATTCATTCTAGACTCCTCCCTCTCGATGACCAGACAAGTCAATGCCATCTCATCATCATGCTTTAACATCTTACGTATGCTCAAAAAGATCTTCAGATGGATCCCCACTGAAACAAGAAAGACGGTCACCCAAGCACTTGTCACAAGCCGACTGGACTACAGAAACACCATCTACGCCGGAACCACAGCCAAATTACAGAAAAAACTCCAACGCATTCAGAACGCCTCCGCCCGACTCATCCTAGACATACCCCGCCACAATCACATCTCCGGTCACCTGAGAGACCTTCACTGGCTCCCCGTCAACAAGAGAATAATGTTCTGCCTCCTCACACACGCACACAAAGCCCTCTACGACCTAGGACCCAAATACCTCAACACGCGCTTGACCTTTTACACCCCCACCCGCCAATTACGATCATCTAACCAAGCCCTCGACGCGATTCCACGCATCCGAAGAGCCACCATGGGAGGAAGATCATTCTCCTACTTAGCGGCCAAAACCTGGAATTCTCTCCCCACCCACCTCCGCCTCACACAGAACCACCTCTCCTTCAGAAAACAACTCAAAACTTGGCTATTTGATAAATAGCGACCCCCCCCCCCCCTCAAGCGCCTTGAAACCCTCTGGGTGAGTAGTGCGCTATACAAATTTTGACTTGACTTGACTTGACACACACACACACACAGGCATGTGGAGTATTAGGGATAGACTACCCATGCTTCTGTCTGTATACATTGTTGAAAAGGAGTAGTAGTCAGTTTTCTGCATAGCAAGGGCTCATCTGGCAAACCCATGGATCTCTTAAACTTTGTACCATGAATTCAAATTGTATCTTGCCCAGATTGCTCTCATAGTCACCCTTTGACCCCTTTTCAAAATTCTATCTCCTTTCCCCTTCCACTTTTCCATTTTTCTTGCTTTACGCGCTGTTCGTGCAAGATGTACAGCGAGCAGCAGGAGGGTAGCCCGGGGATGCCACAATAAGGTAAGTGACTTTTAATCTTTTTAAATTATGTGTAGTAGTATTTTAATTTAGGAGGGGACCTAATTTAGCAGAGGGGTTGGCTAACTCCGCTCGGCTGCGGAGTCGAGTTTTTTCCCTACTCTGTGTTCTCAGCGAACCTGGATGTAGTGAAATCTCTGCAGACTCCGCTGGCGGAACGGAGTTTTCAGCCCGCGCGTAGTAAATACATGTCTGGGCAAAGTTGATTCCGAAATCATTTCCATAATATATGTGAAATTTATTGAAACAAATCTGGTACTTTACAGACCGCTGCTATGGTGGTGCACGGTACACCTTGAGCCAAGCTACAAACTGCCTCTGGGATCAGGGCAGTGTCTGCAATTCAATGACTAACTTTAATGCCTGAAGACTGGACCTGTATGAAAAGTAATCTGCGCCTGTCTACGACACTCCTTAAACATTGAGTGGACTCTAACACTTGAGCTACACCCATCCCATGAACAACACTAGACTCATAGGGGGCTGGCATTTTCATGGAGGGTTGGAATTTGCAACAGCTGTACTCTGGTATAGCGTTAAATCTGGTGCACTCTTATGGTAGATATAATGTGATGGGCATTATGTCCCTAAACATAAATTACAATGGACACATTTCTCTAGGTTAAGCATGGGCGAATTTTGCGGATCTCGCGTTCGCGAATTTTGCGGATTTGCGGATTCGCAATCCGCAAAATCTGCGAATTCCCGCGAATTTGTGGATTTTTTTTTTTTGTGTTCGCCCGTGTTTCTGCCAGTTCGCGAGGGTTTTTACAATTTCGCAATTTGCGAACTTACCTGTCGGGTCGCAAGTTTTGCGAACTTGTTGTTTCTACATGTCCAGCCTCTTTGGGACACTCTTCTTCATCACTGCCACTCTCTGTCACCACTGCCACTCTCTGACTACTCATGCCACCCTCTGGCCCACCCATGCCACCCTCTGTTTCATCACCACACCCTCTGGTTGTCCAGTGTACATTATTTTCGGCAAAGCAAAGCACACCTTCCCTGCCTCAAGTGACCTGAATTAATTTGGGGCTGATTAATGTGTCACAGAATATTTTTTTAGCTGGCACCTGCTTCCTTAGTGCGCCCTGATTAGTGATCTTTTGCACTTGCTAAGTGCTTTCATTGTTGCAAAATTAGTTACAACACCTGCCCTGCCCCAACTGACAATAATGAATTAGGGGCTAATTAATGTGTCACTGAAAGAATTTAAAGTTCCAGCCTGGCACCTGCTTGTCTGCTCCTTTAGCTGTAAATCAGGACCTTTGTGGCATACAGTTAAGGTCAGAGCAGGGTCACACAAAATAGTTGCAAGCAGGCAACCGAATTCTGGAGGGCCCCCTCAGGAAGCACTACAAAGAATCGTTACAAATCATGAGGTTGACCTTTTGCACCTGCTCATTGCTTTTGCTTTTGCTGAAATCGTTTTTCGGTTTTTTTCGCGCTATTCGCGGGGTGCGGCGTCGTGCGAAACCGACCGCGGAAGCCGCCAATTCGTGCGAATGAGCATTTTATTTTTTTTGCGGCTTGTTGTTTCGTGAGTTTTTTTGCAGTATTCGCGAGCCGCTTGCAGCGCAACACGCGAATTTACCCCAAGGTCGAGTACGGGCGCGGCCATTTTGTTTCCGTGACGTATTTCCGTTTCCGCCCGCTATGTATAATCTCGCGCAGTAAGCGCATTGCGAGTAGAGGTTCGCACGAGATCGCGCGGGAAATCTACAGGTTCGCACGAGATCGCGAGGAAAATCTCGCGCGAACTTTCTTTCGCGCTCGTGAACGGGCGCCGGCCATCTTGTTTTTCATTCATTTCCTGTGTCTGGGCATGGTGTTTAATCCTCTTGGTATCTTTGCCATCCTTTGCTTGTTTTCAGTTTTTTTTTTACGATTTTGCTTCTTATCTATCCCTCTCTTTTCCTAGCTGTATATTTTTGTCTTTTCTGCTATTTTTCTTTACTTTTAAACTACTTTTTTAAACTCTTTTCTTTTCTTCTTCCCTATCCTATTCTTTCTTAATTTTCTACTTCTTCCTACCTTACCTGCCCAGACCATGGTCAAGCCAGGCGCCGTGAAGCTGCCCAGGCACTTGAGGGCCGCAGCGGCGGCGGGGAGTAGTGCTGGACCCAGTGGCAGGACAGCATGCGGGAGATTGAGGGGGGAGCAGGTGACGCGACGGGAGATATTCAGCCCGGAGGAAGTGGGCGCGCTGGTCTACTTCGTCCAGCGCCGCCTGCCCAGGACCATCGCGGGAGGCGGCAGGATCGCGGCCGGCGGCTACAACATGCGGGAGCGCCGGAAGCGGTGGGAGAAGGTGTGCTGGGCCATATCCCACCTCTACGGGGTCCAGCGCACCTACAGCCAGGTCACCCATCGCTGGACGGACCTCCTGGACCGCGAGCGCGACCTGCTGGACCAGCTCGGCTTGGAGATCCCCGGGCTTGGTGAGTAGTAGTAGCCATTTAATCACTCACTACTATGATGTTTTCTCCTGCTCTGTGTTGTTGTATTGCAAATATTTGTTTTTTACATGGAGCAAGCCAATAATGCCGCTGATGACGATTACATTGTAGTTAAATTATATTTCAAAATCTTCTGTGCATTTCAGGTGCACTGCTCTCCTTCTCAGTGGCGTTGCTACTATGCTTATTTGTTTTCTATTTCGTGGTCTCATTGGCCTGAGTAACTATTATGTATGAGTGTACTTTACAGAACTGCGTAATGCTAGACACTAGGGGGCAGATTACATTTACAAGCCCCTTGCGCCACGTTTACGTTGCCTTGCGTGACGCAACAGCGGCGTAAACGTGCCGCATCCCTGCGAGCCATTTACAGCATGACGCATCTAGGGAGATGCGTCACGTTATAAAGCCATGGGCCTGCACCACAATGGGTGCGTTCCTAGTACGCAGGGTGGGCGGTCCAGCGGCTGTGCGCCTCGCAAAATTGCCTGCGTGAAATGTACAAGATTTAACGCAGGCACTTCTGCGACGCTGCTACGTCAATTCAATTCCTTATGTCTGCTCGAAGCAGGCGAAAGGACTGACACAGCATGTTAAGTATTGGGTGGCCCTGAGCATTACTGGAGTTGCATTGCGTTGGCGACGTGACTCCAGCGATGCGCCGCTCTTACGTGACGAGATGCGTCACGCAAGTGCCTACCCTTGCGCCAGGGCGCGCCGCATTGTAAATGAGGCACATCTGCCGTGTCGCAAGGGTAGTTTTGCGTGACGCATTTGATCTGGCGCATCTCTGGAGATGCGCCAGAACGCGTAAGTAAGTATGCCCCTAAGGGGCAGAATTGCAATTACCGTCGCATCCCTGCAAAGTAGCAGGGATGCGCCATTAATTGTGCGGCCCGCTACCACCACCAAACATGGTGCGCCGTATTTGCAATGCGGCGCACCATGGGCCCAAAACGTCACCGAAGCTTTACTGCTGGAGTTGCGTCGCAACGATGGCGCAGTTCCAGCAATGCTCTGGGGTACCCTATCTCCCCAATGCTGGGTCAAGCCGTACGTCTGCTTCAAGCAGGTGCAGGGTTTGTGTGACGCATCATTGTCCTAAAGGTGACTGATTGATATTTTGTAGATTTCCCTCAGCCACTATTAGGATGTGTTCCAGCGCAGGAATGCCCTCCCTTGCGCCGGAACGCCCCCTGATGGCGCAGGGCTTTATAACGGGATGCATCTCCCAAATGCGTCACGTTGTTATAATATTATACTCTGCACCATGGCGCCCTTTTTTGTTTAGCTGCTGCGTCACAAAAGTCACGCAAGAACGGCGCAAAAGAGCCGCAAGGGCTTAAATCTGCCCCTTCCTTTGTAACCCTGACAATAAGAAAAATAGTGGCGGTGGATTGATAGTTTGACTATTTAAATGACTGGTAATGTAGCAGGCAACTGTTAGTGTTGTCACTGATCTGACTGAAATCACAATGGAGTTTGTCTGTCACTTTGCGTCTTGCCTGCGGACTGCTGCCTGCCAGTCCTAGGTGAACGTTTCAGTACTTTGTTTAGTGAGTTACGTGACTTTCGAAGTCACAGGTCCGCAAATAAATGAAAAGTAACCATAATCAATATAATTTCGCGGAAATATTTTGTTATTGTTCTTTTGAAATGTTTGATTTGGTTGACATTGACAAGCAACAATCATCCATGTTTTCTGTTCTTTCTTTCATGTTGTACGTCAGCTCCCCCCAGGGGCGAGAGGAGGACACAGGAGCAGCAGGCGGCGGATGCTGTTCAACAGGGCCAGGATCGGGCAGGCGAGGGCTCCTCTGCTGGCCCCAGTAAGTTTTCATTTTAGACTAGTACCTATTTTTCCTAGCGTTCCTCATTTGACTTTTTTCAAAATTGTCTTTGCTCTTCTTGTAGACTGTATCTAAATTCTTATCCTGCCTCTACTATGACTCCCTGTGGTATTACTAGATTATTCTTATTAGTCTGTCTGTGTAGCTAACTAAGATTGCACGGTTGGCGAAACTCCCATGATTCTAGTCAGCAATAGCTCTATCAACTTAGTGCAGTCCTCTGGGATTGTCCATAATGTCTTTTGAAGTGTTCTATCTGGACTCATGCTTGCAAAAATTGCAAAACCTTTCGCTCAGTCACTCTAGTCTGGACCAAAAAACACAGATTGTATTTAAGTTTAAAAGCTTTATTAAAAGTAAACACATTTATTAAAATCAAGTCATAATAAAACTAAACGTTTAACTGATAATGGAAAAGTGGTTAGTGCTGACGATTAATTGAAGACATTTCTTGTGGTGGAGCCGAGCTCTCACCTGGTTTCAACTTGATCTTGTTGTTAGAAGTCCATCTTCTGTCTGTGTGGAGAAAAATGGTGCGTGTTAAAAAAACAGCCTTCATCAGTTGTGCCAAAAAGTGCAGCAAGACAACCTTCCCTGGAAAAAGGGACATTTTTTTTTTAACTTTAACGTAGACAGTCACAAATTACATTGTTTTCACATGTCTTCATTCCTAGACCAAATACTAGTGACTAGTGAGTGCTTTATTCTAACATTCTTAAATCTACTTTGTAGGTGGAACATCTGGTGGCGGGGCCAGTGTGGAGGTGGTGGTGCTCGACACGGAGGCGGAGGGCGATTCTTCAGGGGAGGAGGCGGCGGCTGTGAGAGTTGAGACGGTGGTGGTGGCGGCCAGAGGTAAGCTCTTATATATTCCTTACTTATTGAGATTGAAGACTAGCTGGGAAGGCAAGAATATGAGATGCATGGCTGGGTGAATGATGAAGCAATGATGGGTGGAAGGACAACAGCCTGGGTGGGTGACACAGAAACTGTATGTGTCCATATACCTGGATCATGCTACTATCTGACTCTTAGATAGCATATGTGTATCTAGAGCAGGGGTACTCCTAGTACGGCCCGCGGGCCGGTGGTGGCCCGGCAAGCCTTCCTTGGCGGTGCGCAGACCTTGCAGACAATCACTGCTCCCCCGGCCCCCACAGAGCAGAGGCTTTTTTGTATTTCACCTGTTAGCGCCCCTGCATCTCCACTCTGACAATCACTGCTCCCCCGGCCCCCACAGAGCAGAGTGGAGATGCAAGGCCACAAAGAGGTGAAATAGAACAAAGCCTCTGCTCTGTGGGGCCGGGCAAGCAGTCATTGTCAGGGTGGAGAAGCAGGGGCGCTAAAACAAACAAAGCCTCAATAATATGTTAATGGTCTTTTAAAGACCTGTTAAGTACTTTGGTGTTGTTGTCTGTGTGTGCGCGTTGAGGAAGCGGTCTCAACCCGGGCTGAAGGCTGACACAGATAGACACACACACAGTGAGATGACAGAGGGGGAGGGAGAGGGAGGGCAGGAGGGAGAGAGAGATGGAGGGAGGGCAGGAGGGAGAGCAGGAGGGAGAGAGATGTATGTAAATGCTGGGTCTGGTGGCTCAGTGGATGAGGGCATCTGCTGCAGGGACCTGTGTGCAACCTCATGGTCACAAGTTATCGTTATGCTTTAGCCCCGCCCCCTCTGACTCCGATCCCACCAGTGCGGCCCTCGGCCCCAAACTACACTGTAAATGTAGCCCCTGAGAGAAAGTTTGTGAGTACCCATGATCTAGAGAGAGTAGACGGTCAGTGGATGAACTAAGTGTAACTTTGAAGAGCATGTAACACTGCACCCGCACGTCCGTTCCAGTGTAGGAAAGGCAAGGAAAAGAACTTTTAATTTTGTCCAAATACTACCATAAATAGTAGCAGTAGTTTGTATTGCAAGCACTGCATAGATCCGGTTATTATGGTGGCCACTCCCTACCTCTCTTAATAAGTTTAGTAGTACTCAGTCATTCATGTGTGGATGTATCACTGGTCACTCAATAAAAAGCAAAGCACCTAAAGTCATCCCATATATAAGCAAAAACATCCCATGTGAAGTGATAGATAATCAGATTATTTATCTTCTTCAATTTTCCATTTCTAGTACTCATTTCCACTGTAGGGTGAAAGTTAAATTAATTAAGCAGTAGCCCTTGAGTTGTAACAGAGTATTCTCAGTGCCACCCGTAATAGAAAAGTAAGAGCTTCACCACCTGCATGTACTGGACGGGTACAGTAACGCAACGGCAACGCAAGTCTAGGTCACTCCTCATGGCGTGCGTCTCTTTTTCTCGGGTGCAAGTTTACTGCGCTGGCATTATGCCGGCTTGCAGAAAATAACGTACCAATTTTCCAAAACAAGAGATAAGAAGAAGAATAAGACTGGTGTACTTTCATAGTCGACTCCAATGGAAGTCCACAGTGCTCGTAGAATTTGTTCCTTAAACTCCCACTAATGTTAGAGCAAGGATGAAGAAGTGTGAGGTTAGATAGATACTGGCCTCAATAGTTATGTAATGCGCTTGCAAGTTGCTAGTTGTACTGCAACACAAATTTCTGCTGAATGATTGAGTTAATCTTAAAGAGCATTGGTTACAGACTATGTCTTTCTTTCTTCATATAGGTTCTCCTTCCAAACGAACAAGGAGGAAGGAGCTGGCTAGAGCGGCCCGGCAACGGAGGATCGAGGCCACTGTTGCGGAATATCGGCGGCTGGTGGCCCTGGAGGACGTGGAAAGTGTGCAGTCGACAACTACAACAACGTCGCCTGCATCGGCCTCCGTGGCCCCACGGGCTGCCACCCAGCACAGTGGTCCACCCAGACTGAGCCGGGCTGCCAAAGGCAAACGCCACCGCCGAGCAGCAAGGCCAACAGCTGCCTCTCACAGGCATTGCACCTGCAAGGCAGTGAAGGCATGCCTGCGCCGCACTACCCTGATGGTGTCCCGCCTTCAGCAGGAGCTCGCCTTGCTCCGCGAGGAGCATGATGCCCTGGCCCAAAAAGTTAACAGCATCCACCCATAGTGTCCCTTGCCCCTTTTTTAGAGACTTTTGGGGTGTGGGAATTGGGAGTTGGGTTTTTGGGGACTTTTGAAGGACAATCGTTGGGGTTAGGGAGGGTCTTGCGGGAGATTATTTTGTTAGGGATATAAATATACTTTTTCAAACTTTATCTGAGCATACCTGTTTTTTACTGCTTGCCTGGTGGGTGGGGGTTTAACGTTGACTGTTTTCCTGAAAGTTTAGTTCCATTTTCTTCCTTTAAGTGTAAATGCCCAAATGTTTTCAACACTAAGTGCCTCTCACAGACTAAGTGAAGTGAATCCAAGAGTCCTAGGACTTTAGTAGTACTACCTTCAGTCTCTCGTCTCTCGTACTAATACTCCATTATACCCCCAAACCACCAAACGCTTATCTTACCTGTAATTTGTGTTTGAAAGTAGGGCTAGACCCAGGGCTGGCTCCACGGGAAACACCGAATAACGTTGGCAATCTTGGTCGGATAAAATTTCCTCATAGCGGTGGTACTAGTGGTGTGACACAGTGGCAGTTGCATGCCTATGAAAAAAAAGAAAATGAAATCTGGTTTGTCCTCCTGAGCAATTCAACGGTACAACTGAGAATATAGCAGGTGACAGAAGTACAGTAGAGCAGTGCCACATTGTAGCCTAACAAATGGTAAAGTATAAGTACTAATTCGGTTGAAGTTCTTTCACATTAGCAATGGTTCTTTGTCAAGCAGAGTAAGAATATATCCTCGGATTTCTTCACCAGCCTGTTGCTATCACCTTATCCTCCCCACCCAGCAAGTGTGTGGATTTATTGCTGTAATAATAATTTAGTCACACATCAATCAAAACCACACAGCCCGGGGGAAGAGGGTTAGGGTTTGAAAAATGGATGGGTACGGGGGTTTTTGGGAAAGGTTTTGGGAGACAAGAAAAAATAGCACAGCATAGACCAACTATTGTGAACATAAACAAATCTTTGGGTACAAACCTATCCATCAATCTTTGAAAGTGCATGCACTACTGCATGCATGTCAGTGAAAAGTAAGTAGTACATTCGACAACTGTGGAAAGAAAGAATGCGACAGTACAGGGCCTGTGTGGAATTATTGATAACGATATTCAACATAAGGTCTCTGTAGCCAGATACCCGAGAGCCTTGCTGGTCACTATAAATCCATTCACAACAACACTCAATGGGGTTGGTCTGGAAGGTGTCAGGTTTACTCCCCGTGATCCAGTCGATGCAAATATGGTTCCACCTCCAAATGTCACCAACACCCAGAAGTGTAAACACAGGGTGTTCGAGCCATTAGGCGGGGGAGAAAAATAACAAACTAAAATAAAAAATGTGGGATGGGTAAAGGTAGGGTCAGCAGGGAAAGGATACCTGTAACAGAAGACAAGACAGGCATCAGTGAAGTGCTGTCCTAACATACAAGGGTACTCTCATATAGTCTCACTAAATAACCAAGGAAGTAGACAAGTACCTGAGCACCAAGAAAACATGACCTTGGATAGGAAATACTATAGCCCTTCTGCCACAATCTGTGAGGAAGGCCTAAGAAACACATAAACATATAGTTAACGAACACACTCCTGTCGCACCAAACACACTCGCGTTATACTAAGACATCAAACCCACTACTCAAAACATACCACAAACATGGTAGAGGACTCAATGTACAAAGGGGGTTCCAAATAGTCAAAGCAAAGATGTATGGTCCAACAAAAAGGAAGAGGGAAACGGTAGTGTGTAGGAAGCAAGAACTACAACACTGCGCTCTCTAAGTAATGACCCAGTAGAGAATCTTTGGTGAAGGTCAAACAGAAAAACGTAGTTGCTGTTGCGACCACCACTGAATTCTGCCAACAACACACCCCACGGTGCACTACACAAAGAGAACTGGGGTAGCCTGTAGTTACCTCACTACATGCCCAGTTATGGAGGTCCTTTGAAATACACAGTTATACAACGGAGACGCGTAGTTGTCCTTACTACCGCGCTCCGTTTTAATAGTACAAAAACGATCCCCGATGTGAACGCTAACACGTGGTATAGACCGCCACTGTGCTCCGCCACACACAATTCAACCAAACAGGAATTCATCAAAGCTAGAATTCTGTTAGAAAACAGTCACAGAACCTCCCTTAACAATCCGTTCAGGCAGTAATCAGCTGACCGCACGGGCGGCCGAAGAGTTTAGAGCGGCTTTACCTGAAGACGCGTGAAGTCCGTCTACCGCCAAGGACAGAACACGGAAGCGCTCCCCACTGAGCCTCAGGGGGGGGGGAAGGTGATAGTCCACAGGAGACACGATAGAAAAGCATGCAGAGCGTCCGCTCTCATGCCGGTGCAGAACAGAAACCAGAATAACGCGCAACAGGAAGCGCGTCTGTTCCCCAGATAAACTTCCTGCAAGTCTCCCGCCTACTCATGGGAAATGTAGTTTCATAGTACGGTAGGCGCTTAGGGGCTGCATAACCTGACAGAAGGTAGAGTAGATAGAAAAGGAGAAATTGCTTTTTTTCTAGGTGTCCCCTCACTCACCAGGGTTGCCCCTTGGTGACATGCTTCATCATTGGGGCCATCCCAGTCCTCTACGGCCTGGGGCGTGCTGCGACTTGCGAATTACGTAGGAGCACTTACAAATGACTATGTGTGGTGCAGATGTGATAGTGGAGTGGACTAAGTGATGTGTTAAGGGATCAATTTAGAAGCCTAGAGAGAGCCAAGAAATGCAGTCACAGTCAGAGAAAAAGGCAAGGGATACTGTATGTATGTGGTTGTAGTGGTCCTCTTGGAAGTGGTAAGTAAGTTGCCTGCAGAAAAAAAATCCTCCTATTAGCGGCACTCCTCCATTGCAGCCGACGCTTCGTCCATCGATGTTGGTCACCAGAAGACACCCTGTAAAAAAAAGCACAGCATAGACAAACAATTGAACATAAACAATTCTTTGGGTACAAACCTATCCATCAATCTTTGAAAGTGCATGCACTACTGCATGCATGTCAGTGAAAAGTAAGTTGTACATTCGACAACTGTGGAAGAAAGAATGCAACAGTAAAGGGCCTATGTGTAAATTATTGATAACGATATTCAACATAAGGTCTCTGTAGCCAGATACCCGAGAGCCTTGCTGGTCACTATAAATCCATTCACAACAACACTCAGTGGGGTTGGTCTGGAAGGTATAGTAGATAGAAAAGGAGAAATTGCTTTTTTTCTAGGTGTCCCCTCACTCACCAGGGTTGCCCCTTGGTGACATGCTTCATCATTGGGGCCATCCCAGTCCTCTACGGCCTGGGGCGTGCTGCGACTTGCGAATTACGTAGGAGCACTTACAAATGACTATGTGTGGTGCAGATGTGATAGTGGAGTGGACTAAGTGATGTGTTAAGGGATCAATGTAGAAGCCGAGAGAGAGCCAAGAAATGCAGTCACAGTCAGAGAAAAAGGCAAGGGATACTGTATCTATGTGGTTGTAGTGGTCCTGTTGGAAGTGGTAAGTAAGTTGCCTGCAGAAAAAAAATCCTCCTATTAGCGGCACTCCTCCATTGCAGCCGACGCCTCGTCCATCGATGTTGGTCACCAGAAGACACCCTGTCCACTGCCTGCCTGATGCTGAATTGTGGCTCGCTACTGTGAAGCCTGACTCCATCCTTTTTTCCCCATTGCAGAGACTGAAACCCGGCCTGTAATTATTCAACGAAAAACAGGAAGTGATATAATATTACAACACCACTGATAAATAAATATAAGGTATGTAGGCTGTGGAGTGCAAAAAGTCACAATTTGATTTTCCTAGTAGACAGTACAATATTTTTGAAAGTGCGTACTCTGAGTCACCTTTTGAAGGATAAATAAGTATGGGCAAATTAATGTAGCGGATCTTGCCCCTCAAGCTAGGTGTACTGTAAACTGTGTTTTAGAACAAAATTAGATCTTCCTAGCAGTGCTCCCACCCAGACCCTTACTAAAGCCAGTCGCAAAAATGTAGAAGACCCCCAATCAAATCTCAAAAAACAAGGCCTAGCAGAAAACTGGTGACAAAACTTACCTTGAAAGTAAAAGTAGGCCGAAGTACCCCCTTCCTAATTACCCATTACCCACCGTGGATTGCATTCAAACCACTTGCAAGCAACCAAGCAAAAGTAGCCATAGCCAGCATCGCTCCAAGACTCGAAATCCCCGCCACTCAAACACATGCAATAGAAATACTGCTAACCCTAACGAACCCTAAGTTAAGAATAGTGGCAAAGGCTTTCTTTAACTATGCCAAATCCCCCCTTTCCCACCATGGATTTTCTTCAAATGACTTGCAACCAAAATTACACATTCTCACGAGTGCTCTAAGACCCCAGAACTCAGTTGGAAAAATCTAGAACACCCCGAAACACATGCAATCCTGCTGCTAGGGCTAACCCTAACGAACCCTAAGTTACAAAAAGTGCCAAAACTAAAGGCTTTTCCGCGCGGATTTTGTCCCAACCACTTCTACCCGGTATTAGACCTTCCCAGGAATGCCCCAAGACCCGGCAACCCACCCGCCAAGAAGCATAACACCCCCAAACAGGCCAAAAGCAAAATCTCATACTTGCAATATTTCTGGGCCTTCGGTCCAAACGCGCTGCGTAGCTAGGCCATAAGTCGGGGTTGGCACGACGGATTTCCTGAAAAGCAAATGCAATCAAGATTAGAGTGTCCCAGCAGTGCTCCCAGACCACGAAACTCACCCACAAACACCAGGAAGCCCCCCAAACAGGCCCCCGAAAACGCTACATAGAGCAAAATGTCAGAAATAGCCAAAAAAAAAATCGGCCTGGATTTTGTCCCAACCACTTCTACCCGGTATTAGACCTTCCCAGGAATGCCCCAAGACCCGGCAACCCACCCGCCAAGAAGCATAACACCCCCAAACAGGCCAAAAGCAAAATCTCATACTTGCAATATTTCTGGGCCTTCGGTCCAAACGCGCTGCGTAGCTAGGCCATAAGTCGGGGTTGGCACGACGGATTTCCTGAAAAGCAAATGCAATCAAGATTAGAGTGTCCCAGCAATGCTCCCAGACCACGAAAATCACCCACAAACAGACGGAACCCCCCCTAAGAGCACCTCAAAGGCAAGCAAGTCATCAAAAACACAAAAAAAATTCCGCCTGGGATTTGGTCCAAAACACTTTTATCCGGTATTAGAGCTTCCCAGCAATGGCCCCAGAGCCGTCAACCCAGGAGAAAACGAGTAGAAGACCCCCAAACAGCCAAAGAGCAAAAGTACAAAAATGGGGACTTAGTCAATTTTTCACAAATTTCCCAAATCACTCCGCGCGCGCTCTGCAGCTAGGCCCTAAGTCCCCTCTGCCACCATGGATTTGCTTCAAACCTCTTGCAAAGTAAAGTATATATAGCCAGCAGTGCTCCCAGACCACGAAACTCACCCACAAACACCAGGAAGCCCCCCAAACAGGCCCCCGAAAACGCTACATAGAGCAAAATGTCAGAAATAGCCCAAAAAAAAATCGGCCTGGATTTTGTCCCAACCACTTCTACCCAGTATTAGACCTTACCAGGAATGCCCCAAGACCCGGCAACCCACCCGCCAAGAAGCATAACACCCCCAAACAGGCCAAAAGCAAAATCTCATACTTGCAATATTTCAGGGCCTTCGGTCCAAACGCGCTGCGTAGCTAGGCCATAAGTCGGGGTTGGCACGACGGATTTCCTGAAAAGCAAATGCAATCAAGATTAGAGTGTCCCAGCAGTGCTCCCAGACCACGAAACTCACCCACAAACACCAGGAAGCCCCCCAAACAGGCCCCCGAAAACGCTACATAGAGCAAAATGTCAGAAATAGCCCCAAAAAAAATCGGCCTGGATTTTGTCCCAACCACTTCTACCCGGTATTAGACCTTCCCAGGAATGCCCCAAGACCCGGCAACCCACCCGCCAAGAAGCATAACACCCCCAAACAGGCCAAAAGCAAAATCTCATACTTGCAATATTTCAGGGCCTTCGGTCCAAACGCGCTGCGTAGCTAGGCCATAAGTCGGGGTTGGCACGACGGATTTCCTGAAAAGCAAATGCAATCAAGATTAGAGTGTCCCAGCAGTGCTCCCAGACCACGAAACTCACCCACAAACACCAGGAAGCCCCCCAAACAGGCCCCCGAAAACGCTACATAGAGCAAAATGTCAGAAATAGCCCAAAAAAAAATCGGCCTGGATTTTGTCCCAACCACTTCTACCCGGTATTAGACCTTCCCAGGAATGCCCCAAGACCCGGCAACCCACCCGCCAAGAAGCATAACACCCCCAAACAGGCCAAAAGCAAAATCTCATGCTTGCAATATTTCAGGGCCTTCGGTCCAAACGCGCTGCGTAGCTAGGCCATAAGTCGGGGTTGGCACGACGGATTTCCTGAAAAGCAAATGCAATCAAGATTAGAGTGTCCCAGCAGTGCTCCCAGACCACGAAACTCACCCACAAACACCAGGAAGCCCCCCAAACAGGCCCCCGAAAACGCTACATAGAGCAAAATGTCAGAAATAGCCCAAAAAAAATCGGCCTGGATTTTGTCCCAACCACTTCTACCCGGTATTAGACCTTCCCAGGAATGCCCCAAGACCTGGCAACCCACCCGCCAAGAAGCATAACACCACCAAACAGGCCAAAAGCAAAATCTCATACTTGCAATATTTCAGGGCCTTCGGTCCAAACGCGCTGCGTAGCTAGGCCATTAGTCGGGGTTGGCACGACGGATTTCCTGAAAAGCAAATGCAATCAAGATTAGAGTGTCCCAGCAGTGCTCCCAGACCACGAAACTCACCCACAAACACCAGGAAGCCCCCCAAACAGGCCCCCGAAAACGCTACATAGACCAAAATGTCAGAAATAGCCAAAAAAAAAATCGGCCTGGATTTTGTCCCAACCACTTCTACCCGGTATTAGACCTTCCCAGGAATGCCCCAAGACCTGGCAACCCACCCGCCAAGAAGCATAACACCCCCAAACAGGCCAAAAGCAAAATCTCATACTTGCAATATTTCAGGGCCTTCGGTCCAAACGCGCTGCGTAGCTAGGCCATAAGTCGGGGTTGGCACGACGGATTTCCTGAAAAGCAAATGCAATCAAGATTAGAGTGTCCCAGCAATGCTCCCAGACCACGAAACTCACCCACAAACAGACGGAACCCCCCCTAAGAGCACCTCAAAGGCAAGCAAGTCATCAAAAACACAAAACATTTTCCGCCTCGGATTTGGTCCAAACCACTTTTAGTGCTTCCCAGCAATGGCCCCAGGCCCGTCAACTCACCTGCAAAGAGGTAGAACAACACCCCCACAAGTGCTGAGTCTTTCTTCATTGGGCGTAAACCAGCCCTCTGCTTTGATGGAAATAGGAGTCTGGAGGAGGAGGATAGAGGAGCATGTTCTTCTGAACTTGTGAACCTGAGGAATGCAGACTGCGGCACCTTCAAATAAATTAGCAAACAAGTGAAGACAGTTCTGCTGATGGTCTTGTTTTTGTGATTATCTGATTAAAGTTTGAATTATATTAACTGTGCACAACAAAGAAAGACAGACACACAGGAATAAAAGTGAATAAGGATGAAAAAGAAAGTTATTGATTCGTTGTCTCATTTTCAGGGCTCGAAGTCGGAATCACGGTCCAGGAATAAGAATAAGGCTTCGTCATCATACTCTGCCAATTCAGGCAGGGTGAGGTCAGTGTCACCTGACAGAGTAGAAATTCCCTCATCTATGTTGCTGGCCACCTCCTCTTCATCCGGCACGCTCTCTCGTACTCTGAAATCTGGTGGTATGAGGTGCTGATTCATCTTGATCATTGTTAACCTCTCCACATTTTTGGGCGAGAGGCGGCTCCGTTTGGGAGTTACAATCCCACCAGCCGCACTGAAAACCCGTTCAGAAGACACACTTGCGAGTGGGCAAGACAAGTAGTTTAAAGCCAGGTTGGTGAGCTGTGGCCACAATTCTTTTTTCCCATGCCAATACGCCAATGGGTCAGAATTAACATAGACCTCTGTTGAGTCATTCAGATAGTCCTTCACCATCGACTCAAGGTCCTCATCCAAGGTTCCTCCACTTTGCTTAGCTCTTGCTGTGCCTCTGACCTTTTGAGAACCAAACCCACGCAGAGCTAGCCAATCCTCTTCAGCCTCCAATGTTTCTGTTGTCTTTCGTGCAGATGATCCGGTTGCCGGTGTCTTTAACGGCTGAGAGGTCACTTGTGCCACAGCCACAGGTGCAGAAGTGGATTGTTTTGACTGGGGATGGCCTGCTGATGTACTGCCATTTCCTTCAATTTCCAGCCGTTCTGTTTCAAACTTCTTGGCTGACAAGGCTAGCCAACGTTTGTACTTTGGAACATGTTCATCATTAAAAGGAAAGAATGCTTGGCCTGCCAGCGCCTTTTTGTAGCGTGGATCCAGAATAGTAGCACAAATGTAATGCTGTTCTGAGTGGATCTTTTTAAGACGTTCATCACCTTGTAGGAGCTCTAATAATTGCTCAGCCAGAAGCAAAGAGTCTTGCTTTTTGTCATCTTTTCCAAACACAGAACACACCTCCTTCAGTTGGTCCTCCAGCATGTACAACAATGGGATAGCTTTTCCCAAATTAGAGTCCTCCTTGCTGACTGCACGCGTGAAGACCTCAAAAGGACGAAGCATGCGTGTCAGGCTTTCAACTATGTTCCATTGCGGCCCACCCATCCTCAGCTCCTCTATACCCTCTTTCAAGAAATATTGAACGAGTTGCGTATACTGCTCATACAGACGCTCAAGCATGTAGAAGGTTGAGTTCCAACGTGTTACCACCTCCTGGATGAGTGCTTTCACTGGCATTTGACATTGATATAGCATGCTCCTCAGCTGCTTCCGGGCCTTAAAAGAATGCCTGAAATGCTTGCAAATTTTTCGGCAGGTCTCCAATACACCGTACGCTGCACTGCGTTTATTACCCAAGAATTTTTGGACAACCAGGTTTATACAGTGCGCCAAACACGGCACTCTGAAATAGTAACCGTCCCTCATGGCCTTAACTATATTGGCGCCATTGTCCGTGGAAACATAACCAACCTTGCGTTTTAGTGGGGACAGACAGTTAAGGACCTTTGTGTTAAAGACATCCAAAATGTTTTCTGCTGTGTGACGTTTCTCCAAACCAAACATGGCTAGTGTTGCATGTTTCCGAGCACCTTTAAAAACAATGTTAGTGTCAACACCTGAGTTTAGCTTTGCTTTAGCCCCTGAAAAAGAGACCCAGTGTGCAGTGATGCACATGTAATCAGCGCCTGCGCCACTGGTCCACATGTCTGTTGTCAGATGTATAGTGTGAACAGCACTCTTCTGCAAAGCTGCCCCAATCACCTTCAGAACATCTTCATGTAGTGCTGGAACCGCAACTCGGGCAAAATAGAACCGGCTAGGAACCTTCCATTTAGGGCAGAGCGCTGTCACTAATTCTAGAAAACCAACCCCTTCTACAAAAGAAAAAGGGAGAAGGTCCAGAGCTAGCATTTTAGCCAGCTTAGTGTTATACAGACGGGTCATTGGGTGGTTGCGTTCATATTGCGCTTCTGTAAACAACATCTTTTTAATGTTGCCCTGGACCAATGATTTACGGGATGATGATGATCTCTTCGACCCAGTTACGCTCGCTGATGAACTTTTCCGCATTGATGTCTCACTCTCTCCCACACTCTTAGTTTGGCTCCCATGGGGTGTGCTGCTGACATGGGAACTGGGTGTAAGTGAAGTGTTTGAATCGTCTTCTTCTACCTCCTCGTCATCAGCAGATGAAAAATCAACATTTTCATTACGTGCAATTCCGGCTTTCTTGACCGCCTCTAGGTGCAGAAACCATTGGACAGCGTGCCTTCTCTCAAGATGACCTCTCTGGCCTCCGGTACCATAGTTAGAACCAAGCTTACCACGACTAACTCGAAGCTTACAAAGGCTACAAATGGCTACGTTTTCCTTTTTTGGGCAAACACTAAAGAAGTCCCAAACTGGAGACTTGAAATGTCTTTGGGGGCCGGAGGAGGCGGCGATACTGGTGGTGGTGGTCCTGCTGCTAATGCCAGATGAAGTGGAGGATGTGGATTGCCGAACTTCAGTACGTTTTGCACTTTCACCACCACGAATTGAGGTCGAGGACGAGGTGGGTACCTTCTTGCGAAGAAATATGGAAGCGGTAGGTTTTGGTGTACTACTTAACTCCAAATCTAATGATTCCATTTCCATTGCCTCCTCGCCGACATCATCATCACGCTCAGCAGCTTCTCGGGATAGGGTCAAAATGTCTCTTTGCTGCATGCCCGGTGGGGCTGCAGTGACCTTTGTGATGACTGGCTCGTCGTCATCGTGAGAGGCTTCATCACCAGCAGTATCTGTCACTTCTTGTTGAGCCTCATCACACTCCATAGGTTTGAGTTTTTGGACCACCTTCCTTTTACGCTTAGGTACCGGTGTCAGATCATGGTGTGCCTCACTGTCAGACCGCAGTTGTGGTTCCCAAGACAGATCACTTGCATCAGAAGGAGGTGGGCTTGAAGAAGATGTAGACACCCCCCTTGATCTTTTCCTTGCTAGGGATGTGGAAGACAATGAATGATCATCAGGAGGAGTGGCTTCCAATGATACCTCGGCTTCATTGTCGATTTCCTGATGTGCCCCTACTTCGGGAGGAACAACTATTGTGGGCACTTGTGAACCTCCATGCACCTTTGCTTGCGCATCTCCTTTTGCTGCCTCTCCTTCCACATGTACTTGGGCGTGTACTTGCACATGGTGTTGTTGTTGCGGCTGTGTTGATTCAGGGACATTGCTGCTACTTTCTTGCGATGAGCCAACATCACTGGTCGATGGTGATTGGAGAAGTACACTGACTGCCTCTGAAGCACTCAAGGGCTTTGACTTAAGTTGGCGTGGTGGTGGAGGCACTGAACCCAATGGAGCAGGGGTGCTGCTCCCAGCTTGGTCCCCAGCAGAACCTGCTGCAGCAGGCGTACTTTTTTTTTTGCTCCCAAAAAACGTGGCGGGTAGCACACCAGCCTCCTTGGTAACTTGCTTCTTCTGCTCCTTACTAGCAACTTTCTTGCTAGAGGAGCTACGGAGAACTTTCTTTGGGGGCGGGGCCATCTTCTTCAGAGCAGGTCAGACAGCAGGCCGCAGTTGCACGAATTGTAGAGTTGTCTGAGGCCAGACGTGACGTCGCGTGACGTTATGCTGCACACACACACCGCTGCAGGACTTCTTCCTGGCACTGGTGGTTCTCTTGAGTCTTGTGCACCTAAAAAAATGGAAGACAGAGGAACATCAGTTCAGTTATAGAGCACAAAAAAAATCGAAAAACACTGCAAAATCAGCACAATCCCAATCCATCCATGCCCTCCATAATGTTTAAATTCAAGACAACCCACAGAAAGACTAGGCCCATGCAAGACTCACTACCCCTGGGCCCTGGGCATAAATAAAGGTTGAAAAGTAGGCAAAATGGTTGGAGGCCTAACAACAAAGCCTGCATTCAAAATGGCCACTTGCCTGCCAGCACATGGCCAGTGCCTGTAGCTGCACTCAAAATGGCCACCAGCCACATGGCATGTCCCTCCCCATGAACACCCCCAAAAATCGAAAAACACTGCAAAATCAGCACAATCCCATTCCATCCATGGCCTACATGATGTTTAAATTCAAGACACCCCACAGAAAGACTAGGCCCATGCACCACTCACTACCCCTGGTCAAGGCCCCAACAACAGGTCAAAAATCGAAAAACACAGAAAAATCAGCACCATCCCATTCAATCCATGCCCTCCATGATGTTTAAGTTGAAGACAGCCCACAGAAAGACTAGGCCCATGCTAGACTCAAATACCCCTGGTGAAAAGGCCACAAGTACAGGCCCAAAAAACGAAAATCACTGAAAAATCTGCACAATCCCATTTCATCCATGGCCTCCATGATGTTTAAATTCAAGACAACCCACAGAAAGACTAGGCCCATGCAAGACTCACTACCCCTGGGCATAAATAAAGGTTGAAAAGTAGGCAAAATGGTTGGAGGCCTAACAACAAAGCCTGCATTCAAAATGGCCACTTGCCTCCTAGCACATGGCCAGGGCCTGCCTGTACCAGCACTCAAAATGGCCCCCACCCACATGGCCTGTCCCCATGAACACCCCCAAAAATCGAAAAACACTGCAAAATCAGCACAATCCCATTCCATCCATGCCCTATATGATGTTTAAATTCAAGACACCCCACAGAAAGACTAGGCCCATGCACCACTCACTACCCCTGGTCAAGGCCCCAACAACAGGTCAAAAATCGAAAAACACAGAAAAATCAGCACAATCCCATTACATCCATGGCCTCCATGATGTTTAAATTCAAGACAACCCACAGAAAGACTAGGCCCATGCAAGACTCACTACCCCTGGGCATAAATAAAGGTTGAAAAGTAGGCAAAATGGTTGGAGGCCTAACAACAAAGCCTGCATTCAAAATGGCCACTTGCCTGCCAGCACATGGCCAGTGCCTGTAGCTGCACTCAAAATGGCCACCAGCCACATGGCATGTCCCTCCCCATGAACACCCCCAAAAATCGAAAAACACTGCAAAATCAGCACAATCCCATTCCATCCATGGCCTCCATGATGTTTAAATTCAAGACAACCCACAGAAAGACTAGGCCCATGCAAGACTCACTACCCCTGGGCCCTGGGCATAAATAAAGGTTGAAAAGTAGGCAAAATGGTTGGAGGCCTAACAACAAAGCCTGCATTCAAAATGGCCACTTGCCTGCCAGCACATGGCCAGTGCCTGTAGCTGCACTCAAAATGGCCACCAGCCACATGGCATGTCCCTCCCCATGAACACCCCCAAAAATCGAAAAACACTGCAAAATCAGCACAATCCCATTCCATCCATGGCCTCCATGATGTTTAAATTCAAGACAACCCACAGAAAGACTAGGCCCATGCAAGACTCACTACCCCTGGGCCCTGGGCATAAATAAAGGTTGAAAAGTAGGCAAAATGGTTGGAGGCCTAACAACAAAGCCTGCATTCAAAATGGCCACTTGCCTGCCAGCACATGGCCAGTGCCTGTAGCTGCACTCAAAATGGCCACCAGCCACATGGCATGTCCCTCCCCATGAACACCCCCAAAAATCGAAAAACACTGCAAAATCAGCACAATCCCATTCCATCCATGGCCTACATGATGTTTAAATTCAAGACACCCCACAGAAAGACTAGGCCCATGCACCACTCACTACCCCTGGTCAAGGCCCCAACAACAGGTCAAAAATCGAAAAACACAGAAAAATCAGCACAATCCCATTCAATCCATGCCCTCCATGATGTTTAAGTTGAAGACAGCCCACAGAAAGACTAGGCCCATGCTAGACTCAAATACCCCTGGTGAAAAGGCCACAAGTACAGGCCCAAAAAACGAAAATCACTGAAAAATCTGCACAATCCCATTCCATCCATGGCCTCCATGATGTTTAAATTCAAGACAACCCACAGAAAGACTAGGCCCATGCAAGACTCCCTACCCCTGGGCATAAATAAAGGTTGAAAAGTAGGCAAAATGGTTGGAGGCCTAACAACAAAGCCTGCATTCAAAATGGCCACTTGCCTGCCAGCACATGGCCAGGGCCTGTAGCTGCACTCAAAATGGCCACCAGCCACATGGCATGTCCCTCCCCATGAACACCCCCAAAAATCGAAAAACACTGCAAAATCAGCACAATCCCATTCCATCCATGGCCTACATGATGTTTAAATTCAAGACCGCCCACAGAAAGACTAGGCCCATGCACCACTCACTACCCCTGGTCAAGGCCCCAACAACAGGTCAAAAATCGAAAAACACAGAAAAATCAGCACAATCCCATTCCATCCATGCCCTCCATGATGTTTAAATTCAAGACACCCCACAGAAAGACTAGGCCCATGCAACACTCACTACCCCTGGTGAAAAGGCCACAAGTACAGCCCAAAAAAACGAAAATCACTGAAAAATAAGCACAATCCCAAGCCATCCAGCCCCTCCATGATGTTTAAATTCAAGACACCCCACAGAAAGACTCAGTCCACCCACCACTGAGTACCCCTGGGCAAAAGGCCCCAAAACAGCCCAAAAATCGAAAATTCCAAAATTTTAATTGCAGCAACTGTATTGCCCCAAACAAACTTACTTGTAAAATTTCTAATCCAACAGTGATCCAAAGAAAGTCAAAAAGGCCTCAAATCCAAAGATCCAGCAGCATCCACAAAAAGTAATCCTTCCAGCTGCACATCCAAATGAAAAGTGACCAGGAGATGGACAAAGCACTGGGAGGAGCCTGCTGAACAGGAACAGGAGGTTGAAGACTATGGGGCACTTCCTTCCTCCCACCCCCCTGCCCCCCTCCCCAAAATGGACTCCTCGCTAAAAAAGTGCAGGCAAATGTCAAACTAAGGAGTTATTCACATAAAAATCATCATTTCTAGAAGGTTTATGCTGCTTGCTGGTGGATTTCTTGTGCAGAATTGCAAATTTATATTTTCGCTCGCCGCATCTCAAATCTCGCAATTGCGAAGTACCGCGAGACGAGATCTCGCCGTACTCGCGTTGACAAACTATCGCTGGCAAGCCGCGATGACGTAATCGCGCTCGCCAATTCCCGCGGGATCACACAGCAAGATCCAAAATGGCTCAGCACTCGCAAACTATCGAAAAAAACAACTCGGCAAACGATGATAAACGCCGCGCGCCGCAAAAATTGTATCACCAACGCCGCGCGCCGCCAAAAAAATCCGCTGCGTGCGAATTTGCGGATTTTGCGGGAAATCCGCAAATCTCGCGGATTGCGGATTTCGGATTTCCCGAAAATCCGCAAAATCCGCGAGCGTAACGGATTTTCCGCCCATGCTTACTCTAGGTAGCAAATATTGTATCAAGATTAATTCACTCACTCACTCAATGCAAAGTTTATTGTGTAGATTACTTAAAACCATGACAATAGAAAAGATTAAAAAAGAAACATAATTATACAGAAGCAAAATAGAATGCTAGTTACATGTCAAAACCGTATAATATGAATGTCTTTTGTGCCAGAGGAAAGGGGGCACTTGGTGTTCGGGCTTTCTCTCTACCTTCTTCCCTTTCCCATGTCTATTATGAAGACAATGAATAAAAGTAAGTTAAAAAACCTTCCATAAAATCAATAAAAAAGTTTCACCTAAGAGAAGACTCAATTATGGCTTAATTCATTATGGCTAGCAATATTGTTGGGGTAGATGCACAGCTTTTGTTTGTAAGGTTTTCGATTTACCAGAGCGCAAAATCTAGGTGAAATGGTTCAACACAAACCTACCACTACTATCAAATACACTGGCACCAAACCCTGCTTCAACTGCGGGAATTGCAACAGTATCATAAAAGGCAACATGATCAACCACCCGATGAAGGGTAATACCATCAAACTACAAGTCAACGCAACATGCGATTCCAGTAATGTCATTTATGCCCTCAAATGTCCTTGCGGGAAACTATACATCGGTAAGACCGAAAGGAAAATCAAAACTAGACTTACTGAACACAAGTCAAACATCAGACTAAAAAACACCAAATCCTCCGTCGCGACCCATTTTGAAGAATTCAAACACAACATCTCACAGTTAAAATTTATCATATTGGAGACTGTAGTGAAACAGGAAGGCAGAGACAATAACAAATATCTTCTGCAAAGAGAGAACACTTGGATTCAAAGACTTTCCACACAGAAGCCCACGGGCCTCAATGATCGAATTGAACTGTCTTGCTATCTATGAAAGTTGCCCTCGGAGCAACTAAAAGGCTTCCTGTCGTTTTTTCAACTCATGTACTGTATTTTACTGTATGCACTGAGATCTACACACATAATAGCACTCACACTATGAGTTTACCTAATTAGGATTATCTGTCCCTTATGGACAATTTTTATTATTTATTTTAATTTTCAACCTTTAATAACTACATCACACGTACTAATATCACATTTGTACCTTCCCAGGCACTGTATGACCTTTCTTCTTTAGATAATCACTCGTTTAATGGAATAGCGATATTGCACCCGCGAGTCTGTTTACTATGTCTACCCCCCACGTGACCGCTACTAACGTAACTGATTAAACGCGGCAGGAACTCCCCGCGTCCTGACCGGCGTCACGAATGGACAAACCTGCAAGCTTAATCTCCGCATTACCCAGGTTAGTAGATAGCATGACCCCCCCCCCGAACACAAGCGCCAAAGCAATTTAAACGCAAACTTAAAACCTGCGCTTTTCTTACTCATTTAGCACACCGGCAGCATCGTCAGGCTTTGGATTCACGTAAGCGATCATGGAAACATGATTTCCTTTTCTACTTTCTTTTTCGAACAGGGATAAAGGGGAATGCATGAAGGTGACCCCGTAACAAGCCACACACCACCCCGCTACCTCGCACAACCTTTACCATTTCCCAAGCACCAGACAATCCTTACATTTGTGCTTTACCATTACTTACACGCTCTTTTTTGACATTCTATTACAGTACCTTATCCCTGATGAAGGGGCAACCTATAGCCCCGAAATGCATTGGATTGATGTTAAACTCTAATTCAAGATGTTGAAAATGCAATAACCCAACATGTTTATGAATATAATAAATATGAACAGTTTATAAGTAAACCCAGTCTGGAACCTCTATGAACCACAGAGGAATCACAGTGTGCACCCAAGGATGGGATCAGTGACTCACTGACCCCACAACCCATGGTTAATTCATTATGGCACACGGTTATAGGCACTGCCTACCTTGTGGCACATTTACATATTGTGTGCCTATATTTTTAAAAATCTAGAACAGTGGTCTTCAAACTTTTTAAAGCCGGCTCCCCTTAAAAAAAAAATCCTCGTCACCTCCCCTAGAATTTCTAACAATTATTCTAATAAATTTGCAATGTTTAAATAAGTCTACGTATATTTAAATATTGCAGTTAAGTTTTGCTACCCTGTTTCAAAATACAATCAAATACATGATTGCGAAACATACTATTCTTGTCAGCCAGGCCTTACTAAAGTGTAAACATATCCACAGTGTGATTAACAGTAATGGTGAGAGGGGAAGTTTAGGGAATATTTGGAGTCCCTTCTCTTTTGACATCTACTCCCAGACAGTATTTAAATGACAAAAGGTGTTAATGATGGCCCATTACAGAGTGGCTTACTGATATGATTTTTTCTACTTCAAACAAAGCACTTTTATCAACATGATGCTTCTCTTTCTCTGTGGTTTTTGGACCACGAGATCGGTAGACGGAGGGGAGTGAAGGACACAGAGTTAGGACACGTCGACGGCCGGACTTAGTTATCGAGCGGTCTCAGTAGTCAACTTCACTCCCTGGGGAACTTATCGACATTGGCAAATAATTTGTATTAAGTAAATCACTCCCCCTTAAGAAACAACCATCTCTTGATCTAACTTCGGATTCATAATGCGGTAGCTGTCAGCTGCCTAGAAGAACTCGTATGAGGAAAATACCCTTTCTACAAGAAATAACCGTTTTTGTCACCTTGCTTCGTATCAACCGGAACGTTAGGTGTCAGCTGCCCAGCAGCCAGCTAGACATATAGAAGATTGCACGAATACAATCAAAAATATTCTTCCTGTATCAACCATGTGGTCCCCATAATTGGTGCTTCATATATACCCTGTCTTCCTATATCGTCGATTCCTGAGGTCAATAGGATTTTAGAAATACGAATCAAGCCACACTTATTGTTGAACGTCCCCTGATATCTTGAAGGAATCTGTAAGAAGAGGGTCCTGAGGAAGGTGGCCTAGAGCCGCCGAAACGCGCGTCGACCTGGTGCAGGGGTCTCTGAATTTCTTCCTGAGACCCTATTATTGGCATTGAGATTGTGCCAACCCAGAATCAACTCTTCCCTTTTTCCTTTATTGGCGTGGTATGAATGAAGTTTGGATGTTAGGGTGTGTGGATTTTAGAGTTTATGTATATGATATCAGGTGGTGTTTTCTTCAATTTTTGAGTCATGTGTATTTATAATTCCTTTGTGATATTTTGTATACACTTGTCAGAAAATCATGTCCTTTGAGAAAAAATATTTCTAAAAAATGCAATTGAGATAATATGTTTTATATCGAATAAAAGAATAGAAAAAATATAAATAATACTAATAAAATAGATATAAAAATGAAAACTTGTTTTTTATACTTCTGTCACTTGTTTTGAAGTAATAGGATGTACATCACTTTTGGGTAATTAGGGCCACTGCTGGAACAATTTTCTTACAACGATTATGTGGCAAATGTGCCATATCTATAATTATGTGAAAAACGCTGTGGCCGCACAATCACATAATTCCAGTGGCCCTGACAGTAACTTACCTTCTAACTTCTAATTAGTTCATTATGCTTGGGTAATTTTGCAAAATTTTGGTAATTTCACATTATGCTTGTTATGCAGAGTTCCTGAAATGAGGCTATATACCCAGTTGCATAATTATGTGGCAAAAATATTAGTATGAGCACATATAAACAATGCAACCAACCAGAATACTACTAGCTGCTGTTTGCAGAGCTTGTGTATATTGCACTGCTTTTTACATGATAAATGAGTCTTTCTCTTTTGGGCTTCTATGCTGACAGACTTTAATCTGACAGACTCCTCAATCAATCAATCAAACATCATCTGTAAAGCGAAACATTCTCACCCCTAAGGGTATCTGGGCGCTGTGCCTCTGTTGAAGAGCCAGGTCTTGAGTATCTTTCTGAAGTCTACCAGTGAGGGGGCTGTACGGAGCTGGAGGGGAAGGATGTTCCAGGTCTTGGCAGCGATGTAGGAGAAGGAGCGGGAACCGCTATGTCTGCGATTGATGCAGAGTGTGTGTTTGTGTGTGAGGGTATGTGAAGAGGATTGCAGGTGTCCAGAGGGTTGGTGGAAGTTCAGTTGGTAGTTGAGGTAGGCAGGTCATAGAGAGCTTTGTAGGCGTCCGTGAGGATCTTGAACTGGCATCTTTTCTGGATGGGGAGACAGTGGAGCTCTCTCAGGTGGGGGGGGGGGGGGATATGGGGGCATGTGGGTTAATTTGCGAAGGACCAGGATGAATCTGGCTGAAGCCTTCTGTTATCCAGAATCTTCTGAGGACTGGGTGGAGATGCCGAGATAGAGGGTGTTGCCGTACTCCTGCGTCCGCCACCACACAACATTTTGGATAAAGGGATGAATAAATATAATGATGCAAATGAAAGGTACCTGTAAAAGCATAGCATCCTCTTAGGCATCTCTCATTTCCTCTTTTGTCAGCCGGGCCCATCTGTCCTTCAATACTATTGGCTCTACGAAGCTCAGACCATGTAAACATAAAGTTAACATAGACACAGGGCAGATGGATGGGTGCGCAATTAGTGATGGGGTGATGCTTGGCTCGATGGCCACTTAATCTTTAGCCTTTCCGTGGGAGAAAATCAAAATTGAGGTGAAGAAAACAAATCTGTGTATCGACAGCCACCCAGGCCTTAGCTTCTGCTAGAAAAATCACTGCTCCTTTGAGAGAAAATCATCATGCAGTCTCTATACACAATTAACCTTTGCCCTCTTTGGAGAGATTAACCTAACTAACCATGCAGTGTACTGTGCTTGCCCATACCATATATGTACTCTTTGCGTGTGTAGCACTGCAACGGAGGACCTGCATCTCTCTAGGACTGGAATGATACGCACCTACGGTTGCTGTATCGTTCCATGTGTGCCGAACACTTTGCAACTTTTTTTTTTTTTTTTACAGGCGCTCTCGACTCAAAGGTTTTGCAGCGTTTTACATGAGCACTACTTACATTACACAGGGACACATTCATTTTTTGGTAGGCACGGGGAGATGAAGTGATTTGCCCCAAATCACAGGATGCTAAGCCGATGCCGAGGCTCGAACCTGGTACCCCATGTCCACAGTTGGCAGTTTTACATTGCTGCACACTCAAATGCTGCCATTAACTTGTGTTTATATGTCCCTGCCTGGTAAAAGGATCTTTGGCAGTACACTGTTCAGCGACCCTTGATAGAGACAAGAGCTGCTAAGAAAGGAAGTATCCAGAATACTAGAATAACCCCTAGTTTGAACCAATGTTCAAAAGGCACCAAGTTCGCAAACAAGTGAGCCAGTGGTCCCAGAAGATTTCCGTTCACCCTTCCATCCATCCATCCATCTATCCAGGTATCCTCTCATCCATTCATTCATCTTTTTATCTTCTTCATCCTTCCAATCTTTCATTACATTATCCATTTTTTTCATCATACCTTCCATGAATTTACCTTTCCATCCATCCATCCTTTCACCCACACATCCATCCCTTCACCAATCCATCAAAAATTTCATCTTTTCATCCTCCACCATTGCACCATTATATTATGCACCTTTCATCCATCCATCCATCCATAATTTCACCCTTTTATCCTGACCATTCCTCTGTCCATTTATTCCCATATTCATCTATCCAGGCTCCTTCTTTTCACTCATCCATTCATTCATCCATCCACCCTTTCATCATTTCTCCTCTCATATGTCCATCCTTTATTCCATCCATCCCACCTTGCATCCTTTCTTCTTTTGCTGCTTTCACCCTTCCTTTAATCATTCCTTCCCTCCTTTTGAGTTTTTTTCCTTCTCTTCACTATTTGTTCCTTTCACCCCTTCCTACTTTCTATCTATCCTTCTCCCCTTCTTCCTTGTCCCTTTCTATCTAGTCATCCTCCTCTCTTTTCTCCCTTCCACTTACTGTCTTAAGTGCTTCTCTTCTGCATGGTCTGTTTGCACATCTCTCTGTCCTTTTTTCCACGTTTTAATAACTGCTCTTTTTATGCCCCCTTCAAACACCAGCATTTTGTTGTCACTCTGGCCCTGCTGTAGTGTTTCCTTACAGTGTCATTTATGAGTTTTCGCCTGACGACCCCCATGGAGCTAATAAATGTTTAGTGGCAGCCCCCTACGGTAGCTGCTAAATTGGGAGAAGGTCGAAGGAGGTTTACTACACCATTGCTGCAGAGTCACTTTATAATCGGTGATTTATTTCAGATACTTAATGAGTGATATACAGACAGTCCATCACAGCAAGTGTCTTAACAGAAAATAGTTTCTACTGAGATGGTATTTAGACGGAATATCGAAAACACAAACATGATGGACCAAAGTATTGCGTCAAAACATGGAGGACAAAAATGATGTGAAGGTACGTTTCTAAAAGTGAGTTAAGTTTTGCAATATATAACTCAACATACATGTATGTACCTTGATGAAATATATCTTCAAGGTACGTAGACGTGGAGTTCAGAATAGTAAATCTATATATACCTATCCGCACATACCTTCTCCATATTTTGAACCTCGATATTTGTGGCACAATAATCTGTGCACACTATATGTGTGTAGTTGATATTCTGTAAGTAATACCCATCCACACACCATATGTGACACTTTCATACCCCTGTTGCTGCTCCATTCACAAACCAATAGGTCCACATTTCATCCAACATGTATCTTCACAAGAGTGTACATAGCACGGCATTCGTTATGCCAAACCTCACTGGGAAGAGTTGTCAAATCCGCACTGGTGGACAGAGTGTTTGTGGCGAACTGGCTGCCATCGCACAACCCCTTACCTCTCTCCCTGTGCATTGCCAGCCTGCTCCTTTTCTCGCACTCTTTGGGCCTCATTTATGAAAAGTGACGCATCGCTGCGTGAAAACAGCGATGCATCACTTTTCACTGCGCACTCCTCACGACATTCATGATGCGTCATATTTAATGTATGACGCATCATGTCGCAAGGAGTTACAAATACGTCCGTTTTTCTGACGTATCTGTAAGCGCAAAAGTGACGCATTGCTGGAGTGTGTCACAAAAGTGACGCAACTCTAGCAATGCGTCCTTTCACATGGGGCAAGCCCCATGTGAAAGGGCCTGCATCAGTCTTACGCCTGCTGTGAGGCAGGCGCAAGATTTTGACGCAACAGCGTCCTAAAAGTGACGCAGTGAAATCTCATAGATTTCACTGCGTCACTATTACAAGGCTTTTTGCGGGGGAACACCCACCCTGCATACATTATACCTGACGCAGGTATATTGTGGCGCAGGGGTTTAAAAAGTGACGCATCTACTTAGATGCGTCACTTTTTAAATATGGCGCAACGAGGCGCATTTTTTACACCGCTGGTGCGTCACAAAAAGTGACGCACCGGCGGCGCAAAACTGAGGCAAGGCCTTCATAAATAAGGCCCCTTGTCTCTCATTTTCTCTCGTTCTATCGACAGATTCACCCCATGCCTGGTAAAACATGAGTAGCAAGGAAGCTACCAGCCCTACTCTCATTCCACTAGAAGCTAGGTTCTCTGGGAATGATATTTACAGGATGGTTTATACCAACAAGTCAATCAATCAGTAGATTTGTAGAGCGCGTCTTGTCACCCGTGAGGGGATCCAGGTGTTGAAGTAAAAGTGGCAAAAAGATAGCAGTGCAAATAACAGTTTGTCAGTTTGTTTTTACACTTAATTATGATTTGAGTGGTAAGTAATTACTCTGTCATAATCTCTTTACTTTAATCCGTTCTTCTTCATTGTGAGGGTACATCCACCTTGTCAGTCACCACACAGCTATTAAAAAACTAAATGTGATCTTCTGGCCTTGTCAATCTTGCCTACAAAATACCCCAGCTTCTCAAAGAAATGTTGTCTAGATATCAAAGTTGAAATGTAAAGCTGGTCAACACACCAGAAGGAAGGAACACAGGAACACAAACAGTGTTTAATTTGTAAAAGAGTGAGTGCCGGTGACCATAGCTTGGCTAAGAAGCCTGCGGTCAGTGTTATTTAATGTCGGCGGGCCGAGTACCAAGGCTATGTGCCTTGTATCCACCTCAGGCCTCTTTACTCCACTACCAGACTTTCCCTGCATCTTTATCTTACTCTTGGTGGCCGCTGCTTTCTCCCTTTGTGACGGTTTTTCTGTCTTTCTCTTCCTGTATCTTTTCAGTTTGTGTGTTTTTATTCCCTCTCTTGCACTTTGCAAATGTTTGATTCCCCCAAAAAATAAGTGCTATCGCCCAAATAAGAGTGTCGGAAGCCCAACCGTAAACCACCAGCTCAAATTAAGCGCTGGACACAGAGCACTATACGCCAGCTCTGAGGCTAATGATTTTTTCAGGAAGGAATCAGGGTAAAGTCTCCTCATGCTTTCCTTATGCTGTTCCTTCCTTATGTGGAAATTAGCAAAGACGCAGCACAAATTCAATATGGCCGCCATACATCAGTGAGCGAAGAGTCTGTCTGAGACACACAGAAAAAAACAAGAGCTGTTGGCGAGGCGCAGCCGCTTGTTGAAGGGGACAAAATGTGGAGGCTGCTTTGTTTTTTAACAATAGCTCGGTGTTTGACCACGTGAGTGTATCTCATGTAAGTATGCTTGGAGTAAGGAGTGAAAGAAGAGGTGAAGGGGAATAACATGCTCCAAATGTTTTGCACCCCTTTTGACCCCTCTATTACCTCACGTTGTTTGCACAGATATTTCCCCTCAGTTACAAACTGGTATGTCAGTGTGCAATATTCAGAGCAAGTGTGATTTGCTCTCCCCTTCTAACGGATGGGGTGAATTATGGGGATGGGGTGAATTATGTTTGTCCCCATCAATACAGGCTCACAGCTATGAATGAAGACATTAGATGACCGAGTCACAAAAAAAGAACATACATTTGCACCTACCTATACATCTATTTCAGTACAATTTAAAATGTATGGCTTTCCAGTATTGAGAAACATGCCCAAATGTATGACTGGAAAACTACCCCAGTTGCATCTTTCCAGGTGCACTGCGGAGGACAGCATTTGCTACTTCCCCAAGAAGTTATAAGCACAGTATATCCTGCATTGGAAAAAGTCATTCCTCCTTGTCAATGCAGATTTCTTCTTTTCTATTGTCAGACACTATTTTCCAACGGAAACACCCTTCTTCTGCACCATCAAACACTTTGAAGGTTTTTTCTGTTCTTCGTCCCACCCTGAAAGGTAAGCAAATCGCTGATCATTTTACAAGGTGCAAAAGATATGGGGAGGAGTTTGTGCCAACGAACTCACACGTTTTCTGAGGCTTACTGCCTTCTGATGGTGGGCAATTGTGGCAAGCAATAATGGAATAATAAAACCATTTACACCTGCTAAGTATTACTTGGTGGGTCTCTGGGAGCCATCGATGAAGGTTAACGGGGCTCTCGGCTTTGAAGGGACAGCCCTCTCCATGGTGCTGAAACACAGAGCTTGTGCGGCGTTTCTGTAGGGCTGCCGAGGTTCATCTGCAACTGTTCCCAGCCTTCCCCGGTCCACGTCACACATCCTGAGCCCAACATGGGGGAAATGAAATCTGACTGGGACGGGCCATCCTTTCAGGGGATTTCCGGAGGCCTCGGTCGATGTCTTCCACGTGGTTTTTAATGTTCAAATGTTAAAGTGTAAAGGACAGGAGGTAAAAAGGGAGTTCCCAGTTCCTGGCCACTTGAATGAGATTCGCCCAATCTTTTCACGTCTACTACACTGCGGATCTTTGACTACGTTAGGCCCCTGCCCACAGCCTGCGTTCCCGTTCCATCCCCATTCACCGATTGGGCCGCCATTGTGCATTCAATACGAGCCGGTGCCCCCTCCCCTTTCTCCCACAGATACCATAATGTCCCATTTTAACCAACACTACCTTTCTGCCTCCTCATTTTCCACTGTATGCTCACTGTGTCTCTTATTCTGTTTCTACCCCAAAGAGGCGGCGTCTCTCATCCAACACTCACATCTGGTCTCTCCCTCTGGATTCTGCCGGACTCACAGCCTGTGCGTCAGCTGTTCTCGCCTCACAGCTGAGCTTGCAGTCTACCCCCACCCCCCTCTCTCCAGCACATGGTCTGCGCCTCGCTTTTCCACCCCTCTCCCCGCGCAGCGTGTGCTTCCACTTTCACCATACTCACACACACTACCCTTATTCGGGGACCACTTTTCATTGTATCCCGCACGGGACCAACCCACTGCCCCCTCTCTCCCACCCCCACCTCCTCGGTCCCTTCCTCCCCACCCACCATCACGCGCGGCTCCCACATGATAAAAGATCTCATTATAGAACACCAGGCAAATTCATTTTTATTTTTAATGAACTAGGTGGTTTGCAAGCAGAACCTCTTTGCCTGGATAATGGGGCAGGACGGGGCTCCCGGCGAGCCGCAGCTCCGTGGCCAGCTCATTAACCAGGAGCAGTGTGAGAAGGGGGCAGAAGAGAAGGGGGCAGGGCAACACGCAGGAGCCCGAGGGGGCAGGAGGGAGAGGGAAGGCCTTTCCCAGGACAAGCGTCCCGAGGGGCAGATAGAGAGAGAGTGTAGGCCAGTAACTGGGGCCACGAGGCGAGCAGGGAAGAGAGAGGGATGCGAGGCGTTTTCCAGAGACAGCAGCCCCGGGGATGTACGAAAGCGAGTGCCGGCCACTTGAGAGAGTGCCGCCTCTAGGGGGCAGAGGCGGAAGGGCCGGTCCATACCAAGCGGCATCGAGTTGAGGGGAGGAAGGGAGTAGGCACAACTCAGGAGGCCCTGCAATGAAGTACTGAGGAGGCAGGGGGCTGGAAGAAGGAGACCAAGCCTTGGGCACCCATGAGAGCGAGATAGGAAATGGAGGACGTGCCTTAGCCCAGGAGCTCTGAGGATATGAGACACAGTGGGCAGGCCTTGCCCAGGAGCACAGAGTTGAGCGTGGAAGCAGAGAGGGTGCGCTGTGAGTGACCGAGCTTCTGCCCCTCTCTACTGTTAATCATGAACGTCTGCCCTATTCGTGAGTAACTGATCTCATGTGGTCTGACCTACAGTCGTGCCTATCCACCCTGGAGATGTGTGTTCATCAGGGCGGGCCTTCGGCGTGGGCGAGCTGGACCCTGGCCCAGGGCGCCAATATTCTGAGGGGTGCATGGAGCTGTGTGCAATGTGCATTAAGGTAATGCCAACCACGCGCACTTCTCATCCTGCTCCAGCCTTGCCCTTGTCCCTGCTGGTTCATTTCTGTCTGGCTTGACAGTTTAAAGTGGTTTTAGTCCTTCATTATCATACGGCAGGTGATGTTTTTAACACCCCTTTAACGCCCCCTTCCTTGCCCTCCCTTTACACGTTGACCCCTGATGTCACACATCAACAAAGCCATCATCTGCTTGAGGCATCTAAGCTATCAGTGATTTGGGTGAGCTGAGGGGAGTCTGGGGATGTTTGTGTTCAGCGGCCAGCCCCTGCTCATCCAGGAACTGACCAGTGAACACAAAAGGCACCCCCTGCTGCATCATTTATTTAATTCACTACCATCAGCAAGGGCGACAAATTTCTGTTCGTCCACGCCCAAGGCGCTATCTTAGCAAAGGCCGGCTCTGGTAACCATGTGCTGCCCACCTCACGCAGCAGAGGCCAATATACTCCTCTCCCACAGTGACTGATTCTCGAGTGTCTCTAATAAATCGAATGCAAGTAGCCTGCATTTGATATCCCCGCCCCCTCGTATTACTATTGTGCCAGTTTGCCTAGGGCAGGGTTACAGCTGCAGAGGGGTGTACTGGTGTAGGAGCCCTAAATTCACCCAGATATCTCCAGATCTCTGAGGGCTGATACCTAGATGTACCCTGGGAAGGGCAATGCTTTGACTGCATCAAAGTTTGCCGACCATGGATGCCAATATGGGGAAGCTTTTAAATGACACTCTGGTGCCCCTGTCACTGTCCTTGTTACCCCTAGACTCAGTGGCAGAAGCAGATACATTTTAAGGCATGAGGAAAGTGGGCTCTGGCCCAGGGCCCCTGCCTTTCAGGGGGCCCTCTTATAGAGCCAGCTCTGTTTTGCAGACAGTCTTGCCCTGATGACCTTGAATCATTTGAAACAGATTATTGTAAATAACATTTTTCTATCATTTTTTTAATGGTTGAGAATCTATTACAGACATTTTGCAGACAAAATGTGTTTATGTTTCATGCAACATCCATATTAAAAGTTTCTTTTGGATCACTACAGGACCTCACAGGGCCGGCGCTAGGCATGGGCAGTATGGGCTGCTGTCCTGGGCCTCACACTCAGCCTACTATCATGTGGCCCTGCACTGATGTGTGTCCTGTTGTTTCCCTGCCATCCAAGTAAAAGAAAGGTGTCTCCTTGCAATTAGGGTCCATGGGAGGGGGTCCCCTCCCCTGGCCTCTCAGAAATGGTGTCTGGAGGCTTAGGGGAGGGAGACCTTCCTCTTGTTCCAATTGCAAGGAGACCATTCAGAGACACTGTGGGACGCTCATTTTCCAGCATTTTAGTGCCCCCAAAAATTTAACTTTTAGCCCACAAGCAATTCTCACACCTATCGGACTGAAGGTGTGAGAATTGCTTGCGGGCTGAAAGTTACAACTGTGGGGGCGCCAAAATGCTGGACAAAGGGCCTCCCACAGTGTCTCTGAATGGTCTCCTTGCAAGGAGCCACTTATGTAAATTAGAGGGGCCTCGAAAATTCCCTTTTGGCCCATTGTCCGCAAATCCTAGAACCAGTCCTGGGACCTCACATATGAGATGGGTCACAGATATTATTTGCAGTAATATTAGTGAGATGCCACTGTGCTACAATACTGAAGATACACATCACTATCTCTGAATATCAGATGTACACACAGTTAGAATTTGACCTAAGAGGGCATGAAGGAGCTGAAACTGGATCATAAAATGAAAGCTGTTCCGAACTGGGGCCCCCAAAATACATTTGGCCCAGGGCCCCCAAAATGCTTAAAACGTCCCTGGGCAGAAGTAGGACAAAATGTAATCCGGGATTAAGGGGTTGGGATAAAGGGTTTACTCGAGGAAAGCAGATTTTTGAACAGTGTTGGTCCAGGAACTGAATTGCAGAAGTTTACACAACTCCAGGCAAGGTTACAACCTCGCATGGTTGTAGTTCTCTGAACTTTTGGAACTCACTGAGGTTTGCAAAGGTACACTAGAGATCTGCAGCAGTTGTAGGTTTCCAGGCATAGCCCCTAGAAACGTTTCTAAAACCCAATTTTCTGCATGCACAAATGGACATAGTGTACCGTAGCCTTTAACTGGGAGTCTCTTCCCTTGTATGTGTTGTTTTCTCCATATGAAACATTTTTTTCCCACTTTACAAACCTACACCTTTACACTAGCACCTTTTTAAGAGTTGTTCCATTCCTATTCCTAACTTCGGAATGGATTTCCTCCTGTCCACGACAAGCCCTAATCTCTGGCCCTTTCCAGGGAGGGAATGGACAAGAAAGAAGCAAGTAAATATCCATACATGCCTAGGTTTGTCTAAGTGCGCACATTTTCAGGACATTTCCGCTTTGGCCAACCTCTTCCCATTCACTTATGACTCCTGGTATAAGATCTAGCCACATAAACATATTCAGGTGAGGTCGTTTTGCAATAATAAATGGTTTTACACTCAATAAGTGAGGTATTTGTATGTGTAAGCTAAACTTAATTTCATATATAGCTTTGTGAATGGGTCCACAGGGTATTCAGTTACTCAAGCCGTGAAGAGGTAATGCAGTCTGCATTTGATACTTGAAGGGAGTTAAGTTGTAGGATACATACACATATATATATATATATATATATATATATATATATATATATATATATATATATATATATATATATATATATATATATATATATATATATATATATATATATATATTTGAAAGTCATTAATTGAAAAAAACACAGCTTTGTCACGTCTTTCACCTCTGGAATTAGGGTCAGAAAGTCAAAGTGTTCTCACCACTCAAGGGGGCACGGAACACTGGCCAGATGTGGCCTCCGACTCATCAAATATCTATTATTATCTTGAAGAAGTGGCTCACCGCTTCACATAGAGCAATGAAGCATGGTTCGATCATGTGCTGCAATGGCAGGCCTCACCATTGGCGCTGTTAGATATGTGTACCATACAAAACATTCTAATGTGCTAGTCCATCATTTGTTGCCGCAACACTTTTCGCCCTTAGTGCGCAGGGTATACCCAGTCGTAGGTCCCTTGCTCACTGTGTCACTGGATTTAAGCTAGCCTGGCTGATGAGGGGGTGACACCTCGAAACCAGTCCCAGGATGCTTGTTTCTGGTCCAGGGGGGACCTGGCCGTTTGGGATGGGCCTAGAAGGGGGTTTGTCTTTTAGGAATTTCAATATCCCATAGGTTGAATGTACTAGGGTGAGAATGATGCTTATCAGAGGAATGTAAGATTGGTGTAGTGATATACAAGGTTCTTGGGGAGTATTATGTTTTTCACTGTTATATAGTGCTCGGTCCCCTAGGACAATTGAGACACCTCTTTCTCTCTTTTTGCTGTAATACACCCACTTCCAACATGGGCAACAACTCAGACCGGATTGGCAAGACACCTCAGCGAATTAGCCCAGGCGTGGACGAATGCGGTTAAAATTATTTAAAGAACAAGCATCTTCACAAAAATAAAAACAATCATATTTTATTTATTTATTTATACATTATTTACTTATATTGGAGAACAGGAGCATGTATCCTCAAGGCTACCATACAGCGCTGAAAGGAAGAGGAGTACCAACTTGTATTGATTTCAGAAGTAGAGTCCAACTGAATGCAAGATAAAGCACAGGTAGTCGTTTTTATTTTAACACTTCTCTTGTGGGCACCACAGATCAGATGAAATCCAAAGCCATAAAAAAGCCTTGACGCGGAAACTCCTGCCGGCAGAAGAGATCATGGATAGAGACATTGTATTGTCTTGAATAAGCATTTCAGTGTGTTAGATGACATGGGGTCTGATCACGATAGGGCCAGCAAATTCAGGGGTTGTGTGAAGTTTGCGTATTACTGAAAATGTTAGCAAAATGATGCATAATCACACAAAAGGAAACGTAATCAACCTGTAGTATGTTTTAGCATGAAATGCGTTCTCGCGCAATTTTTTGGCGCGAGGAGGCTTTTAAAAAAACATCGAACAGCTGCTCCCGTAATGTTATTCATGTGTGTTAGTGAGATTTTTTTTTACCTTGAATGGCACCATTAGTGGTAATTTTTTAATGCGAATGGCACGTAAGTACATGAAGTGTTACAATACCATAATTTTTGGAATTTCGTGTTAAGAGGTGTAACGTGAAATTCCTAAAAGTACTCGAATTATACCAGTGTAATTCAAATTTTACCCAGGCCTAAAATTCCGTGCAGTTTCTTAGGTCTCCTTCGGCTGACTTGCATTGGCTGACTTGCATTGTTTTCTCTTGAAGTACATTTAGTCATCAGATCAGCAGACACCGGTAGGGCCATGGACTTTACTTTAGGTTTGGTACCAGCACTGAAGGGGCAGGCAGAATTACTCTTCAATCCAAAAAGCACCAGCATACATTGTGTGCACGCTTCACACAACTTGTGCATTTACTGGAGTGGTTATCCAGTACATAGATTGTGACTGTTGAGCCAAAAGTCCACGGCCAATCACAGGCTAGTATATTTCCAGCTAAGGGCCAAGTCAATCAGGATCCAAGACATATTTGTGGTCTGCTCCCCAGTCTGGTGGGCCAGAGGCAGTCTTGAGTGGGATTCTCTGTGTATGTTTCAGACTCAAGTCAGGCAGAATATAAAGAACAACATACTAGTAAAGGGTTCCCTTTGTTGTTGTTGGACAGATTCTGCCTGGTTTTTCTGTGCTTTGTTGATGAAGCTGTCAAGTCTAGAAGAAACCTTGACGTCCCCTAGAGAGTGTAGCAAAAAGAGAGCAAGAACTGCCCATATTGGTGCTAGCGTGTAGCGATCTACAACTTTGTTTCAGGGGTTAAGCCATGGTATGTCCATAATGATAAATGACTGCCTTCGCACACTATAGTGACTGAGGGATGATACCTCCTTAATACTATTTGCAGGAAACCAATTGAGGGGCATATTAGCAAGATGCTCGTTAAAATGATCGCCGTTTTAGCGGCAGGAAACTGCCGGTAAAGCGGCGATAATGGGCTTGCTAATATGTGTTATAGAATTCCAATAGAAGCCCAGGTTGGATGTGCAGGACTTACCTACAGTCACCGCTGGTCACCAGAAGGCTCTGGCCACCATCAAAGTTCTTTATAGGGAAAAGTATTTATGTTGAAGGAACTCTAATCATTTGAATCAATATGCCACCAGATCAGAAGACACATCTCCGTTTTCTTTCAGATGTGTTGAGTATTCCAAAAACTGTAGTCCGGCCAGTGTTGTGCACCATTTTGTGTTACTTATTGCTACTTGGGTTAAAGGGGCCATCCACGGAATATATAGGGAATAATTTTCCAACGCATTTAAAAAACCCTGCAAACCTCATCAAATTAAGCACTATTCAATAGTGTTATTGTTTGCAATTGTTAGCACCCAAGACTGGGTAAAGAGAACTGCCCTTTTTCTCTCGACAATGGATGGCTTTAAAATAGCAGGTTTAATGTTCAAATTCAAATGTGTTTATTGAATGCTTAGTTAATAAAAACCATTGCATAAAATACACTAATAAAAGTTGTTAACATTTTGTAGACAGTAAAATTGAGTCAATTATGTGAGTATACATTCTCGAAGTCGCGGGCAAGTGGGACGCAGTGTGCATAATTCCTTGTAAAATTCATCGGAAGAGCACTCAGATTGGTGCTGTTGAGTTCATCTGGATGAGTTAACTCCTATGATTGTGTTTTACGTGGAAATTTCTTTTGCAATGTGAGACAGAAATGTAATTGTCTGCATCTAAACCTGTGTTTGCCCTAGGGTGACAAACCGTCTGTAAATTTCACGGACTGTCCGTAATTTGGACCTCATGTCCGTTGTCCATTTACGAACTGACACATTTTCAATATTATATTCAACAAAGCCATGGTTGCTGCTTTTTTAGGTTTTGACTGGCCATGCGCTTTGCGCATGTGCCAAAAAACCTCTTGAGTTGTGTGTGTGTGTTTGGGTCGGCCCTCGTCATTCATTGGCTGGCTCCATAAATGGAGCCTAGCCATTGGACGAGGGGCCTGTCCGTCAATGCCGGACCAGACACGGGGGCGTTCCCGAGATTCTTTGGCTTTTGCCGACGTCACGCGAAAGCCGGGAACGCCCCCGAATCTGGTCCGGCATTGCCGGCACCTGCCTCTGCTATTTTGGTCCTCTAGCGCTTGGGAGCGCTTGATTTTGTTCTAGCGCTTGAGAGCGCTGTATTTTGCATCTAGCGCTGAGGAGCGCTTTGTCCGCCCAAGCGAGTGCCACCTCGCTTTTATTTGTGAATTCCCGGGAGGCTACCCCGGATTGCGGCAAAAAGAAGTTCCCCTCGGCCTCAGCAGCGCGACCCGGAGCCTGGGGGGCTCGTCTGCAGGGCCGTGCTGCCATTGGCTGTCTCGCCAGCCTATCAAGCTTTAGCCTGGCCGGAGGGTTGCCCGGCAACGGGAGAAGCGTCCTCGAGGACGTCGGGGAAAATGGCGGCCTAATCGCGGCTGGGGCGCCGGCCGCACGTACTGCCCAAGAGGAAGAAGGAGCCCAGCGTCTTGTCCTCGGCGAGGCTCTCGAGGGTGAGAGAGCCCCGCCCGCGGCCGGTAAGGAGGAGAGCCAAGCTCCGGACGAGGAAGGAGACTGCCAGCGTCCCCGCAGCCTACGGAGAGACTGAGCCGGTGAGTGATTCGAGGGAGAGGGGGCGTCGGTGCCCGCCCCTCCCCTCCAGCGAGAAGGCGCAGGAAAGTTAGGTGCCGGCTAGCATTTATAACTAACTTACGGAATGATACACAAAGTGCCTCGTCCACTTCCATTACCTACGTTTGGCAGGAGCCCAATTTAGAAAGAGAAAGTGAGTATTCCGCAGTAACATAGCGCCCGGTGGGGGGTACACTTTGAATGCTAAATTGTCGGTCTAGTCCTTGATTACAACTGTGTCCGTGGACGTCTATGGATCCTGGAAGTGAGTATGGAAGGTTATCGAAGCAGAAGAAGGACTTCCAGTTGTAGAGACTGAGAGACCATCTTTGCATGCCTCTATAAACATTGTTTACTGCAGCAACCACCCCATAGGAGAGTTAATCACTTGAACATAAGCTATATATTTGTCATCATTAAAATATAGTACATTAAATAGAAAATGGAAAATATTAACGCTTATAAAATACATTTTCATAGTTTCTGATGAATGACAGAATTAATTAGCGGTAATCTGGATATTTAGCCCTGTACAATAGTTTTTTCTCGTTTCTTGTGTTTCACTGTTCTCTCTGTCGTTTCCGTTAGGCTGCGGGGGCAGGACTCCGACCCTGCTCCGCTACAAGATGGCGGCGGCGGTGACTTCCGGTCTGCTTAGAGGACCGCTGTTGAGCCCTCTCCGGTGCTGAACCGTCGCTCCTCCGCTCCACACACGGACCAGTTTCTGGCAGCAGCCCCCGATCGTCACACCGAGACCAGGACCCGACCGCCACCATGGGGAAGCGACAGCATCAGAAGGACAAGATGTGAGTTATTCTTCTAACCGCTAGAACAGCGCAGGTACCGGTCTGGGTCGACCCTCGGTGTTTAACGTATATTATCTTCTAACCTCGGCATACTGTCTGTGCTGCACAGAGACTGCCCCCTCCGCTCGTACTGCACACTCTGCCTCTACACCGCAGACAGCATGTACTCTCCCTAAAGAGAGCCTGTAGTGCTCCCCTTCATGTCAAACTGAGCCTGTTGTGCATTCCTGCCGGTGCATGTAAAACACAAGAATATCTACTCATGCTTGTAAAACAGAACCCGTACAGCTGCCTGTTAAACACAGAGCCTATACCCTTACCTGTAAAACACAGAACATGTAAAAAACAGATCCTTTACCCCTGCCTGTAAATTAGAGCCTGTACCCCCGCCTGCAAATCACAGAGCCTCTGCCCATACATGTAAAGCACAGGACCTCTATCTATGCTTGTAAAATCCAGACCTGTAACCCTTCCTGTAAAACGGAGCCTTTACACCTGCCTGTAAAACACAGCGCCAATATCCAGTCCTTTTTAGGTTTTGACTGGCCATGCGCTTTGCGCATGTGCCAAAAAACCTCTTGAGTTGTGTGTGTGTGTTTGGGTCGGCCCTCGTCATTCATTGGCTGGCTCCATAAATGGAGCCTAGCCATTGGACGAGGGGCCTGTCCGTCAATGCCGGACCAGACACGGGGGCGTTCCCGAGATTCTTTGGCTTTTGCCGACGTCACGCGACGTCAGGCGAAAGCCGGGAACGCCCCCGAATCTGGTCCGGCATTGCCGGCACCTGCCTCTGCCTTCCTGCTCGGGACATTGCACAAAAGTCGCTCGATAGCCCCTCCCTCCCGCTCCGTGGCAGCCCGTCTCCCTCCCTCTCCTCAGGCCGGCCAGCCGAAGGAAGCAGCCGTCCACCTCCAGCCAGGGCCGCGCTGGGATTGGCCCAGCCGGCCGAGCCTCCACCATGTCATCGGGAGGAGGAGTGGAGAGCAGGAAGCAAGAGATCTGCCGGAAGATGTCCAGGTGAGTGCTTTGTTTTTTAGTTTGTTGCTTTGTCCGTGTGTGTGTGTGTCTGTTCCCGCCCCTCACCCTCCCGCTGTCAGTGTGTGGCCGTTCCCGACCCCCCTCCCGCTCTTCGTGCCTTTCCGCCCCCCCCTCCTCCGTTTACCTCGTGTGTGGCCGTTCCCGACCCCCCCTCCCGCTCTTCGTGCCTTTCCTCACTAAATCTCTGCCGAGATTTCACGGTGTTTACTCTCCTGCCGAGTATGCAGGTGGTGAGGCTGCACCCCCAGCTGGCCAGTATAGTGCTCCGTACCTTTGAATGTCAGTGATGTACATGTACTCTAATGCTTCCGAAGAGGCCCAAAGTCGTTATCATGTCTAAAACGCACAATGACGTACATTTTAATCCCCCCGTGTACCCAGTACCTGTAATAACAAATGATATTAAAGTTTTACAAATTATGACCCAACTCAGGGCTATTCCTTTTATCGACCGTGGAAAGATGAAAGGCGGAGTCAGCCCGGTTAAGTGTCAACACATTATGCTCACGTATTCTGATAGAGGTAAGACAGCGTGCCCAATTGATGGCATTGCATCTGAATTTGCAGATTTTTTAAAATTATATTTACTTTAGCGAAAAAGTCGGGGGGGGGGGGGCCTGCGCGCTGACTCCGACTTTCATCCTCCTGGGGTCGATGCAAATGAGTTAGTGGCATTTGAGGAGGATGATACTGACGCACCTGATGTTTTAAATGTAGTCAGGCCGTTTCCGGTCGATCTTGCTAACATTGTATATTGCAAGTTCAGAATTCTTCACCTGAGGAAATAAAAGCGTAAGTACATATGCGTGTGTGTGTAAGAAAAAGCTCTAATACACCGAGAAATGCAGAACTATCTCCAAACCTAATGTACAGGTACTGGATATATAGTTAGTTTTGGGTTCCAAAATAAGCGAACTGTGATCCCGGCTACCTCTCTTGACCAAACTGTGTGACACTTGGCAAACCGTGGTGGCAGTTACTTGCAATTGTAATAAAATGACTCTGCGAATCTCTTTGAGTAAGACAATTCCTTGTAAGAGCAACAGAGCTCAGTGGTTCGTATTTAATTTATCTGGGTTTAAGTAGGACGGGAGTATAACACACAGAAGGCGAGAAATAAGAGAATGTAAGTTGTGTTTTTTTAATGAATTCTGCAAAGGATCTTAATACGTCAAGTGTGTTTCATATCAGCAAGCTGACTCGCTGTAACATTTGCGCGCATTTGGTTAAACTCGTGCTAATAACTCGGCCTGAAGCAAATATAGCGCCTTCATTATTAATGGAGGATGTGACGTAAGGGCCAGAGTTGCCGACTTTGGTGTTGGGGAAACCAGGTTCGAGTGTGACATACGCCCAATTTCATCCTGTGATTCTGGGCAAATCACTTAATCTGCCCGAGCCTAACAAAAATGAATGTGTCCTTGGGTAAGCAACTGGTACTTGTGTAAAGCGCTCTGATACATTCGGGTCGATTTCACGCTAAGGCAACACCCCCCCCCCCCCCCCTCCAAGAAAAACAATGTGCATATACACCGCTTGCTTACACGGCCTGGCTTCTTCTAAGCGCTGTGGTAGCAGCAGATGCGGCTATGAACACAAATCATTTTGGACGGTAGAGTGGAAAAGGTTGAGCCCGAGGCCTGTACTAGAAGCGTACAGTACTGCGGCATGTGCACGAACCCTCTGAAGGAAGGTCCTTACTCCATGTCCGTATGGGAGGGAGGGGCAGGTAAAAAAAAAATCTGTTCAAATCGTGTTCCGTCCTCGCTGGGAGAGAACGGCGCACACTCAATACGGTTTTAACAATGGACAGAAAACTAGAACACAGCTTGCACAATAATTATTTCGTTAGAATGATTTATTATTAAAAGTCTCGGCTGTCCAGCCAAACACGTAAAGAACAGCACGAGCATAGCCGGTGTTGGGTCAGCGCGGCCCACGCGCCCGTCCGGCGCAGCGTGGCCCTGCAGCTGGGAGAGGGGCGCCTGCGCCGTGGTGTCAGGGCGCAAGCGCCCCCGCGTGGCTTCAGGTGGTGTCAGGGTCGCAAGCACGTACCTGCAGGTGGTGCTTTCAGCGCTGTTGGGCAACCTTTTACTGTACACTGCTATAATTTTGTTGCCGTTCGTATTACTTGTTAGATGTCTCATTGTGAGAGGCCAAGGAGTGTATGATCATGACATCTCCAATCCATGCTTTATGTTTCTGAGTAAGTATGATGTACCCTGGTAGTTAGTGGAGGAAGCTAAGAGAAGTGTTGCCAATTCTATTTTGGGTTGAAATAATTATAGCACCAGTGCGTTTAGGTCTAATAGCGGTGGTTTTAATGCACATAATCATTACTTTCAGTAAGGGCATACTACCATTTCGCACTGGTCTCTTTATTTCCGTGCTGCAGTGCCCATTATTAGCAATGTTCAAAAAGGCTACTGTACATTTATTGTGAAAGTGCAAGTACGAGAGAACGGTCACTGCTGCGAGGTCAAAAACTGAATGGGCATAGTCTGTCGTATTTAATATGAAAGGTGGGTTCAAACAATAACTTTCAGTGTCAAAGGATTGCACTACTGTGCAGGACATCACATTGTGTTGCTTTCAAGGAAGCCCGCTGCATGTCTTTTCCCATGCCTGATACATACGAGTCTGACACTACTTAACCACCAGCTTAGAAGTAATGTCTAATCAGGGAATCTCGAGTTTACTGTATGGTACAGGCCTTTGTTTCTCCGGGAAGTATGTGCTATATTTGTACAGTTCCATCCTACAGACCTTCCAATCAATGTTTTTTCTGCAAGAGCCCCTTATCTGGAAGGTCGTAGGCAGCGTCCTCTGTATTCCCACCCTCAGGCCATGCATCTGTGTTCTTCGGTTCATGGTTCAAGGTGTAGCGCTAACATGACCATCACAGATCTGTAATGGGGCTTTCAGCCTGCTAGGAAGGTCTGTCTAATAAAACTGGTAAAAACTGTCTGACTACGGGTGTTGCCCTACACCTCAAACCAGAAGTCCACTTAAAGTTATGGCACGAAGCACGCAGATGTCTAGAAGTGCTGGGACCTCTGTAAATGAGTTACAAACGCGAGAATCTGAAATTGTGTCCTTCCTAGCCATTTCTTTAGCACAAGAGGCTGACCTTGGTTGTTCTGGGTGTGTGGGTGTGTGTGGCTCTGGGTGTGTGTGGCTCTGGGTGTGTGTGGCTCTGGGTGTGTCTGGCTCTGGGTGTGTCTGGCTCTGGGTGTGTGTGGCTCTGGGTGTGTGGCTCTGGGTGTGTGGGTGTGTGTGTGGCTCTGGGTGTGTGGGTGTGTGTGTGGCTCTGGGTGTGTGGGTGTGTGTGTGTGGATCTGGGTGTGTGTGTGGCTCTGGGTGTGTGTGTGGCTCTGGGTGGGTGTGTGGGGGGGGCTCTGTGTGGCTGTGTGTGTGGGGGGCTCTGTGTGGGTGTGTGTGTGGGGGGGGGCTCTGTGTGTGGGGGGGCTCTCTGTGGGTGTTTGTGTGTGTCATTTGCGAGAGAATAAGCTATTGGCATTGTAAATGACAATGACATTTATTTATGTTTAAAAAAACATAAATAAAAATAATGTCAAGAGCAATGCCAATAGCTCTAACTTTAACAAAGGCAAAACCATTGCATTGTAAATGCTTGTTATTTTAAGCAACTGACAACGATTGACAAAGCCAATAGTCCTTGCTTGTTGGTGGAATGACACTTGCTGTATTATATATCTGGATGCAATGGCAGAAATAATATAATACCAGTCTGGCGGAACACTATGCTAAGCACATTTTTTTAGTCTAGGTGTTTTAATCCAAGCCCCTTATTACATTGAACACCCCCTTTGAAGAGACCTCCCAGTTGTTTTACCCCATTTAAGGCCCTGGAAACAACACCGTGTCACAGTCACCTCACATACTGGCACTGTGCATCATGCATGACTTCTAAGTTTTCAGAGTGCTTATGTATAGAGGCATAGTGAGCCTTCCCTCCCCCCACCCCACCCCACCCCATCCCTTGCTTTAGGAACTACAGTGAGGTGAAATTCTTGACGGGCTTCTTCTGTCTGCAACTCTGCAGACAAAGGCTCAGTTCATAATGTAAAAAGGTGGGTGAGTAAATAAGTGAAGGAATGTGTGAATGGCTGGATGGATTAGTGAAAGGATGAATGATAGATAAGGGAAGAAAGGATGGATGAATGCGTGAGTGGAAGGATGGATGAGAGAAAAGGTAAATAGATGGATGTATGGCTGGAAGGGTAGATGGATGGGTAAAAGGGTGGATGGGGGAGTGAAAGGTTGGATGGAGGAGTGAAAAGGTAGATGATAGGTGAGTTAGTTGGTGGATGGATGAGTGAAAGGATGGATGGATTAATGAATTGATAAATGAAAGGGTGAATGGATGGATGAGTGAAAGGGTGGATGTAAGGACTGATGAATGAGTGAAAGGGGGGCTAGATGGACAAAAGGATGGCTAGATGAGTGAAGAAGTGAAAGGATGGATGGATGAGAGAACAGATGGATGGATGAGTGAAAGGATGGATGAGCAATAGGGTCAATGGATGGATTGATGAATGGATGAGTACATCGGTGGGTGGGTGGAAGGGTGGATGGATAAGTGAAAGGAGGATAGAGAGAGAGAAAGGGAGGATGAATGACTGAAAGGGTCAATTGGTAGAAGGATAAGTGACTGCGTGGATGGATGAGTAAGTGAAAGGATGTCTGGATGGGTGAAAGGTTAATTGGCTGGGTGGATGAGTGAATAGATGGGTGGATGGAAGAGTGGATGAATGAGTGTATGTATGGATGGGGTGAATGGGTAGATGTATGAATAATGGATGGATAAGTGAAAGGGTGGATGGAGGGATGGATGAGTGAAATGATGGATGGAAGGACCATGGTGGATAGGTTTGCAAATGGTTGAATATGTTTGGATATGGATGAGCACACAGATGGAAGGACAGAATGAATGGTGAAAGACTGAATGATACATAAAAGAATGATTACACCTTGTAGCATCATAAGGAACATTTCCTATGCATTGACGCATGGATTGCTATCAGAAATAAGACCGTACAGAGAATGATTGCCCACTGGGGCTTAGAAGCATCAGGAACTTATACTGACGATCAGATTGTGTAGTATGGGTCAGCTATAAACATTTGCATGGGGTATGACCCCTTGATCATCAGCCCACTTGGGCATGGACATCTCAAATGACATCACTGATGACATCTCATTTGACATTACTGATCACATCACTGATGACATCATTCATGTGATAATACAATGAACCTCTTCAGACTCTAATATAACCTTAGATACACTCAGTGTAAACAGACACTCACAGACTGTCACTCATCCATGGAGTTACTCACACACCTAGTCAGTCATGCAAAGAATCAATCACACCTCCATTTCCTCAACTATACAGTTATACACACCTTACTTATTCAAACATATACTAACACATATTTACTCTCTTATACAATCCCTGATACAAGTTCACAATGATCCATACAGCCACTCACACATTCACTGGCTCTTATGCACAGTTATTTATGTATGTCAACTCTCACATGTACTGTGTCTTACATATGTACTTACTTTGACATGTAGCACTGAGATATCCATTCACTCACCAATACACTCATGCACACAGTCAACCGCCCATACAGCTGTTTCCACATGCACTTTTGAACCCATACATCTAGTGAATCAACTGCTCACACATCTATGCACAGAGTCATACACCTCCCAGCAACCCCCACACACACACACTCACTCTCCCATACAAATACTTGGGCAACCAATCAATAACCCATATAGTTACTCATATAGCTACTGATCAACACATGCAGCAGTTTACAGAACAACAGACATAATGATGCACAAATTAAGACAGTTTAGTCACTAACCCATGCACTCAGTGAGACACATTTAATCACTCACTCATACAGTCAGTCATGCACCTACTAAATCCTTCATCCAGACACTTATACATCCACTCATTCTTCAATATGTAAGACATATTTTAACTTTACAAAAACATACAGTCACTGGATGTTGTCATCAGTGATGTCATCAGTGATGTCATTTGAGATGTCATCAGTGATGTCATCAGTGATGTCACTGACCATATCATGAATGATGTAATATGTGACATGATCAGCAGTGGATTGCGGGTGCACGATATATAGTTAGTGCAACTAACTATATATGCGAATTTCAATGGTTTTGTGTGAGTAAAATAAGGTTTTGTAAATGCTAATTCCTAACTATATATGGTCTATAACCTATGGTTTTTTCAGTGAATTTTCAAGGTTTTGTAAATGCTAATTCCTAACTATATATGGTCTATAACCTATGGTTTTTTCAGTGAATTTCAATGGTTTTTTAATAGCAAATATCAAAAGCTGTAAAATGTATTCTTCTTTTAAAGGAAAAATATATTTTATATGTATTTAATATAATTTTTTTATGTATATAAATTTTTTGAGGGAACAAATTTATCAACTATCATGCTGAAGAAGCGTGTGGGGGAAAAAAACAAAGAGGAGGACTAAGAGGAAAGAATAATCAGTTCAAAAATACAATTGCTTTAAAGCATGAAGTGCTTTTCCACACATTTACATTTAAATAACCCATATTAGAACATACAAAATATCTACAGAGGAGACGGTGTACATTGAATATTAGACTCTTCATTGGTACCTACATGTTGGCACTTACATCACCCACACATCACAACAGCTCTATTCGGAGCTACCCTACCTCAAAGCACTCTAAAATATTATTTTACTATTTCCCTTGGTTTTCCCCTTGTTACGCTTTCCGGAACGCTACCCAGTGCGCGGACCGGGCGCTAACCGTGCGAAAATTTGAAAAAAAGGTGTTTTATTTACATATATGGGCCTCCTCAGCCACCCTCAGAAAACCTAGGGGGTCAGGATATGTCTCCCGTGCCCCCTTATACCCATTCCCAACATTGTTTATCCTCCATCTTGTGACTAAATTTGTCCGAAACACAAGATGGCGGACTCCCGTTACGCTACCGGTGAGCTACTCGGTTCGCGTACCGGGTAGCGCTTCCACCGCGAAAAATCGAAAAAAAATGTCTTTTATTTTTTTGCCCCGCGGGGCCCTTTAATAGCCCCCACATCAATCCTAGGGGGTCAGGAGGGGTCTACCTTGCCCCTTTCATTCATTTCCCCCTTCGTTTATTTCCACCTCTTGTCTCTCGATCCTACCGAGAGACAAGATGGCGGCCGCTCCGGACTGTTTAGAATGTTGAGAGTCACCGGAGAGCCAATCCGCTTCTCCTCGCAAAGTTCCGTTACGCGTCTGGTACGCGAACCGGGGCGCTAACCGGGACGCTGTCACAGATATATATATTTTTTTGAAAGTTAATTTCTCAAAATCCACTGGAGCACATATCTTGAGACCTAGCAAAGGCACATCGGGCAAACAGTCTCTACAATTTTGCCAAGTTTCATAGAAATCCTTTCAGCCGTTCGAGCTAAAAGTAAGTTCAACCGCCCTATGGAAAACTCAATGTTAAAAACATGTTTTGGGAACCCCCTTTTTTCTCGGCCCCCGTTTGACAAAACCCCCCCAAACTTTTAGGGGACGCTCAGAAACAAAATGTGCCATTTTCCTGGCAATTTCAGCCAATTCCGTCCATCAACGCCAAAGCTATTCAACATAGACTTTTCAGAAATCCCTATTCAAAAAATCCTAACTATATATACCTACTGGCGACCGCCAGTAGGTAATATATATATATATATATATATATAATATATATATATATATATATATATATATATATATATATATATATATATATATATATATATATATATATATATATATATATATATATATATTTTTTTTTTAGATATATATAAAAAAGAAGCATAGAACTCTGGGTAGTTCTCAAGTTTATGTAGAAAGTAGCTCCTGTATAGAGCACCCTCAACACCAGCGACACTCTAGATCTGCTCACCTCAAAAGTCTGTTTTATATATGTATACACGCTTCAATCCTTCCCAGCGAAGAGACGGAAAACCAGCCCCACCAACGGAGCTTCAATCCACAATTTTTTATTGTTGGCACAAACGAAAAGATGTGTTTCAACCTACATCGCTCTTAGTCACAGTGTCCCGGCAACAGGAATAAATACCACAACACACTTGACACTATAGACAGAAATAGAAAGGATACTTTAGGTAAAAATACCCCCATGTCTTTCCTCCCTTATTAATTCACATTTTTAGAAAATGATACTTAACACAAATAATAACTTCAAGCTGTGTTACTTTTTAAGTGCATGTGTGCAGTCATCATAATTTCAAAAAAGGTCCTGGTTATTCTATTTCATGCAAATAGTTCATTTATATTGGGGTATTATTCTTTGTGATGTCTCACATTCAATAGTGCATTAGTTTGCAGGTTTAAATAACAGTAAAATAAAATAAAGGAAGAGGAGTGATCAAAATTCATTACCTCTGTTGTCATGTACAAAAAATAAAAGTTTAATACTGAGTTAATTAAAACTCACGAAGTATGGTTGGGACTATGGCAATCCACACAAACGGGACAATCAAACCTTTTAATATAGTGTTAGAGTACATTTAGGCTCAAGTAGCTTTAGGATTGTCCATTAATTTTTCAAAAGTCTGGCCCTTAGTTGCCAAGGGGTCCTTCTAATACTCCCACTAATTAGAAGAAAAGTTTCCAAAAAGAAGAGAGCCTCCTTCGTGCAGATTAACTCCCTAGGTTCCTTTCTCCCCGTGTTGAAAATCTTTATGAACCTCTCTTAATTCTGCAAAACAAGATAACATTGTTATTCAAGGACTAGACAACACACATTATATATGTTACATCACAGAAAGTACAAGGGAAGAAGGGGGAAAAAAGGAAAATCATTGATCACAACGGTCATTAAAAACTCTCCGAGAACTGTGTAGGTTACGGTAATTGCTTCATCCTATCTACAGATGTGTACGTAGATCTTCATCATTATTAATTCCATGGGGAATCAGACATCCAGCTTTCATGATAGATCTAGATTCCAGTCTGCGTAAAGCAGAAATCCTGTTGCCCCCTCTGGGGTGTCTAGCTACAGTATTAATACCAAAAAACGTAGCTTTAGTCCAGTCCCCATCATGATGTTCTCGAAAATGCTTTGCTGTATTATAGCTCATGTCTATGTTAGTAATTTCTTGCCAATATGCCAGTATCCGTGTTTGAAGAGAAACCTATACTTCATCAATATTGGACCTCATCTGTATTAAAAGTGGTAACAGATTGAGTCCCCAAAGTAACATAAATAATGACACACGAGACTCACTAGAAACACCAGAGGGAGGTCCGCAAGTGTCTTAAAACTGCCCTCACACACCTTGCGGTGTCATGCTTCTTCATTGGGCCGCATCAGACACCTAGGCGCAGACCAAAACTCTAGGTGGAGCGTAAGATTTAAGAGCAGTTCTCTTAAACTCGTGTAAGTAAGAACCCATACGTGGGTTTTTTGACATAATACATGGAAGGAATGTTTTTGCGAGTTCTGTGGCACCATGTGTGTTTTATTAAACCACATATTTTAAGTGTGTGCGAAAACCTTGGTGGATGGTACACAAAGGGTTTGTAATGGCTGCGTGTAAGTGAGAAGATGACGTGAGACTCTTTGAAAAACGAGTAGAATGAGAAGCAAAGATATCCTGATGGGTAGACAAACACTCATGGAGTATTTTATGTGTGTTTACTTACTTAGGTATCTGTTTCCCAAAAGAATTTCTGGCGAGGGTGACAAACAAGGTGGAACAGATTTGTCCATTTCGAAAAATTTAATTAAGGTAATATTCACCCGATTTGGGGGAGGATTGGAAAACAGGGACCAACACCCTGATGAAAGCCTAAAGCCATCCAGTTGGAGGCACTCAAAGAGGCAGAAACATGTTGGTAAAAGCAGAGGGGATCAAGGGACCATAACTTCCCTATATATACCCCCATTATCTCATTTTAATCCAGCCAGAGTTTTTCCTATAGAATAAAGTAGAAACTGGGAAACCTCTAGTCTGTTTTACTTTCACTTTACTGCTAAGTTTGGTCCTGTCAGTGTGGGAAAGAAGTAATCCCGCCATATATGTTTTGTATGTTTTCCTTTCCATTTTATGTTGCAAGTGTCCTGTCTGTATTATCACCCTCACTTTTTTTATTTTACTACCCTTACCACCTGTCTTCGTCAAAAAAATCTTACGCTCCACCTAGAGTGTTGGTCTGCGCCTAGGTGTCTGATGCGGCCCAATGATGAAGCATGACACCGCAAGGTGTGTGAGGGCAGTTTTAAGACACTTGCGGACCTCCCTCTGGTGTTTCTAGTGAGTCTCGTGTGTCATTATTTATGTTACTTTGGGAACTCAATCTGTTACCACTTTAAATACAGCTGAGGTCCAATATTGATGCAGTATAGGTTTCTCTGCTACGTGGTCTTGATATATGAATAAGGGATTTAGAGAAACTATTATCCCTTGTCTCTCTTTTGTGGGTACTAGTATCCGTGTTTGCACTGAAAAGACGGTAGAGCCTATGTACTATTTTCCACAAGGGCAATTGATAACATACACTGCAAAGTCAGTCTTGCATATGATTATTTTAGAGATATACAATTTTTTTCCTTTCCAGTGTAACCTCTTGAACATTTACACTATCTTTGCATGCCTTACAATGTCTACGTCATTTGAAGCCTTTGCTTTGGTGGAGCCAATTCAAATTTTTTGGGTGTAAGATGACTGTGTACTAGCATGTCTTTCAAAGAGAGGTTATGCTGAAAGATGATATTGGGAGTATCTCCAATTCTGGCTCTCAATAAGTTATCTCGTATAAGGTTTGCCAAACTATTTCTTAGTATCTTCCTCAGGTGTACCGCCAGTCTACTGAATTTAGTGATGAATCGGTTCGCTACTGGGTTCCTAATTTTCTTCTAACCTCTGGTACAATGTCTCTTCTCTGGTTTTGGAGTCTGCTGTCTAAGCTTTCAGAAGGGTCTTCTGTGGATAGTTCCTTGCTACCAACCCTTTAGTCAGTTCCTTCTTTGTCCTTCTGAAACCTAATTCTGAGCTGCAGTTCCTTTTGCCCTCAGAAATTCGCTGTATGGAATATTCCAGCGAAAGCTTGGTGGATGGCAACTGTCTGTATGTAAAATTGAATTGCCAGCTGAGTTTTACCTGAATAGTTTGGTGTGTAGGTTGCCCTCGTTGATAGTCAATATGAAGTCTAAGAAGTCAATTGTTTTTCTGCTGTATTGCATGGTAAACTTAAGATTTACTTTACTCTCATTAAGTTTGTCATAGAAGATATTTAAATAAATGTAATTGCCTTCCCTACGAAAAAATATATTGTCTATATCACGCAACCACACACTGACGTCTCAGGTCCATTGGCTGAGATCATTGCCCCAGAGCACCTGCTTCTCCCACCATATATATAGGAGGTCATGAAAATCAGTTTGGGCAGGGAAAAGGGTGTGGTCAGACACTACAAAACATCCCAGAAAAGTTTGCTTCTTTGCATCATGGTACATGCAGTACACTATATGCGCTCCCCTCAGTGTTGACTATAGTGTTATGGTGTAACACTACAGACAACACTGAGGGGAGTACACATTGTCCTCCTCTACAATTTGTCTCACGTTCCTAATGTTCCTTTTTGTAAAAGTTGTGTTCCGGCGCATTGATTACACTTCATCTGGCCTGAACTGGAGATTCCGGCCCGGTTGCGGAAATTCCGGCCTGAGACAGAGATTCTGGCCCGACTGCGGAGATAAAGATGCGACTCGTAAATGACCCCTCTGAATACCAAAAGTTGTAAAATTTGATTTGTGTCTCAGATTGCCTTTGTGAATCGGGCCCTAAGTGTTTTGCCTTGTTGCCTCAATATATAAAGTTCCTAAAACAGCTCCATTAAGACTTTTGTTTGCCTGTTTACACACTTTCATTTTTTACTTCTGATTTGACGATGCTCTAAACTGGCCTGCTGTCATCACAAAAGAGCTTGGTTATTACAAAAATTAGTTCAGCTTCACTTAAAGATGTTAGATGTGTGATTTAATATAGCCTTAGAGTCCGACCTAGTGGGCTTTATCAGCCATTAAAGGCCCGCTCTAGCGTTAAAGTTTAACAAGGGAGCGGGCCTATAATAGCAGGTAGAACCCACTAGGAGGGCTCTAAGGCTATTAAAACATTCCACCCCTAGAGGGCAGACTGTTCTAATTACTATAAACAAAGGCCTCTCTGAACCCAAGAGAGTTTCAATCCCCTCGGGCTCCGAGAGGCCTATGTTCACAGCACAGCTGAAAGATGGCGTCGGTATACTGCAAGCTGTAAAGGACCACGTGACGTGCGCAGCACTAAATTCTATGGTGTCGTGCAAGTGTCCGTACAATCAGTCAGAATCATGAAGCCGAAATCGGCTCGCAAAGGGCCAGATTCTGAGAATCTGGCCCTTTGCGAGCGCTATTTTTGCATTTGGGATTCACCATCCCAAATGCAAAAATCGCAATTCTAAAAATCGCTAAATTGCGAATAATTGCATTTAAGGAATCTCAATTTGAGATTCCTTAAATGCAATTCATGAACCATTTTTAAATTGCGAAGTCGCAATCTGGGGGCGCTATTTACCGCGAAGTGTAACTACGCGGTAAATAGCGAAAACTTCGAAAAATGCACCTTTGGACATGTGTGTGCGCCACACCTGTGTACATTACCATTTCAGGGGTGCTACAGGGTGTCCATTGGACACCCTTCAAATCGCATCCTTATTTGCGAATCGCTATTTGCTACTCGCAAATAAGGAATGACTCCCCATTCATTCCTATGGGCCTTTAGGCCCATAGGAATGAATGGGGAGTCATTCCTTATTTGCGATTAGCAATTAGCGAATCGCAAATAAGGAAGCTGTAGAAATCGCAATAAATATTGCGATTTCTACATGAATCCCGTTTTGCGAGTCTTTAATAGCGATTCCTTAATAATCGCTATTAAGGACTCGCAAAACATGACAATGATGAATCTGGGGGAATGTTCGTTAAACGTGGATCTTAGTTTTACCTTGGGTGAGGCCCTTTGCGAAAACTCTTGTCCACAACGCATGTAGTTTTGATTTAAACCAATGGTTTAAAATGGGTTTATACTGATATCATGAAATTCAAATTGTGACCAACGTCTGCGAGGTGGCAATGTGAGCTTTAAATCTGCATTCAGATACCCAGAGCGCGTGCCTGCAGGTCAAACTGTTTCTCTACACATGTGTTTTTGCATTTTCTGTCTTCGCGGTGACAGTCGTTAACTGTATGATTTATGTAGCAGAGCTCGAACTGCTGTCAATGCTCATAAATCTGAACTGGGATTTTCATCAACCTTTTTTAAAAACAAGTGTTGGTTGTGTTAAAGTATAACACTTTATCCAGCCTGGGTGAGTTATGTGAAGGAAGCCTATCTGAAGTGCATTATGGGATACCTTTTCTCCTTAGACCCTCCCCAGCTAGCACTTTGATAAGGCCTCAAAGCAGTGTGATTGCACCACAAATCTGAGAAAATATAATAAATGGTCCTGTTTCCTTTGGACATTCCACCAAGAGGCGGTACTTAGCTGGATGTTATGTACTCTGTGCAGTTTCGTCTTAACGCATGGGCACGCTGGGCAGTTGCCTCAGGCGCCACGGGCATAGAGGCCCCATGAAGACCAGAATTTAACACTAATTTTCCATTAAACATTTTTATTCCTGTGAGTGGTTGTGTAGGCAGGACCCAATGGGCTGCTTCCACCGGGGGCCTATAATGCTGTTAAGACGGCCCTGACTCCCTGGTAATCCATGAAGTTCAGGCATTGGGCTCTTTCGGTTATCTGACAATAAGAGAGCCTCCTCACCAGAAGTTCTCACAGTGACACAGGAAGTGTGAAGGTAACTAGGGCCCTCATTTTTATTGGGCAGTAATGGGACATGAGGCATGAAAGGCATGTCACATCTGTCCACCAGCCTGTCCAACCCTCTGTTCTCCAGCCTCATTTAGAGTTCAGGGAATTGTGCTGCTTATAAATGCAAAGCACCCATCAACTTCAGCCCTGGTAACATGCTTTTGACAGAGCCTACACCAGTGACATTTTGCCAGAGTGGCTTCCCAGTTTTGGCTGCTGCTACCAAAGGTAGATTAGCTGTCACAATGTCGCAGTGTGCGGGGGACACATTTTTTCCCAGATTCATGAGGATGGACTCCGTCTTTGGGGAGTCTTTCTTCTGGAATCATAGACTGGCAGCATGTGTACCAAACAGATGTATGACGTTACAACACATACTTTTACAACACATACCTTTACAACGCATTTTTTACAACGCAACATCCATTACAACACATTCCATTACAACGCATGCCATTACAACAAATTTTTAAAAACTACCTTTACAACGCATTCCATTACAACGCATACTACCTTTACAATGCATACCATTACAACGCATAACATTACATTGCATGTATGGTAAGTATTGGATAGTGTAGGGGTAAAATTTACTTTTCTAACTCCAGGGGGGTGCAACAGTAGGGTAAGTGTTGGATAGTGTAGGGGTAAAAATAACTATTCTAACTTCAGAGGGGTGCAACAGTAGGGTAAGTGTTGGATAGTGTAGGGGTAAAAATTACTATTCTAACTCAAGGGGGTGCAACAGTAGGGTAAGTGTTGGATAGTGTAAGGGTACTATGTGTTGTAGTGGTATGCGTTGTAGTGGTATGCGTTGTAGTGTCATGCGTTGTAATGGTTGCGTTGTAATGGCATGCGATGTAATGGATGTTGCGTTGTAAAAGTTTAGTTGTAATGGTAGTGCGTTGTAAAAGTTGCGTTGTAAAGGTTGTTTCCCGTACCAAACTGACACAGCATGGAGGTTCTGCCATCATGAATTATTTTCCCCTGAAGCAGCTGTTACCATGTATGAGAGAGCAACAAACATGGTTGGAGATGGCCCAGGTGCAGTTGCCTCTGGCACACCAGCCATACGGCGGACTGACCATCTCACATAAAGTGTGCTACCTGGAAACTAGGAAATGTAAGTCAGGGTTTTATCCAGTGAATATAGAGGTACTTCAAACTCCGTTTTTTGCTAACCTTTTAAAATATTGAATAAAGATTACCAAATTCCAGATACTATTATGGGATGAACATGAGGTTAAACAAACAAAGTTAAGTGAACCTTAATTAAGGACCTTTTTAGAATATAGGATGCTGAGCATTTTTTTTTTAAGTATACACTTTATTGAATTTTCCATTCTTTATATTCATTTAAGCCACTTTTGTGACAACACTGCAAAAGGAAATATAGGTGTGGAAGAGGTGACGCCTCTGGTGCACCAGCGAAAGCGCGGACTGGCCATCTTACATTAAGTGAGGCCCTTTGCTGAAAACTCATGTGAGAAATCATGGTAAAAATTTGTCTAGAAGAATAATGACTGGATGCAAGTGTTAAGTACGACTGGGTGCAGTTCGCAGAGTTCATCTCTGCCAAGCTACGTGGCATTCAGCGAGTGGTGGAGTGCGTTACCTCGTGCTGGGTGTTTGTCCCGTGCTGTAAAATCAGTGCAAATGGCATCCCGTACAGTGCAAGAGGGTGCTGCTTCTTTCTGCCACTTGAGTAGAACTTCTACTCGAGCAGCAGTTTCCTCAGTGTGAATAGAAGGTTTCTCAACAGGATGTATGTCGTTACTACGCATGCTTTTACAACGCATGCCTTTACCACGCAGGTTTTACAACGCAAGTCGTTACAACGACTTGCGTTGGGGGGCGCTGGATACTAAATAGTTTAATTTACTATTCCAACTCCAGTCCCCGTGGATATTAGGGAAGGTTTTGGATAGTAAATTAAACTATTTCCTTTCCTACAGCGCCCCCCAGCGCAAGTCGTTGTAACGACTTGCGTTGTAAAAGTTGCGTGGTAAAGGTACTGCGTCGTAAAAGTTGCATTGTAAACGCTGTTCCCCTTCTCAACGTGAGCGGTAGTGACCATCCGCGACCACCCGAGTTAAGAAATCTCTCTGGGAATCAGTCTAGCGTTGGATTTTCCTCTCTCGTGCTCGCTAACTTGCTATTGGTGAGTGAGTGTGATAGAAAAACTCAGCTATGCTACGGGGAGCAGAGTTTTTTGGAACTCTGTGAGCTCTACGGAGTTCAGAGTGCAAAAAACTCAGCAAACCCCGCAAACAGAGGGGTGTACACTGCTCAGGCCTACTGTTAAACACAGGGTTGGAGGTGGTGGAGGAGTGTTGCCCACCCCCCGGCCAGCAGCAGCAGCTACGAACGTGAAAAATAAAATGATAATAAACAATGTTCATTATCGTTTTATTTTTTTCCTACCTTGTAATCTTGGGGAGCGGTGAGGGTGAGTGGTGAGCACTGTCTTCAGTGTGCATGACAGTTTGGCTGGCTACCTGAGGATGGCCAAACTGCCATGTGCACTGAAGCTCTCTCCAACCCAGCTGCATTCCCGGATCGGAGAGAGCAGGCACAGGCTCCCACTCTCCATGGGAGTGCAAATCGAGGGCAATCAGGCCAATCCTGATGCTGCTCTCATGCTGTGAGAGCAGCATCAGGATTGGCCTCAGGGCAGCCTGGGAGCCTGTGCCTGCAGTGGAACCAGAAGAGGGATGATACAGCGGGATTCAGGTAAGTGTTTTTTGTTTATTTGTTTTTTGTTTTGCCCCCCCCCCCCTCCTCCCACCACTTTCCCCCAACTGTTTAAGCAAATCTACTATTGGTCATTAATGGAATTAAAATTCCATCCAATTCAAACGTAAGATTACCCATAAAATGTGAAGTTGTGGTGCCACAACTTCAAACATTTTCAGGGCAGTATACCCCCTTTTCCAGTTGAGCAGCTAACATGCTCTCTAAGACTCTATGGATGTATTAAAGATTGCTTCCTGGAGCAGAGTGCAGAATCCAGACCTAATCACCTGGAACAGTGAGCTGAGCTACAAAAGCCTTAGAAGCCCTAGGACAGTCAGTGTAGGATCAAGTGCCTGCTGCCTGTTAATCAGTGCTTGGGAGGTGTGGAGACACTCTAGCCATGAGAATAAGAAGTTGTCAATCAAAGTAACAAGGTTTCTCATTGAGTCCTGTAGAAACACTCCATGGAGGCACTGCCTTGCTGGTATACTTATCAGAGTGTATAAAGAATTGGGCACCACCTTGGCACCAGTTGCTGATGGACCACTTCAGTTTAGTGGTCTGCCTTTTGGTAGCTTTGACTGTATTTATTTATGGCTCGTGGAGACCCAATACTGCCTCAACCAAAACTGTTTTGGTGAGATTTTGAAGAGTGCCCTTATTCAATTGTCTTGGGGGTAACCAAACCACAAGAACCTGAGAAATACCAGGTGCCACATTATACATCCGGCACACTTTCCATCATTGCACTAGGGGAACTTTTAAAAAAGTGTGCCCGATGCAATGAAGGAAAATGCACCGTATTATAGAGAGAGCAGCTGCTTTAAAGCTGCTCTATATTTTCACAGTGCAGGTGGCAACCCACCTGTACTTTTAAAGGGGTATAGAGTCTGCACCCGCCTGCAAGGGAATGTCTGGGGGTCCATAAGACCCCCTTATACACCCTGCTGAGGGCTGCGCTCAGGAGGCGCACTGACAGTGTACCACCTACCAGGTGGGCACAGAGGCAAAGGAATTCCCTCATTTGCATGGGGCACGCCTCCATGCAAATGAGGGAATGCCGCCATGAAGATAGCGCTGGTGTTTTATGTGTGCCAGCGCTATAGGTATTATACATGGGGCCGCACAAGAGTCTCCTGCTCCTTCTGTAATACCAAAGTGTCCCGGGGGTGCGCAAAGCGAGCTCAAACGCCTGTTGCGCCCCCAGGGCACTCTATGTAATACGGCCCCTGAAGTTTATTTCTGCAGAAATCAAAGTGCAAAAGAGTTTTATATGAGCGTCTGCTACTAAGAGACTTTGACCCCACCACAAAGACCTAAGGATCATAAGTATCTGTGGTTCCAGAGAGGGAATCAGCATCCCTGGGACCCTGAGTTCATTGTTGCGCAACTTTACTGTTCGGACTTCTACTACTGGCTCCACTGCTACGACAGCTCTTCTAAGGACCAGGACCGGCAATTCCTTGGGGGACGTTTTGCTCATTTTATATTTAGGACCATCGATAATAATGGTTTATGCATTGTTATCTCAGTTTTATTATTGTTTTTGCTCTTAATTAGATTTTGAATTAAAAAAAAATCTAGAGCACTATATTTTTGTGAGACTTAAGCTCTCTTTACTGTAAAGTGTTGTCTTAAAAAATTCCTGCACCCCGTAGCACCTTTGGAGCCTTCCACTTGAACTGAGCCCGCCCAATGTAAAATAGTAGCCGAGAGCAAATCTAGGACCCTTTAGCCCACTACGGTCTCAAAATCAACATATTTGCAATGTTGCGGGAGTTCAGCTCATATATATTAAGGCCCTTATTATGAGAGGCCAAAGCAGTGTTATCAATGGGAAAACCACTCAATGAGATTTCTAAGTTTCCTGATATTGGAAACTGGGATGCTCTGTAGAGAAAATTCTACTACTACCATGCATGTTTTAAAATTGTTTTTCATTGATAGTTTACACTCCCTCTACCATGCATAACTAGCCACGAGTCATGCACACACTATTTCTCTAAGACAACCTCACCTACCCCTTAGTAGCAGAGAACCAAGGTGAAGACTACATTGGAGAATGCATGTTATGGATCAGCAGTAACACAACCCTACACTTGAATTAGTAAATCACACAGTCAGACTCTCAAACCAATGTAGTGAAATGAAACCGTTAGAATATGACCAAAATGACAAAATCAGATATAGCCCTTCCAAACACATTGTTCATTCTGCGTTTCTCCTCCATCCTGCAGGGAGTGTCAATCAACGTTCCGCGCATTAGTCACAGGTGGCCATTGGAGGCTTCCTCCCACTCCTAGGTCAAAGCATGACTCCCAGCTCCGGGCTGCCTCCAGCCTTCAGTCGGTCAGGTGGGGCTGGAATCTGGATGTTAGTCAGTCAGTCTCCTTGTGGAGGCAGGCACAGTTCATGTCTGCCACAGTTCCCCTGAGGGTGTCTCTGGCTTGTATTGCTCTGGCAAGGAGAGTCCCTTCTGATCTTTCAGAGTTCACCTGCTTGAGTAGCCCGTGGCCCCACTTACCCGGGTGCAAGCTCATTCCTCTGGGCTTCTCTTTCTGAGACCGGCTCAGTTCAGTGCCAAACCAGTTACAGTTGGTCAACTGGTCTGCTTCCCAAGAAGAGTCTTTTGGGTGCCCTGTTATGTCTCTAGGGGTCATCATTGGAGAGGTTGACTCTAATCTTCTTCTAAAAACTCGTAGTTCTGGGCATGGCTGTTGCAATCCTGCCCCACTATTAGAGCAGTCTCTCCTCTACTCCTAAGTTCTGCACCACATAGGTTTGTGGCTCTGGCTTTCTTCCAGACGTGTGAGGATTCCCAGATGTCTTCTGTCTCTTAAGAGCACTCACAAGGTTTAGCTCTGGTGACTACCAGACCAAACACGACCTTCCATTGCTTCCTTCTAGTTGGGATCTGTGCCCAGCTTTTGTCCTGCATGCGGCAGTAGGAGCCTACCCATGAAGCAGTATGATGTAAATCCACGGTTTCATTCTCCAATACCTTCAGACATAGCAAAACTAGCAGAGATTGGGGCAGGGCCAGCTTTAGGGCAGTGCGACAGGTGTGGCCGCACTGGGCGCTGTCCTCCGGAGGGGGCACTGACCTCAGAGGGTGCGCTGTTTTTAGCAATAACTTATGATTGGAGAGATGAGGGGCACTTTTGCATGGTGTAGTGAGAGAATCCGAGCAGGCGGTCCTGGTGTGTGGGTGCGCCAAAAATGATAGTCGCACCAGGCAACACCAGCACTAAATCCTTCCCTGGGTATGGGGGTGGACCTACTCCCGTTCCCCACCTGTAGCTGCTTCCTAGTTCACTAGAGGGATGTGCTAACTTATAAAGTTGTAGGCTTCTCAACATTACCACAACATAATAGGGGTCCTGCAGGCCATCAGCAGTGGTGACAGTGGATCAGATTTCTGCAGGTTCAGTGACCACAGGATTGAGACCCCCTGCACGGCCAGTAGCAGAGACCTAGGTGACATAGGTGAACCAGCAGCAATAGCAACTCCTACAGGATCAGCAGGAGTTTCAGCATGATCAGGAGCAGCGACGCTGCCTGCATTTTCCGCAGTGGGTTCGTCAGCCGTGGTACCTCTCGCAGGACCATCAGCAATGAAATTGCCTGCAGGATCATCAGGAGGTTAGGCAGCCTGGAAACCTCCTGCAGGTTCAGGAGCAGTTACATCTTCTGCATCTTCAGCAGCAGATTCAGAGGCAGTGTAACCTCCCACAAGACTAGCAGCACTGATGTCTCTTGCAGTTCCAGTAGCAATTACAGTTCCTGCCGGGTCAAGAGGCGGTTCAGCAGCAGTGAAACTACCTGCAAGTTCAGAAGCAGTTACCCTTCCTGCAGGTGCAACAGCAGAGAAACCTCATGCAGGTTCAACATCAGTGATTCTTATGGGTTCAGCAGCAGTGCCAATGGATCTTACAAGTTGTGCAGCGGTGACACCTCTTACAGACTGTGCATCAGTGACACCTATTGCATATGTAAACAAACAATGCTACAATGTGGGAACAAATTATCACATCATAGTTTTGTCAGTGAGTACATGAATTAGTCACTGGAGATATCTTCAGAGTCTACATAAATTTATTTTAGCCTTATTATCTGGACCTGCAATCGTTCACTCCTGGAGGAGGTACCTGGGGTGTATAGAGGATGTAAAACACATTAAACATACATAAATCAAGCAAATGAAAAACACAAATGAACAGGACAATAATTGCACTGAGTTGCACGTACATAAACCATATATCAAATGAAAAAAATAAATGTGCCAACTAGAACATTTCTTTCTTCAGTCTTCCAATTGTTTTAAACGGATATTGCTGTGTTCTTACAAAGTCCATATAGGAGATAGTCTGTGGAGTGTACACACGCAATGGGTAGTTCCGCCCGCTGTATCCTTGGTGTGTATCAGATAATGTCTTTCAGACAAATTGAGATTTAAATAGACTTATATCAAAAATGTTGACGCGTTTCGGCCTTGAAACTGAAGGCCTTGTCAGGACAAATGAAAGATGAGGTACTGGATACTCCTTAATGGGAATGGAAAAAGGGGATAAAAACTGTAGCCACGGACCATGTGGATACCGGGCGCTGAGACCATGAATGGTTGGCTCCGGAGAGGTGGGGAAGCTGGTTCTCACTAACATCTGCTGTGTGGTACCTGGACCACATATGCCATGCATGTGGGTTTTAATTTGTCAGCATCATCTGGCCATAGGGGAGTTGCGTGGATGGCCTCAGGGGCCCAAGTGTAAGCTTCTGTTTCTTGAGGAACTGGAGGCTGCAAGCCAGTCAACTCTGCATGGAAAGGTGGAGCAGGTTACTAGTCTGCTTCCTACTGCAGATTCAGCAGCAGTGAAACATATTGTAGATTCAGTAGCAGTGACAGCTGGAAGGTTAAGCAGCAGTGCACCGTTTGCAGGTTGCACATTAGTGACACCGTCTGCAGGTTCAGCAGCACTGAATTAGGGGTGGGCAGAACTTGCGAAGTTTTACTCCGTGGAATTCCGCTGAGTTACATAAAAACTCAGTGGGGCAGATTTATGATGCCCTTGCGCCTCTTTGCGCCGCAATTGCGTCACTTTATTTGACGCAACGGCGGCGCAAACAATGCGCCCTATTTACTACGTGACGCATCTAGGAGATGCGTCACGTTGTAAAGCCCTGCGCCGTAAGGAGGCGTTCCTGCGCAGGGGGGGGGCGTTCCTGCGCAGGAACGCCTCCTGAAAGTGGCTGAGTGAAATCTATGAGATTTCACTCAGTCCCATTCAGGCCAATACTGTGTCAAAACCCTGCGCCTGCTTGAAGCAGGCGTAGGTCTTGACGCAACATTGTGAAGATGGGGCACCCCCGAGCCTTGCTGGAGCTGCGTCGCGCTTGCGATGCAACTCCAGCAATGCACCACCTTTCCGGCACAGATACGTCACGCATCTGTGCCGTTTTTGCACCATGGTGCGCCGCATTATAAATGCTTCAGAAAAGGGGGTGGTGATGAACAGAGTGTCTGAATTAAGCAGACCACTCTTACCCAGTCCAAAGATCAGGGCTTGATCCATCACCGTTTTTCAGCTCACTGCACCATCCCAGCTCAGAACTTGGCTATATGCAAATTAGTCTGACCCTGGCCCAGTGCATCATGGGAACAGGGCAGACCAAACTACCAAGCCAATTCTTATACTGGGAAGGAAACAAGCTACCGGGGACCGGTTTCTGGCATTTCAGCCGTCTTCGGCCCGGCTTGCTTGAGCAAGCAAGCCGGGCCGAAGACGGCTGAAATGCCAGAAACCGGTCCCCGGTAGCTTGTCTCCTTTCTGGTGAAGAATTGGCTTGGTAGTTTAGTCTGCCCTGTTCCCATGATGCACTGGGCCAGGGACAGACTGATTTGCATATAGCCAGGTTCTGAGCTGGGATGGTGCAGTGAGATAAATAACGGTGATGGATCAAGCCCTGATCTTTGGACTGGGTAAGAGTGGTCTGCTTAATTCAGACACTCTGTTCATCACCACCCCCTTTTCTGAATCGCATTATAAATGCGGCGCACCATGGGTGGCGGAGCTGTGGTGCACTGTGGCGCACATTAACTGGCGCATCCCTGGGGGATGCAACAGTTAACGTAAATCTGCCCCAGTGAGATTATGCAGAGTTCCGTGAACTGGCGTAAGTAGGCATGTCATGCTGATTGCACTGAAGTTTAGTGCTGGGAGCTTGTTACGCACTGACACGTCATTGCGAACTGCACCACGCGGCGTGCTAGAGGTGCTGCTACTAGAGTTGATTTAGCTGCCCCTAGAGGAGATTTTCTACTCAAGAGACATCTGTCTGACTGCGAGGGGTCGTGACCTCCTGCGCTGTAGAAATCACCTCGGGTGCCCTCCTAGCGACTGAAAATCACACTATGGTATGCCAAATTTCCCTAGCACTCGCCAACTCACCGTTGGTGAGCTGCACACCAGAAAAAACTCTGCCTTACTGCAGTTGGTAGAATTTGGCTGGAACCCCACGCTGCGCAGGCCAAAACTCTGCCAATTCCACCGGCGGAGCAGAATTTATCATCCACCCCTACAGTGAATCCTCTTGCAGGTTCAGCAGCAGTGACACCTGTAGGTTCAGCAGCAGTAAAAGTGGCTCCTGCAGGTTAAGCAGCAGTGGCACGTTTTGTAGATTGGGCATTACTGACACCTACTGTAGGTTCCCTGGCTGTGAAACCTCTTTCAGGTCCACAAGAAGTGACTCTTGCAGGTTCAACAGCAGTAACAGTGGCTCTTGCAGGTTCTGCAGCAGTGACACCTGCAAGTTCAGCAGTAGTAAAAGTGGCTACTGGTGAATAAGCAGCAGTGACACGTTTTGCAAAGTCCCCATTAGTGACACCTGCTGCAGATTAAGCAGCAGTGAAACCTCTTGCAGGTTCAGCAGCAGTGACACCTGCAAGTTCAGCAGCAGTAAAAGTGGCTCCTGCAGGTTAAGCAGCAGTGGCACGTTTTGTAGATTGTGCATTACTGACACCTACTGTAGGTTCAGCAGCAGTGACGCCTCTTGCAGGTTCAGCAGCAGTGACACCTGCAGGTTCAGCAGCAGTAATAGTGACTCTTGTAGATTATGCAGCATTGACACCTCTGGCAGATTGTGCATGAGTGGCACCTACTGCAGGTTCAGCAGTAGTTACGGATCACTGAAATAATATCTTCTACCAAAATATCGAGTTCCCAAAATATCGATGACAAAATATCGAGGGACATAATATCGACTTTCTATCTTCACTAAGGTAAGTACAAAAATATCGACTTTAAAATATCGAGTGTTAAAAATATAGACTGTCAAAATATCGATTTGTTTATGTCTTTAAAATAAGTTAAAACTATTATAATATTACATATATTTAATATAAACATTGTTAAAATTATTAAATAAATGTAACATTATTACATAATTAATGTAAATTTAAAAATTAATAATAATAATACATATATATATATATATAAATACATGTTATTAATAAAACATATAGAATATATTTACCGTGGCATAGCAAAAGGTTTAAATTTAATGTAACCACTCCAGTGGGTGCTACATTACAGAGATCGTTGGATAGCGTAGGGGTAAAAATTACTATTCCCACTCCAGTGGGTGCTACAGTAGAGAAAGCGTACGCCTGTACCCCATAACCCAAAACTGACTCTGAACCCTAAAAATGTCCCTGTACCCCAAAAACCCAAAACTGACCCTGAACCCTAAAAATACCCCTTTACCAAAAAACCCAAAACTGACCCCGAACCCTAAAAATACCCCTTTACCCAAAAACACAAAACTGACCCTGAACCCTAAAAATACCCCTTTACCCAAAAATTGAAAACTGACCCTGAACCCAAAAAATACCCCTTTACCCAAAAACTGAAAACTGACCCTGAACCCTAAAAATACCCCTTTACCCAAAAACTGAAAACTGACCCTGAACCCTAAAAATACCCCTTTACCCAAAAACTGAAAACTGGCCCTGAACCCTAAAAATACCCCTTTACCCAAAAACTGAAAACTGACCCTGAACCCTAAAAATACCCCTTTACCCAAAAACTGAAAACTGACCCTGAACCCTAAAAATACCCCTTTACCCAAAAACTGAAAACTGACCCTGAACCCTATAAACACACAACCCGCTACAGAAAATAAATAAAGAAAAATTAATTATTTATCGATTATTTATTTTAAATGAATTACCAATTATATTTAAATTATTTACCAATTATTATTTAATTAACAATTAGATTAAATGTACATAATTAATTAATTATAATTAAATTACTTCCCACCCTATTCCCCTATAAACACACAACCCGCTACAGAAAATAAATTACTAAAAATTAATTATTTATCAATTAATCATTTTTAATGAATTAACTATTATATTTTAATTAATTACCAATTATTATTTAAGTAACAATTACATTAAATTTACATAATTAATTATTTATAATTAAATTACTTCCCACCCTATTCCCCTATAAACCCACAACCCGCTACAGATTTATATTACTCAAATATTATTAATTATTAATAACTTACCTTATTTTCGATATTTTTGTTGTCTATATTTTTTATAGTCTATATTATGTCTAGTCTATATTTTTGATTCGATATTTTGGCTATTCTAGTCGATATTTTTGTTGTCTATATTTTGTCTAGTCTATATTTTGTCCAGTCTATATTATGTCTGTTTACCAGTAGTTACACCTCTTGCAGGTTCATCAGCAGTGACACCTCTTACAAATTATGCATCAGTGACACCTCCTGAGGGTTCAGCAGCAGTGACGCCTCTTGCAGGTTCAGCAGCAGTGACACCTCTTAAAGATTATGCATCAGTGACACCTCCTGTGGGTTCAGCAACAGTGAAACTTCCTGCAGGTTCAGCAGCAGTGACACCTTTTACATATTATGCATCAGCTGCAGGTTCAGCAGCAGTAACTGGCTCCTGCAGTTTAAGTAGCAGTGACGCCTCTGGCAGATTGTGAATGAGTGACACCTGCAGGTTCAGCAGTAGTGACACCTCTTACAGATTATGCATCCGTGACACCTCCTGTGGGTTTAGCAGCAGTGACGCCTCTGGCAGATTGTGAATGAGTGACACCTGCAGGTTCAGCAGTAGTGACACCTCTTACAGATTATGCATCCGTGACACCTCCTGTGGGTTTAGCAGCAGTGACGCCTCTGGCAGATTGTGAATAAGTGACACCTGCAGGTTCAGCAGTAGTGACACCTCTTACAGATTATGCATCCGTGACACCTCCTGTGGGTTTAGCAGCAGTGACGCCTCTGGCAGATTGTGAATGAGTGACACCTGCAGGTTCAGCAGTAGTGACACCTCTTACAGATTATGCATCCGTGACACCTCCTGTGGGTTCAGCAGCAGTGAAACCTCTTACAGGTTCAGCAGCAGTGACACCTCTTACAGATTATGCATCAGTGACACCTCCTGTGGGTTTAGCAGCAGTGACGCCTCTGGCAGATTGTGAATGAGTGACACCTGCAGGTTCAGCAGTAGTGACACCTCTTACAGATTATGCATCCGTGACACCTCCTGTGGGTTTAGCAGCAGTGACGCCTCTGGCAGATTGTGAATAAGTGACACCTGCAGGTTCAGCAGTAGTGACACCTCTTACAGATTATGCATCCGTGACACCTCCTGTGGGTTTAGCAGCAGTGACGCCTCTGGCAGATTGTGAATGAGTGACACCTGCAGGTTCAGCAGTAGTGACACCTCTTACAGATTATGCATCCGTGACACCTCCTGTGGGTTCAGCAGCAGTGAAACCTCTTACAGGTTCAGCAGCAGTGACACCTCTTACAGATTATGCATCAGTGACACCTCCTGTGGGTTTAGCAGCAGTGACGCCTCTTGCAGGTTCAGCAGCAGTGACACCTTTTACAGATTATGCATCAGTGACACCTCCTGTGGGTTCAGCAGCAGTGACACCTCTTACAGATTATGCATCAGTGACACCTCCTGTGGGTTCAGCAGCAGTGACTCCTCTTGCAGATTATGCATCAGTGACACCTCCTGTGGGTTCAGCAGCATTGACGCCTCTTGCAGGTTCAGCAGCAGTGACACCTCTTACAGATTATGCATCAACTGCAGGTTCAGCAGCATTAACAGTGGCTCCTGCAATTTACGCAGCAGTGACACCTCTGGCAGATTGTGCATGAGTGACACCTGCAGGTTCAGCTGCAGTGACACCTCCTGGCTCCTGTAGAATAAGCAGTAGTGAACCTCTTGCTGATTGTGTATCAGCGACAACTGCTGCAGGTTCAGCCGCAGTAACAGTGGCTCCTGCAGTTTACGCAACAGTGACACCTCTAAAGGATTGTGTGCGAGTGACACCTAATGCACGTTCAGTAGCAGTGACACCTCTTGCAGGTTATGTATGAGTGACATGTACCACTCTAATTGATTTTAGATTTCACAATACTAACTCCCCTCCACCTCCCCTTTACTCACCCCAAACCCCCTCCTACGGCTATAAACAGTAAAAAAAAAAAAGAATTCTAGAACCTTCACCCCTCAATCCAAATAACTGAATAACAAATCTACCACTCAAATTACTTTCATATACACTATACTAATTCAACACAAATCCTTTAAGGGTTCTGGATTAGCGTGTTACTTACCAAAAAAGAGCTTCAACATCCCATCAGGGGTAGAAAGTGCTATATAAATGCAAACCCATCCCTCTTCTATCCCTCCACTATCCTTCTCAATCCAAATAACTAACACATCCAGCACTCAACTTGCTTTCATATTACACTATACTAATTCACCACTAATCCTTTATGAGTTCCAGAGTAGTGTGCTGCTCATCGAAAAAGCGCTTTGACGCCTCATCAGAGGTAGCAAGCGCTATGTAAATGCAAACCTTTTTCCCTCTTCTATCCCTTCACTATCCTTCTCAATCCAAACAACTGACTAACAACTGACTAACATATCCACCAATAAATTACTTTCATTTTTCACTATACTAATTCACCACTAATCCTTTATGGGTTCCGGGGTAGCATGCTGCTTGACGAAAAAGCGCTTTGAAGCCTCATCCGGGGTAACAAGCGCTATATAAATGCAAACCTTTTCCCTCTTCTATCCCTCTGCTACCCTTCTCAATCCAAATAACTGACTAACCTATCCACCACTCAAATTACTTTCATAAATCACTATAATAATGCACGGCTAATCCTTTAGGGGTTCCGTAGTAGTGTGCTACTCGCTGAAAATGCGCTTCGACACCTCATCAGGGGTAGTAAGCGATATATAAATGCAATTACAATAGAATACAATACTGCAGGTCCCTCAGCAGAGACAGTGGCTCCTGGAGCTCACCCAGCAGTGACACCTGTTGCAGGGTCAGCAACAGTGATCACTCTTGCGGGATACTCGGCAATCACAGCTCCTGCAGGCTCGCCAGCAGTGACAGCAGGCTGTGGCTCGCTTCTTCATTATTCAGCGGAATGCGCTGCACACTTGTTTGCTGTCGCATGAGATGCTCTGGAGCAGGAAGAGGAGGGGGGCGGGGGCACCTTTCCACATGGCTGCTACCCAGATCAGAGACAATCGCAGCGCTCAAAGAAACCACGCAAGCCTTTCAAGAAGAGGAATGAGACAACACGGGCAGATGAAGGAAAGGTTGTGATGAGCGCCTGTGAGCACAGAGCATGTCCCTGACACTGGGCTGACACCTCCCGGGAAGGAGACGCACAGGTCTCGAGGCCGGGCAGGCATGAGCCGGAGAAGGAGTTCAGATAAAGGGCACGAGCGGAGGGGCGCAGACAGCGCACGAGGCGACAGGAAGGAAGACGAGGGGGGCGGTGCAAGAGGTGACAGACACAGAGGAAACAATTCCAGAGGCCAACCGCGCACGCCCTGGGCCCCACCCCCTGCAAAGAGAGGAGAGCTTTCAGTGTTCAATACAATCTGGGAAAAGTGTCCAATGGGATGAACGAATGTAAATCTCCAATTAAGCTTCCAGGGCCTTATTTGCAAGGCTTCTTACTGCGCTGCCCTGCGTCAAAAGCAAAATACATGAATGCGCCGTATCTCTGCGATACGGCGCATTCCTGTCCGCTTTCACATCGCTGACCCGAAAATGGTTGCCGTGCGCCAACGCAGTCCCCCTTGCACTTGGTGCAAGGGTGCCTGCGTTGAAATCGGGTTGTATTTGTGCAGGAAGAGACAACGTCCTACACAAAACAACTAATTTGCCTGCCCTGAGCAGACGCACAGTTTCGACGCCTTCTCAGATTTACGCTATGTTGTAAATTTGTGTATGTGTCAAAAACCAAGGCCATTGAGCGGGAACGCCCACCCATGGCACGCTTCCCCAACGCAGTGTGAGGCACCTCAGTGAGGTGCGCTGCCTTGCCTTACACCATATCTATGAGGTCATGAAAAGTGGCTTTCCGTGGCCTCGTAGATATGATTGAGAGGCCTGTGCCACCAGAGCGTCATTAAAAGTGACGCGTCAGTGGTGCAGGCATCTTGTAAATGAAGCCCTGAGTGTTTGCATTAGCAAGAAGCCTCAAATGGTTCTGGTTTGGATGTTACATTAAGTAAAAATTGATACGGTATTAATAACTATTTGTCTGGGAACTAAGTGGCAGATTCAAACTTGACAGCTCCTCTGAACCCCCATGGAATCCCCATAATTTCTCAGAGAGGTGAACCCTCCAATAAACAGAGGTTTAATACTTCTGTGGACCCCTAGTGGCCAGATGTACAACCCTCCATTTCGCAGCTCGGAAATTGCCTCATTCTGCGACTCACAATTTGCGACTAGTAAAAAGGAATTTATAACAGTGTCTCAGACACTGTTTGTGATTCCTAGTGGGGTCGCAAATGGCCTGCCTCATTAATGTTCATGAGGCAGTTGCAATTTGCGGCCCAATTGGGACTGGCTGCCACTACCAGGGATGGTGGTCTGCTGGAGTCAGTAGACCACCATGTCTGTGACTGATGTTTAAATAAAGCATTTTTTTAAAACTGCAGCCCATTTTCCGTAAAGGAAAACGGGATGCACTTAAAAAAGAATAATGAAACATTTCTGTTTCATTTTTTAGGAGTAGGCAGTGGTGTCTGAAAAAATAATTTCGCTGCCAACCATGAAGGGGAAAAGGTCCCCTGGAGACCCCTTCCCATTTGCGAGAGGCTTACCACATTTTTGGAATGGGTGGTAAACTGTGAGCAAAACAATCTTACATTGAAGTGCGACTTACTATTAGGAAGGGCACTCTTGGCACGCCCCTTTCTAATAGCGAATTGCAAATCCTATTTTGCGAGTTGGTAATAGGTTACTGACTCGCAAAATAGGGTTTGTACATAGGGAAGTTCTATTTTGCAGTCACAAATGGGCCAATTGCCTGATTGCGTCTGCAAAAAAACGGTTGTACATCTGTTCCTACTGGGCAGCCTTTTTTGACTCGGAGTAAGAGCAGCTAGTCTTTGTTCCTGTGGACTCTCACCTTTGTTTCCATCCTTTACGACATTGAATGGGTGTGGACGAACATTTGACAGAGACTTATTAACTGGGAAGGTGGTCGAGTTCTGTAGAGAACCCTGTCTATTGGCTTGTTGAAATGGGGTCCATCACTTGCCTTAGATATGAAAGTGAGGTTCCATCTACTTACATCTCAAATCCTACACCCAATTTTCTTTTTTCACTTGCTTGGTGCCACCCTGTTTGTGCCTCATTTGTTCTCTCTCCCTGACCTTTTACACAGGCTGAATAGCATTTAGCTGGTTTATGGAGTGTATATTGAAGTAAAAGTGATCATTGATCGGAAATGTGAAAAATAAGAGCATATAAATACCTTAGCACAGACTGGTGCTTATTGTAAAAGTTTGATGGGCAAATAATATTGGGGTGGCACAACGCATCAACAGTGCAAATTGAGAACAGGCCTGAAACCTCTGATTCATGATAATAACACTATTCTAAATAGAAAACCTACAGTGTTTCAAATCACTGAGGTGTAACACGTCGACGCCATCAAGCCCCCCTCCCCCCATTTACACACTGGAGTCACAAATATGATTCCCTGGCAATGTTCTTCACTGGTTCTTCTCCTACATGTGCAAATAATGCCATTTTGTTCACATAGGCACCTCTAGGTCCCAAAAACTTAGTGTCCTGGTGTCCATCCTGTCCCTTGGCATCATGCACCTTGGGATCCTACTCAATGATAATGGCATACAAATCCACCAAACCACTAGGCCTAGGCAACCGGTAAATTACACAGGCATAACTTGCTTAATTTCTGTAAGTTCACTTTATGCCTGTTACACAATGTTTCCGAAACAATGCCATTACACTACTTCGCATAATTGCATTGCATTGTAGCGCAGGACCGAGGCAAACAGCCAGAATGAAAGTGACTGTTGTTCGCTGAATTGTGTTTTTCATGCTTTTCTTGGCACAATAATTCATTTCATGCTAAAGCATAGTGCTAAATTATGGATTTGCATATCTTGTAATTCTGCATTATTTTCTTCAAAATGTAACTTGCGTGAAAGCAAATTATGCAACGGTCACACAACACGTCCAAAACAACAATGATAGACAACTTTATTTGAAAGGGTTCTCTGCTTGAGACATTCAATGCTTCAAAAACTGTTTGTATCTCATCCACACCTGGAATTCCAGCACCTACCTGAAGCTTCACTGCACCAAAAAAGAATTCCAGCTAGTGTTCAAAAACTACAAGCAACTACTAGTCCAAACGTCTGTCGACGACATGAATCTAGATATTCTTGAAACCTAACTTTCAACTAGCCTCAGGTCAATTAGATTAACCATGGATGCCAACGTCATCCTCAAGGCATACATAGCCAAGAAAATCAAAACAGCCTGCTACTCGGAATGGGGGAAACTGGCAGAAATTGCCTCCATCGAATTCTGCGGAGTTACATAAAAACTCAGCAAAGTTCCATGGAGTTCCACCAATGGGCGGAAATAGGCACGTTGCACTGTGATTTAGCGTCAGTAGCGCGTTCCATGCTGAAAAATCAGTGTGAATGGCACCACGTGGTGTTCCAGAGGGCGCAGCTACTAGAGTTGATTTTGCTGTTGCTAGAGTAGATTTTCTACTCAAGCTGCAGCCTTCGGACCGGGAATGCTCATGACCACCAACATTAGAAAAATCTCGCCTAATCAATCCTAGTGGGTAAACAGACATAATATTGAATCCAAAATATAGACTGGACATAATATCGAGGAAAAAATATAGACCATACAAAATATCGACCAGACATAATATAGACTACAAAAATATCGAGTTATATCGAAATTAATAGCCAAAATATCGAATCAAAAATATAGACTAGACATAATATCGACTAGATAGAATATAGACAAAAGAAAATGGAAAATAAGGTACGTTTTTACTAATTTTTAATAATTGTGTAATATAAATCTGTAGCGGGTAGTGGTTTTATAGGGGAATAGGGTGGGAAGTAATTTAAATATAATTAATTAATTATGTAATTATTAATAATAATTGTAAAATAATTAATAATTGGTAATTAAATAAAAAATATTTGGTAATTAATAATAATTGATTTATTGATAAATAATTAATTTATAGTAAATTAGTTTCAGTAGCGGGTAGTGGGTTTATAGGGGAATAGGGTGGGAAGTAATTTAAATATAATTAATTAATTATGTAAATTAATATTATTTGTAAAATAATTAATAATAGGTAATTAAATAAAAATAATAGGTAATTAATAATAATTGATTAATTGATAAATAGTTAATTTATAGTAAATTAGTTTCAGTAGCGGGTTGTGGGTTTATAGGGGAATAGGGTGGGAAGTAAATCAATAATTAATTAATTAATTTAGTTAATTAATTAAATTGTTTAATTAATGAATAATTGTCCATGAAATTAAAATTAATTGGTAAATAAAAGTTATTGGTATAGGAAACTAAATTTACTTGGTACTAATATTTCTATAAATTATAATTAATTATGAAGTTTTGCCTTTTTATACTTTTGCACTCACTGGAGTGGATATAGTAATTTTAACCCCTACGCTATCCAACGCTTTCCCTACTGTTGCACCCACTGGAGTGGGAATAGTAATTTTAACCCCTACGCTATCCAACGCTTTCCCTACTGTAGCACCCACTGGAGTGGGAATAGTAATTTTAACCCCTACGCTATCCAACGCTTTCCCTACTGTTGCACCCACTGGAGTGGGAATAGTAATCTTTACCCCTACGCTATCCAGCGCTTTCCCTACTGTTGCACCCACTGGAGTGGGAATAGTAATTTTAACCCCTATGCTATCCAATGCTTTCCCTACTGTTGCACCCACTGGAGTGGGAATAGTAATTTTAACCCCTACGCTATCCAACGCTTTCCCTACTGTTGCACCCACTGGAGTGGGAATAGTAATCTTTACCCCTACGCTATCCAGCGCTTTCCCTACTGTTGCACCCACTGGAGTGGGAATAGTAATTCTAACCCCTACGCTATCCAACGCTTTCCCTACTGTAGCACCCACTGGAGTGGGAATAGTAATTTTTACCCCTAAGCTATCCAGCGCTTTCCCTACTGTTGCATCCACTGGAGTGGGAATAGTAAATTTTACCCCTACGCTATCCAACGCTTTCCCTACTGTTGCACCCACTGGAGTGGGAATAGTAAATTTTACCCCTACGCTATCCAACGCTTTAGCTATTGTAGAATTCACTACAGTTGTTACAATAAATTTTAACTATTTTGTTATGCTACGGTAAAATTATTATATATGTTTATTTAATAAAAAAATGCATATAAATATATATGTATTATTTTTTATATATTTTTTTAATTTACAATACATATTTATTAATATAACATTAATTTAATAATTTTAAGTAAGTTTATAATAAATATATTTATTACTTCATTAGTTTTAACTTAATTTAAAGACATTAAAAAAAACGATATTTTTACAGTCTATATTTTAGTAACTCGATATTTTAGAGTCGATATTTTAGTACTTACCTGTTTAAAGATAGCCAGTCGATATTTTGTCCATCGATATTTTAGCAACGATATTATGGCAACTCGATATTTTTGAGGTCGATATAATTTCAGTGATCCATCCTAGTGACCATAGATCGTGGTAGGGGACGTAAAATCTTGTATGAGCACATCAACTTCGCATTCTGGAGCCTCACACAGGAAAATATTCCGCCACAGAAATATTGACAGAATTTGGCCAGAACTCTTTATTACAAACGTAAATGCGGGGGCGGAATGAAATATTCCACCTATCTGGTACCAGGTCTCTCAATTAAAGAAAGTGGTTCTATTCTTCTGAGAAAGCAGGTTTAAAACTGCTGTTCAATCCCTCATTCTCTTGCATCCGGATGGTGGCAATGCCCTGCTCCATGGATTCCAAAACTTCAAACCTTGCCACCCTAAAGGCATCTTACACAATGCGGGCCAGAAGGCATATGATCACATTACCCCGATCCTGATAGAACTTCACTTGCCAGTCCACACCATCTTCACTACCAGCTGCATCATCTACAGAACCATCACGACAGGCACCTCTGTCTATCTGACTGACAAGCTCACCATCTCAGGGGACATGTTATCACACCACAGCTAGGACAACAACAGACTGAAGACAAAAAATGGCAAAAAGGAAAAACAAACCTACATGCATTCTCTGTTTGTATACCAGGTCCTAAAGGCATATGTCCACAAAACTCTGCTCCAATTCAGTAAAAAGTGGAAGGCACACCACGCATGCTAATGTCACTGATTGAACTGAAAGCATTCAGCGATAATGACTTTGACTGCTTTGGTAATCTGGGGCACAGCTAAGTCCCCGAGCATTGATCTCAAAGACAAAGGTGCTGTTAGAAAGGGTAGACTCTCCCTTTCTAACAGTACCTCTCCCTAGTGGATTCCTGCTTGAGGATTGCTGCAGAAGGGTGATCTCCCTTAAGGACTCCACACACTAGCCATCAGGGATTGTTGTATGGGGAGTGTGCCCCTGCAGGCATGGCTGAACCACCACCCTACTAAGAGGAAAATACACTCTTACTGTACCTAGGCCCTCCTTCCTGTCTGCTCACTTCAGAGGGGATTCAAGTCCACCAGACACCAAGAAAAGGTTTTTAGGGAAAACAAAGGGGGGGGTGCCAACCTGTCCTGGGATCAGGCTGCTTCCCACAACACCAGGTTACGCTAGACCTCAGGGGTGAAATCATTTTTAAAAAATGAAAAAGGGAACAGGATTTCTGAGCTTTTCAGAAATCTAGAACCTGGGACATCCCTGGTGGCTTCATGGATCCCAATGTATTTTCTAACTTAGAATGCCTTGCAGATTTCAAAGTACCGGTCAAAAAGCACAATTTTCCCAAGTATAAGACAGAAATATTGGGCTCTTGGAGCCAATGGAAAAAGTCCTACCATCCTGGGTTTGCATACGTCCAAAAAAGCGCCCAATATGTACGGTGGGTTAGAACAGACTAAAGCTGTAAATATGTGAAGACTACACGGACCCTATTTTGACTAGACATAGTCCAATGTTTGATCGCTTTGACTAGTTACAATAGGCCGACTCATTAATGTGAGCTACAGTATTCAGCAGAGATATGTGGAAATGTGTGAAAGTAGGACTTTTTCAGTTAACTGCACATAAGTATGAGTAAATTGAGATTTTTCCGCCCATAATTTGACTGTTATAGGGCATTCCAGGTAATAAAATGTGATGGTATTTTGTTACCTGCAATGCCCTATAACAGTCAAATTATGGGCGGAAAAATCTCAATTTACTCATACTTATGTGCAGTTAATTGAAAAAACTGCACATAAGTATGAGTAAGTTGCGGCCTTTACTTCCTCCCTTGTAATTTCAGAATTTAGTTCATTTTTCCTCATTTGTTAACCTTGGGAGTTCCTGAGCTTCTAGGTATTCCTCAAGTTGGTCGTTTGTGGGATTTGTGTCCTCTGTGTATAGTTCTGTGAAGAAGTTTACGAATTCCTTCCTTATCATAGCATCCTCTGAGCTTGATTCTGTGGCGCCTTGTGGCTGGATACTGACTATCTTGTTCCTACTTGAGTCCTACTTGAGTCAGTTTTCGTTTTCCAAGCCAATAGCTTGCTGCACCCTTCCCCATACTCGTAGTGAGACAGATTACTCACTTCCCATCTCTCTCTCACTTTACTCTCTAGTACTCCTGCTAAGTTTTCCTTTTGTTTCGTCCTGTCGGCTTCTATTTTCCTTTTTTTACCTGCATCTTCTTCAGCCTATATTTGTGCGTTCAGAGTCTTTATGATGTTTTCGAAATTCCCTATCTCTTGTTTTGTTGTTTTTATGTGTTGCCAGGCTTAATATTTTCCCCCTAATTACTGCCTTGTATGCGTCCCATGTCACTTGCGGTGAGGTTCCTTCTTTGTTGTTTTCAAAGTAAAGGAAGTGTTGAAAGGCCTAAAGAGAGGGAAAGTGGCAGGTCCTGACGCACTTCCAAATGAACTATACACTAAGCTCAGTGAGGTTTTGACTCCCCCTCCCCCACTTACAGATCTGCTAAACAAGATCTACCAAGAGAAAGAGAAACTCTCAGAATCCTGGAATGAGGCGACAATAAATATTATATTAAAGCCAGGGAAAAATCCAGCAAAATATGAGTCCTATCGTCCAATTTCTCTATTGAATTGTGACTACAAAATATTCACACAAATCATGGCAAAAAGACCGGGGAAAATAGCAGGAACTTTGATTAAGGCAGACCAGAAAGGGTTCATGAAGGAAAGGCAACTGCATGACTTAATACACAAGCTCAATGGGGCCATAGACATAGCAATGACAGAAAAAATCCCATTATCTATAATTACCCTTGACGCTGCCAAAGCCTTCGATAGGGTGAACTGGGACTTCCTAAATAAAGCACTAGTTAAATACAACCTAGGAGACAAGTTCCAGGGAATGGTTAAGGAATTGTATAGAGCCCCTAAGGCTAAGGTTCTAATCAACGGGGTCTAACAGAAAACATTGAGATAAAGAGAGGGACGAGACAGGGTTGTCCGCTCTCCCCCCTACTTTTTAATTTATACATGGAGCCTCTGGCTAACAATCTAAGAAGTCACCCAAACATAACTCCATTCAAGAATCTTGGGTGGGAGAAGAAGGTCACTCTATATGCGGATGACCTAATGAATTTTACTAACAACTATGAGGGGTCCAATGCACCAATAGAAGAAACTGTCTAAATTTGGGAAGGTATCCGGTTACCAAACAAACCAAACAAAAATAGAAATCATGAGCTGGAATTCCCCGGTTAACAAAACTCACACCAGGGAAAAAAATAAATACCTAGGAATAGATCTAATTAAAGATCTGGACAAAATGGCCAAGATAAATCTTGATAGGATTACTGCTGAAGTCAGAAAACTGTTAAAAGCTTGGGGAGGCCTATCCCTTACTTTTCTTGGAAAATCTAACATAATCTAAATGTCTATACTACCCAAATTTACATTTATTTTCAGTGCTATCCCACTAGAATTTAAGAGGGAATCCCTAAAGAAGATACAAGGGGAACTTGCAAGCCTCATTTGGTCAGGAGGAAAAAAGCGCAAGGGGGAATAGCAAGCCCAAATTTACTGGAGTACTACAGAGCCTTCCAATTTAAGAAAATAAGGATACTCTTGAAAAACTACGACCAATGTCCGGAATACCTCCAAGCACTGACAGGAAAGGTTGGACACTTTTTATACAAATTTGGCCACCCGAAGTACTTTAAAAAGGTAAAACTAAAGATCCTTAAATCAGCAGTGAAACTGTGGTACCAAATAAGAAATACCCTGAACATACCATACTACAGTGATTTCACACCAATATGGGACTCTCCTGGAACACCAGAGTGCCTTAAAGACAGCTTGGCAACTCCATTGAAAACAGCAGGTATTCAGGAATGGAGTCAATTAATGGCCAATAATATCAATGTAGACTGAGAAATCTTGACAACAAAGACAAATGCGTCCCTTGTAAAATTCAAGTACTACCAGCTCTCAAGTTGGGCAAAAACATTGAAGGAGAACAAAAAAGGCAACAATACTATAGAGACAGAGATGATAAAAAACACTTCCATAAAAAAGAAATATCCTGCTGGTATTGGGCCCTTATTTTGGCAGGGGAGGAGAATTTCCTGATTCCAGAGGCGACCTGGGGGAAAGAGCTGCCATCGCTGGAGGTCCAGAAACTGAGGCAAGAATCTATGGAAAAATGTTGGTCAATTGTGAAATCCGCTGCCTTAAGGAGAAACCATCTCTTTACCACCCATAGAGCTTACTGGACCCCAAAGAGGCTATCTAAATTTGGCGGGCCAAATACAAAAAGCTGCCCCAAATACGGATTGGATAAAGCAGATGACCTACATATGTTTTGGCAGTGCCCTCAGCTCGACGAATTTTGGCAGGAAGTGGGTAAGACTCTAGACACAGTACTGAGAAGAACAACAGATGTAAGTATGGATCTTGTTATTTTTGGGGTGACTAGATATGATGGTCCAAATATTTTAACGAAAAAAGAAGAAAACCTCCTGTTTATGTTAATTTTGTTGGCACGGAGGAAACTCTGTATTAAGTGGGTAAGCTCGGCACCCCGTTACACAGAGAATGGGTAGCCTCAGTAAATAAAATAAACAAGATGGACAGGAAAGGGATACCCAGCAGAAAGTATAATTTTGGGGAATATGGGAGGACTCCCATTTTGCCTCCTAAATACGGATTTTTACTGCACACTACAGAAAGTGCAAAATCTGATGATTATGCGATGGCAATAAATAAACAGGCAAAGTGCCTTGTGTGAGTGACCTAGCTGGTCAGCACCCCCAGAAAGGAAACATGTATTGGATTTGGTTATGGAAACAAGGGGACCCCCTCTGAACACACTTACAGGGAGACTCCCCAAACCCAATCTCTGTAAAACAAAAGGGGCAGTGAAGGAACAGAGAGCAGAGTAGCGTGTCCCTGAAAACTTTGTGTACTTACTATTGTAGAATGAGGATTTTTTTTAAAAAATGTGGCAGTATTGCTGAAAGCCACACCATCCTAACCCCGCCAGGAGACGCCAAAGCTTGATAAGGTTCCCTACATGCTGGCTTACTCTGGGGCTGAACACTACAGCCATGACTCCTTGGACAGTTAGAGGAATTTGGGAATAAATATGACACTTGCAAGGTGTTCTGGGTAAAAAAATTAGTGGGACCTACGCAATCCACCCCACCCTGGACTGCCCTCTGCTGTTTAGACTTCAGAAATCTTTGGGTCTGCTGCTTGCATGTTGTATTTTGGGGCTTATAAAATCTCCCATGGTAGGCCCACCCATATACATGGGGTACTCTTTTTATTGGGAGAAGTGTGGAAGGCTGTATGGACACCACATTTGACCTGTACCACAATGTTTTTGTAGTTTCCCTTTGGGTCTTTGTTGTAGGAACTATTTAGGTCACTTTTTCCCTGTGGGTCTTGGTAGTAGGAACTACTTAGGTCACTTAAGGTCCTTGGCATTCGCATCTACCCTTGTTTTCCTCCGCAGAGGATGACTTCTTTTCCCATGGAACAGGATTGTTTTGAGTCACCCTGAACCTCATTGCAGTTCCTCTCTTGGGGAAGCATGCTAGTGCTTATCCTAAAATCTGCCCAGACACCTATTTGTACAGCTTTGCCATTTAAGGGTGTAGTGACTGCAATTTGCTCCTTTTCCTCATAGACATATTCTGCACTTCATGACTGTGCATCCCTCCATGGTTTTGCTGATTGAGTTCCTCACTCATACATAAGTTCCTTCAACCACTTTCCTGCACTGAATCCTGATAGTGTTCTCTTGTGGGTGATTACAACTAAATGCAATTGAAGGAACTTATCTATCAAGAACATCTAAAACTTTCATCCCCCATTCAACCCATTAGTCTGGGATATAATATGTAACTTTTGTGATTTTGTGCGTGGAATTTTCAGGGTTTACAATAAAAGGCCATAACCTTTTCGACGCGTATGTTTTTCTTGTTCTGACAAAATATTTGTTTCCATGTTGTATTTTGTGGTCATTATTTTCCGAGACAAACATTTCCCCCACATAAGCAGAGTACAACGAGGAGCGAGGGAATGCTGGGTTTTGGGACTTTTATCAATCTGAGTAGACTCCAAAACTTTCCCTCAGCAATGTGAGCAAATTATGTTATTTTTGTCAAAGTTTTCAGTGTAGTCTGCAAAAAGTTAAGTGGATACACACCAGCCAGCCCAGTCTGGATTCCTTCAATTGTCTAGATTTTAGAAATGTTTGGGGTCACTTGTTTCCCTGAATCAGGGTTGGTAAAGTGCAACTACTCACCAGTGAGGGTCTCAAGGGTCTGGGGAAAAGGTGGCTCAGTTGAGTGCTGGGGTCATCCAAAGAGCCAGGTCTTGAGGTCTTTCCTGAACTGGGGGAATGCTGGAGCTTGCCAAAGGTGGAGGGGGAGGTCGTTCCAGGCTTTGGCTGCGAGGTAGGAGAAGGACTTTCCTCCCATTCTGGTCTTGAAGATAGGTGGCACAGTGGCCAGAGAGAGGTTGGCTGAACGGATGTGTCTTTTGTGTGCGTAGAAGGAGAGGCAGTTGTTCTGGTGTTGTCAAGGAGAGGCAGGTCTGGTGTTGTGAATCCTTGTATGCATGGGTGAGGAGATTGAAGGTTATTCTTCTTTCGACTGGGAGCAAGTGGAGGTAGCGGAGGTGTTTGGTGAAGTAACTGTGACCTAGGGTGTCGAGGATTATTTGGCTGCAGTGTTCTGGACATTCTGGAGTTATCTGGCCAATCCTGGGTCAAAATACTTGGCCTGGGTGAAATTTAAATTATGCTGGTGTAATTTGTGTAATTTTGGGAATTTCACATACAACAGTCACATGAGATTTCCAAAACTAAACCATTATGCCACTTTGCATAGTTACGCACCATTTTCGGTAAATGTTTACTACAAAATGCTCCATTTGCATGCAAACATCAGTACGCAAATGGCTGTTATGCAGTGCTCTTGTTAAATGTGTCCTTGTGCCAAAAAAGAATGTGAGCGGACATTTCATATTAAACTACAGTGCCCAATGACAGATTTGCACTTTGTGTAAGTATGCATCATTTTAGGTATCAATTTTGGAACCTTAGCTGCCCCAGATGATATCCCATTCAAACAGGTAGAGTATGGGGTGGGTGGGAGGCGGTGGCCAGCTGAAAAGGGCGCTGGATGCAGTCTACTGACGCTCCTGGGCAGTGGTCCCCCTGGACACAGTAATCCTGCTGCCCAGAGCAAATCCTGAGGTGGCCAGGGTTGAACGGGGCCCCAGGGAGGTAGGCATACCTATGAGGTGATCAGGAGCCCCAGAGGAAATTCGGCCAAGGAGACGGCAGTTGCAGTGTAATGGCGGCAGCCGTACTGCCTTGATGAACTCAGCTGCAGTAGTGGAGGAGCATGGCACTAGAGCGACCCAATGGTTCTGGTGTGGCTGGGGTGACTGTGACTTAGTATGTTGTGGCCCTGGCTAATACAGGTCCTCCTCTGACAAAACTGTGGGACAGCAGGGAATGTGAGGACCTGAAGGTCCCAGTCACCATGTCGGTGTTATCAGGTGTGGGGGGAAGACCGAGGAAGCTTTAAAGACTGGGGATTGAGCTGCAAGGAGGTGCTGGTGGACAGATGGAGGAGAGACACCCAAAGGGGTTAAGGCATGGATAGATGTGTCAGGAGAGGAGGAACCAGGCTGCAGCAAAGACAATCAGTGAAGTAGACAATGCCAGTGGGGCAGACTAGAAACACAAGAAGTGCCCACAACCTGGGATGAAATGGACGGCGCCTAGAGTTGGCAAAGGATGGCATAAGCCGCAGGGATTGAAGAGGTGGCCCCTGGAAGCATCTTTAGAGCCAGCTGGAGAGGATTGAGGAGGTGAGTCAGGGGTACTTCAGCCTGCAGGTGGTGCTGCACTTGCCTGCCTGGGGCTCGCCTGTCTCAAGCCCAAGTTCAGTCTCTGGTGGAGCCCGAGATCCGTTTCCCTGGGAGTGGTGGGCTGGGGTTTTCAGGGGGTCTGCTGTCTGTACAGAGGCTGTAGTGGATCCTGTGTACAGCAGCCTCAGGGACCCCTTGAATTAATGTGCTATATGACAGAGCCGTCTCCTGGGAAGTGTGATACCTGAGACGTTCATTCCATGCACCTTTGGGGATCGGGCTTGGCTGCTCCCACCTACTGCAATGGTGTGCACCAAAGGGGTGAAACCGGCCCCACCGCAGACATGCCTCAGACCAGAGGGAACCCTCAGAGTGTGGTTGGGGTACCGCCGGGCCGGGGATTGGAGCCACACATGAACCTGGCAGCCATCAACAAAATCAAACAGGCACTGGAGTATAAAATTGGTGTGGTGGTGCTAGACTTAGACGTCCTCTGAGCAGACCACAGGAAACCTGTGAATAAACTGGTGTAAAAGGGGCTGGCTCAGATACAACCTATGGTCCCGGACAGTGAAAAAAAAGATTCAAACCATACTGACTACAGGAAAGCATGGATGATGCCGAAGGCAGAACTCAGCATAATAATGTCAGACTGGTGGGGGTCCCTGCAACAAGACGAAGGCCAATGTATGGGATTATTTCTAGAGGGTTGGTTGTTGAGGAATGTAAGGGTAAGGCCTCTAACATGTTCACAACTGAGAGAACTCACAGAGTGCCAGGGAGACCACCAGTTCTGGGTGCACCACCCAGGGCCGTCTTGGCCAGATTACTGAACTTTAGGGATAGGGACAACATCCTGCAGAGGGCCCATGCACATGGACCATGGCAATTGGCAGGAGGAACTAGCAATATTTATCCTGATTACATTTAATGCAGTGCAACGTCAAAGGGAAAGGTTTCTACCAGTGAAGCAGCACTTGCGGAAACAACACTTGAAATATGCAAAATGTTTCAGGCGAAAACACTGGGTGAATGATCAGGAGGTGCCATATTTCTTCACTACACCCCAGATGTATGGACCTTGTTGGAAAGTCAAGGCCGGAGCAGGCCGGAAGTTACAGTCACTTGGAGCGACAAAGGTCTAAACTGAAGCACAGGCTGCTGAGATGATCTAGAGTGGCCCCAGCCAAATACCAAGCAGAGAGTGAAAGGGCTAAAATTGTGACAGAGTTGCAACAACATCACTCACTGACCTCCCAGTGGTAAGTACCCCAGTTACAGCAGACATCCTGGGATAACTAATCTGAGGTGCATACAGGGATCCAACCGCGGGGGCCTGGAGTCCATACCGGGCACAGACAAGATACCACTGCGACACAGGGACACACTGTGCTGTGAGTCAAAGACACTGGCGTAACAAAACTTGAGGGGGCCTCCCTGCAAGGCAGGTGGAAGGGCTCCCTCCGGGCTCAATCAGGAGCTCTGCAGCCAGAGTGCTGTGCTGAGGGGGGCCCCTGGAGCTTGCCCCCTCCCCCCAGCACCGCAGGGGCTCCTGGGTACTGTGCCACGCCCCTGGTGAAAGAGACCACAATCTTCCTCCATTAAGTAGTAGTTATTTGTTTTAACTTACATTTATTCAAAGGATTCGATACAAAGGGGAGACAGACATTTTGAGCATTGGGGAGGGTAGTTTTAGACACACAGCATGGAATGGATGGGCAAGGGGCTTGAGTGTGGGTTAGCAGTTGGGGATCCTGGCCCGTAGATATTTTCCAGTAGCAGTGTCATGATGGTGGGTGAACAAGAATGAGTGTCAAGTGCCGGTGTATGTGCGCTGGAATGGGGAGGACATCCTGCTACACCCACTGGGCTTGTACTTCGAGGGACTGGAGGATCTGGGAGGTGCATAGCAGGTATTCGGGGGGGCTCTGATACTTGTCAGGGGTATCTTAACCTGACTCTGCAGAGATACTAGTTAGAATGACAACATCTGGGGATTATCTGGCGATAAACCAAGGGTGGACAGATGGCTGGATAATCTCATGGAGGGGTTTGGGTTGCTAGATCTCTGGTGGGAGTAAAATCCAGCGTTGTGGCAATATTCCTATGCATCCAACTACATGCAGTCCCTGTCCTGCCTAGACTATCTCTTGATGCCATACCACCAGCTGGCCAGGTACAGAGACCCACAGTTCTTGCTTCATTCACCTGTAGTTATACACGAATGCTCTACTGCACTCCTGGGGACAATGGAAACTAAACCCTTGGGACTGATTGACTGGGACACTAGGTAGCTGGTTACTAACATTACTGACTTTTTAGTTTAAGGAAATTACAGGGACCATTAAGACAGAGGTCAAGCTGTGGGTGGCCAATAGAACAGGGATGAGGGGCCAATTGATCACCTACATAACTGGAAAGAGAAGAGCAAGGACAGAGAAAATAGGGATTTGGATGCACAACAAATGGAATGGAAACAGGTTTACGTATCCTTATTCTCTCAGGCCCTGGGTCATAAGATCAAAGATGTGAAGAATAAAGGAATACAAAGCCCTTACACAACAAGAAGTGAGGGCCCAATTTAGAGCAAAACAGGACAGACTTTACAAGGTGGGAAATAAGGCAAGAAAAGTCCTAGCATGGCTGATAAAGGAGGGGGATAACGCTGGGTCCTTGAGATCAAGGTGGAGGCTATGGTGAAAGCCAAGACTCCAGCTGAGAATGCTCAGGCCTTTGGCAACTATTTGGAGGAGCTATACAGAGCATGGACCGGAGAGGGACAGAGTGACCTGGATGGGTTCATTGAAGAACTTCCAGCCCCCAGGCTTGGGGTAGAGGTGTGCCTCTCTCTGGACACAGAGATCAGAGAGTGAGGTCTTGGCGGCCCTAACCCAGTTGAGGAGTGGTAAAAACCCCAAGCCCTACTGGCCTACCACTGGAATTCTTTAAATGTTTGAAGTCCAAAGTGGCTTCTTAAGATGTTCTGTGGGGTGAGAAAGGATGTTATAAACTAGAGGGACCACAGGCGGGCGACAATAGTTTTGATCTTGAAGGCCGGGAAAGCATTGGATGATTGCGCCTCATAAGGCCAATATCTTTGTTGAATGTGGAAACAAAGTTACTGGCGAAAATACTTGTGCACCACCTGACAAAGGTGGTGGACTCCTGGTGGCACCGAATCAATCAGGCTTCATGCCCGACAGGGCCATGAGACCATGGCAGGTTGTTTGGCATTCAGGGAGTGTGTATATAACCAGCGATCCTGCTAGCTCTGGGTGTTGAGAAAGGATTTGATTCCCTTAAATGGCCTTATATGATGGTCATTGCATGAAAGATGGGCTTCGGCCCGGTTTTCTTGCCTTGGGCAAGGCTGCTCTACACAGACTCTATAGCTCAACTTTGGACTAACAGGATGCTTTCGAAAGAATTTAGACTGAGTAGGGGTACCGATCAGGGCTGCCCTTTATCTCCCCTGCTCTTCACTGTAACAATTGAGCCATTGGCTACAATCCCCAAGAATCCATTGATTCAAGGCCTTCAATGGGACCCTGACTGAGAGGATGTGATCTCTCTCTATGCGCATGATATCCTGCTATATTTGGCAGACCCAGAAGGCTCCCTCCTGTGAGTGTTAGATATCCCTAAACTCTTTGGTGCTCATGCTGGGTTCTGCATTAAGTCTCCCAAGTGGGAACCTCAAGCTTTTACTTGACTAACAATTTATATAATGATGAATCAAGACCTACTTCAATAAAACCTGTTCCGAATCTATGACTCCGATAGAAATGACGTGGGAAGGTGGAGGAAACTCCCAATTTCACTGATAGGATGGGCACTGCAGTACAAGATGATCTATTTGCCCAAATTTCTGTATGTTCTGCAAAATACTCCTTTTGAGGTCTTGGACTGCTTCTTGTGCAATGAGGACAAGGTGACACGCATGTATGACGTTACTAAGCAAACTAATACCATGCATGCCATTACAACGTGGGTATTACTATGCTAGTACGCCTACAACTACCCACTTTTGCAATGCATTCTTTTACAACGCATATGCCTTTACCAAGCATGCCATAACAAAGCAAAGGCATCTGTGCTAAAGGCTACACTTGGTAAAAGTGTTCAAGGCAAGTAACACTACCCTGCCCTACCCTAAACCCTAAATCAGTATCACTGACTGACCCCCCCCAACCACCAGCCATGGCCCTTTCCTAAACTCCTACCCCTGCAGGACCCCGACACCCAATCCTTTCCCTACCCTAAACCCTAAATCACTGCCCCTGCATGACCCCCAATCCTTTCCCTTCCCTAAAACACTACCCCTGCATGACCCCCAACCCCCAGTCCTCTCCCTACCCTACTCCCTAAAACACTACCCCAGCACAACCCTTCCCCTAACCCCCAGTCCTCTCCCTACCCTAAACCCTAAAACACAACCCTGCACGACCCCCCAGACCCACTTTTACTCTAACATAGTAACCTCCACCCCAGGCCCAATGCCCCTTACCTTTCCTGTGGTTCCTCTCTTGCCTTGTGGTTCCTCTTTCCTGCACGCTGAGTGGCATTGCACATGTTGTGAGGAAATGGAAGAACCTCTGTTTCCTCGCAACGACGTGGTACGCCTATATTTTTTTACAATGCATGTGCTTTTACCATACACACCTTTACAACGAAATTCATTGTAAAGTCATATGTGGTAGAAGCACATACGTTGTAAAAAAATATGTAGTAAAGAATACGCCTTGTTACAACGCATGCATGGTAACACTTCCTTTGTAATGACATGCGGGGTAACAGCCACGATGTAATGGCTGTTTACCATGACACACACATTACTGTGGGATGGGGATGCCCAGGATCGCCTTGGCCACCCTGACTAGATGGCCCACAGATGGTGGGATTGCACTTCCGAACCTTTTGATATACTATTGGGCCACTCAGTTATTAACCTTCTCCACAATGCAGGAGCCATCGTTGGTGGCGGATAAGCTGGCCGTTGATCCACAGAGTATTATGTTCAACAGATTTACGGAGGGACGGGTATGGCCCCCTTTCCCCACCAACAGCTACTGTCATGAAGGTCTGGAGGCGGGCAACCTAGGCCATGGGTTGAGATGGCAAACTGACGTTGTAGACTTCTCTATGGTACTCAGATCAGCTGCGCCGTCTGCAAGAGGGGGTTAAAAAAATTAGATGCCCTGGGCACCTCGAAATTGGGAAGGCTCTAGTGGAATGGGGATGGTATATGAGCTGGCAGGGAGCTAATTCCTGCGGTATTAGCAAATGAGACATATAGTATGACACTATAGAACCTGCCTGACTGACATACAGACTAACGCCCAATAGAATATACAGGACTGGGGCCTACCCAACACATCATGTTATATCCCAAATCTACTCCAGGCGCCTGCAACATAACCTACCACTGCTAGACGTGCTGAGAGAAAAATGGGAGGATGACCTAGGTAAACTGGAGGATGACTGGGGATGGCATGCCTTTACCCGAGAGAAGTAGCAATCTACTGGGGGGAGGGCAAGAGCGACCAAATAATAATATTAAAAAAACACTTACGTGAACCGACGTCCTCTGCTCCGGTTCTCTTCTGAGGAACTGGATGCTGCAGTGTGGGCACCAATCCTGGTGCTGCTCTCATACTAGGAGAGCAGCGCCATGATTGGAGGGAGTGGCCTCACTCGGCACTCCCCAGCACCCCAGAGGCCTGCACTTATAAAATGCACATGTCTAAAGGGACATGCGCACTTTGAAAAGTACACAAACAGCACACCCTCCTTCCTGCTGATGTCATTCAGCAGCGGCCCCACCCCTGTCCTGACGCTCGGTTCAAGATGGGAGGATGAAAAATAAAATGGTAATGAATTACCATTTTATTTTTCATCTTTGGGGGTAATTTAAGTGGGGAAATCTTCTCCAATCCAAAAGGGGGAGCCGCCCTGCTAGATTGGCAAGTGATAGTCATCTCGCAATTGTTGCCCCAGGGTATTTAGGGAGAACAATCTCTGCCTGCTACTCCTTTCTCTTATGCAATGGAGGGACTTAATAAGATCCTGGGGGAAAGCATGGCTGCCATCTATGCAGCAATGGGAGAACAACATGGATTGGGACAGGAGGGCTGAAAGGCTAGTATACCAGGCGAGAGGATGTCCTCGGAAGCTCGAAATGATCTGTAGTCGATGATCAGTGGCAGAAGAGGCGGCCCCGGTGATGGTTGATTGGGAAGGAAGCCTCAGGCCCGGAAAGAATTGACAGGCTCGAGTGGATTAGATGGGGATGTACTTGTTTGTATTATGTTTATTTCTGTGCTGATGAGCTCTTGGCTCTGAACTATTGAATTTCATTTGAAAAATAATGTAACAATTGCTTGACAACATGCCTCTTGACGTTGTTATCTGTATGTTGTGTTACATGTCTATGCATGACAGTTTAATAAAAATCTTATTTTTAAAAAGACTGGTGGGGCGCACTTTTTATTGGGAGAAGTGTGAGACTGCTTGGTGGTAGGACTATTGTTAATTCCTGTATAAAGTGGGTAAAAACTCCACATTTAGCTCCTGCTGCTTGGAACTTGTTCCCTGTGCAGCAAAGGCTACCAGTGCCTTAATGAATATAAGGAAATTGGGTCCCAACCATTTGTACTAATATTACAGCCATAATGTGGGTACGGTGGTCACTCAAACTTCTGGAATCAATGCCACTGCACCTGCTGCACTAATGGCAGCAATTGTCCTTTAAAACAAATGTCTCAATATCTCCCCATTTCTCAGGGCATCCCTCTTAGAAGCTGTCTCCGTCCACTTGTAAATTAAAAAATTAGCCCCTACATAGCACCCCGTCCTCTAGGCCACCTCTTAGATACTATGCATAGATATTGCTCTTTGCTATGATGTGTGCTTGGTGTGTGCTCAATGTCTCAAACACAGCGCGATTTTACGGCGCACTACCAATAGGCTCAGAACTGTGCCGAATCTGAACATTTTAATTCTATACACTCAATGTAGAGCCTATGTGTCATTGCTTTTTATCACTTCGCGCCGACCACGCTGTTCACCACGTTCACTTGCGTCGTCACCTTCACTTTGTTACCACGTTGTCACCAAGTGCCCATTGGGTTGCTCCATGAATGTTTTCATGTACAGTGCTGCTACCTAACTGTGCTTTTTCATGTAAACTGGTGATTAATAACCTTTGCACAAAATGTACTGAGACTCCTTGCTTTCCTTCCTTGAAATACATATTGTATGCATTTTTCTAAACTGTCTTTGCTACTGTTACCTAGTGGGACATTGTTTGCTATATATACTTCATACCCAGTCCCAGCTTGGTCTATGGGTTTCACTCCTGTTCCCTTTCACTCAATGTCTCGTGAGAGCGTGTTATAATTCTACATTGGAATAATCTTCTAAAACAAATGTTAGGCTGATGACAGTCGACAGTCGACAGTTGCACTGGACTGTCGAGGTGGTCGGATGCCAAATTGTGTTCTGCCAATAAATTTACCTTAATCTTCCTCCTGCGTCTTGTGTCTGGCAAGATTGTTAATGAACATAATGCCGTTTCACGCCAGGTTTTGTGGAAATTGGAGAACACTGGGTTAACTGTCAACAAAGACAAGTGTGTATTTTTATCTGAAGAGATTGAATACTTGGTTTACACCATTTCCAGTGGTGGGATTCGTCCTAAGAAGAATTTGTTGGATGCCATTGAAAATGCACCTACTCCTAAAGACAAGGATCGACTCAGGTCCTTTTTGGGCCTGGTTGAATATTATTCGAAGTTTGTTAGATGTTTTGTGGACATTTCTGAGCCATTAAGAGTCTTATTGCGAAGAGGAAATAAGTTTGTGTGGGAACAGGCACAAGTTGACTCTTTTCATCGAATCAAGAATGAAATTTGTAACGCAGGGATTCTGTCTCCTTTTGATCCTGCATGTATTATTTATTTGGGGGCAATCCTTACCTTAGCTGTGTCCTGGGCTCGACTGTTACGCCTACCCGCCCTGGTCCGACGCGGTACCCAGTACCGTTGCGTGGAGGGCGGGGTAGGGAGAGCCAGGCACTTCCGGGGGGGTGGTTAGCAGTCTAGTTGCTGACAGGCAGGCATAAAGGAAGAGGAGCCGGTGGTCGCGCTGCGGTGATTTTGGGCGGTGGCAGAGCCCTGTTGCCACATCACACTTCTGACTTGTTTTTAATTTCAATCTTGGGAAAGTGCGAACGCTGCGGTGCTTAGCTCCTGCACCGAGTTTTTAAAATAATCTTTTATTTATTTGGGGGCAATCCTTACCTTAGCTGTGTCCTGGGCTCGACTGTTACGCCTACCCGCCCTGGTCTGACACGGTAACCAGTACCGTTGCTGGGAGGGCAGGGTAGGGAGAGTCAGGCACTTCCGGGGGGCCGGTTAGCGGTCTAGTTGCTGTTAGGCAGCTACTTATTGAGATGCTTCCGCGGCCGCGCAGTGGGCGCGCCAAAGGCAAGCCCGTCTGCGCCAGGGGCCCGATTCCCTGCTAGGGACAGAATCAAACTTCAGTATGGCTCCCAAGAACTACATGAGGTGCACACCCACAGTAAGGTCTGTTGTAAACATAGTATGGTGAGTGACAGCAGAAGGGGAGGTTGCAGATTCTGTTCATTCACTCTCGGAGGAAGTGGGGAGGACAAGTGGATGACCACTGAACTCAAGTGTTGCTTAGTGAACTGCCAGTCCCTTAGGAAACATAGACTGGAGGTCTACGACCAACTGGTAGATGACCAGATCAACATTCTGTTTCTTACAGAGATCTGGCTGGACAAGGAGTCGGCCCCGGATATTGTAGAAGCTGTTCCCAAGGGCTATGCGATTAGCCCTCTTGATAGGAGAGGTGGCAGGGGGGGGGGGGGTTGGCATCGCAATTATTTATAAACACCACGTCCATTGCACGTTGGAGAATATTAATCTGCCTGACTGTGAGGCAGGGACTTTTACGCTTGCGGTGGATCAAAGCTACATTGTAAAGGGGGTTCTAATTTACAGACCTCTGGGCCACGCCAAGGGCTTTGTGTCCAGCATACTGGATTATCTTGCGCAACCAGCTTTGCGTTATGAGAAATTCATGGTGCTAGGGGACCTGAACCTGCATTTTGAGGATAGGACCTGCACCAATGCCACTGAATTCTGTCAGGAAATGGCCACATTGCAATTAGGACTTAGATCCACTGCCCCATCTCACATAAAGGGACATCTTTTGGACCCACTGTTCACGAATAGGGAGGATATTGTGGCCCACACCCCTCTCCCTGTCACATGGACGATCACTACTTAGTGCCATTTGCGATTATACGCCCGGGGCCTAAGAGATCGGAACCTAGCAGTAAGATGACGGTCTGTAGGAGGTGGGGGGGTGTTTTCGCAGGGACTTTTTAACAAATCCCTGGTGCAGGATGGTCCGCCAGGGGGCAGCAATGCCAAATCGTCATGTAAGAACTTAGATAGACATATCACGGAGGCTCTGGACTGTACGGCCCCATGAGCTAAGATTAAACAGTACAGAACTCAGAGATAGGCCCCGTGGTACTCAGAGGCCCTGAGAGAAGCATTAGCGGGGTGTAAACAACGGGAAAGGCTCTGAAGGGCAGACTTCTCAGAGCAGGGGAAAGAGCACTATAAAGAGGCGCTATGGAGCTACCATAAGCTAATCAGAAGGGCTAAGGCTGATCATTTTTTGGAGAGAATTGACTCAGCCAGCAGCTCGACTCGGGAGCTCTTCAAGGTTTACAAGGAGTTAACCTCTATTACCAGCTGAGCAGCACCGGCCGTGGGCTTAGAGGTGCTCTGTCACCAGATAGCCAAATTATTTTCCGAGAAGGTGGAAAAAATGTATTCCATCTTCCCGGAAGCGGCCAGAGGTGGAGAGGAGGGGCTAAAAGAAAGAGAACCTGTGGAGGAGGGAGGAGGGCTGAAGGAATTCTCGATGCCCCTCCCGGAAGAACTGATTAAAATCTGTAGTAGTATTAAGTCTGGATCCCCCAGGGACACGGCTCCTCCGGAAAGGTTAAGAGGGAGTCTGGAATACCTGGAGCCCTTTATAAGACATCTGGTGGTGATTTCTTTTGGAACGTGTTGTCTTCCCGGGTGCTGGAAGGAAGCTGTGGTTTTGCCGCTCCCTAAGAAACCACACCTCGGGTTAGATTGTTTAGATAACCGACGCCCTATCTCCCTTTTGCCGTACTTTGCAAAGGTGGCTGAAAAAGTGGTGAATGCACAGCTAACGGCCTATATTGAGGAACATGATCTTCTTCATCCCACCCAATCTGGCTTTCGAGCTAGGTACTCGACAGAATCAGCTCTGCTCTTTGCCACTTAATCCATCAGGCAACTTGTGGACGCAGGTCAAACGGCGGCCTTGATCCTGCTGGATCTAAGTGCTGCCTTTGACACTGTAGCTCATCATACGCTGGTGCAATATCTGAGGAAGGGTGGGGTGTCTGGCAGTGCCCTGAATTGGCTAAAATCTTTCCTGTCAGGTCGGTGCTTTCAGGTGAGACATGGCGAACACTACTCCAGGGTCATCAAGCTGAACCAGGGAGTGCCGCAGGGCTCGACTTCGAGGCCAACCCTGTTTAATATCTATGTAGCTCCCGTGGCAGAGATTGCAGAGGGGTTTGGGATCAGGGTCGTATCCTATGCCTATGACACGCAGCTGGTGGTCTCCCTGACCCAGGCACAGGAGTCGCCTGCCTCCAGCTTCAGGGCATGCATTGAAGAATTGGCTGCTTGGATGGCTAAGAACTGCCTGAAGCTGAATGGCGACAAGATGGAGGTGCTTGTGGCGGGTAGGGCCCCGACTGTGTGGTCATCGGCATGGTGGCCCCAGGATTTGGGGGTGACACCCACGCCCTGTGTGCAGGCAAAGAACTTGGGAGTTTGGTTGGATCCCAGCCTTTCTTTCAATTATCAAACTAAGCGGGTGGCAGGCGCCTGCTTTGGGATCCTGAAGGTCCTGCGTAAAACCTTGGACCTACTACCCGTGGCGGCTAGGAAGATTCTGGTTCATGCGCTGGTGACGTCGCGCCTAGACTACGGTAACATTCTGTATCTAGGCGCACCGGCCAAGTGCTTGCTCTGTCTTCAGGGAGTGCAGAATGCGGCAGCCCGCCTTATCTTGAGGCGCCCTAGAAGGTCATCGGCCAGGGCAGCTTGGGATGCGCTACATTGGCTCCCGATAAAAGAAAGAGTCACTTTCAAGGCACCCTGTGTCTGCCACCGGATCCTGCAGGGAAAGGCCCCTTCGTATTTGTCGGAACTCCTGTCCCCTTATGTTCCCACACGTCAGCTGAGGTCAGGTGGGGTAGGCTTGGTGTGCGTACCTGCTATCAAAAAGGCCAGGATGGGAGGTCGGTCTTTCTGACTATTGGCGGCCAAGCATTGGAATGCTCTCCCGATGGAGCTCCAGATGGAGGCCCAGGAGAGATGTTTCAGGAAAAAATTTTAAACGCTTCTCTTTCCCCAAGTTTAGTAGGGTGAGGGCTGTGGGTTTCTGAATTCTGGCTGACTTTACCATAGCACGGGGACACACTGGCATTAGTGTAACCATTGCGCTTTATAAATGGACCTATTATTATTATTATTATTATTATTATTATTATTATTATTATTATTATTATTATTATGTAAATCGTATCTTACTGTAGATGCCAGTATAACAGGGGTTGGTGTGGTGTTCTCTCAGTTGCAGCGTGGTATTGAAAAGACTATTGCATTCGCGTCCAGGACTCTTACTCAGGCCGAGAGAAACTATTTGGTAATAGAGCGTGAAGCTTTTGCTGCAGCCTGGGGTGTTGAACATTTTAGAGTGTATCTGTGGGGAGTGAAATTCATCTTAAGAACTGAACATAAACCTTTGATGAAAATTCTGTCTGCTGGTGGCGCAGGAAAGGGTTCTGCACGTCTTGCTAGATTTGCAGCTAGATTGCAAGAGTATCTCTATGATGTGGTGTTGATTCAGGGTTGGCGAAATGTGCAAGCCGATTGTTTATCTTGCATGTCTGTGGATTGGAAGAGTGTTGACAAAAACATTGCTGAAAACTTGTACAATGAGAAAGCGGTTGCTTCAGTGAATGATGTTTATGAATGTTCTGTAGGTGCTTTCTCCAAAGCTCAATGGATGAGTGAAATGCAATCGGATTCTACATTACAAGAAGTAGTTTCCTTGATAAAAAAGGTGCTTCTCATGAGAGCATGGTACCTATTTCGGTCAGACCTTTTTGGAAACTGTTAGACAAATTGTCTCTTTCTGGTTCTGATGTAATCATGAGAGGAGATCGTTTTGTTCCACCCTGTGGTTTAAGACTACATATTTTCAGTTTGGCACATGAGGGCCACTTAAGTCAAAGTATGACCATCAGAAGAATTAAACAAGAGATTTAGTGGCCAGGGATAGATGAACAGATTAAAGGCTGGGTACAAGTTTGTAATTCTTGTAAAGAGAGCGAGAAAAGATTAAAAATTGCTATTCAGAGTAGCATGGGTCAAATCACGGATCCCGGCAAACCCTGGTTTAACATTTAGATTTCACAGGTCCTTTGTCTAATTTGACGGGCGACATGCGTCATGCTGTTGTGGTGGTTGATGTTCATTCTAGATGGTTATGTGTTGAATTCATGAAAGACATTACCACAATTTCTACCATTAAAGTGCTTGAAGGTCTTTTCCTGCATGAAGGTGTCCCACATATGATTTTGACAGACAATGGTACACAGTTAACTTCCAATGAGATGAAGTGTATTTTTGAAAAGTGGGGATTAAAAACACTCATGCACTTCACTCTACAATCCCATGGGTAATGGCATTGTGGAAAGGTTACATAGATTAATTAAAGGCAACATTCAACTTGCTGTAGCTAATGGTTTATCTCCCAGATGTGTTATTGAGGATATGATTTGGTCTTATCGAACTACCATTCATAGTGTCACTTTAAAGTCCCCTTTTCAGCTTATGCGAGGATTTCTTCCAGGCTCAAGATTAGTACCCACATGGTTGAAGGATTGGGTGCATTCTGGTGGTGAAAGTGTTCCTGAAGTTGTTGGGAATAAGATTGAAATAGGTGACTGGGTTAAAGTGAAAACTGGCAGAGTCAAAGCTGGATTGAACAAATTTAAGGGACCTTTTCGTGTTGCCAGTTTAGGGAAGTTCTTTGTGGTTTTGGATGGTGGTGAGAGGTGGAATCTAGGAGAGTTGCATTGTATCAAAAGGGAGGTCTTTGTGGCAAACAGGTTTGTGAAGTTGATGAATGTTCGGGTGCCATGTTCATTCCTGACTTATCTTCCAATAGTGGTTCACAGCAGTCCAGTGAAGAATTGTCTCAGTTGTCGCAGTGTGGTAATAATGAAAATGGGTATGGAGTCAATCCTGAGCATAGACTGTGCCGACTCCTTCGTCTCTTAAAGACTATGTTACATTTTAATTTTGTTTTTCATTGGTTGCTTAGTCTATTTAATTTATTGTTTTTTTGTTTACTAAGGAAGAGGATGTGTTATGATGTGTGCTTGGTGTGTGCTCAGTGTCTTGTGAGGATGTCTCGTGAGAGCGTGTTATAATTCTACATTGGAATAATCTTCTAAAAAGAATGTTAGGCTGATGACACTCGACAGTCGACAGTTGCACTGGACTGTCGAGGTGGTCGGATGCCAGGTTGTGTTCTGCCAATAAACTAACCTTAATCTTCGTCCTGCATGGCTGTTTATTGAAGAGGCATCACAACACTCTTTTTCTCTTTCTCCTTTGATTCAACTCTGATGTCCCAGAGGCCCGGACTATCAGGCCAGCGGGTATGAATGTGACCCTGTTTCTCTCCTCCCTGCCGTCGCCCACCTCAACACATCTAGAAACAGTCCTATACTTTTAGTTAAAAAAACAATGTGGACCTTGGGCTGCATCTGAGTGAAAGTGAAGGATGGGAGAGAGTTTGGGGGGTCTCCTGTGCTGTGAAGCTAAAGAAGGAGCAGGCCTTCTTACCAGGGTACATGTTACCCTAAAGAAATGTAAATGTGTGCATCTGTTTATACAACAAACACAAAGGCTTCTTGGGAGCTGGTCTAAGCAGTAATCAAAGGAGTCAGCTGAATTTTTATGATGATAAAGATTTATTCTTTTTGAGAATTAATGTAGTTAATAGCTGAGTTCTGGAAAGCGTACTTTTAATGGACATTATGAAAATGTTTCCCATATGTAAAGTCTACCTATTTCTCATATATAGACTTTGAAAGCTCTTGTTTTATCTTCAATACTAATTTATGTTGCTGCAGGCTATCTTAAATTGTGTGTAAAAGAAATCTAAAGTAATGGCTTACATTCACGGTGGTTTTTGTTACAGAATGTGACCTCAGCACTATAAATAAATAAGACACTATTCCCCACTGCCCTAATCAGGATTCAGTTCTTTGGCTCTCTCTGATCACACATAGAGAAATCTGCAGTGATCACATTAACCAGCCAATGTTTCATAATGTGAAAGAATGCTTTTCCCACTGATTAATTTTACTTGCATTAATTTTGCAATTAAGGTTTGTGTGTTTTATATATGCAGTTACCTGAAGGTGAAAAAACAAGATAAAGCATATTTTCTTCTTTTTAATTAAGTCTATGACCCAACCACTCTGGCACAGATTACAGTTCTGTGGCAATGTGCGAAGTCTAAGCTCTAGGCTTAGAATATTATGAGGTCACTGGAGCATGGCATTCTCTTCGTACATTCTTTCTGTTGTCATTTGCTCCTGTGATGTATATTTCGGAATGAACCCACTATTTCCACTAAAACCTCTGTAGTGTCATTTTTACAAAACTGATTTCACAAAAGAGAAGACCCCACTACGTTCCAGGGAACAGGGTACTGTCGACAATTTAAGTCAAGAAGGAATCCCTGGACTACATACGCTTTTCTCCACACTCTTGTCTTTCGTACACCCCGATCTTTAGAGCAACACAGTTTTCAACATGTATCAAGCCAACACGAAAATATGACGTTTACACTCTCTGTATTTTATTGAGATATTTTTTCTTCGTTTAAAATTCAGATCACTTTCTGAAAGGCATTGTTAAAAAACATACACAATATTATCAAATTTAGACCAATTAATCAATCACAATGTTACATAAAATATACAATGTTAAAAAAACAAAATCATATAAAAACCATAAACTTGTTACTATTAAGCTACCACAGTTTCTAAGTGCATAATAAATCACAATTAACAACCCCTCCAACCTGTAGGTGTAATAAATTTCCTACTACTGTATTATCCTGACCCAATAACCTCATACGATTTTAGAAAAGGTAAAGATTACAGTATCCAAAATCATGGTATATCTGCTATCTTGTTGGGTTTCTGTTGGGTTCTATTTATCCGTGCATCGACGCGTTTCGGTATTATTTCATTGATATAGTAACACCTTCTTCAGGACAGCAAAATTCCTGGGGTTTATACATTTCCTTTCTGTGTGTATGAAACAGTAATAAGATACAATTAATAAAGGAGCTTACTAACATTCTCTTATCCTTACATTCTAAATTCTAATACATGTCTCCCATTTCGCGGTGCAACTACATATGTTCCTATCCTATTCTATTTAGCTGCTCCTCATTCACTCAAATCCAGATACTCGCCTTACTTACAACAAAGGAAGGGTGGCAATGTTTAATTCCTTCCTCTCACTGCTCATTAATCGATTATGGATTTCTATCAGGATATTGACTTCCTGTTTGATAGATCTCCCTGTTGGGTCAATATACAATATTTTTAGTGATTAAACGATCCTTTGCTGTAAGGCGAGTATCTGGATTTGAGTGAATGAGTAGAATAAATGTGGGATTATAGATATGCAAGCCCAACACTAAAATATAACGGAGGGAAATCTTACCTGTGTTTTTTTAAAGCAATTTCGTTGTGACCATTGTACAATAAAATCCTCTCTCTTGAGAAAAATGTTTCTCTTAAACAACAGGTATAATGTGGAGCGGCTAAATAGAATAGGATAGGAACATATGTAGTTGCACCGCGAAGTGGGAGACATGTATTAGAATTTAGAATGTAAGGATAAGAGAATGTTAGTAAGCCCCTTTTTTAATTGTATCTTATTACTATTTCATACACACAGAAAGGAAATGTATAAACCCCATGAATTTTGCTGTCCTGAAGAAGCTGTTACTATATCAATGAAATAACACCGAAACGCGTTGACGCACGGATAAATAGAACCCAACAGAAACCCAACAAGATAGCAGATATACTATGATTTTGGATACTGTAATCTTTACCTTTTCTAAAATCGTATGAGGTTATTGGGTCAGGATAATACAGTAGTAGGAAATTTATTACACCTACAGGTTGGAGGGGTTGTTAATTGTGATTTATTATGCATTTAGAAACTGTGGTATCTTAATAGTAACAAGTTTATGGTTTTTATATGATTTTGTTTTTTTAACATTGTATATTTTATGTAACATTGTGATTGATTAATTGGTCTAAATTTGATAATATTGTGTATGTTTTTTAACAATGCCTTTCAGAAAGTGATCTGAATTTTAAACAAAGAAAAAATATCTCAATAAAGTACAGAGAGTGTAAACGTCATATTTTCGTGTTGGCTTGATACATATTGAAAACTGTGTTGCTCTAAAGATCGGGGTGTACGAAAGACAAGAGTGTGGAGAAAAGCGTATGTAGTCCAGGGATTCCTTCTTGACTTAAATTTTTACAAAACTAGCGACAATTTGGATCTATTTGGATGTCCTTATGCCCATTGGATGTCACATTCATCCAAGAAGGGGCCATGGAGCAAACCGTTAATGGCATCATTTACTTCGAAGACATTCTTATTCACTAGTAAGTGAATAATTAAGGTGAAAGACTTCTACTTTTCCCTTTCCTGCCGCTTTCCAGCGAGGATTTATGGGCAAATGCGCTATTTTTCATTTTTTCTAAGCATCACGGTTTTTGCCTAGTAACTGCTCCTTCAAAGTACATCACACGAGTCACACACGAGCATCTTCCACTGACTTGAAAAACATTAGTGAAATTTCAAGCGCGTGTGTTAAGCGCGAGCGTGTGACAAAGCTCCTTTTGTTCCTCTACACAGTTGTTAGGATACACTCCGTGCTGACGAAGCTGATTGTTAAGAAGCAGCCTGCCAGTTAACTAAGTGCAAGGTCTTTATTATCCCAGAGCGAATTACTGTTTGAGCGCATTCATTTCAAATCACCTAATTCATTTCAGTCTTTAAAAAGCGGCTCATAGCACATACAAAATTAAATGAATGCAGCTTTGGATACCGATAGTAGCTTCAAGCTCTTACCTGTGAAACCTGACGTTCTTGGAGCTCCTCTCTCTTCTTCCAAGTCATCTCTACTGTTCCTTAATAAAGACAATAGAGTTCCTACAGTGCGTTTCAAGTCACAGTGCCCCTGGTGGTCTTCCACAGCATTGCACATTTATATTTCTGTTATGTAAACAAACTTTCAATATTAGGTGCAAGTCAGTATTTCAGCGATTTGCATGGTTTGTTTTCACACTGCTCCTGGTGGTCCTCCAGTGCAGTGCACGTCTATATCTCCATGATGTGCACACGTTTTCAATATTAAGTGCAAGCCAATATTTCAGCAATTTGCATGCTTTGTTCGAATAAACACTTCTGGTCATTCAATGTATTTTCAATTGATACATTTCGGTGCAAATGTATTCAACTCTGTGATTTGCTCACTACTTTCTGTGTATGCCTTTGTCAGCGACCTGCACGCTTTGAACATCAACAATCTCCAGCAGGATTTCAAAGCCATGCAAATTATCTCACCACCTGCACCATTTATGCAAGAACCAGGAGAACCTCCTTTAGAATGGAAACTGTGGATTTGTTCCTTCAAAGCATATTTAGTAGCCATCGATGCAACAAAATTCAAACCTGATAGCAAAAAAGGTTTAATGTAGTAGCATCTTGGTGTTGAAGAGCAGAATATATTTGGCCATTTACATGATTATGAAGACTCAGATGAATCTGAAATCGATGAATTTGACATTGCTCAACTTAACAAGTATTTTACTAAGTCAAAAAAAATTGTTGTTCATAGGTTTGCATTTTTTACCAGAGTGCAAAAACCTTTTGAGAATATTGACATGCATGTCACTGCTCTGAAAGTATTAGCTGCAACTTGTGAATTCGAAGAATTTACATCACAGCTAATAAGAGATCAGCTTGTAGTCAGATGTAGTTTGAAAAAAATTCAAGAATGTCTCATTACTTGTAAAAATCCTTCATTAGACAAAGCTATTGATATAGCTAAGAGCATTGAGGGTTCATGCCAGATGTGACATTTTTAGAGGAATCCCTCAACAAAGCGGCCATTTCAGGTGCGGTTATTAAAAAACCCATTCCCATTGTGAATAACAATTAGAAAAAAAATCCTTTTAAATCTAATTCTTAATTCTTTACAACACAGAAAGTAAATTGTTTTAGATGTGGATCACCCAACCACGTTTCCACTTTTAAACATTGTCTTGCACATGTACAACAGTGTAAGAAATATGGCAAAATGGGTCATTTTCTAAAACTGTGTGGAGGGGGCAAATTTAACAATCCTGTTTGTTGCGTAGTTAGCGAAAACTGTGAGGTTAAGGGTGACAATAACGATTCTTCCAATTAATTGTTATTAGGTGTCATATGTGTGAAAGAAGTCAAAACATGTTTAATTGCTGATCCAGAGACTGAACTTTGGATTAATGGAGCTTCAATAAACTTTTAATTGATACTGGAGCTCCCATTACAATTATAGACTATTCCAAATTCACACAGACATGGAGTACCCATTCTTTACTACCTCCTGACATTATGACAGTAACTTTTGAAGGTAGTAAGGTGGATCTTCTTGGTTATTTTTGGGCTCCCACCAAATTTCTTGAGTCTATTATTATTGGGAAGGTGTATGTTGCGCACAAAGGCATCACTGTTTTAGGTCTTGTTCACCAGGCTGAACTCAATTTAACTATTAGACCTGGTTCTAGTAATCCTGTTACTGTTGAAAAAAACAATCTAAGTTATGTCGACACTTCTATCAATAGTATACAAGTTTTAAATGTTTTCAGAATTTTGACAATGACTGGTAGAAGAAGTTTTATAAGGTTTTTCAAAACAAGCCAGGAAAAATTACTGACTTTGTTTTTTCTATAAATGTTAAGCAACATGTTACACAAGTGAAACATAAGTTACGCAATATAACTTTGAGTGCCACGAAAGAACTTCCAGATATGCTTACTGACATGTGTGAGCATGGTGTCATTGAGAAGGCTGAGGGCACCTTATGGTTATCTCCCATAGTTCTTGCCAAGAAGAAAACAGGTAAACTTAGGATGTGTGTGGACTTAAGATGTGTCACTGAGGCCATCTGGGTTGACAATTTCCCTTTGTCCAGAACAGAAGATCTCATTACTAAGATTGGTCACTCCTGCTGGTTCACAAAACTGGATCTTAGGTCAGCATATCACGAAGTTGAATTAGATCAAGCTTCTCGCCATCTCACTGCTTTTGTTACTCCAGAGGGCACTTTTTAATTCTGCAGGATGCCTTTCGGCATCGCTTCAGCCGCAGCAGTCTTCCAAAGACTGATGTCTGAAATGTCTCATGGCATATATCAGGTGGCGGTGTTTCAAGATGACATTTTGGTGATCACAGAAAGTGAGTCAGAACTTAATGAAGTAGTAAGTAAAGTGTTAGACATACTTGAATCTAGAAGTGCTACTTTAAGACAAGACAAATGTGTATTATTTTGTAATGTGTCACCTGATGTTTTCTTTGTTGATTTCTGTTTTAATAAAAAGAAATTAAAAAAAGAAATTAAAAAAGGACAAATGTATCTTCAAGACAAAGGAAATAGAGTACTTAGGTCATGTTTTTTCTGCACAAGGTGTAAAACCAAAACTGTGTCTTGTCTTGTCAAAAGCATCTTAGATGCACCTGCTCCCAAGAACAATTACTTTCTTTTTGGGCTTGTGTGAATTTTATGCCAAGTTTTTAAAGAACTTTGTGAACTTGACTGCGTGATTCAGAGCCCTTTTAAAGAAAAATGCCGAGTTTATTTGGTCAGACTCTTGTGAACACTCTTTCAAGGTTATCAGAGAGAAGATTGTGAATGCTCCTGCCCTACAACCTTTTTGTGAAAACAGGACCACTGTTATTACGGTTGATGCCTGTGAGTATGGTGTGGGTGCTGTTCTTACCCAAGTTGATATGGGGCGTGAGTTTACCATAGGCTTTGCCTCCAGAACTTTAAGACCAGCTGAACGTAAATACTCGGTAATTGAAAAATAACTTTTGGCTTGTGTGTGAAATGTGGAGAAAATTAAAGCCTGTTTGTGGGGCAGGTCCTTTATTCTGAAAACTGACCATTGTCCTTTGCTGAACATTCTGTCTGGTAAAAAGATCAACCGTACTACAGCCAGAATTTCAAGACTTGCAGCAAAACTATTGGAACTTTTCTTTTTCTATTGAGTATATTCCTGGTGGGAAAAACTCTCATTCAGATTGTTTATCCAGGCTTCCTATTCAAAAATCTGAGAATCTCGAGTGGGAAACAGAAATTAAAGAATGTTTCATTGCTTACATTGGTGATGACACTTTTTTGAGAATGAATGGATTGCAGCTCTTAAGGTTGATTGCACTTTAAGTGAAGTGATTAAGTTTGTGAAATCCAGTTGGCCTAAAGAGACTCAATTGCAGCATGAACTATAGATATTTTGGAAAGTTTCTAATGAGTTATCTTTGGATTTTTGTATGTGGTGACAAACTTGATGCACCTTTCTGTTTCTGACAACAACTAATTGGTTTAGCACACAGTGGTCATTTAGGTTCTACCTTGAAAAAAAGAAAGATTAGAGAAAGATTCTGGTGGCCACACATGGATTCTGAGATCAATGACTTTCCCCTACATTCATCAAAGTCCAGTTTTGCGAGTCCTTAATGGCGATTATTAAGGAATCGCTATTAAGGACTTGCAAAACGGGATTCATGTAGGAATCGCAAAATAAATTGCGATTCCTACACATTCCTTATTTGCGATTAGCAATTTGCTAATCGCAAATAAGTATGCGATTTCAAGGGTGCTAGGGGTGTCCAAAGGACACCCTGTAGCACCCCTGAAATGTAAATTTAGACTTATGTTGCGCACACACATGTCCAAAGGACATGTGTGTGTGTAACATACAATTGAGAAAAATGCACAAAAGTGTATTTTTCTCAGTTTTCGCTATTTACCACGAAGTCAGACTTCGCGGTAAATAGCGGCAAAAAATAGCAAAATCGCAATTTATTAATGGTTCTTGAATAGTATTTAAGGAATCTCAAATTGAGATTCCTTAAATGCGATCGCAATTTGGAAAATCGCAATTTTTTGCGATTTTTCAAATTGCGAGTTCATGACCCATTGATGAATTCAAAAAGCCATTTTTGCGGGCACAAACGGCCGAATTCTGCTATTCGCACCGTTTGCGCCCGCAAAAATTCTTCATGAATCTAGCTGCAGGTCTCCAACTTGTCAAATGTAAATTAAGTGACAACGTTTTAACAACAGAACATCATGTAGTGTCTGCAAGCCTTTATCCAAAGAAAGCCTTGCAGCGTGTTGGTCACTGGTGGTTCCTGCAAAAAGGCAAAGGGTCTCCGCCCCCCTGCCTTTTTCATGTCTTCGTTTTTATTAATTACTGTTATTAAAGAAGCACAATACAAACATACCGTTTGTCTATTCAAAATTGCCAGACGCTCGATTACTAAGGGTCAGGTACTTTCAGGAGCTGCACACTGCGCAAGCTAGAACGTGTACATAACGCTGCACTGCAACATCAGTAGGGCGCTCATACGCATTGCCCTTGTATTTTAGCCTAGAATAGGTGTCGTCATCTCCCTGTCTCCTCCTCCTTCAAGCGGCACAAATGGAAAACAGCCTTGAGCGTTTTACTCTTAAGCCCAGGCTTTTCAAAGTGGCATGTCAATCAGGAACGGTATTCCACACCCTTTCCAGTCACATCACAGAGAGGGGTGGGCTCAAAATGCTTCAATGACTCCACCCCACTTTGTAACGAGGAGGGAAAGGGTGCGAAAGTGAAATTTGCACCCAGAGCTCAGTGATAATGAAGCAACAGGGGTCAGTAAAAATGAAGCGTCATTTTCTGGTGTTAGGTCACATTGAGCGTCACTTTATATTTATGCACGTAACTAGATATTGGTTCGCTGACGGGGTTGTTCAGTACCAGATATGAATGCAGATTACAAAGTTGGATTTATCGAGGCGCTCTAAATGTGGATAAGGAATGCAGGTGTGCTTTGAAAATGCAAAAAGGCAGAATATTTTGCCTCTGAAGTTATGAGACTACATTTGTCCACAGCCTTGGGGTGGAGGGAAAAATGTGTAGGAAGGAGATAAAAAAGGAAGTTTTGCTCTGTGAATTTCATGCAGTACATTTTAGAACAAAGATTAATCTTTTAAAAATTGAATACTTTCACAGCACAACCCTCACATGTTTTTGTTGTTGTTTTTTTTAAAGAGTCTACGATGTACGTATTTATTTGAACAGTCTGCAGCAAAGAGACCAAAACAAGGCAGTTTACTTTTCTCATTGGGTCGCATATATTCATAAACTTGAATTAATTCCCTGCAAGTAGACTGAATCGTCTGTCATATACCCTCATGTAATGTCATCTGTTTTGTACATTTACAAAGCTTGGACAATGAATTACTGATGAAAACGGGAGCATGTAATTATTGGTGTCAGGTGGGTAATCCAGGTGTTTTCTCTCTGTATTGTGAATATATACAGACTTCTAAAGGCTGTAGACAGCTCGCTGGAAGATCTTTGCTGAATATACTTACTGAAAGGGCATGTAACCCGAGAAGGTTAAGATCTAGCATCCGTTGCTAATTATGTTTTCGCACCCTTATTTTCAACTCTCCCCCACTCTACACTTATCCTTTGAAAAAGAGGATACAAGGAAGACTGTCTTTGCTCATTTCCACCGTCCAACGGCATAATTTCAAATGCTTCTACTTGGGACAGGTGGCATAGACCAGATAGGATTGTTATGATAAATTACCAAAGCTAGCATTAGGTTTCCTGTGGCTAACGTCTCTAGACATCTACAGGTCAGTCTCAGCCTTTTCTCATTCCAACGGTAATAAAATAAGTAACTTGGATTTATATAGTAGCATTAATTATTGAAGAATCATAGGACTATTGTGCTTGTACTTTGAACTAGGTGAGTGAACAGTCACTGGTGACAACAGGTGTCGCAACGTCATTGGTATGAACCACTGCAGTGTGAACCTACCATTCAGTGTTCTGAGGATAATACCATGTGTACATACAGTGTTTACTAACAGCAAAACCCTCCCATGTTGACACTTAATTGACGTGATTTTTCCCCACCGAGTTCATATTATGTGGCTACTCAGTGAGCAGTGCCTACTAGCATGTAATGTGAAGAAGGCAAGATGATGCTGTGGAAGTGAAGGCCTAGCTTGTCTTCCTAATTAAACTGTGACACATTATTTGTAGTGACCTCTCTCTGTGTGTTGAGATTAAGCATGGGCGGAAAATCCGTTCCGCTCGCGGATTTTGCGGATTTTCAGTAAATTCGCAATCCGCGAACGCTCGCGAATTTACCGAAAATCCGCAAATTCGCACGCTGCTGATTTTTTTTTCTTGGTGATACAATTTTGCGGCGCGCGGCGTTCACTTACCGTCATTCAGCGTTTGCCGAGTTGTTTTTCTCGATATTTTGCGAGAGCTGCGCCATTTTGGATCTTGCTGCGAGATCCCGCGGGAGTTTGGCGACCGCGATTACGTCATCGCGCTCGCCACCTTGCACAGCGAGAGTTTGTCAACGCGAGTATGCCGTGATCACGTATCGCGGGAGTTCGCAATCGCGAACCCGTACATGCGGCGGGCAGCAACAATCTCGCACTCGCGAAAATACAAAATTTGCAATTCTGCACAAGAAATCCACCAGCAAGCAGCATAAACCTTCTGAAAATGATGATTTTTATCAGAATAACTCATCAAGTTGACATTTGCCTGCACTTTTTTAGGTCGAGCAGACCTAAAAAGCAGGCGAAGCCTGCTTTGTCTGCGAAGACATCTTTTGCTGGCGTGTCTGGGGGAATGTGAGACGGTGTCCATGCACGAGCCTCTGCCATCTCCGATTTGCCCTCGAGGGCGCGCACGCCGCCGTGCACATCCCCTGCCTGCCATTCACTCTCAATCACACACAGCCACACTCACGCATGCGCGCACACACACATACACCCACGCAGGCACAATGCATCGGGACACACACACGCAGGCATACGCACGCACACTGCATACACACATGTGCACACAGACACACATGCCGCCGCCCCGCCCCACTTACCGCGTCAGCGGCCTCAGCCGCCACTCCTGACTTCTGCTGTGCGTCACGAGTGCTCCTGGGCCATCCACTCTGTGGGCGCGTTCGCGGAAGACGGAAGTCCTGCCCCAGGACAGGCGTGACGCTCCCGAACTTCCGGTTTCGGGATGCGCACGCTGAGGGCTTGTTCTGTAATGCTTTCATGGCACTCAGGGCAGAATGTCATTAATCACGCACTGATAATGTTAAATTCAGGCCCTGTTGTGTATTACTCTGAGTGCTTTCCACTTTTATAGTGTCTTAAATGCTCCTAATGCTCCACACCGGTGTTTGTTTACTGGCGTGTCTTCCTGCCATTACGTCATCTCGCCTCAATGCGGAACGCGGACGCGTCTTCCCTGCCTCTCACTCCAGTCTCCTTCTTAAAGTGGCCACATCATAGATTCGGTTTTAAAGAGGCAATGGTCTTATTTGTAATGGAAAGTGGGGCCCCCATGTTCTGACTCCTTCGTATAAAAGCCTCTATCTAACTCTTTATGTTTAAAGTGACTCCCAAGTAATGTGTAGAGAGTGAAGCTTTACTAATTACTTCCCACTGCCACGATTATATCCTACTCTAAGCCCAAGTGTGCGCCCACCGTGTGCACACGCAGTAATGCACACTGTGGTGGCAGCGGTTAGACAACGGAGTGACAGGTCAGCGCATGTTTCCTAATATACTATCTAACGAGAAAGAGGGACATGGCAGGCATTCCATCTTTATATATAGAGCACATTGCACATGAAAGATGAATGCTCTGCATTCTCTGTCTGTGTGGCAGATGTATGTGGTGGCTGTGGCCTGGCAACGGAAATGCAAATAAATACCCTGCCTGAAATGAATTTACTTTTGGAAGTCAAAAAAATTTGTGATATTGTTGTAACCGATTTATTTATATTTCTGAAAAAACTATAAATGGTTTTGTTGCTCTTGGTTGGAACAGCACCGGTTGTAGCAGTGTTAAAGGTTTTCATTTATTCTGTGCTGTGCTTTTTACATATTGTGACGTTTGTTATTTCAAAGAGGGCATCAATGCGTGTCGATTTACAGGTTGTAAAGCTGGGCTTTCCCTTCTGTGTAAGCATGTGACCCTGAAATGATATCCCAGCTAAAGTGTAGCTCCATTGTTAGAGTATGCAATGCACATTTTCACATACATATTATATTGTTGGGAATGTGTATTCATATTTGCGATCCGTGAAAGCGTGCACTCCTCTCAGTATGATTATGGTGACAAAAAATGACTTCTTATTACGTTTTTTGTTGTTACTAAGTTGCTGAGTTTATTCTTGAAAATGTGTACATTTAGAAATTGTTTAGTTATGAAGACTAGACGTAGGTATATCAGGCATGCATCATATTCACACAACTTCCTGTTTTAAAATACTGTGGGAGGTCAAGCGAGCTAATGCTGTTTGCTTTAAAGTGAGAACCCACATCAGTATGCTTATTCCCACCTCTGTGCCATCCAATGATTTATAATAATTGTACCAGCTCAGTTTCTGCTGGTGGTTGATTTTGGGAGTTCAGTCCGTGAAATGTATATGGATGATTCAGTGTGTGTGTGTATGATAACGGTTGCATCGTTTGGTACTGTACTTAGCAGTAATTGTTGATTTTTATTTTCCACTGACTTGCCCTATATGTTTTGGTTGTTTGGAGCGTATTTCTCATCAAAGGAATGTAGGAGGCACTGGCTAAGTTCTGGACGGTGCATTGACTCATTCATTCTCTAAGGTACCAGAGATGGACGTGGGTGCCTCGCACGTACGGAAGGTATCTGCTCCGGTTTCTTCTGGTTGCATTTACCAGCTGCTGAGGTGCGGGTCATTGGTGAACAGCTCACGGCTCATTCTCGTTACATTGCACTGGACAAATGGAAAGCTAGTGATTCTGGTTCTCCTGGTACTGTTGGGCATGGCATGGCTGTACTTTTGAGTGCTTTATTCCTGCACAAAGGTCTGACTTTCGCTTCTTCCTTCTATCCTATAAATCCACTTGTGATCTCAATAAGCCTTTGAGAAGCGGCAAACTAATTTAAGCTGTGGTTGGGGAAAATTAACGTTTCTCTAGCTCTGTGGTATGAAGGAACAGCCCTCCTTCCTCTAGGTTCTGAGTTTTCCCTGCCCTACGTTCGTCTTGCCATTTATTGTTCTTGGGGGGGGAGGGGGGAGGGGGATGCAGCTTCCATCTTAGAATAGGTCGAGTAATTTATTACTCGAAACTATTTTGATGAAACCAACTCTTAAAACCAAGGGCTTTGGGAGACGGATAACGCACAGTGCACACGCTTTTCTCCCGAGCCTCAGCATCACACTTCAAAGGAATTCCTTCCGCTCCTTATCTCCTCAGGCACTTAGCGTCTACGTGTGTCTCCCAGGCTCCTCACAGTGCCATATGTCGTCAGGGCATCACACTTCTAACGTGAACGACCGTCTGCTCCTTGGAATGCTGGCATGGTTGCCCAGTGCTGCCTGATCTTCTTGAAAGGCAGCTTGTAACCCGAGCTGCCCTCTGCCTTTGCATTCTGAACTCTTTCTTGGATTTCACACACAGTCCATAGCGCTTCCTTCTACCTTTCACCAGGCACACACACACACCACCAGCCACCAGTGCACGCTTTCACCAGGCACACACACACACACACACCACCAGCCATCAGTGCACGCATTCACCAGGCATACACACCACCAGCCGTCAGTGCACACTCTCACCAGGCACAGACACCATCAGCCATCAGTGCACGCATTCACCAGGCATACACATCACCGGCCATCAGAGGCACACACACACCACCAGCCATCAGTGCATGCTTTCACCAGGCACACACACATCACCAGCCATCAGTGCACGCTTTTACCAGGCACATACACACACCACCAGACATCAGTGCACGCTTTCACCAGGCATAACCACACACCACCAGCCATCAATGCACCCTTTCACACCACTGGCCGTCAGTGCACACTCTCACCAGGCACAGGGACCATCAGCCATCAGTGCACGCATTCACCAGGCATACACACCACCGGCCATCAGAGGCACACACACACCACCAGCCATCAGTGCATGCTTTCACCAGGCACACACACATCACTAGCCATCAGTGCACGCTTTCACCAGGCACATACACACACCACCAGACATCAGTGCACGCTTTCACCAGGCATACCCACACACCACCAGCCATCAGTGCACCCTTTCACCAGGCACACACACACACACACACCACCAGCCATCAGTGCACCCTTTCACCAGGCACACACACACACACACACCACCAGCCATCAGTGCACGCTTTCACCGGGCACAAACACCACCAGCAGTCAGTGCACGCTTTCACCAGGCACAAACACCAGCAGCCGTCAGTGCACGCTTTAAGCAGGCGCACACACCACCAACCGTCAGTGCGCGCTTTCACCAGGCACACACCACCAGCCATCAGTGCATGCTTCCACCAGGCACACACAGCACCAGTCGGCCAGGCACACACACAGCAACAGCCATCAGTGCATGCTTTCAAAAGGCACACACACACCACCAGCCATCAGTGCACGTTTTCACCAGGCAAACACACCACCGTACGTCAGTGCACACTTTCACCGGGCACAGACACCATCAGTCATCAGGGCATGCTTACACCAGGCACACACCACCAGCTGTCAGTGCACGCTTTCACCAAGCACACACACACACACTGCCAGCCATCAGTGCACGCTTTCACCAGGCACACACACCACCAGCCATCAGTGCATGCTTTCACCAGGCACACACACCACCAGCCATCAGGGCATGCTTCCACCAGGCACACACACCACCAGCCGGCCAGGCCCACACACACCACCAGCCGTCAGTGCACGCTTTCACCAGGCACACACGCCACCAGCCATCAGTGCACCATTTATACAGGCACACACACCACCAGCCATCAGTGCACACATCAATTGTTAACGCATCCACAATTAACTATTGTAGCAATCGCAGTATGGCACACTTTACTTTTAAACATATTAATCTAAAGCGCAGCATGCCACCATTCCCTCACACTCAGCACCCTCACACACTCTGCAATGGAACATACACTCCAAATACCACTCAGTGCCACATAATTGCACGCCACATAATTCAACTGCACTCAATGCAACATACATTCCAAATACCACTCAGTGCCACATAATTACACGCCACATAATTACACTGCACTCAATGCAACATACTTTCCAAATACCACTCAGTACCACCTAATTACACGCCACATATTTACACTGCACACAATGCAACATACACTCCAAATACCACTCAGTGCCCCATAATTACACACCACATAATTACACTCTACTGAATGCAACAGACACTCCACACAATACCACTCAGTGCTACATAATTATATGCTGCATAATTACACTGCACTCATGCAACATACACTCCAAACAATACCACTCAGTGCCACATAATTACACGCCACACAATTACACTCTACTGAATACAACATGCACTCCCCACACAATACCACACTGTGCCACATAATTATATGCTTCATAATTACACTGCGTTCACCGCAACATACACTCTAAATACCACTCAGTGTCACATAATTACACGCCACATATTTACACTGCACTCAATGCAACGTACTCTTCAAATACCACTCAATGCCACATAATTTCACTCCACATAATTACACTGCACTCAATGCAATATTCATTCCAAATACCACTCAGTGCCACATAATTACACGCCACATAATTACACTGCACTCAATGCAACATACTTTCCAAATACCAATCAGTACCACCTAATTACACGCCACATATTTACACAGCACTCAATGCAAAATACACTCCAAATAACACTCAGTGCCACATAGTTACACGCCACATAATTACACTGCACTCAATGCAACATACACTCCAAATACCTCTCAGTGTCACATAGTTATTTGCAACATAATTACACTCTACACAATGCAACATACACTCCAAATACCACTCAGTACCACATAATTACAGGCCTCATAATTAGACTCTACTGAATGCAACACACACTCCACACAATACCACTCAGTGCCACATAATTATATGCTACATAATTACACTGCACTCAATGCAACATACACTCCAAATACCACTCAGTGCCACATAATTACATGCCACATAATTACACTGCACTCAATGCAACAGACACTCCACACAATTCCACTCAATGCCACATAATTATATGCTTCATAATTACACTGCGCTCAGCGCAACATACACTCCAAATACCACTCAGTGCCACATAATTACACGCCACATAATTACACTGCACTCAATGCAACATACACTCCAAATACCACTCAGTACCACATAATTACACGGCACACAATTACACTCTACTGAATACAATATACACTCCCCATATTACCACTCAGTGCCATATAATTACATGCCTCATACTTACACTCTACTCAATGCAACATAAATACACTTTATCTATCTGTCTATCTATCTATCACCCTTCTATCTGTCTATCTCTCTATCACCCTCACTCTATCTATCTATCTATCTATCTATCTATCTATCTATCTATCTATCTATCTATCTATCTATCTATCTATCTATCTATCTATCTATCTATCTATCTATCTATCTATCTATCTATCTATCTATCTATCTATCTATCTATCGCCCTCACTCTACCTATCGCCCTCACTCTACCTATCGCCCTCACTCTATCTATCTATTGCCCTCACTCTATCTATCTATCTATCGCACTCACTCTATCTATCTATCGCATCACCACAGCATCACTCAGCACCACCAGAGCATCACTCAGGGGTATCACAACATCACTATGCGCTACCACAGCATCACTGAACGCAACAGCATCACTTGTCGCCACCACAACATCACTCCGCGCCACCACAGCATCAATCTTTGCAAACATTCAACAACTGGCTCAAATATGTTCTCTCAATGTTTCAAGCTTCCTTACAAATGTCACAAAAATATGTTAATAGTTCACTTCTGTTCTTGGATTTTCATCACAATAAAATACAATGAACATAATCTTCACAAAAGTTATTTACAAAAGCTATTGCCATTATAAATTACAATAACCCAAGTATTAATTATTAAAAAACATAAAAGCCATTTTTATTTGTAATATCAATACATCTTTTTTTTTTAATTTTTTTTTTATTGAGATGCATTAGAGTACAAAAAACATACATACATACATTTGGATTATCAGCTGGATAAAAGAGAGAAAAATATACACGGAGGTTTAAAAGAACAATTCCTATCTACATAATTGCCTCTTACTTTTATATTATCACACGTTCGAATAAAAAATAAAATACCTTAAATTTTACAAAAGGTGATACAAGACCCTTATCTAAAAGGATTTTACAAACCGGCATGGATTCAACAATTTCATCCTCTTGTTTCCCTCCATTTACTAAGGGGTGCCCAGATTTTTTTCCCATATTCTTTCTTCTTTTGTCCCTTAAAATTATATAGACAATCTTCAATATTACGGATCCCAAGCAATCTAGTTAACCATATCTGGAATGAAGGTGCTATTGGATCTTTCCAGGCTGCCGCTATTAAGATTCTTAACACTGCAACACTCAGAAATACAAAGGCTTCCGCTTCATGTGTAATTTTAAGATTTTCGTCCCTGCCAATTAAAACAGTCGTTTGGGATAGAGAGATTTGGCCCTCTAGCAGCCCCGATAAAAATTTCTCCATTTCAGTTAAAACAGGTTTCAAGTTTGGACAGGAATAGAACATATGGATTAAATCTGCTGGGCCTTGGTCACATCTTGGACATCTGTCCGTATCCCTTTTACCCCATTGAAACAGTTTCGCGGGTGTGTAGTATAAATTAAAGATCATCTTATAATGTTGTGCTTTTAAGTTAGTTGCTCTTAAAGTTTTCTTGTTCAGTGCCAGTGCATAGTCCACATCTACATTTGGGTCCCCAATTTTAAGAGCCCAAGCATTTTCCACATGTACAACATCCTCTTCCAGAGCCTGTAACAGAAAACCATATCCTATTTTAATCTTCCTACCCCCATTCCTTATATACTGAACAATCGGATTAATCTCCTGGATAGAAATCCTAGGTCTTATGGATTTCAATGATTGTTCTAACTGGTTATACAACATCCAGTGGTTCGCTGAGATACCGTATCTTTGTTGTAGGGTCTCAAATCCTAACAGCTCTTCCTTATTCATAACATCCCCCAAATGCCGGATACCCAGCCTTTTCCAAAGAACACTATTCCTATTCTGTCCAATATGTATGAATGGGCTTGAGTCCCACAGGTCTATAATTCCATTAATCTTAGGGATTTTAAGAAATTTCAACATTAGATTCCATACACCCCATACACCTAGCATCACTTTACTTTTGCTCCTCTTGAAAAATTGCACACTCACTTCCTGAGTTAAAATTCCCTTAGCTTTTTCACCTATTACTAATTCATAGATTCTAGGGACTCTAGGGGAATCAGCAGGAATATTGAAGCATAATAGATGTTTCATATGTAGCAGTAAACATACCCAGTGATACAGTCTAAGATTGGGAGCTGCTAGCCCTCCTCTCTCTAAAGGTAATGACAATTTAGCTAATGATCTTCTTACTTTACCATATTGTCAGAGAAACTGTGAGAAGACTGATTCCATGTTTTTCATCAGGGATTCATCAATTAATAAAGGAATAGCACGGAATAAATACAACAATTTCGTGAACATTGTCATTTTAAGTACATTAACTCGTCCAATCAGGGAGAGATGTAAAACATCGATCCTCCTCAAATCTTTCTCCATCACCGCTAATACTGGCAGATAGTTTTCCTGAATTATTTTACCCACGTCAGCATTAATTTTGACTCCTAGATAAATTGCAGCGTCGACATATCTTTGATCTCTTTTCTGAATATTCTTTGTACAAATTATTATAGTTTTATCAGTATTAAGTTTATACCCTGAATATATCCCAAAGTGCTGAGCCAAGTTATTTAATTCCTGTATTGCTGTATCCGGCTTATTTGTAACAATTGCCAAATCATCCGCATACGCTAATATCTTAGTAGTGTGACCGTGAGATATGACAGGGGATATTTTCTCTGACGCCACAATTTTCCTAATCAGAGGGTCTATGTATAGTGCGAACAATATGGGTGAGCAGGGGCAACCCTGACGTGTACCTCTTTTGATCGTTACCTCCTCTGATTGAAGCCCCATAGTGGTAATTCTGGCAACCGGGTCCGTATACATAGCCTTAATACCTTTCCTACAGTTTTCTCCGAAACCCCTTTTCTCCAACACCTCCCACATAAAATTCCAAACAACACGGTCAAACGCCTTCTCGGCATCCAATAAAATCATAGCCATGTCACTCCCTGTAACCGTAACAGTGTCAAATAATGTAATAGCCCTGGCTGTATGTTCGGTGGTACCTCGCCCTGGGACAAACCCATGCTGCCAGGGTGACACTAGTTGACCTATAATCCCTCCTAGTCTTTTAGCCCAAACTTTTGAGTATAGTTTCGCGTCTGTATTTATTAAAGATATCGGCCAATATGAACCGGGATTCTCCTCTGGCTTCCCCTTTTTGTGAAATACCACAATATTGGTCTGCTTCCACGTATCCGGAATAACACCTGAACATATGACTCCGTTAAAAAGATCCTCCAGTATTGGGAGAATTTCTTCACTCAGAGCCCTATAAACCTCGATTGGAATCCCATCTGGGCCAGCTGCTTTACCCAATGCCAGTTCACTCAGAGCATTTTTTATCTCCTCACTTGTTATACTCGATTCCAATCGATCTCTATCTTCCTCCCCCACCCTAGGTGTTATAGGAAATTGGTCTTGTATATGATATACCACCCCCGGCTCCTGATCATAAAGTTTTTGATAAAATTCTTGAAACACCTGTATTATAGATTTTGGGTCATTATATTCTCTCCCGTTATATTTCATCTTACTAATTTTATTTCTATTCAAATCCTGTCTTATACGCAGTGCTAATGCTCTGCCAGCCTGCTCCCCTGTCTCATAGCGCCTAGCTCTTTGAGTCTGATATTCGCAAATCTCTTTTTGGGTAATTGTTTTTAAGAGGTCCCCCTTAATCCTGGCCATATTTCTTATGGTCACTCTACTGTCTTTGCCAGTTATTATTTCGTCAATATGATATCTCTCTATTTCTGCCAGATCTGCTGTAAGTTTATCTATCTTGCTTTTATCCTCTTTCCTAATTCTTGATGCACAGCTGATCGTCTCCCCCCTTAATGCAGCTTTAAACGACTCCCAGACTCCATTTCTGGAGGCGCTATATCTATTACAGTCAAAGAATTCCTTTGCCCATCTTTTCATATGCTTTAAAAACCTTTCGTTGTTTAATAACTTTCTATCAAAAGTCCATCTGGAAGTTTTTCTTAGTACACTGGGAACTTTATAAGAGAGTATCAAAGGGTTATGATCAGAAATTATTCTAGGTAATTTCTGAATATTAACCTTACCTATCTCCCCTATTGTAATAAAAAAATAATCTAACTTGGAATACTTTTGTGCTGGATGGGAGAAGTATGTGTAACCACAATCACCTGGCATCTTATCTCCCCATACATCTAACAGGCCATGGGATTGCATCATGGAACTTATCGCTGTGTTAACCTTTCGTTTGCGGCCTGTACATTTAGTCCCCTGTTGCCAATCCGCAGAGATATTCATGTCCCCACATACTATCATTGGGGCAGTCCAGTTGGCCATTTCCTCTTCCAGTTTATTGAACATCATAGGATCATCCTCATTTGGACCAAATATTACGCATAGTGTAAACCCCATACTCATTTCCGCTAATAACCATCTACCTGAGCCATCCGTTTTTATGCGTTTTGCACCGCCCAAATGATTCTTAGCTAATATAGCCACTCCTCTTATCATTGATGTTTGGGTGGAGCATCCGATCAGGGTAAACCCATACATTTCCAAGATCTTCCTTTTATTCCAGGGGATATGGGTTTCCTGAACACAAACTATATCAATATTATTTGATCTAACCAGATGGCTCAATCTCTGCCGCTTCTTCCAATCATTTAAACCCCCTGCATTGATACTACAAATTCTAATGTCTGACATATTTTACATGTTTGCCTTTCCTACATTGACTCTTATCCAGATAGCTGATATCAACCTGAAAACTATCCCTTTCCATCTCATACTTTTTCATTATTTTCACCCCCCCTTCCCTCCCCACCCCACCCACTCCTCCCTCTGCACTCTCGCCCTCCCCCTCCTGGGCTCCAAAATGGAGCCTCCCCTCACCCCCCGCTTGTCTAGAGGCGCTCAGACCGCTGGTCTGTGCACGTGATGGTTGCAGCTTAGCGTGAGGAGAAGTGACCACTACTCTACCTTTTTCCTTTTTATTTTTTTCCACCTTTTTATATTATGATCCCATTGTGATCCCTCACCTTTTTTTTAATTTTATTTTTTTAAATTTTTATTAGGACCCCCTCCACCTCACATCCTAGCTATTGGGTTAGGATCTGCCATTTTTTTCTTGTACTCCCTCAGTGAAAACACAACACACAAGAGTATCCCCCTCCTTTGTTCACTCCCCATAGAGATACTTCAGTAACTCCATTTCCAATTTAAATATACATTTTGGCACTCCAATTACTCCCTCTATGACAGCAAAAACTCTTTAGCTTTAATCTCTGAGGAGAAATAAAATGTTTTTCCGCCCTGTATTACTTTCAGCTGGGCGGGGTTGATCAAGTAGGCCTGCATACCCTTGTCCTGAAAAGGTTTGATCATTTGCCGCAACCTCCAACGCCTCTCGACTGTAATATGGCAGAAGTCAGGACGGACAAAAAAGGTATATTCATCAACTGTCTTTTTTTTATCAGGTCTTGCCCTCTCAGAGATTGCTTGTCTCAAATTGAAGTTACCCAGAAAGATTAAAATCGCCCTGGGCTTATCTCCCTCTTTTGCCTTTTTGTAGATATTGGCTGGGGTACGATGTGCTCTCTGAATCTCCCTATCGAAATCCCAGTCCTTCAGCTCTTTGAAGGCGGACACAAAGAGTTTGACGATGAATGCTTTCATATCTGCCCCCTCAGCCCCTTCCGGGATTCCAAGGATACGAAGGTTATTTTGACGCGATCTGTTTTCTAACGACTCCAGTTTCCACTGGATATCGGTAAGATGTTTTGCTTGAGTGTCAACTTTATTAACTGCTGCTGCTGCATCAGCTTCCGTGGAGACCACTCTGTCTTCCAAATTAGTCACTCGTTCCCCCAGGTTCACACAGGCCTTAGTCAGCTTTCTCACCACCCCTTGCATTTTTCTAACAGCCGCCTGCGATTTCCGACTCTCTTGTCGTGATTCTTCTCTATGAGCCAATATCTCCTGGTGAATGATCTCCAAGAGCGACATTTGTGCTGAGTCTCCCTCCGGGCTGTCTGCAGAGGCATTCGATTGTGATAATTCTTTTTTTTGATTAAATACTTCTGTTCTCACCACCATTTTCACCGCTGTACTTGGGGGGCTGTTTTCCTCGGGTTCTAAATCGCTGCCAGTCTCTATATCACTGGTTTCTTGACCCAGGCTATCCTCTCCTTCCTCGGACCATTCACCGCCCTCAGATACCGAGAAAAATGCCTCACTTGGTGCCTCTTTTTTACTGCAGCTACTCCCCCCTGTGTCGTCTTCCAAGATCTTTTCTAAGCCATGGTGTAATGAATTACTATCCCCCAACTGATCTGCTGCTGGAGACCCCGGTTGCTGTTCTTCACCTTCCACCGTTACTACTGAATTTAATTGTTCAGCAAGCTCATCTACTATAATGCCAGGAGATGCCTCATCATTACCAGTAACTGGGGGAACCTGTATATTATCTTCCTTTTGATCTTTCGCATCCTTGCTCTTATTCAGCTTTTGGAAAATATCAGATATTGGAATAGTACCCAAATTGTCCGAGTTCCCTTTACTAGCACCCTGCTGTGCTGTTTTTTTTACTAGAGGGGAGCCTTGTTTTTTCCTCTTACCGCCGTCATTGTCCGCCAATGCTTCCGCTAGCTCCGCTGCTGCTTTCCTCCTAGCCGCTGCTTTAGCGCTGGCGCTCGTCTTGGGAGCCATGATTGCCCTCCGCCTTTCCTCTGGCCCAAATGCTTCCTTACCGTTTAAGGAGTCTCCGTTTTCGGCAATCTCTGTCTCCGTCTGCAAAACTCCGACGCCCTCCAGAGTGTAGACTCTCTGCTCCTCCCCGCCACTCGGGAGGTTAGTATCCAGCTTCACTTGTTTCTCAGCGTGGGGCTTCCTTCTCTGCCAAATTCGCCGTTTCTGAGCCAGGCTCCGCGAGGCTTCAACCCTGAATACCAACTCCGCGAGCTCCGCAGCCTCCGCTTGTAATCGGATGACAGCTCCGCCTCTGAGCCGCCGCGTCAGAAGGGACCTCCATCCACCTCGACCTCAATTAATGGTTGTGAAAGTGCACAACGTACTAAAGTTCGGCAATCCCCATCCTCCACTTCATCTGGCATTAGCAGCATGACCCCCACCACCAGTATCGCCGCCTCCTCCGGCCAATTCAAGTCCCCAGCTTGGGACTTCTTTAGTGTTTGCCCAAAAAGGGAAAACTTCGCCATTTGTAGCATTTGTAAGGTTGCAGTTAGTCATGGTAAGCTTGGTACCAACTATGGTACCGGAGGCCAGAGAGGTCATCTTAAGAGACAGCACACTGTCCAATGGTTTGCGCACCTACAGGCGATCAAGGAAGCCCGAATTGCACGTCAAGAAAACGTTGATGTTTCATCTGATGATGACGAGCAGGAAGAAGACGTGTCAAACACTTCACTTACACCCAGTACCCCTGTCAGCAGCACACCCCATGTGAGCCACACTAAGAGTGTGGGAGAGAGTGAGACACCAATGCGAAAAAGTTCATCAGCGAGCGTAACTGTGTCGAAGAAATCATCATCATCCCGTAAATGCTTGGTCCAGGGCAACATTAGAAACATGTTGTTTACAGAAGCGCCATATGAACGCAACCACCCACTGACGCGTCTGTATAACACTAAGCTGGCTAAAATGCTAGCTCTGGACCTTCTCCCTTTTTCTTTTGTAGAAGGGGTTGGTTTTCTAGAATTAGTGGCAGCGCTCTGCCCTAAATGGAAGGTTCCTAGCCGGTTCTATTTTGCCAGAGTTGTCGTTCCAGCACTACATGAAGATGTGCTGGAGGGGATTGGGGCAGCTTTGGAGAAGAGTGCTGTTCACACTATACATCTGACAACAGACATGTGGACCAGTGGCGCAGGGGCTGATTACATGTGCATCACTGCACACTGTGTCTCTTTTTCAGGGGTTAAAGCAAAGCTAAACGCAGGTGTTGACCCGGACCAAGTTTTTAAAGCTGCTCGGAAACATGCAACACTAGCCATGTTTGGCGTGGAGAAACGTCACACAGCACAAAACATTTTGGATGAGTTTAACACAAAGGTCCTTCACTGGCTGTCCCCAAAAAAACACCAGATTGGTTATGTTTCCACGGATAATGGCGCCAATGTAGTTAAGGCAATGGAGCTGGGTCACTATTTCAGAGTGCCGTGTTTGGCGCACTGTATAAACCTGGTTGTTTAAAAATTCTTGAGTGATAAAGACAGTCCAGCGTGCGAGGTAGTGGACACCTGCCAAAAAATGTGCAACCATTTCAGCAATTCTTTTAAGGCCCGGACGCATCTGAGGAGCCTGCTACATGAACGTTGAATGCCAGTGAAAGCACTCATCCAGGAGGTGGCAACACGTTGGAACTCAACCTTCTACATGCTTGAGCGTCTGTTTGAGCAGTATACGGTACTCGATCACTATTTCTTAAAACAGGGTACAGCTCAGAATGACCTGAGGATGGATGCGGCGCAATGGGAGCTAGTTAAAAGCCTGACAGACATGCTTCGTCCTTTTGAGTTCTTCACGCGTGCAGTCAGCAAAGAGGACTGTAATTTGGGAAAAGCTTTCCCATTGTTGTACATGCTGGAGCACCAACTGAAGGCGGTGTCTTCTGTGTTTCAAAAAGATGAAAAAAACCAAGACCCTTTTGTTTTGGGGGAGAAATTATTAGAGCGCCTACAAGGTGATGAACGTCTTAAAATGATCCACTCAGAACAGCATTACATTTGTGCTACTATTCTGGATCCACCCTACAAAAAGGCGCTGGCAGGCCGAGCATTCTTTCCTTTTGCTGATGAAGATGTCACAAAGTACAAACGTTGGCTAGCCTTGTCAGCCAAGAGGTTTGAAAGAGAACGGCAGCTCATTGAAGGAAAAGGCAGTACATCAGCATCAGCAGGCCATCCCCAGTCAAAACAATCCACTTCTGCACCTGTGGCAGTGGCACAAGTGACCTCTCAGCCGTTAAAGACACCGGCAACAGGATCATCTGCACCAGACACAACAGTAACATTGGATGCTGAAGAGGATTGGCTAACTCTGCTTGGGTTTGGTTCTCAAAAGGTCACAGCAACAGCTAAGCAAAGTGGAGGCACCTTGGAGGACCTTGAGTCGATGGTGCAGGACTATCTGAATGACTCAACAGAGGTCTATGTTAATGCTGACCCATTGGCGTATTGGCATGGGAAAAAAGAATTGTGGCCACAGCTCTCCAACCTGGCTTTAAACTACTTGTCTTGCCCACTCGCAAGCGTGTTTTCTGAACATGTTTTCAGTGCTGCTGGTGGCATTGTAACTCCCAAACGGAGCCGCCTCTCGCCCAAAAATGTGGAGAGGTTAACAATGATCAAGATGAATCAGCACCTCATACCACCAGATTACAAAGTACGAGAAAGCACGCCGGATGAAGACGAGGTGGACAGCAACGTAGATGAGGGAATTTCTTCTCTGTTAGGTGACACTGAGCTCACCCTGCCTGAATTCGCAGAGTATGATGACGAAGCCTTATTCTTATTCCCTGACACCGAGCCCTGAAAATGAGACAATGAACCAATAACTTTCTTTTTCGTCCTTATTCACTTTTATTCCTATGTGTCTGTCTTTCTTTGTTGTGCACAGTTAATATATTTCAAACTTTAATCACCTAATCACAAAAACAAGCCCATCAGCAGAACTGTCTTCACTTGTTTGCTTATTGATTTGAAGGTGCCGCAATCTGCATTCCTCAGGTTCACAAGTTCAGAAGAACATGCTCCTCTATCCTCCTCCTCCAGACTCCTATTTCCCTCAAAGCAGAGGGCTGGATTACGCCCAATGAAGAAAGACTCAGCACTTGTGGGGGAGTTCTACTTCTTTGTGGGTGAGTTGACGGCTCTGGGGCCATTGCTGGGAAGCTCTAATACCGGATAAAAGTGGTTTGGATCAAATCGGAGGCGGAATTTTTTTTGTGTTTTTGCTGACTTGCTTGCCTTTGAGGTGCTCTTTGGGGGGGTTCCGGGTGTTTGTGGGTGAGTTTTGGGGTCTGGGAGCACTGCTGGGACAGTCTAATCTTGATTGCGTTTGCTTTTCAGGAAATCCGTGGTGGAAAACGAGAGTTATGACCTAGCTGCACAGCGCGTTTGGACCGAAGGCCGAGAAATATTGTAAGTATGAGATTTTCCTTTTTTGCTGTTTGGGGGTGATGTGCTTTTTGGCGGTGGGTTGGCGGGTCTTGGGGCATTCCTGGGAAGGTCTAATACCGGATAGAAGTGGTTGGGACAAAATCCATGCAGAATTTTTTTTTGCTATTTCTGACATTTTGCTCAATGTAGCATTTTCGGGGGCCTGTTTGGGGGGCTTCCTGGTGTTTGTGGGTGGGTTTCGGGGTCTGGGAGCACTGCTGGCTATGGATACTTTAGTTTGCAAGAGGTTTGAAGCAAATCCATGGTGGCAGAGGGGAGTTAGGGCCTAGCTGCAGAGCGCGCGTGGAGTGATTTGGGAAATTGGCAAGAAAATGACAAGTCCCCATTTTTGTACTTTTGCTTTTTGGCTGTTTGGGGGTCTTCTACTAGTTTTCTCCTGGGTTGGCGGCTCTGGGGCCATTGATGGGAAGCTCTAATACCGGATAAAAGTGGTTTGGACCAAATCGGAGGCGGAATTTTTTGTGTGTTTTTGCTGACTTGCTTGCCTTTGAGGTGCTCTTTGGGGGGGTTCCGGGTGTTTGTGGGTGAGTTTTGGCCTCTGGGAGCACTGCTGGGACAGTCTAATCTTGATTGCATTTGCTTTTCAGGAAATCCGTGATGGAAAACGGGAGTTATGACCTAGCTGCACAGCGCGTTTGGACCGAAGGCCGAGAAATATTGTAAGTATGAGATTTTCCTTTTTGGCTGTTAGGGGGTGTTGTGCTTTTTGGCGGGTGGGTTGGCGGGTCTTGGGGCATTCCTGGGAAGGTCTAATACCGGATAGAAGTGGTTGGGACAAATTCCATGCAGAATTTTTTTTTGCTATTTCTGACATTTTGCTCAATGTAGCGTTTTCGGGGGCCTGTTTGGGGGGCTTCCTGGTGTTTGTGGGTGGGTTTCGGGGTCTGGGAGCACTGCTGGCTATGGATACTTTAGTTTGCAAGAGGTTTGAAGCAAATCCATGGTGGCAGAGGGGAGTTAGGGCCTAGCTGCAGAGCGCGCGCGGAGTGATTTGGGAAATTGGCAAGAAAATGACTAAGTCCCCATTTTTGTACTTTTGTTTTTTGGCTGTTTGGGGGTCTTCTACTAGTTTTCTCCTGGGTTGACGGCTCTGGGGCCATTGCTGGGAAGTTCTAATACCGGATAAAAGTGGTTTGGACCAAATCGGAGGCGGAAATTTGTTTGTGTTTTTGCTGACTTGCTTGCCTTTGAGGTGCTCTTTGGGGGGGTTCCGGGTGTTTGTGGGTGAGTTTTGGGGTCTGGGAGCACTGCTGGGACAGTCTAATCTTGATTGCATTTGCTTTTCAGGAAATCCGTGGTGGAAAACGGGAGTTATGACCTAGCTGCACAGCGCGTTTGGACCGAAGGCCGAGAAATATAAGTATGAGATTTTCCTTTTTGGCTGTTTGGGGGTCTTGTGCTTTTTGGCGGGTGGGTTGGCGGGTCTTGGGGCATTCCTGGGAAGGTCTAATACCGGATTGAAGTGGTTGGGACAAAATCCATAAGGAAAAGCTTTTTGGCACTTTTTGTAACTTAGGGTTCGTTAGGGTCAGCCCTAGCAGCAGGATTGCATGTGTTTCGGGGTGTTCTAGATTTTTGCAACTGAGTTCTGGGGTCTTAGAGCACTCGTGAGAATGTGTAATTTTGGTTGCGTCATTTGAAGAAAATCCATGGTGGGAAAGGGGGGATTTGGCATAGTTAAAGAAAGCCTTTGCCACTATTCTTAGCTTAGGGCTCGTTAGGGTTAGCAGTAAGCATGGGCGAATTTTGCAAATCTGGCATTCACGAATTTTGCGAATTTGCGAACTCGCAATCCACAAAATCTGCGAATTCACGCGAATTTGCGGATTTTTTTTTTGGGGTTCGCAAGGGTTTCTGCCAGTTCGCGAGGGTTTGGTACTAGTTCGCAATTGCGAACTTACTTGTCGGCTCGCAACGGTCGCGACTATGTTGTTTCTACGTCTGGGTCATCATCACAGGTTCCCAGCACTCTCTGTTTCACCACTGCCACCCTCTGTTTCACCCATGCCACCCTCTGTTACATCAATGCCACCCTCTGGTTCATCATCACTGTAGATTATGGGGGGGAAAAGCAAGCAAACCTGCCCTGCTTCAACTGACATGAATTAATTTGGGGTTAGTTTATTAATGTGTCACTGTTTTAAAATCCCAGGTCTGGCACCTGCTTCCTTATCAGTAATTTGCTTTCTGTTACAGTGCAATTTTTTTTTCCAGGACCTTTGTGGCCTACTTGTAGCTATTCTATGAGCCTGCTGTGAGGGTCAGAGCAGGGTCATACAATTGTTGCAACTAGCAACTGAACTCTGGAGGGGCCCCAGTCAGGAAGCACTACAGGGAATGGTTACTAATGATGAGTTTGAACTCTTGCACCTGCCGAGTGCTTTCAGTTTTGCAAAACTCGTTTTTCTGCAATTTCGCGGGATTCGCAGGGCGGGAACACGCGCGAGATCGGATTCGGAAGCTGCAAATTCGTGCGAATATGCGATTTCTTTTTTTGCGGCGTGTTAGTTTGCAAGGTTTTGTGCGTTTTCGCGAGCCGCTTGTAGCGCAAGGCACGAAGTTACCCTTGCGGTCTTTCAAGGGCGCGGCCATCTTGTTTGCATGACGTATTTCCGTTTCCGGGCGCGAAGTGTAATCTCGCAAAGTGTGCGGCTCGCCAGTACAATTTCACGAGTGTTCGCGAGGAAAATCTCGCGCGAACTTACCCGCGCGGTCGTGAACGGGCGCGGCCATCTTGTTTCTCATTCATTGCTATGGTTCTGGGCATGCTTTTTGTATCCTCTCTAAATCTGTGCCATCCTTTGCTTGTTTGAAGTTTTTTTGATCTATTTTACTTATTATCTATCCCTCTATTTTTCTAGCCCTATATTTTTGTGTTTACTGCTACTTTTGGTTAATTTTAAACTACTTTTTTAAACTCTTTTCTTTTCTTCTCTTCCCTATTCTATTTTCTTTATTCCTTTCCGCCCAGACCATGGTGAAGGGAGCCGGGAAGCATCCCGAGAAGGGGAAGGGTCCCGCACCCCGTGCCCGGCTCCCGTGCGGGCGTTTGAGGGGGGAGCTATTGATGCCACGGGAGATCTTTAGCGCGGAGGAGGTGGCCGCACTAGTGTTCTATGTACAGCGCCACCTCCCCAGGACCATCATGGCAGGCGGCAAGATCGGAGGCGTGTACGGGATGCGGGAGCGCCGGAAGCGGTGGGATAAGGTGTGCCGGGCCATGTACCACCACTCTCGGGTCCGGCGCACCTACAACCAGGTCACCCACCGCTGGACGGATGTCCTGACCCGTGAATTAGATCTGCTCGACCTGCTTGGCCTCGAGATCCCCGGGCTTGGTGAGTAGTAGTAGCTATTTCTTTACTACTCTGTTTTCTCCTGCTGTGTTATTATATTGCAAATTTTTGTTTTTTACCAAGAGCAATAATGCTGCTCATTACATTGTAGGTAAATTATATTTCAAAATCTTCTGTGCATTTTAGGTGCACTGCTCTCCTTCTCAGTAGTGTTGCTACTATGCTTATTTGTTTTCGATTTTGTGTTCATTTCATTGGCCTGTGAAATTATGTATGAGTGTAGTTTAAAGAACTGCGTAATGCTAGACACTAAGGTTCAGATTTTTAATTACCGGCACAACCCTGCAAAGTAGCAGGGATGCGCCAGTAATTGTGCGCCACGCCACCATCACCCATGGTGCGCCGTATTTACAATGCGGCGCACCATGGGCCCAAAACGTCACCAAATCGTTACGCATCTGTGCCGTAAAGGCGGCGCATTGCTGGAGTTGCGTCGCAACGATGGCGCATCTCCATCAATGCTCTGGAGTGCCCTATCTCCCCAATGCTGCATCAAGCCGTACGTCTGCTTCAAGCAGGCGGAGGGTTTGGGTCACGCATCATTGTCGTTAAAGTGAGTGATTGAAATCTTGTAGATTTCCCTCAGCCACTTTTAGGATGCGTTCCTGCGCAGGAACGCCCTCCCTTGCGCCGGAACGCCCCCTGATGGCGCAGGGCTTTACAACGTGATGCATCTCCCATATGCGTCACGTTGTTAATATACGCCGCACCATTGCGCCTCTTTTGTGCTGCCGCTGCGTCACATATAATGTGTATAAGGGTGAGCGACCCAATATACCCTTGCGGGCTTGGGCAAGATTTGTGAAGGAAATGGCCAGCAAGGGATTTCAATTGAGAAGTTTGTACAGCACTATTAGGACTTGTTGTTAAATCACAGTACCTAAGTATGAGTTAAATCAATGGCTGTTAAAATCAATTCAAAAAAGACATAAGATGTTACCACACTAACATCATGATAGAGCAATGTTGCTCAATAAAACAAAACCAGAAACCAGGATGTATTGTCTGAAAATTATTATTAAATTTCAAGGCAAAATATATATACAAAAACAGTGAATGAACATAAAGTGCAGGGTGCATACATCGATATACAATAAGGATAATCAAGGTCTTGTTTCCTTTTCCTTGGGAATATCCAAATTAAAGTCCAGACTGCTGTATTTCAATAATTGATTGGTTTTAGACCAGAGTCAGAAGAAAATCAAAAGATGACTGAGGGACCAATTAGGCAGACTTGGACTGAGCAGGTCGACGTTTCGGTCTTGTTATAGTTATTTTTAAGACCATCATCAGGACTACAAAGTAGTATATGCAATTGATGACCCTCTGTAAAAAAACAACAATACATTATAATATATACAATTACATTGGATACCTGGTTCATGACATACAATAGTTATGGCACTGGTGAATTTATTTACAATTCCTATTTACACTAAACAAAATAGTAGTAGGTTTTATCCTAAGATAAAATTGGTCGGTGTGGGGACCAAGAAAGTTTGTTATCATAATCAAACACATTAAAAAGCACCTTGTGCTAAGTAGGATAGGTCTATTCTGTGTTCTACTTGCCGCATATTGTACTTACTAATAGCAGTATAGTAGTTTTATTGGCACCGTTGTTTGCGATTATTGACACTGGGGTAGTACACAAAGAAGACTCCAATGTGACACGGTTGCGCTATAAGGAACAAGGAGTCAATTTAGTTCCTATCAAATGCACATGTTAATTATATATTACAAATAACGGTTGAGGCATTTACCTTATAACACTTGGGTACAGTGATGAATAGAAAAGGATACACCGTCTACCTTCAATTGTTGATCGGTTATCTCTAAGTATAAACTAAATGAAACAGAGAAAATGGCTTTTAGTGGTGATCCCATAAATGCAACAGGCAATGCTGCATTGGGTAAACAGGGTCATGAAGTTAGTGCCCGGTTACAGCGTTTATTCATTAAGGTAGGGGGCAGCATATAACCAACAGAGGGGTAGCCCATACTGAAGAAGCCTGTTGTTATCTAAGCTTTACAACTTCATTAAAGTCAGATATATCTTTGGCTTTACAACGATTATGGGCTTTTTTGTATTTAAAACATGAAGCCTCGCGTTTGATTCGAAGTAAAATGCCATTTATAGACAGTTGCGTTTACAGTAACGCTGCTATATTTCCCCAAAGTTGACTCCCAGACCGTGAGTTTAGAGATAACGGTGCCGCGAATCGGCACTTTGTTAAAGCCGGGAGATCGAGCATAACGAGGGGGCTCTTTGCCGGTGTACTTACTGTGGATTAGTCAGCATTGAGACTTCGGAACATCAGAACGCGCGGGATCCGGGCGATGTAACATTGTTGCAGTTACACGCTCTTTAAATACTTTAGTCTCATAGCTGGGACCTTTGCGTAGTCTCGCGATATTTCGAGCGGGACTGGAAGACGCTATTTTTATAAACCTAATGCGGCGGCCATCTTAGCATGTTGTTGTTTTGCCTGTCCTTATATGTCGTAATAGAATTATTGGTACGATTTTGTAGGGTAAGTTTGTCCAAAAAATTGGACTGACATTCAGTTACGTTTTAGCCCTTAAGTCGAAATATTATCATAACGTTTAGACAAAAAAATCTTTTTCTACATTATTGTTTACACATGGCAGTATTATTGCAGGCAAGACTGGCAGGTCAAATACAAGCTAGGAATGGTTTTCAATTCGTTTCAGAAGTCTTAAATGACAAATAATTATTGATACTTAATCACAGTTTGTGTCTGTCACTTACTATGTGCTCACAATCTAATAAGTATCGATGCTAGTGATCCATATACATATAGCTTTTACATTCTGATCAGTATGTTAGTGATCCATATACATATAGCTTTTACATTCTGATCAGTATTGATATTTGGAATCAAAACATATCAACATTACAGCTATGTATATACAGTGTGGGCATAGTACTGTGATGTGTGCATTAATAGTTATAAAAGACTGAAGCAGATTAAACTAAACATGCCAAAGTGTGCCATTCGGTGCTTGAGTTGAGGCCATTTTTGACACTGTTGGCCATTTCGATCCATCGGTTTTCTTGGATTGTTAGGCTTCTGTCACAGTTTTTTTGTCGGATGGTGGGTTTGACCACATCTATCACCCACCATGTCATGTCTTTTTCTGAATGTTTTTTCATGGAGTAATGATCAACTAGTGGAGCATTGTCCACTTTGCAGCGAATTCGCGATTGGTGTTGCAGAATTCGCTGTTTAATCATTTGGGTAGTTTTCCCTATGTATACCTGGCCGCATGGGCATTGGATACAATATATGACATTGCTTGTTCGGCAGTTAGAAAACTGTCTACTGGTGTATTCGCGTCCATTGATCACAAAACTTTTGATGTTTTTCGTTGTTGTACAGGCCCTACAGTTGTTGCATCTGTAGTGACCAAGGAGTGGTGAAAGTTGTTTCATGTTGTCAACAGTGTTATTATCTGGTTTATCGTAGGCGTGGACCAAGCGATCTCTAAGGTTTCGCCCACGTTTAAACGAGAACATTGGTTTGTCTCTGAGTTCGGGTAAGTCGTGCAAGAGAGACCAGTTCTTAGTGACAATCTTTTTGAGTTGTTGACTATGTGTTCCAAAGGTGGTAACACATACTAGAGGAGTCTGATTGCATTTGATCTTGGTTTGCAACAGAGCCTCACGGTCATTGTACCATGCACGCTTCATGGAGTTCTTCAACAGTTTATTCGGGTACCCTCTTTCCAACAATTTGAGTCTCAGGATCTTCGCCTCGTGAAAGTAATCACAGCGTTTAAAGCAGTTTCTGCGCAGTCGCAGAAACTGCCCGAATGGTAGCCCATCTCGGAGAGATTTGGGATGGTGACTACTGTACTTAAGTAGAGTATTACGAGTGGTGGGTTTGGTGTACAAAGATGTGTATAGGGTATTTTCCTCACTAACTTTTATTGTTAAGTCTAGAAAGTTCATTTCATGGGAATGGTAGTCCAGGGTGAATTGTAGATTCGAGTTTCTCTGGTTGATCCATCCATGAAATTCTTCCAAGAGTTCTTGTGAGCCCTTCCATATTAGGAAAACGTCGTCTATATATCTTAGCCAACATGATATGTTGGCTAAGAATGGATTGAGACTGTTGTAAATAAACTCATTCTCAAAATGGTTGACATAGATATTTGCTATGTTGGGGGCATAAACAGCCCCCATTGCCACACCTTTCAATTGCTGATAAAACCTTTTTTCAAAAAGGAAAAAGTTTTGGCACATTGAGATCTTAATGCAGTCTACTATGAATTCGCTTGGAACTGAATGTGGTCTTTCACGGCTATTGAGAAGGTTGGTAATGAGTTCCAGTACATCTTTTTGTGGAATGTTGGTGTATAGACTGCTTATGTCCATGGTCACCAGATATTCGCAGTTAGGGTCATATATATGATTTTCCAATTTAGTGATGACAGTAGTGGTGTCTCTGATATATGTCTCAGATTCAGTAACAAAAGGCCTGATAAAAAAATCTGCGTATTGGGCTAGTGGTTTTAGAATGGAGTTACAGCCCGCCACAATGGGTCTCCCTGGTGGTTTAGTGGCGTTCTTATGGATCTTAGGGAGGATATAAATGGCTGGCACAGTTGGCGATTGGTTGATGAGAAAACTGGCTTCTTTCTGGCTCAGCCATCCTCCTTTGAAACCTTCTTCACTGAGTTGTTTGATTTCTTTTTCAAGGGAGGGGGTGGGATCGGATTTAAGCAATCTATAGTTTTCATTGATAGAGAGTTGGTCTAACATCTCTTGTCTGTAGGCTTCCCTGTCCCACAGTACCAGACCACCCCCTTTATCTGCGGGTTTGATCACTGTGTCGTGGAGGGATTCAAGTTTTTTGAGAGCTAGATGTTCATCTTTGTTCAAGTTGTTTCTACAAAAGATTTTTTCTTTAAACAGTGACTCAGTTTCAATTAACACCGCATTTTCAAAAGTTAAAATATTTTTAGAAACCAAATTATTGGGGGGAAAAAAGGTCGAAGATGGTTTAAGACCAGTGATGTTCCTTTCTGGCAGGTCGTCTTTAAAGGCAAAGTAATTTTTTAGTCGTATTGTTCTAAAAAATTTGTACAGTTCACATTTTGTCACAAATTGGTTGTTCCTGTGAGTAGGGACAAAGGATAAGCCGGAAGCGAGGACAGATGTTTCAGCCTCAGATAAAATGTGCTTGGATAAGTTAAAGATTGGAACAGTAAATGGATCGTTTACCATTGGTAAAACTGGTTCCGTGTTTGTCTCTGGCCTGGGGTGTACTGATTTCTGTACCATCCTCGTCTGGCTCCCCTGGGTTTTGGGGGTTGACCTCTCCCTCTCCTGTTGTCCTGTCCTAAAAAAGGACGTGAGGTTGACGGCTGTTGTTCAAATTGAGGTCTATAGTGACCAGCTGGAATTTGGTCTCCGTCTGATTCTGAGCCTGTCTCAGAGAAGGTCGTTCTTTTCTGTTGTTGTGGGTTAGAGTTAGGGCCTCTAGAATTGTTTTGGGCCAGATAAAAGTCTTTTTGTAGATAGGGATATGTTGTCTCTTTATTATATTTGCGGATATCTTTTTGGAGCTTATCTGTTTTTTTCAGGGAATTGAACTCTTCAAACTCTTTTATCGTTTGTGCTACTTTGTCTAAAAGAGCTTTAGCATTGGTGACACTAGAGTCGCTGTTGATTTTATTTTCAAGCGTTTCAATTTCTTTTAGAAGGATCTTAATCTGTTTAGCCGCTGTTTCAATGCTAAGCACCATCCAGGTGCGTGAGCACTTATTAGCTGCGTGGCTAAACCCAGTCTTAAATTCACCGTCTTCAGTAAAAATGATCGGAATATTGCGAATCTGCAGGCCGGTGGGAATTATATTGGCACTGAGGCAGTCAGTCAAGAACTTAGCGTGGAGTTCAGTCCTGACTAATTTCTTTTTAAGACGTTCAAGTTGGTTGAGATCAGATTCTAGGGGTGAATTTACTGGTGTACTTCTATTGCCCAATAGAGATGGTCCAGAGGCAATCTTCTGGATGTAGTCGTCAGTGTAAGACAAAGTATCTAATTCAGCCATAAAGTCACGGCTGATACTACAAGAGAAGATTATTTAAGTTATAGAACTGTTCACTGACAGTTTTACCACTTTCAAAAAAATGGCTCACAGCAGAGGTTTTCTGCGCAGATATAATGTGTATAAGGGTGAGCGACCCAATATACCCTTGCGGGCTTGGGCAAGATTTGTGAAGGAAATGGCCAGCAAGGGATTTCAATTGAGAAGTTTGTACAGCACTATTAGGACTTGTTGTTAAATCACAGTACCTAAGTATGAGTTAAATCAATGGCTGTTAAAATCAATTCAAAAAAGACATAAGATGTTACCACACTAACATCATGATAGAGCAATGTTGCTCAATAAAACAAAACCAGAAACCAGGATGTATTGTCTGAAAATTATTATTAAATTTCAAGGCAAAATATATATACAAAAACAGTGAATGAACATAAAGTGCAGGGTGCATACATCGATATACAATAAGGATAATCAAGGTCTTGTTTCCTTTTCCTTGGGAATATCCAAATTAAAGTCCAGACTGCTGTATTTCAATAATTGATTGGTTTTAGACCAGAGTCAGAAGAAAATCAAAAGATGACTGAGGGACCAATTAGGCAGACTTGGACTGAGCAGGTCGACGTTTCGGTCTTGTTATAGTTATTTTTAAGACCATCATCAGGACTACAAAGTAGTATATGCAATTGATGACCCTCTGTAAAAAAACAACAATACATTATAATATATACAATTACATTGGATACCTGGTTCATGACATACAATAGTTATGGCACTGGTGAATTTATTTACAATTCCTATTTACACTAAACAAAATAGTAGTAGGTTTTATCCTAAGATAAAATTGGTCGGTGTGGGGACCAAGAAAGTTTGTTATCATAATCAAACACATTAAAAAGCACCTTGTGCTAAGTAGGATAGGTCTATTCTGTGTTCTACTTGCCGCATATTGTACTTACTAATAGCAGTATAGTAGTTTTATTGGCACCGTTGTTTGCGATTATTGACACTGGGGTAGTACACAAAGAAGACTCCAATGTGACACGGTTGCGCTATAAGGAACAAGGAGTCAATTTAGTTCCTATCAAATGCACATGTTAATTATATATTACAAATAACGGTTGAGGCATTTACCTTATAACACTTGGGTACAGTGATGAATAGAAAAGGATACACCGTCTACCTTCAATTGTTGATCGGTTATCTCTAAGTATAAACTAAATGAAACAGAGAAAATGGCTTTTAGTGGTGATCCCATAAATGCAACAGGCAATGCTGCATTGGGTAAACAGGGTCATGAAGTTAGTGCCCGGTTACAGCGTTTATTCATTAAGGTAGGGGGCAGCATATAACCAACAGAGGGGTAGCCCATACTGAAGAAGCCTGTTGTTATCTAAGCTTTACAACTTCATTAAAGTCAGATATATCTTTGGCTTTACAACGATTATGGGCTTTTTTGTATTTAAAACATGAAGCCTCGCGTTTGATTCGAAGTAAAATGCCATTTATAGACAGTTGCGTTTACAGTAACGCTGCTATATTTCCCCAAAGTTGACTCCCAGACCGTGAGTTTAGAGATAACGGTGCCGCGAATCGGCACTTTGTTAAAGCCGGGAGATCGAGCATAACGAGGGGGCTCTTTGCCGGTGTACTTACTGTGGATTAGTCAGCATTGAGACTTCGGAACATCGGAACGCGCGGGATCCGGGCGATGTAACATTGTTGCAGTTACACGCTCTTTAAATACTTTAGTCTCATAGCTGGGACCTTTGCGTAGTCTCGCGATATTTCGAGCGGGACTGGAAGACGCTATTTTTATAAACCTAATGCGGCGGCCATCTTAGCATGTTGTTGTTTTGCCTGTCCTTATATGTCGTAATAGAATTATTGGTACGATTTTGTAGGGTAAGTTTGTCCAAAAAATTGGACTGACATTCAGTTACGTTTTAGCCCTTAAGTCGAAATATTATCATAACGTTTAGACAAAAAAATCTTTTTCTACATTATTGTTTACACATGGCAGTATTATTGCAGGCAAGACTGGCAGGTCAAATACAAGCTAGGAATGGTTTTCAATTCGTTTCAGAAGTCTTAAATGACAAATAATTATTGATACTTAATCACAGTTTGTGTCTGTCACTTACTATGTGCTCACAATCTAATAAGTATCGATGCTAGTGATCCATATACATATAGCTTTTACATTCTGATCAGTATGTTAGTGATCCATATACATATAGCTTTTACATTCTGATCAGTATTGATATTTGGAATCAAAACATATCAACATTACAGCTATGTATATACAGTGTGGGCATAGTACTGTGATGTGTGCATTAATAGTTATAAAAGACTGAAGCAGATTAAACTAAACATGCCAAAGTGTGCCATTCGGTGCTTGAGTTGAGGCCATTTTTGACACTGTTGGCCATTTCGATCCATCGGTTTTCTTGGATTGTTAGGCTTCTGTCACAGTTTTTTTGTCGGATGGTGGGTTTGACCACATCTATCACCCACCATGTCATGTCTTTTTCTGAATGTTTTTTCATGGAGTAATGATCAACTAGTGGAGCATTGTCCACTTTGCAGCGAATTCGCGATTGGTGTTGCAGAATTCGCTGTTTAATCATTTGGGTAGTTTTCCCTATGTATACCTGGCCGCATGGGCATTGGATACAATATATGACATTGCTTGTTCGGCAGTTAGAAAACTGTCTACTGGTGTATTCGCGTCCATTGATCACAAAACTTTTGATGTTTTTCGTTGTTGTACAGGCCCTACAGTTGTTGCATCTGTAGTGACCAAGGAGTGGTGAAAGTTGTTTCATGTTGTCAACAGTGTTATTATCTGGTTTATCGTAGGCGTGGACCAAGCGATCTCTAAGGTTTCGCCCACGTTTAAACGAGAACATTGGTTTGTCTCTGAGTTCGGGTAAGTCGTGCAAGAGAGACCAGTTCTTAGTGACAATCTTTTTGAGTTGTTGACTATGTGTTCCAAAGGTGGTAACACATACTAGAGGAGTCTGATTGCATTTGATCTTGGTTTGCAACAGAGCCTCACGGTCATTGTACCATGCACGCTTCATGGAGTTCTTCAACAGTTTATTCGGGTACCCTCTTTCCAACAATTTGAGTCTCAGGATCTTCGCCTCGTGAAAGTAATCACAGCGTTTAAAGCAGTTTCTGCGCAGTCGCAGAAACTGCCCGAATGGTAGCCCATCTCGGAGAGATTTGGGATGGTGACTACTGTACTTAAGTAGAGTATTACGAGTGGTGGGTTTGGTGTACAAAGATGTGTATAGGGTATTTTCCTCACTAACTTTTATTGTTAAGTCTAGAAAGTTCATTTCATGGGAATGGTAGTCCAGGGTGAATTGTAGATTCGAGTTTCTCTGGTTGATCCATCCATGAAATTCTTCCAAGAGTTCTTGTGAGCCCTTCCATATTAGGAAAACGTCGTCTATATATCTTAGCCAACATGATATGTTGGCTAAGAATGGATTGAGACTGTTGTAAATAAACTCATTCTCAAAATGGTTGACATAGATATTTGCTATGTTGGGGGCATAAACAGCCCCCATTGCCACACCTTTCAATTGCTGATAAAACCTTTTTTCAAAAAGGAAAAAGTTTTGGCACATTGAGATCTTAATGCAGTCTACTATGAATTCGCTTGGAACTGAATGTGGTCTTTCACGGCTATTGAGAAGGTTGGTAATGAGTTCCAGTACATCTTTTTGTGGAATGTTGGTGTATAGACTGCTTATGTCCATGGTCACCAGATATTCGCAGTTAGGGTCATATATATGATTTTCCAATTTAGTGATGACAGTAGTGGTGTCTCTGATATATGTCTCAGATTCAGTAACAAAAGGCCTGATAAAAAAATCTGCGTATTGGGCTAGTGGTTTTAGAATGGAGTTACAGCCCGCCACAATGGGTCTCCCTGGTGGTTTAGTGGCGTTCTTATGGATCTTAGGGAGGATATAAATGGCTGGCACAGTTGGCGATTGGTTGATGAGAAAACTGGCTTCTTTCTGGCTCAGCCATCCTCCTTTGAAACCTTCTTCACTGAGTTGTTTGATTTCTTTTTCAAGGGAGGGGGTGGGATCGGATTTAAGCAATCTATAGTTTTCATTGATAGAGAGTTGGTCTAACATCTCTTGTCTGTAGGCTTCCCTGTCCCACAGTACCAGACCACCCCCTTTATCTGCGGGTTTGATCACTGTGTCGTGGAGGGATTCAAGTTTTTTGAGAGCTAGATGTTCATCTTTGTTCAAGTTGTTTCTACAAAAGATTTTTTCTTTAAACAGTGACTCAGTTTCAATTAACACCGCATTTTCAAAAGTTAAAATATTTTTAGAAACCAAATTATTGGGGGGAAAAAAGGTCGAAGATGGTTTAAGACCAGTGATGTTCCTTTCTGGCAGGTCGTCTTTAAAGGCAAAGTAATTTTTTAGTCGTATTGTTCTAAAAAATTTGTACAGTTCACATTTTGTCACAAATTGGTTGTTCCTGTGAGTAGGGACAAAGGATAAGCCGGAAGCGAGGAAACTGAGTCACTGTTTAAAGAAAAAATCTTTTGTAGAAACAACTTGAACAAAGATGAACATCTAGCTCTCAAAAAACTTGAATCCCTCCACGACACAGTGATCAAACCCGCAGATAAAGGGGGTGGTCTGGTACTGTGGGACAGGGAAGCCTACAGACAAGAGATGTTAGACCAACTCTCTATCAATGAAAACTATAGATTGCTTAAATCCGATCCCACCCCCTCCCTTGAAAAAGAAATCAAACAACTCAGTGAAGAAGGTTTCAAAGGAGGATGGCTGAGCCAGAAAGAAGCCAGTTTTCTCATCAACCAATCGCCAACTGTGCCAGCCATTTATATCCTCCCTAAGATCCATAAGAACGCCACTAAACCACCAGGGAGACCCATTGTGGCGGGCTGTAACTCCATTCTAAAACCACTAGCCCAATACGCAGATTTTTTTATCAGGCCTTTTGTTACTGAATCTGAGACATATATCAGAGACACCACTACTGTCATCACTAAATTGGAAAATCATATATATGACCCTAACTGCGAATATCTGGTGACCATGGACATAAGCAGTCTATACACCAACATTCCACAAAAAGATGTACTGGAACTCATTACCAACCTTCTCAATAGCCGTGAAAGACCACATTCAGTTCCAAGCGAATTCATAGTAGACTGCATTAAGATCTCAATGTGCCAAAACTTTTTCCTTTTTGAAAAAAGGTTTTATCAGCAATTGAAAGGTGTGGCAATGGGGGCTGTTTATGCCCCCAACATAGCAAATATCTATGTCAACCATTTTGAGAATGAGTTTATTTACAACAGTCTCAATCCATTCTTAGCCAACATATCATGTTGGCTAAGATATATAGACGACGTTTTCCTAATATGGAAGGGCTCACAAGAACTCTTGGAAGAATTTCATGGATGGATCAACCAGAGAAACTCGAATCTACAATTCACCCTGGACTACCATTCCCATGAAATGAACTTTCTAGACTTAACAATAAAAGTTAGTGAGGAAAATACCCTATACACATCTTTGTACACCAAACCCACCACTCGTAATACTCTACTTAAGTACAGTAGTCACCATCCCAAATCTCTCCGAGATGGGCTACCATTCGGGCAGTTTCTGCGACTGCGCAGAAACTGCTTTAAACGCTGTGATTACTTTCACGAGGCGAAGATCCTGAGACTCAAATTGTTGGAAAGAGGGTACCCGAATAAACTGTTGAAGAACTCCATGAAGCGTGCATGGTACAATGACCGTGAGGCTCTGTTGCAAACCAAGATCAAATGCAATCAGACTCCTCTAGTATGTGTTACCACCTTTGGAACACATAGTCAACAACTCAAAAAGATTGTCACTAAGAACTGGTCTCTCTTGCACGACTTACCCGAACTCAGAGACAAACCAATGTTCTCGTTTAAACGTGGGCGAAACCTTAGAGATCGCTTGGTCCACGCCTACGATAAACCAGATAATAACACTGTTGACAACATGAAACAACTTTCACCACTCCTTGGTCACTACAGATGCAACAACTGTAGGGCCTGTACAACAACGAAAAACATCAAAAGTTTTGTGATCAATGGACGCGAATACACCAGTAGACAGTTTTCTAACTGCCGAACAAGCAATGTCATATATTGTATCCAATGCCCATGCGGCCAGGTATACATAGGGAAAACTACCCAAATGATTAAACAGCGAATTCTGCAACACCAATCGCGAATTCGCTGCAAAGTGGACAATGCTCCACTAGTTGATCATTACTCCATGAAAAAACATTCAGAAAAAGACATGACATGGTGGGTGATAGATGTGGTCAAACCCACCATCCGACAAAAAAACTGTGACAGAAGCCTAACAATCCAAGAAAACCGATGGATCGAAATGGCCAACAGTGTCAAAAATGGCCTCAACTCAAGCACCGAATGGCACACTTTGGCATGTTTAGTTTAATCTGCTTCAGTCTTTTATAACTATTAATGCACACATCACAGTACTATGCCCACACTGTATATACATAGCTGTAATGTTGATATGTTTTGATTCCAAATATCAATACTGATCAGAATGTAAAAGCTATATGTATATGGATCACTAACATACTGATCAGAATGTAAAAGCTATATGTATATGGATCACTAGCATCGATACTTATTAGATTGTGAGCACATAGTAAGTGACAGACACAAACTGTGATTAAGTATCAATAATTATTTGTCATTTAAGACTTCTGAAACGAATTGAAAACCATTCCTAGCTTGTATTTGACCTGCCAGTCTTGCCTGCAATAATACTGCCATGTGTAAACAATAATGTAGAAAAAGATTTTTTTGTCTAAACGTTATGATAATATTTCGACTTAAGGGCTAAAACGTAACTGAATGTCAGTCCAATTTTTTGGACAAACTTACCCTACAAAATCGTACCAATAATTCTATTACGACATATAAGGACAGGCAAAACAACAACATGCTAAGATGGCCGCCGCATTAGGTTTATAAAAATAGCGTCTTCCAGTCCCGCTCGAAATATCGCGAGACTACGCAAAGGTCCCAGCTATGAGACTAAAGTATTTAAAGAGCGTGTAACTGCAACAATGTTACATCGCCCGGATCCCGCGCGTTCCGATGTTCCGAAGTCTCAATGCTGACTAATCCACAGTAAGTACACCGGCAAAGAGCCCCCTCGTTATGCTCGATCTCCCGGCTTTAACAAAGTGCCGATTCGCGGCACCGTTATCTCTAAACTCACGGTCTGGGAGTCAACTTTGGGGAAATATAGCAGCGTTACTGTAAACGCAACTGTCTATAAATGGCATTTTACTTCGAATCAAACGCGAGGCTTCATGTTTTAAATACAAAAAAGCCCATAATCGTTGTAAAGCCAAAGATATATCTGACTTTAATGAAGTTGTAAAGCTTAGATAACAACAGGCTTCTTCAGTATGGGCTACCCCTCTGTTGGTTATATGCTGCCCCCTACCTTAATGAATAAACGCTGTAACCGGGCACTAACTTCATGACCCTGTTTACCCAATGCAGCATTGCCTGTTGCATTTATGGGATCACCACTAAAAGCCATTTTCTCTGTTTCATTTAGTTTATACTTAGAGATAACCGATCAACAATTGAAGGTAGACGGTGTATCCTTTTCTATTCATCACTGTACCCAAGTGTTATAAGGTAAATGCCTCAACCGTTATTTGTAATATATAATTAACATGTGCATTTGATAGGAACTAAATTGACTCCTTGTTCCTTATAGCGCAACCGTGTCACATTGGAGTCTTCTTTGTGTACTACCCCAGTGTCAATAATCGCAAACAACGGTGCCAATAAAACTACTATACTGCTATTAGTAAGTACAATATGCGGCAAGTAGAACACAGAATAGACCTATCCTACTTAGCACAAGGTGCTTTTTAATGTGTTTGATTATGATAACAAACTTTCTTGGTCCCCACACCGACCAATTTTATCTTAGGATAAAACCTACTACTATTTTGTTTAGTGTAAATAGGAATTGTAAATAAATTCACCAGTGCCATAACTATTGTATGTCATGAACCAGGTATCCAATGTAATTGTATATATTATAATGTATTGTTGTTTTTTTACAGAGGGTCATCAATTGCATATACTACTTTGTAGTCCTGATGATGGTCTTAAAAATAACTATAACAAGACCGAAACGTCGACCTGCTCAGTCCAAGTCTGCCTAATTGGTCCCTCAGTCATCTTTTGATTTTCTTCTGACTCTGGTCTAAAACCAATCAATTATTGAAATACAGCAGTCTGGACTTTAATTTGGATATTCCCAAGGAAAAGGAAACAAGACCTTGATTATCCTTATTGTATATCGATGTATGCACCCTGCACTTTATGTTCATTCACTGTTTTTGTATATATATTTTGCCTTGAAATTTAATAATAATTTTCAGACAATACATCCTGGTTTCTGGTTTTGTTTTATTGAGCAACATTGCTCTATCATGATGTTAGTGTGGTAACATCTTATGTCTTTTTTGAATTGATTTTAACAGCCATTGATTTAACTCATACTTAGGTACTGTGATTTAACAACAAGTCCTAATAGTGCTGTACAAACTTCTCAATTGAAATCCCTTGCTGCGTCACATAAGTCACGCAACAATGGAGCAAAAGAGCCGCAAGGGGCTTCTAAATCAGCCCCTACAGACTCAAGTCCAGTCCTTCCTTTGTACACATGGCGATAAGAAGAAATAGTGGTGGTGGATTGAGAGTTTGAGTATTTTAATGTAGTAGGAAACTTTAGTGTTGTCGCTGATCTGCAATCACAATGGACTTTGGCTGTCACTTCGCGTGCTGCGGACTGCTGCCTGCCAATCCTAGGCAAACCTTTTTAGTACTTTGTTTAGTGAGTTACATAAGAAGTTTCCAATTCGACGGTCCGCAAATCAAGCAATACTAATAACGTAGTAGACCACATGAGATTGGTCAATAATATATCCCGTGGAATAGTTGTCTATTTGCTATTTCGCCAAAATATTTTGTTAGTTCTTTTGAAATGTTTGATTTGGTTGACAAATATCATCCATGTTTTCTGTTTTTCTTTCTTTCATTTTGTACATCAGCTTCCCCAGGGGCAAGAGGAGGACACAGGAGGAGGAGGAGGAGGAGGGTGCTGTTCAGGATGCAGGCCAGGATCGGGCAGGCGAGGGCTCCTTTGCTGGCCCCAGTAAGTTTTAATTTTAATATAGAGTACTTATTATTTCCCAGCGTTCCTCATTCGATTTTTTCTAAATCGTCTTTGATCTTCTTGTAGACTGGATCTAAATTCTTATCCTGCCTCGACTATGACTCCGTGTGGTATTACTAGATTATTCTTATTAGTCTGTCTGTGTAGCTAACTAAGATTGCACATTTGGCTATTCCATTGGACTCCCATTCTAGTCAGCAATAGCTCTATGCACTGAGTGCAGTCCTCTGGGATTGTCCATAATGTCTTTTCAAGTCTTCTAAATCTTTATGCTTTGACAATTGCCAACAATAAAAAGGTGAATGACCACCAAGAAAGAATAGGATACTACTTTACTTTTGGTTTGGATAGCAGGACAATCCATTCTACTACTGTTGCAGGGACAAATCTGCACAATCAGAACTATGGACACTAAATAATGCATTGCTTAGCTTATCAATTATAATAGGTGCTGTTAGACTTTCCACATACCTCAGTGATAACAGACTTTGTAGTTGAACCCCCAATCTCCTTACTGACTAGATAGTGTGGCAGAGTCATTTAGCTCCCAAAGTCACCGATGATTATTCCCCAATGATGTCAGAGGCACAGATTCATGCTTGCAAAAATTGCAAAACCTTTAGCTCATCCACTCTAGTCTGGAGGACCACAAACCACAGAGTCTATTTAAGTTTAAAAGCTTTATTAAAAGTAAACACATTTATTGAAATCAAGTTTGTCATAAAAGTAAACGTTTAACTGAAAATGGAAAAGTGCTTAGTGCTGACGATTAATTGGACACATTTCTTGTGGTCGAGCCGAGCTCTCACCTGGTTTAAACTTGATCCTGCTCGTGTTCTTAGAAGTCAAGCTTCTGTCTGTTAGGAGAAAAATTTGTGCGTGTTAAAAATAAAAAGCAAGCATTCAACAGTTGTGCCAAAAAGTGCAGCAAGACAACAGCCTTCCCTGGAAAAAGGGACATTTTTACTTTAGAGTAGACAGTCACAAATTATTAAATTGTATACTGTTTTTTTCACATTTCTTTCTTCCTCCTAGACCAAATATTATATAGTAGTGAGTGGTGTATTCTAACATTCTTAAATGTACTTTGTAGGTGGAACATCTGGAGGCGGGGCCAGCGCGGAGGTGGTGGTGGAATTGGACGAGGAGGACAACTCTGGGGAGGAGGCGGTGGAAGTGCCGGACAAATCTGTGGGGGATGACACGGTGGTGGCGGGCAGAGGTAAGCTATATATTCCTTACTTATTGAGATTGAAGACTGCGGAGTGTGCTTTCTGCACGGGTGTATTATAAATAAACCAGGTAGTAGCCTCCTCTAAATGTACTTCGACTTAGCTGTGAAGTTTTTGGCGAGAAGAATCCCAATCAGATCTGAGATGAACTTGATGGATGGGATGAACGAAAAGCGAAAGAAGGGTGTAAGTAAGTGTGGAAGGACGAGAAATGTAATGATGACTGGCAAAGAAGAATGATTTGTGTTTGCTTGGTCCCCAAGGTGGCTGGGAAGGAAAGAATATGGTATGGTGCATGGCTGGGTGAATGATGAAGCAAGGATGGGTGGAAGGAGAACAGCCTGGGTGGGTGAAACAGAAACTGTATGTGTGCATATACTTTGAATGGATGGATGCCTGGATCATTCATGGTACTATCTGACTCTTAGATAGCATATGTGTATCTAGAGAGAGTAGACGGTCACTGGATGAACTAAGTGTTACTTTGAAGAGCATGTAACACCGCACCTGCACGTCCGTTCCAGTGTAGGAAAGGCAAGGAAAAGAAGTTGTAATTTTGTCCAAATACTACCATGAATAGTAGCAGTAGTTTGTATTGCAACTGCAAGCACAGCATATATCCGGTTATTACGGTGGACACTCCCTACCTCTCTTAATAACTTTAGTTTAGTAGTAGTACGTCATTCATGTGTGGGTGTATCACTGTTCACTCAATAATAAGCAAAGCACCTAAAGTCATCCCATATGTCATCAAATACATCCCATGTGAAGTGATAGATAATCAGATTATTTAGCTTCTTCATTTTCCTTTTCTAATACTCATTTTCACTGTAGGGTGAAAACTAAATTAATTAAGCAGTAGCCCTTTTAACAGAGTATTCTCAGTGCCATCTGTAATAGAAAAGTAAGAGCTTCACCACCTGCATGTACTGGACCGGTACAGTAACGCAAGTCTGTCTCACTCACCATGGTGTGCGTCTGTTTTTCTCGGGAGCAAGTTCACTGCGCTGGCATTATGCCGGCTTGCATAAGATAACGTACCAATTTTCCTAAACAAGAGAGAAGAAGAAGAATAAGACTGGTGTACTGTCATAGTCGACTGTAATGGAAGTCCATAGTGCTCGTAGAATTTGTTCCTTAAACTCCCACTAATGTCAGAGCAAGGATGAAGAAGTCGGAGGTTACATAAATACTGTCCTCAATAGTTATGTACTGTGCTTTCAATTTGCTACTTGTACTGTGACACAACTTTCTGCTCAATCATTTTGTGTTAATCTTAAGGAGCATTGGCTACAGACTATGTCTTTCTTTCTTCATATAGTTGCTCCTTCCAAATCCAAGAGACCATCAAGGAGGAGGGAGCTGGCTCGAATGGCCCGGCAACGGAGGCTGGATGCCACTTTTGCTGAATATCGGCGGCTGGTGGCCCTGGAGGAGGAGGAGACGCAGTCTGGTACTACAACAACGTCCACTGGGACAGCTGCATCCTCCTCCGTGCGGGCAGCCAGCCAGCGCAGTGCTCCAGCGGTACGGAGCCGGGCTACCAAAGCCAAACGCCACCGCCGAGCAGCAAAGACAGCAGCTGCCCCCCACAGGATTTGCAAGGCACGCCGGCGCCGCTTATCCCTCAGACTGTCCTACCTGGAGCAGGAGGTCCTGAACTATAAGAACTTGGTTGAGGGCCTCCGCTTCGAACATGCCACCCTCCGCAAGGAGCATGATGCCCTGGCTGCTAAAGTCAACAGCACCCTGCCATAGTGTCCCTTGCCCCTTTTTTAGAGACTTTTGGGGGGTGGGAATTGGGAGTTGGGTTTTTTGGGGACTTTTGAAGGACAATCGTTGGGGTTAGGGAGGGTCTTGCGGGAGAATATTTTGTTAGGGCTATAAAAATATACTTTTTGAAACTTTATCTGACCATACCTGTTTTTTACTGCTTTTGAGTCTGGTGGGTGGGGGTTTAACAGTAAGTTTGTTTTCCTGAATAGTCCTAGGACTTTAGTAGTACTACCGTCAATCTCTCGTCTCTCCTAATACTCCATTATACTACCTCCAACCAAACGCTTATCTTACCTGTAAGTTCTGTTTGAAAGTAGGGCTAGGCCCAGGGCTGGCGCAATGGGAAATGGCGATTAAGGTTGCAATCCAGGGCGGCTGAAATTTCCTCCTCATTGCGGTGGTACTAGTGGTGTGACACAGTGGCAGTTGCATGGCTATGGAAAAAAAGAAAATGAAACCTGGTTTGTCCTTACTGTAGCATTACAACGGTACGATAGAGAATATAGCAGGTGACAGTACACTAGAACAGTGCCACAATGTAGCCTAACAAATGGTAAAGTATTGATAGTATAACTTGAACCTGTGTAGGATTTCTTTGACATTGGCTACTACTACAAGAAATAGTACTGAAGCTGAGTAAGTCTAGAATATATCCTCGGATTCCTTCACCAGCCTGTTGCTATGACCTTATCCTCCCCAGCAAGTGTGTGGAATTATTGATGTCATTTAGTCACACATCAAGCAAAACCACACAACCCGGAGGAAGAGGGTTAGGGTTTCTAAAATGGATGGGAATGGGGGTTTCTTTTTGGGTAGGTTTTGTTGAGAGAAAAAAAAAAAAAGCACAGCATGGACAAACAATAATTGAACATAAAGACATTTTTGGGTCCAAAGCTAACCATAAATCTTTTAAGTGACATAAAGGAAGTGCATGCACTACTGAATGCATTGTTACAGAAAAGTAAGTAGTACTTTCGACAACCGTGAATGACAGAATGCGACAGTACAGGGCTACATTAAATTAGGTTTAAAAAATAGCCGAAGTAAAACCTATAGAATGGCTGTAGGGATCAATTTAGAAGCAGAGAGAGATCCAAGAAATGCAGTCACACACACTCATTGAAGAAAAGAATGGATACTGTATCTGTATTGTTGTAGTTGTCCTGTTGAATTTGGTAAGTAAGTTGCATGCAGCAAACAATTCTTCTTATTAGCGGCACTCCTCCATTCCAGCTGACGCTTCGTCCATCAATGTTGGTGACCAGAAGACACCCTGTCCACTGCCTGCCTGGCGGATGCTGAATTGCGGCTCGTTAATGTGAAGCCTGACTCCATCCTTTTTTCCCCATTGCACGGACTGAAACCCGGCCTGTAATTATTGAACGAAAAACAGCGCTGATAAATAAATATAAGGTATGTACGCTGTGTAGTGCAAAAAGTCACACTTTGATTTTCCTAATAGACAGTACAACATTTTTGAAAGTGCGTACTCTGTCTGAGTCACCTTTTGAAGGATAAATAAGTATGGGCAAATTAATTTAGCGGATCTTTCCCCTCAAGCTAGGTGTACTGTAAACTGTGTTTTAGAACAAAATTAGAACTTCCCAGCAGTGCTTCCACCCAGACCCTTACTAAAGCCAGTTGCAAAAATGTAGAAGACCCCCAATCAGATCTCAAAAAACGAGGCCTAGCAGAAAACTGGTGACAAAACGTACTTCGAAAGTAAAAGTAGGCCCAAATACCCCCTTACCCACGTGGATTGTATTCAAACCACTTGCAAGCAAGCAAAAGTATCCATAGCCAGCATCGCTCCAAGACTCGAAAACCCCCCCACCCAAACACATGCAATAGAAATACTGCTAACCCTAACGAGCCCTAAGTTAAGAATAGTGGCAGAGGCTTTCTTTAACTATGCCAAATCCCCCCTTTCCCACCATGGATTTTCTTCAAATGACTTGCAACCAAAATTACACATTCTCACGAGTGCTCTAAGACCCCAGAACTCATTTGCAAAAATCTAGAACACCCCAAAACACATGCAATCCTGCTGCTAGGGCTAACCCTAACGAACCCTAAGTTACAAAAAGTGCCAAAAGGCTTTTCCTTATGGATTTTGTCCCAACCACTTCTATCCGGTATTAGACCTTCCCCGGAATGCCCCAAGACCCGCCAACCCACCCGCCAAAAAGCACAACACCCCCAAACGGCCCAAAAGGAAAATCTCATACTTACAATATTTCTCGGCCTTCGGTCCAAACGCGCTGTGCAGCTAGGCCATAACTCCAGTTTTCCACCACGGATTTCCTGAAAAGCAAATGCAATCAAGATTATAGTGTCCCAGCAGTGCTCCCAGACCCCAAAACTCACCCACAAACACCCGGAACCCCCCCAAAGAGCACCTCAAAGGCAAGCAAGTCAGCAAAAACACAAACAAATTTCCGCCTCCGATTTGGTCCAACCACTTTTATCCTGTATTAGAGCTTCCCAGCAATGGCCCCAGAGCCGTCAACCCAGGAGAAAACGAGTAGAAGACCCCCAAACAGCCAAAAAGCAAAAGTACAAAAATGGGGACTTAGTCATTTTTTTGCCAATTTCCCAAATCACTCCGTGCGCGCTCTGCAGCTAGGCCCTAACTCCCCTCTGCCACCATGGATTTGCTTCAAACCTCTTGCAAACTAAAGTATCCATAGCCAGCAGTGCTCCCAGACCCCAAAACCCACCCACAAACACAAGGAAGCCCCCCAAACAGGCCCCCGAAAACGCTTCATTGAGCAAAATGTCAGAAATAGCAACAAAAAAAATCAGCGTGGATTTTGTCCCAACCACTTCTATCCGGTATTAGACCTTCCCCGGAATGCCCCAAGACCCGCCAACCCACCCGCCAAAAAGCACAACACCCCCAAACGGCCCAAAAGGAAAATCTCATACTTACAATATTTCTCGGCCTTCGGTCCAAACGCGCTGTGCAGCTAGGCCATAACTCCAGTTTTCCACCACAGATTTCCTGAAAAGCAAATGCAATCAAGATTAGAGTGTCCCAGCAGTGCTCACAGACCCCAAAACTCACCCACAAACACCGGGAACCCCCCCAAAGAGCACCTCAAAGGCAAGCAAGTCAGCAAAAACACAAACAAATTTCCGCCTCCGATTTGGTCCAACCACTTTTATCCTGTATTAGAGCTTCCCAGCAATGGCCCCAGAGCCGTCAACCCAGGAGAAAACGAGTAGAAGACCCCCAAACAGCCAAAAAGCAAAAGTACAAAAATGGGGACTTAGTCATTTTTTTGTCAATTTCCCAAATCACTCCGTGCGTGCTCTGCAGCTAGGCCCTAACTCCCCTCTGCCACCATGGATTTGCTTCAAACCTCTTGCAAACTAAATTATCCATAGCCAGCAGTGCTCCCAGATAGGCGTGGGCGGAAAATCCGTTCCGCTCGCGGATTTTGCGGATTTTCGGGAAATCCGCAATTCGCGAGATTTGCGAATTTCCCGCAAAATCCGCAAATCCGCGAGCAGCGGATTTTGCTCGCACTGCTCGCACTGTTCGCGTGAGTTCGCGCCCCGCGAATAAGTGCAAAATTGCAGAAATACGATCTTAGCAAAACTGAAAGTAACTACTTACCAGGTTCAAAAGTTCAGGCTCATCATTAGTAGCCATTTCCTGGAGTGCTTCCTGAGGGGCCCCTCCAGAGTTCAGTTGCCAGTTGAAACTATTATGTGACCCTGCTCTGAACCTCAGAATAGTTACACATATGCCACAAAGGTCCTGAATTACAGCTAAGGGAGACAAGCAGGAGCCAGGCTGGAAGTTAAAATCCATTAATCAGCCCCTAATTCATTATTGTCAGTTGGGGCAGGGCAGGTGTTGTAACTAATTTTGCAACAATGAAAGCACTTAGCAAGTGCAAAAGATCACTAATCAGGGCGCACTAAGGAAGCAGGTGCCAGCTAAAAAAATATTCTGTGACACATGAATCAGCCCCAAATTAATTCAGGTCACTTGAGGCAGGGAAGGTGTGCTTTGCTTTGCCGAAAATAATGTACACTGGACAACCAGAGGGTGTGGTGATGAAACAGAGGGTGGCATGGGTGGGCCAGAGGGTGGCATGAGTAGTCAGAGAGTGGCAGTGGTGACAGAGAGTGGCAGTGATGAAGAAGAGTGTCCCAAACAGGCTGGACACGTAGAAACAACAAGTTCGCGAAACTTGCGACCCGACAGGTAAGTTCGCAATTTGCGAAAGTGTACAAAACCCTCGCGAACTGGCAGAAACACGGGCGAACACAAAAAAAAAAAAATCCGCAAATTCGCGGGAATTCGCGGATTTTGCGGATTGCGAATCTGCAAATCCGCAAAATTCGCGAACGCGAGATCCGCAAAATTCGCTCATGCTTACTCCCAGACCCCGAAACCCACCCACAAACACAAGGAAGCCCCCCAAACAGGCCCCCAAAAACGCTTCATTGAGCAAAATGTCAGAAATAGCAACAAAAAAAATCAGCGTGGATTTTGTCCCAACCACTTCTATCCGGTATTAGACCTTCCCCGGAATGCCCCAAGACCTGCCAACCCACCCGCCAAAAAGCACAACACCCCCAAACGGCCCAAAAGGAAAATCTCATACTTACAATATTTCTCGGCCTTCGGTCCAAACGCGCTGTGCAGCTAGGCCATAACTCCAGTTTTCCACCACAGATTTCCTGAAAAGCAAATGCAATCAAGATTAGAGTGTCCCAGCAGTGCTCCCAGACCCCAAAACTCACCCACAAACACCGGGAACCCCCCCAAAGAGCACCTCAAAGGCAAGCAAGTCAGCAAAAACACAAAAAAAATTCCGCCTCCGATTTGGTCCAAAACAATTTTATCCGGTATTGGAGCTTCCCAGCAATGGCCTCAGAGCCGTCAACTCACCCGCAAAGAAGTAGAACACCCCCACAAGTGCTGAGTCTTTCTTCATTGGGCGTAATCCAGCCCTCTGCTTTGATGGAAATAGGAGTCTGGAGGAGGAGGATAGAGGAGCATGTTCTTCTGAACTTGTGAACCTGAGGAATGCAGACTGCGGCACCTTCAAATCAATAAGCAAACAAGTGAAGACAGATCTGCTGATGGGCTTGTTTTTGTGATTAGGTGATTAAAGTTTGAATTATATTAACTGTGCACAACAAAGAAAGACAGACACACAGGAATAAAAGTGAATAAGGACGAAAAAGAAAGTTATTGATTCATTGTCTCATTTTCAGGGCTCGGTGTCAGGGTCCAGGAATAAGAATAAGGCTTTGTCATCATACTCTGCGAATTCAGGCAGGGTGAGCTCAGTGTCACCTGACAGAGAAGAAATTCCCTCATCTACGTTGCTGTCCACCTCGTCTTCATCCGGCGTGCTTTCTCGTACTCTGTAATCTGGTGGTATGAGGTGCTGATTCATCTTGATCATTGTTAACCTCTCCACATTTTTGGGCGAGAGGCGGCTCCGTTTGGGAGTTACAATACCACCAGCAGCACTGAAAACACGTTCAGAAGACACGCTTGCGAGTGGGCAAGACAAGTAGTTTAAAGCCAGGTTAGAGAGCTGTGGCCACAATTCTTTTTTCCCATGCCAATACGCCAATGGGTCAGCATTAACATATACCTCTGTTGAGTCATTCAGATAGTCCTTCACCATCGACTCAAGGTCCTCCTCCAAGGTTCCTCCACTTTGCTTAGCTGTTGCTGTGTCCTTTTGAGAACCAAACCCAAGCCGAGCTAGCCAATCCTCTTCAGCCTCCAATGTTTCTGTTGTGTCTGGTGCAGATGATCCAGTTGCCGGTGTCTTTAATGGCTGAGAGGTCACTTGTGCCACAGCCACAGGTGCAGAAGTGGATTGTTTTGACTGGGGATGGCCTGCTGATGCTGATGTACTGCCTTTTCCTTCAATTTTCTGCCGTTCTCTTTCAAACCTCTTGGCTGACAAGGCTAGCCAACGTTGGTACTTTGTAACATCTTCATCAGCAAAAGGAAAGAATGCTCGGCCTGCCAGCGCCTTTTTGTAGCGTGGATCCAGAATAGTAGCACAAATGTAATGCTGGTTTGAGTGGATCATTTTAAGACGTTCATCACCTTGTAGGCGCTCTAATAATTTCTCCGCCAAAACAAAAGGGTCTTTGTTTTTTTCATCTTTTTGAAACACAGAACACACCTCCTTCAGTTGGTGCTCCAGCATGTACAACAATGGGATAGCTTTTCCCAAATTACAGTCCTCCTTGCTGACTGGACGCGTGAAGACCTCAAAAGGACGAAGCATGCGTGTCAGGCTTTTAACTATGTCCCATTGCGCCGCACCCATCCTCAGGTCCTTCTGAGCTGTACCCTGTTTTAAGAAATAGTGATCGAGTACCGTAAACTGCTCATACAGACGCTCAAGCATGTAGAAGGTTGCGTTCCAACGTGTTGCCACCTCCTGGATGAGTGCTTTCACTGGCATTCGACGTTCATGTAGCAGGGTCCTCAGATGCTTCCGGGCCTTAAAAGAATGGCTGAAATGGTTGCACATTTTTCGGCAGGTCTCCACTACCTCGTACGCTGGACTGGCTTTATCACTCAAGAATTTTTTGACAACCAGGTTTATACAGTGCGCCAAAGACGGCACTCTGAAATACTGACCCATGGCCTTAACTACATTGGCGCCATTATCCGTGGAAACATAACCAATCTGGCGTTTTTTTGGGGACAGCCAGTCAAGGACCTTTGTGTTAAACTCATCCAAAATGTTTTGTGCTGTGTGACGTTTCTCCAAACCAAACATGGCTAGTGTTGCATGTTTCCGAGCAGCTTTAAAAACTTGGTCCGGGTCAACACCTGCGTTTAGCTTTGCTTTAACCCCTGAAAAAGAGACCCAGTGTGCAGTGATGCACATGCAATCAGCGCCTGCGCCACTGGTCCCCATGTCTGTTGTCAGATGTATATTGTGAACAGCACTCTTCTGCAAAGCTGCCCCAATCACCTCCAGCACATCTTCATGTAGTGCTGGAACCGCAACTATGGCAAAATAGAACCGGCTAGGAACCTTCCATTTAGGGCAGAGCGCTGCCACTAACTCTAGAAAACCAACACCTTCTACAAAAGCAAAAGGGAGAAGGTCCAGAGCTAGCATTTTAGCCAGCTTAGTGTTATACAGACGCGTCAGTGGGTGGTTGCGTTCATATTGCGCTTCTGTAAACAGCATCTTTTTAATGTTGCCCTGGACCAAGCATTTACGGGATGATGATGATGATGATATCTTCGACCCAGTTACGCTTGCTGATGAACTTTTTCGCATTGGTGTCTCACTCTCTCCCACACTCTTAGTGTGGCTCACATTGGGTGTGCTGCTGACAGGGGTACTGGGTGTAAGTGAAGTGTTTGACACGTCTTCTTCCTCCTCATCATCATCAGATGAAACAGCATTACGTGCAATTCGGGCTTCCTTGATCGCCTGTAGGTGCGCAAACCATTTGACAGCGTGCTTTCTTTCAAGATGACCTCTCTGGCCTCCGGTACCATAGTTGGAACCAAACTTACCACGACTAACTGCCAACTTACAAATGCTACCAATGGCAAAGTTTTCCTTTTTTGGGCAAACACTAAAGAAGTCCCAAACTGCGGACTTGAAATGTCTTTGGGGGGCGGAGGAGGCGGCGATACTGGTGGTGGTGGTCCTGCTGCTAATGCCAGATGAAATGGAGGATTTGGATTGCCGAACTTCAGTACGTTTTGCACTTTCACCACCACTAATTGAGGTCGAGGTGGATGGAGGTCCCTTCTGGCGACTAAGAAATATGGAAGCGGTAGGTGTTGGTGTACTAGTTAACTCCAATGATTGTGGTGTTTCTTCCATTGCCTCCTCGTCGACAACATCATCACACTCAGCAGCTTCTCGGGCTATGGTCAAAATGTCTTTTTGCTGCATGCCCGTTGGGGCTGCAGTGACCTTTATGATGACTGGGTCGTCGTCGTGAGAGTCTTCATCAGCAGGAGTATCCGCCACTTCTTGTTGAGCCTCATCACACTCCATAACTATGAGTCTTTCGACGACCTTCCTTTTACGCTTAAGTACCTTTGTCAGATCATGGTGTGCCTCACTCTCAGACGGCCGTGGTGGTTCCCAATCTTCATCCAGTTCATCAGAAGGAGGTGGGCTTGAAGAAGATGTAGACACCCCCCTTGATCTTTTCCTTGCTAGGGATGTGGAAGACAATGAATGATCATCAGGAGGAGTGGCTTCCTCAAATGATACCTCGGCTTGATTGTCGATTTCCTGATGTGCCCCTACTTCGGGAGGAACAACTATTGTGGGCACTTGTGACCCTCCATGCACCTCTACTTGCGCATCTCCTTGCGCTGCCTCTCCTTCCACATGTACTTGGGCTTGTACTTGCACATGTGGTTGTTGTTGCGGCTGTGGTTGTTCAACACTTGTCAGATGAGTTACAACAACCTGTGTTGATTCAGGGACATTGCTGCTACTTTATTGCGATGAGCCAACATCACTGGTCGATGGTGATTGAAGAAGTACACTGACTGCCTCTGCAGCACTCAAGGGCTTGGACTTAAGTTGGCGTGGTGGTGGTGGTGGAGGCACTAGGCCCAATGGAGCGGGAGTGCTGCTCCCAGCTTGGTCCCCAGCAGATCCAGCTGCTGCTGCAGGCGTACTTTTTTTTTTACTCCCAAAAAACGCGGCGGCCGGCACACCAGCCTCCTTGGTAACTTGCTTCTTCTGCTCCTTACTGGCAACTTTCTTGCTAGAGGAGCTACGGAGAACTTTTTTTGGGGCCATCTTCTTCAGAGCAGGTCAGAACAGCAGGCCGCAGTTGCACAAGTTGCAGAGTTGTCTGTGGCCAGACGTGACGTCGCGTGACGTTATGCTGCACACACACACCGCTGCAGGACTTCTTCCTGGCACTGGTGGTTCTCTTGAGTCTTGTGCACCTAAAAGCAATGGAAGACAGAGGAACATCAGTTCAGTTATACACCCCAAAAAAATCGAAAAAACACAGAAAAATCAGCACAATCCCATGCCCTCCATCATGTTTAAATTCAAGACACCCCACAGAAAGACTAGGCCCATGCAACACTCACTAGTCACTACCCCTGGTGAAAAGGCCACAACCACAGGCCAAAAAACCGAAAATCACAGAAAAATGAGCACAATCCCAAGCCATCCAGCCCCTCCATAATGTTTAAATTCAAGACAACCCACAGAAAGACTAGGCCCATGCAACACTCACTACCCCTGGTGAAAAGGCCACAACAGGCCAAAAAAACGAAAATCACAGAAAAATCAGCACAATCCCAAACCATCCAGGCCCTCCATGATGTTTAAATTCAAGACAACCCACAGAAAGACTAGGCCCATGCAACACTCACTACCCCTGGGCATAAAGGTTGAAAACTGGGCAAAATGGTTGCAGGCCTAACAACACTGCCTGCATTCAAAATGGCCCCCTCCCTCCCAGCACATGGCCAGGGCCTGTAGCAGCACTCAAAATGGCCCCCACCCACATGGCCTGTCCCCATGAACACCCCGAAAAATCAAAAAACACAGAAAAATCAGCACAATCCCAAACCTTCCAGCCCCTGCATGATGTTTAAATTCAAGACAACCCACAGAAAGACTAGGCCCATGCAACACTCACTACCCCTGGTGAAAAGGCCACAACCACAGGCCAAAAAAACGAAAATCACAGAAAAATCAGCACAATCCCAAGCCATCCAGCCCCTCCATGATGTTTAAATTCAAGACAACCCACAGAAAGACTAGGCCCATGCAACACTCACTACCCCTGGTGAAAAGGCCACAACAGGCCAAAAAAACAAAAATCACAGAAAAACTCAGCACAATCCCAAACCATCCAGGCCCTCCATGATGTTTAAATTCAAGACACCCCACAGAAAGACTAGGCCCATGCAACACTCACTACCCCTGGGCATAAAGGTTGAAAACTAGGCAAAATGGTTGCAGGCCTAACAACACTGCCTGCATTCATGGCCCCCTTCCTCCCAGCACATGGCCAGGGCCTGTAGCAGCTCTCAAAATGGCCCCCACCCACATGGCCCCAAAAAATCGAAAAACACTGAAAAATCAGCACAATCCCAAACCATCCAGACCCTCCATGATGTTTAAATTCAAGCCAACCCACAGAAAGACTAGGCCCATGCAACACTCACTACCCCTGGTGAAAAGGCCACAACCACAGGCCACAAAAACGAAAATCAGCACAATCCCAAACCATCCAGACCCTCCATGATGTTTAAATTCAAGACAACCCACAGAAAGACTAGGCCCATGCAACTCTCACTACCCCTGGTGAAAAGGCCACAACCACAGGGCAAAAAAACGAAAATCACAGAAAAATCAGCACAATCCCAAGCCATCCAGCCCCTCCATGATGTTTAAATTCAAGACAACCCACAGAAAGACTAGGCCCATGCAACACTCACTACCCCTGGTGAAAAGGCCACAACCACAGGCCAAAAAACGAAAATCACAGAAAAATCAGCACAATCCCAAGCCATCCAGCCCCTCCATGATGTTTAAATTCAAGACAACCCACAGAAAGACTAGGCCCATGCAACACTCACTACCCCTGGTGAAAAGGCCACAACAGCCCAAAAAAACGAAAATCACAGAAAAATCAGCACAATCCCAAACCATCCAGGCCCTCCATGATGTTTAAATTCAAGACAACCCACAGAAAGACCAGGCCCATGCAACACTCACTACCCCTGGGCATAAAGGTTGAAAACTAGGCAAAATGGTTGCAGGTCTAACAACACTGCCTGCATTCAAAATGGCCCCCTCCCTCCCAGCACATGGCCAGGGCCTGTAGCAGCACTCAAAATGGCCCCCACCCACATGGCCTGTCCCCATGAACACCCCAAAAAATCGAAAAACACAGAAAAATCGGCACAATCCCAAACCATCCAGACCCTCGATGATGTTTAAATTCAAGACAACCCACAGAAAGACTAGGCCCATGCAACACTCACTACCCCTGGTGAAAAGGCCACAACCACAGGCCAAATAAACGAAAATCACAGAAAAATCAGCACAATCCCAAACCATCTAGACCCTCCATGATGTTTAAATTCAAGACAACCCACAGAAAGACTAGGCCCATGCAACACTCACTACCCCTGGTGAAAAGGCCACAACAGGCCAAAAAAACGAAAATCACAGAAAAATCAGCACAATCCCAAACCATCCAGGCCCTCCATGATGTTTAAATTCAAGACACCCCACTGAAAGACTAGGCCCATGCAGCACTCACTACCCCTGGGCATAAAGGTTGAAAACTAGGCAAAATGGTTGCAGGCCTAACAACACTGCCTGCATTCAAAATGGCCCCCTCCCTCCCAGCACATGGCCAGGGCCTGTAGCAGCACTCAAAATGGCGCCCACCCACATGGCCTGTCCCCATGAACACCCCGAAAAATCAAAAAACACAGAAAAATCAGCACAATCCCAAACCATCCAGCCCCTCCATGATGTTTAAATTCAAGACAACCCACAGGAAGACTAGGCCCATGCAACACTCACTACCCCTGGTGAAAAGGCCACAACCACAGGCCACAAAAACGAAAATCACAGAAAAATCAGCACAATCCCAAACCATCCAGACCCTCCATGATTTTTAAATTCAAGACAACCCACAGAAAGACTAGGCCCATGCAACTCTCACTACCCCTGGTGAAAAGGCCACAACCACAGGCCAAAAAAACGAAAATCACAGAAAAATCAGCACAATCCCAAACCATCCAGACCCTCCATGATGATTAAATTCAAGACAACACACAGAAAGACTAGGCTTATGCAACACTTACTACCCCTGGTGAAAAGGCCACAACCACAACCCAAAAAAACGAAAATCACAGAAAAATCAGCACAATCCCAAGCCATCCAGCCCCTCCATGATGTTTAAATTCAAGACAACCCACAGAAAGACTAGGCCCATGCAACACTCACTACCCCTGGTGAAAAGGCCACAACCACAGGCCAAAAAACGAAAATCACAGAAAAATCAGCACAATCCCAAGCCATCCAGCCCCTCCATGATGTTTAAATTCAAGACAACCCACAGAAAGACTAGGCCCATGCAACACTCACTACCCCTGGTGAAAAGGCCACGACAGGCCAAAAAAACGAAAATCACAGAAAAATCAGCACAATCCCAAACCATCCAGGCCCTCCATGATGTTTAAATTCAAGACACCCCACAGAAAGACTAGGCCCATGCAACACTCACTACCCCTGGGCATAAAGGTTGAAAACTAGGCAAAATGGTTGCAGGCCTAACAACACTGCCTGCATTCAAAATGGCCCCCTCCCTCCCAGCACATGGCCAGGGCCTGTAGCAGCACTCAAAATGGCCCCCACCCACATGGCCTGTCCCCATGAACACCCCAAAAAATCGAAAAACACAGAAAAATCAGCACAATCCCAAACCATCCAGACCCTCCATGATGTTTAAATTCAAGACAACCCACAGAAAGACTAGGCCCATGCAACACTCACTACCCCTGGTGAAAAGGCCACAACCACAGGCCAAAAAAACGAAAATCACAGAAAAATCAGCACAATCCCAAACCATCCAGACCCTCCATGATGTTTAAATTCAAGACAACCCACAGAAAGACTAGGCCCATGAAACACTCACTACCCCTGGTGAAAAGGCCACAACCACAGGCCAAAAAAACGAAAATCACAGAAAAATCAGCACAATCCCAAGCCATCCAGCCCCTCCATGATGTTTAAATTCAAGACAACCCACAGAAAGACTAGGCCCATGCAACACTCACTACCCCTGGTGAAAAGGCCACACCAGGCCAAAAAAACAAAAATCACAGAAAAATCAGCACAATCCCAAACCATCCAGGCCCTCCATGATGTTTAAATTCAAGACACCCCACAGAAAGACTAGTCCCATGCAACACTCACTACCCCTGGGCATAAAGGTTGAAAACTAGGCAAAATGGTTGCAGGCCTAACAACACTCCCTGCATTCAAAATGGCCCCCTCCCTCCCAGCACATGGCCAGGGCCTGTAGCAGCACTCAAAATGGCCCCCACCCACATGGCCTGTCCCCATGAACACCCCCAAAAATCGAAAAACACAGAAAAATCAGCACAATCCCAAACCATCCAAACCCTCCATGATGTTTAAATTCAAGACACCCCACAGAAAGACTAGGTCCATGCAACACTCACTACCCCTGGTGAAAAGGCCACAACAGGCCAAAAAACGAAAATCACAGAAAAATCAGCACAATCCCAAACCATCCAGGCCCTCCATGATGTTTAAATTCAAAACACCCCACAGAAAGACTCAGTGCACCCACCACTGAGTACCCCTAGGCAAAAGGCCCCAAAACAGCCCAAAAATCGAAAATTCCAAAAATGTAGTTGCAGCAACTGTAATGCCCCAAACAAACTTACTTGTGAAATTTCTAATCCAAAAGTGATCCAAAGAAAGTCAAAAAGGCCTCAAATCCAAATATCCAGCAGCATCCACAAAAAGTCATCCTTCCAGCTCCAGATCCAAATGAAAAGTGACCAGGAGATGGACAAAGCACTGGGAGGAGCCTGCTGGACAGGAACAGGAAGTTGAAGACTGTAGGGCACTTCCTTCCTCCCACCCCCCCCCTCCCCAAAATGGACTCCTCGCAAAAAAAGTGCAGGCAAATGTCAACCTGAGGAGTTATTCAGATAAAAATCATCATTTCCAGAGGGTTTATGCTGCTTGCTGGTGGATTTCTTGTGCAGAATTGCAAATTTTGTATTTTCGCGAGTGCGAGATTGTTGCTGCTCGCCGCATCTACAAGCTCGCAATTGCGAAGTCCCGCGATACGTGATCACGGCGTACTCGCGTTGACAAACTCTCGCTGTGCAAGTTGGCAAGCCGCGATGACGTAATCGCGCTCGCCAAATTCCCGCGGGATCCCGCAGCAAGATCCAAAATGGCGCAGCACTCGCAAAATATCGAGAAAAACAACTCGGCAAACGCTGAATGACGGTAAGTAAACGCCACGCGCCGCAAAATTGTATCACCAAGAAAAAAAAATCTGCTGCCTGCGAATTTGCAGATTTTCGGTAAATTCGCGAGCGTTCGCGGATTGCGGATTTACCGAAAATCCGCAAAATCCGCGAGCGTAACGGATTTTCCGCCCACGCTTAGTTAGCAGTATTTCTATTGCATGTGTTTGAGTGGGGGGGTTTTCGAGTCTTGGAGCGATGCTGGCTATGGATACTTTTGCTTGCTTGCAAGTGGTTTGAATACAATCCACGGTGGGTAAGGGGGTATTTGGGCCTACTTTTACTTTCAAAGTACGTTTTGTCACCAGTTTTCTGCTAGGCCTCGTTTTTTGAGATCTGATTGGGGGTCTTCTACATTTTTGCGACTGGCTTTAGTAAGGGTCTGGGTGGGAGCACTGCTGGGAAGGTCTAATTTTGTTCTAAAACACAGTTTACAGTACACCTAGCTTGAGGGGAAAGATCCGCTAAATTAATTTGCCCATACTTATTTATCCTTCAAAAGGTGACTCAGACAGAGTACGCACTTTCAAAAATATTGTACTGTCTATTAGGAAAATCTCAGTGTGACTTTTTGCACTACACAGCGTACATACCTTATATTTATCAGTGGTGTTGTAATATTATATCACAAGAATAAGAGAAAACAAAGATATTATATATAGACCACAATGGGCTCCTATATAGTTCAAAATTCCTTGTCCAGCCGGGCAAGGAATATTTATTGGTTTAATAGTTTGTTTGATCTAAAAATACAACACATAACCTGAAACAGTGGGGTTATAGTAGGGCACAGTCCTGTGCCGTACGCAGGGAAGAGGTGAAAGTAAGTGAAAAAAAATAACAGGCAAACAGAGTGAGCTTGCAGGTCACTGATATGAATTTACATTGACAGTGTATCCTGGAGTTACTCATACAAACAATAATGCAGTGGAGTCACATGTATGAATTACTCTAAAAGGAGTCCTTTTAGAGTAATTCATACATGTGACTCCACTGCATTATTGTTTGTATGAGTAACTCCAGGATACACTGTCAATGTAAATTCATATCAGTGACCTGCAAGCTCACTCTGTTTGCCTGTTATTTTCTTTCACTTACTTTCACCTCTTCCCTGCGTACGGCACAGGACTGTGCCCTACTATAACCCCACTGTTTCAGGTTATGTGTTGTATTTTTAGATCAAACAAACTATTAAACCAATAAATATTCCTTGCCCGGCTGGACAAGGAATTTTGAACTATATAGGAGCCCATTGTGGTCTATATATAATATCTTTGTTTTCTCTTATTCCTGTATGCTCAGGACCACTTGTTAATTTGATAAATACTTGATACCCATGGTCCCGAGCCATTTACTGGGTTCTCCTTGTCCCTCTTCAATGTAATATTATATCACTTCCTGTTTTTTGTTCAATAATTACAGGCCGGGTTTCAGTCTGTGCAATGGGGAAAAAAGGATGGAGTCAGGCTTCACATTAGCGAGCCGCAATTCAGCATCCGCCAGGCAGGCAGTGGACAGGGTCTCTTCTGGTCACCAACATTGATGGACGAAGCGTCAGCTGGAATGGAGGAGTGCCGCTAATAAGAGGAATTGTTTGCTGCATGCAACTTACTTACCAAATTCAACAGGACAACTACAACAACATACAGATACAGTATCCATTGTTTTCTTCTATGAGTGTGACTGCATTTCTTGGATCTCTCTCTGCTTCTAAATTGATCCCTACAGCCATTCTATAGGTTTTACTTCGGCTATTTTTTAAACCTAATTTAATGTAGCCCTGTACTGTCGCATTCTGTCATTCACGGTTGTTGAAAGTACTACTTACTTTTCAGTAACAATGCATTCAGTAGTGCATGCACTTCCTTTATGTCACGTAAAAGATTTATGGTTAGCTTTGTACCCAAAAATTTCTTTATGTTCAATTATTGTTTGTCCATGCTGTGCTTTTTTTTTTTCTCTCAACAAAACCTACCCAAAAAGAAACCCCCATTCCCATCCATTTTCCAAACCCTAACCCTCTTCCCCCGGGCTTTGTGGTTTTGCTTGATGTGTGACTAAATGACATCAATAATTCCACACACTTGCTGGGGAGGATAAGGTCATAGCAACAGGCTGGTGAAGGAATCCGAGGATATATTCTAGACTTACTCAGCTTCAGTACTATTTCTTGTAGTAGTAGCCAATGTCAAAGAAATCCAACACAAGTACAAGTTATACTTTCAATACTTTACCATTTGTTAGGCTACATTGTGGCACTGTTCTAGTGTACTGTCACCTGCTATATTCTCTATCGTACCGTTGTAATGCTACAGGTTGGACAAACCAGGTTTCATTTTCGTTTTTCCATAGGCATGCAACTGCCACTGTGTCACACCACTAGTACCACCGCAATGAGGAGGAAATTTCATCCACCCTGGATTGCCAACATTATTCGCCATTTCCCGTGGAGCCAGCCCTGGGCCTAGCCCTACTTTCAAACACAAATTACAGGTAAGATAAGCGTTTGGTTGGAGGTAGTATAATGGAGTATTAGGAGAGACGAGAGATTGACGGTAGTACTACTAAAGTCCTAGGACTATTCAGGAAAACAAACTTACTGTTAAACCCCCACCCACCAGACTCAAAAGCAGTAAAAAACAGGTATGGTCAGATAAAGTTTCAAAAAGTATATTTTTGTAGCCCTAACAAAATAATCTCCCGCAAGACCCTCCCTAACCCCAACGATTGTCTTTCAAAAGTCCCAAAAACAACCCAACTCCCAATTCCCACCCCCCAAAAGTCTCCAAAAAAGGGGCAAGGGACACTACGGCAGGGTGCTGTTGACTTTAGCGGCCAGGGCATCATGCTCTTTGCGGAGGGCGGCATGGTCGAAGCAGAGGCCCTCCACCAAGTTCTTATAGGTTAGGACCTCCTGCTCCAGGTAGGACACTCTGAGGCATAAGCAGCGCTGGCGTGCCTTGCAAATCCTGTGGGGGGCAGCTGCTGTCTTTGCTGCTCGGCGGTGGCGGTTGGCTTTGGTAGCGCTCCGTACCGCTGGAGCACTGCGCTGGCTGGCAGCCCGTGGGGGCACGGAGGAGGATGCAGCTGTCCCAGTGGATGTTGTTGTTGTACCGGTAGACTGCGTCTCCTCCTCCTCCAGGGCCACCAGCCGCCGATGTTCGGCTACAGTGGCATCCAGCCTCCATTGCCGGGCCATTCGAGCCAGCTCCCTCCTCCTTGATGGTCTGTTGGATTTGGAAGGAGCAACTATATGAAGAAAGAAAGACATAGTCTGTAACCAATGCTCCTTAAGATTAACACAAAATGATTGAGCAGAAAGTTGTGTCACAGTACAAGTAGCAAATTGAAAGCACAGTACATAACTATTGAGGACAGTATCTATGTAACCTCCGACTTGTTCATCCTTGCTCTAACATTAGTGGGAGTTTAAGGAACAAGTTCTACGAGCACTATGGACTTCCATTACAGTCGACTATGACAGTACACCAGTCTTATTCTTCTTCTTCTCTCTTGTTTAGGAAAATTGGTACGTTATCTTATGCAAGCCGGCATAATGCCAGCGCAGTGAACTTGCACCCGAGAAAAACAGACGCACACCATGATGAGTGAGACAGACTTGTGTTACTGTACCGGTCCAGTACATGCAGGTGGTGAAGTTCTTACTTTTCTATTACGGGTGGCACTGAGAATACTCTGTTAAAAGGGCTACTGCTTAATTAATTTAGCTTTCACCCTACAGTGCAAATGAGTACTAGAAAAGGAAAATGAAGAAGCTAAATAATCTGATTATCTATCACTTCACATGGGATGTATTTGATGACATATGGGAAGACTTTAGGTGCTTTGCTTATTATTGAGTGAACAGTGATACACCCACGCATGAATGACGTACTACTACTAAACTAAAGTTATTAAGAGAGGTAGGGAGTGTCCACCGTAATAACCGGATATATGCTGTGCTTGCAGTTGCAATACAAACTACTGCTACTATTCATGGTAGTATTTGGACAAAATTACAACTTCTTCTCCTTGCCTTTCCTACACTGGAGCGGACGTGCGGGTGCGGTGTTACATGCTCTTCAAAGTAACACTTAGTTCATCCAGTGACCGTCTACTCTCTCTAGATACACATATGCTATCTAAGAGTCAGATAGTACCATGATCCAGGCATCCATCCATTCAAAGTATATGCACACATACAGTTTCTGTTTCACCCACCCAGGCTGTTCTCCTTCCACCCATCCTTGCTTCATCATTCACCCAGCCATGCACCATACTATATTCTTTCCTTCCCAGCCACCTCGGGGACCAAGCAAACACATATCATTCTTCTTTGCCAGTCATCATTACATTTCTCGTCCTTCCACACTTACTTACACCCTTCTTTCGCTTTTCGTTCATCCCATCCATCAAGTTCATCTCAGATCTGATTGGGATTCTTCTCGCCAAAAACTTCACAGCTAAGTTGAAGTACATTTAGAGGAGGCTACTACCTGGTTGATTTATAATACACCCGTGCAGAAAGCACACTCTGCAGTCTTCAATCTCAATAAGTAAGGAATATATAGCTTACCTCTGCCTGCCACCACCGTGTTATCCCTCACAGGATTGTCCGGCACTTGCACCGCCTCCTCCCCAGAGTTGTTCCCCTCATCCAATACCGGCACCTCCACGCTGGCCCCGCCTCCAGATGTTCCACCTACAAAGTACATTTAAGAATGTTAGAATACACCACTCACTACTATATAATATTTGGTCTAGGAGGAAGAAAGAAATGTGAAAAAAACAGAATACAATGTAATATTTTGTGACAGTCTACTCTAAAGTAAAAATTTCCCTTTTTTCAGGGAAGGCTGTTGTCTTGCTGCTCCTTTTTGGCACAACTGATGAATGCTTGCTTTTTATTTTTAACACGCACAAATTTTTCTCCTAACAGACAGAAGCTTGACTTCTAAGAACACGAGCAGGATCAAGTTCAAACCAGGTGAGAGCTCGGCTCGACCACAAGAAATGTGTCCAATTAATCGTCAGCACTAAGCACTTTTCCATTTTCAGTTAAATGTTTACTTTTATGACAAACTTGATTTTAATAAATGTGTTTACTTTTAATAAAGCTTTTAAACTTACATAGACTCTGTGGTTTTTGGTCCTCCAGACTAGAGTGGATGAGCTAAAGGTTTTGGAATTTTTGCAAGCATTAGTCCGTGCCTCTGACATCATTGGGGATCAATCATCAGTGACTTTGGGAGCTAAATGACTCTGCCACACTATCTAGTCAGTAAGGAGATTGGGGGTTCAACTACAAAGTCTGTTATCACTGAGGTATGTGGAAAGTCTAACAGCACCTATTATAATTGATAAGCTAAGCAATGCATTATTTAGTGTTCATAGTTCTGTTTGTGCAGATGTGTCCCTGCAACAGTAGTAGAATGGATTGTCCTACTATCCAAACCAAAAGTAAAGTAGTATCTTATTCTTTCTTGGTGGTCATTCACCTTTTTATTGTTGGCAATTGTCAAAGCATAAACATTTAGAAGACTTGAAAAGACATTATGGACAATCCCAGAGGACTGCACTCAGTGCATATAGCTATTGCTGACTAGAATGGGAGTCCAATGGAATTGCCAAATGTGCAATCTTAGTTAGCTACACAGACAGACTAATAAGAATAATCTAGTAATACCACAGGGAGTCATAGTCGAGGCAGGATAAGAATTTAGATCCAGTCTACAAGAAGATCAAAGACGATTTAGAAAAAATCGAATGAGGAACGCTAGGAAAAAATAAGTACTCTATATTAAAATTAAAACTTACTGGCGCCAGCAAAGGAGCCCTCGCCTGCCCGATCCTGGCCTGCATCCTGAACAGCACCCTCCTCCTCCTCCTCCTCCTCCTCCTCCTGTGTCCTCTTGCCCCTTGGGGGAGCTGATGTACAACATGAAAGAAAGAAAGACCAGAAAACATGGATGATATTTGTCAACCAAATCAAACATTTCAAAAGAACAATAACAAAATATTTTGGCGAAATAGCAAATAGACAACTATTCCACTGGATATATTGACCGATCTCATGTGGTCTACTACGTTATTAGTATTGCTTGATTTGCGGACCGTCGAATTGGAAACTTCTTATGTAACTCACTAAACAAAGTACTAAAAAGGTTTGCCTAGGATTAGCAGGCAGCAGTCCGCAGCACGCGAAGTGACAGACAAAGTCCATCGTGATTGCAGATCAGCGACAACACTAAAGTTTCCTACTAAATTAACTAGTCATTAAAATACTCAAACTATCAATCCACCACCACTATTTCTTCTTATCGCCATGTGTACAAAGGAAGGACTGGACTTGAGTCTGTAGGGGCTGATTTAGAAGCCCCTTGCGGCTCTTTTGCTCCATTGTTGCGTTACTTTTGTGACGCAGCGGCAGAACGAAAGAGGCGCAGTGGTGTGGCGTATATTAACAACGTGACGCATATGGGAGATGCATCACGTTGTAAAGCCCTGCGCCATCAGGGGGCGTTCCGGCGCAAGGGAGGGCGTTCCTGCGCAGGAACGCATCCTAAAAGTGGCTGAGGGAAATCTACAAGATTTCAATCACTCACTTTAACGACAATGATGCGTGACTCAAACCCTGCGCCTGCTTGAAGCAGACGTACGGCTTGACGCAGCATTGGGGAGATAGGGCACCCCAGAGCATTGATGGAGCTGCGCCATCTTTGCGACGCAACTCCAGCAATGCGCCGCCTTTACGGCACAGATGCGTAACGCTTTGGTGACGTTTTGGGCCCATGGTGCGCCGCATTGTAAATACGGTGCACCATGGGTGATGGTGGCGTGGCGCACAATTACTGGCGCATCACTGCTACTTTGCAGGGATGCGCCGGTAATTAAAAATCTGAATCTTAGTGTCTAGCATTACGCAGTTCTTTAAACTACACTCATACATAATTTCACAGGCCAATGAAATGAACACAAAATCGAAAACAAATAAGCATAGTAGCAACACTACTGAGAAGGAGAGCAGTGCACCTGAAATGCACAGAAGATTTTGAAATATAATTTACCTACAATGTAATGAGCAGCATTATTGCTCTTGGTAAAAAACAAAAATTTGCAATATAATAACACACAGCAGGAGAAAACAGAGTAGTAAAGAAATAGCTACTACTACTCACCAAGCCCGGGGATCTCAAGGCCAAGCAGGTCGAGCAGATCGCGTTCACGGTCCAGGACATCCGTCCAGCGGTGGGTGACCTGGTTGTAGGTGCGCCGGACCCGAGAGTGGTGGTACATGGCCCGGCACACCTTCTCCCACCGCTTCCGGCGCTCCCGGATCCCGTACCCGCTACCGATCCTGCCGCCTGCCATGATGGTCCTGGGGAGGCGGCGCTGAACATAAAAAATTAGTGCGGCCACCTCCTCCGGGCTGAAGATCTCCCGGGGTACGACCTGCTCCCCCCTCAAACGCCCGCACGGGAGCCGGGCACGGGGTGCGGGACCCTTCCCCTTCTCGGGATGCTTCCCGGCTCCCTTCACCATGGTCTGGCCAGAAAGGAAGCTAAATAATAAAGAAAATAGAATAGGGAAGAGAAGAAAAGTAAAGAGTTGAAAAAAGTAGTTTAAAATTAACCAAAAGTAGCAGAAAACACAAAAATATAGAGCAAGAAAAATAGAGAGATAGATAATAAGTAAAATAGATAAAAAAAAACTTCAAACAAGCAAAGAATGGCAGAGATACAGAGAGGATACCAAAAGCATGCCCAGAACTATAGCAATGAATGAGAAACAAGATGGCCGCGCCCGTTCACGACCGCACGGGTAAGTTCGCGCAAGATTTTCCTCGCGAACACCCGCAAAATTGTACTAGCGAGCCGCACACTTTGCGAGATTACACTTCGCGCCCGGAAACGGAAATACGTCATGCAAACAAGATGGCCGCGCCCTTGAACGACCGCGAGGGTAACTTCGCGCCTTGCGCTACAAGCGGCTCGCTAAAACGCACAAAACCTTGCGAACCAACAAGCCGCAAAAAAACAAATCGCATATTCGCACGAATTCGCGGCTTCCGAATCCGATCTCTCGCAAGTTCGCGCCCCGCGAATCCCGCGAAATTGCAGAAAAACGAGTTTTGCAAAACTGAAAGCCTCAGCAGGTGCAAGAGTTCAAACTCATCATTAGTAACCATTCCCTGTAGTGCTTCCTGACTGGGGCCCCTCCAGAGTTCAGTTGCTAGTTGCAACAATTGTATGACCCTGCTCTGACCCTCACAGCAGGCTCATGGAATAGCTCCAAGTAGGCCACAAAGGTCCTGGAAAAAAAAATTGCACTGCACCAGAAAGCAAATTACTGATAAGGAAGCAGGTGCCAGACCTGGAATTTTAAAACAGTGACACATTAATAAACTAACCCCAAATTAATTCATGTCAGTTGAAGCAGGGCAGGTGTGCTTGCTTTCCCCCCCCATAATCTACAGTGATGATGAACCAGAGGGTGGCATTGATGTAACAGAGGGTGGCATGGGTGAAACAGAGGGTGGCAGTGGTGAAACAGAGGGTGCTGGGAACCTGTGATGATGAACCAGATGTAGAAACAACATAGTCACGATCGTTGCGAGCCGACAAGTAAGTTCGCACTTGCAAACTGGTACCAAACCCTCGCGAACTGGCAGAAACCCTTGCGAACACAAAAAAAAAACATTCGCGAGAATTCGTGGATTTTGCGGATTGCGAGTTCGTAAATACGCAAATTCGCGAACGCCAGATTCGCAAAATTTTCCCATGCTTAGTTGAGATATTTCGGTACTACACTGAATTCGCAGGTACAATATGAAGGTGCCTTTTGGTAAATTCATTCACTTTTGAAACTGTTGAGTTTACAGACTACAGGATTGTTGTTGTATGTAATTATAGTGACATGAACTAGAATGCAGCATAGCCTTTTTTTATAACAATTGTATATTTGTTGCATATGATTTCATAACCTTCACTGTGTGATATGTGGCCTTCTATGTTACCTCGCTGTCTGATAATACTTCCACGTATGTATGTTTATGCACATTTGTCCCACAGATGATTTTTGATTCAAATGGACCAACTTCAGACATATTACTGTTTAGCTAATGTCAATTACCCTGCTTTCGAAACCAAGAAAGGATCCAAATGTGTTACATAAATCTGCTTAAAGTGATACATGCGCTAGAAGTTGGCCAAGTGGATATCGCCTAACTAGAAAAACCTACCTCTACAAATGTTTGTTTACTAAATACTCCATAACAATTGCCTTTAAAAAAAAAAGTAGCCTTTGAGTCGGTGTATTTGGTAAATTGTTGCATAAAATACACCAATTTTCATGCCTGTACTTCAACCTCCCCCCATTTCCTGCCTTTGTAGAGTTGGGCTTTGTTCTGTTTAGTTTCAGGCATGTGTTTATGCCCCACCACTTTGGAATTTCACCAGCTGTCACTGGTGTTAGTGTTGACTTTTTGGGTCCCTATCAAATTCTACCTAACAGTATGAGGTATTTCATGGTGGTTCATCTTTCCTGATGGGTTTGAGGTTGAACCTGTCTCTGAACCTACCACCAAGAAAGTTTTTGAGTGCTAACAGAGAGTTTTGTTCTAGAGAAGGACTTCCAGAGGAGTTACTCACAAACAATGGGGTTTAGTTTGTTTCCTCAGAAATGTCTTTCTTTTAAAAAATTGAGCCATTAAACATTTGAGAACACCTCTTTACCTTCCTCAAAGCAATGGAAAAGTTGAACGCTTTAACAAAGTTTTAGTAGAATGCATTCAAGCTTTTATCAAAAGCAATATGAATGTTGCCAAATCTATTCAAGAATTAGTTTGGTCCCACCGTACCACTCCGCATTCTGTTACTGGGAAATCTCCATTTGAACTGATTAGGGGTAGAGAAGCTGTTACTGAACCTTGTCCTATTTTGGGTTTCAAAAATGTTGCGAAAGTTTGGCAATTATGACAGTTTGTGGAAATCTGCTGAATCCAATTCCAATTTGACCAGTCTAAAAAAATTGTTAAATACAATTCTGGTTTGAGGAGCAGCTGTAGATTAAAAGTAGGCAACTGAGTAAGTGTTAAGAACCGAGTTCTTGTTGGAAAAGGTTTGTCAAAATTCCAAGATCATATTCAGGTTTGTGAACTAAGAAAGAATTCTGCCAAACTTTCTGATGGAAATTGGTGGGGCATTACTTGTGTGGTTTTGGTCCCTCACAATTTGTGTGTCCCTGGAGAAATGAAGAAATGTTCAAAACATGATTTGTTGTTACCTAACACTAGAAGAAGTGGTCACACTTCCATAAAACCAAAGTAATTTTATGATTTTGTTTCTAGTTAATGTTTTTTTTTAAAAAGGGGGGAAAGGGGGGTCGTAAGGTGTTGAGTTAGTTGTAATTTTTTGTGAGATAGACTGAAATCTTTTTCAAACTTCTTTTTGTTTTTATTTAAATTGTACTATTGGTATTTGCTCTGTATTATTTTTTTTTTAAAGGGAGGTTTGTGGTAATGTGTAAAGTCTAAGCTCTAGGCTTAGAATGTTATGAGGTCACTGGAGCATGGCATTCTCTCTGTACATTCTTTCTGTTGTCATTTGCTCCTGTGCCCCTTCATGAAGAGATGCATCTTTCGGAATAAACCCCCTATTTCCACTACAAACTTTGCAGTGTCATCTTTACAAGTTCCCACACCTTTTTAAGCACTTCAACCTCACAAGTAAATGAAGGCAAACTGGAAACGTGCCAAATAAACAAACTTGTGCTTTCAGGCCATCTTCATTTACAAGTACTTACAGAGGCATGTGCACCTCTCTGAGGATACATCAATGGACCACAGTGGGGGCAAGCCCCGCAACTTGAGGATCTCTGACACCGAGCAAATGGAGTGGAGATCTTCCTAAGGTACAGTATAGGCAAAAAAATATATATAATTATGAAACTTGAAAAAAACTGTCAAAACATTTTATACAAATATCATATCATTTTTTTGTCTGTATATTAAATTCAGAATTAAATAAAAAAGAAAACCTGCTATGACACTGCTACCCTAATTGTGAGGTAAATATATAATTCAGTTTATTGTATTAAATTAATTTAACTTTATTTCTAAGATGTATCAAAAACTCCTACTTAAACTAGAATATGTATACTTATGCAATCAGCATGGTAAAATGGTTTCTATAAAAATAATGTAAAATAATGTAATTATTTAAAAAATAATTTACATTGATTTTTAACTTAAAAAGATTATTAACACCATATCATACAATAGTATCTATGTTTTACTTAGGTAAAGACTTAAAAGTTCGATTAATAGGGCATTAAACTATTTTATAATTAAATAATAATAAATATGTACCATTCATATTTTTAACATTAAACTGCATTTTATATATTTTTTTACTATTTCAAATAATTTAATTTTAATTTAACTTTTTTTTTTGTAGTGTTTTACTTCATTCCCTATCTCCTTTATTTTCTTTGGGCGGTGTTGCAGCACCAGTGGTTTGCCATATGTCGAAATGGACTTACTACTGTTTAGTTTTATTAATAACATACGCTCTGATTTTGTGAATAAGTAAAAAGTAGTATACTTACTCAAACAAAAAAATTATCTGAGAATCTAAATAATCTGCGTGAATCAGACACTTATGGCCTGGTTATGGCTAAGGCTTTCAGTTTTTACTGATTTTTACAGATAAATACAGATAGAAGATAATTTGTTTTCTGTCTGTATTTATTTTTAAAAGTGGAAAAATACTGAGATTGGTGCTTGTTGTGAGAGACTCTCTATGCTCTCTTTCATGAATTCCAGGCAACAGCTGAGCAGATAGACAGCATGGAAAGTTAAAAAAAAACAGATTGAAACAAAATACATGCATATATTAACATATATTTGTCATACAATGCTAATGTGTACCTATGAGTGTAGTGTTTTGATATACATGGCTGCTTAATTTGCTAAATCGTGATAAGCATGTATGTACACATTCAACAGTTAAATAAATGTGGACATATACAATTTTACAGCTACATTTATTCTCCATCACAAAATAAATATGGATAAGTACCAATAAGATGGCCCAAAAATAAATATGAATAAATACAGACGGAAATGTTTAAAAAATAAATACCATAAACCGGTAGCCATAATTATGACTACGATGGTCCATCGAACTGCTGTAGTCATAGTGGTGGTCCGTGGATGGCCAGATTGGCTGTCCACCCACCTTATTAAGAGTACAGCAGTTGGACCGCAACTGGATTGCTGCAACCGCTGGGATCCTTGATCCCGTGGTGGTGGCACAGTGGTCTGAGGCTGCAATAGGCTGGCAGTGCCACCGCGGGACCCCCAAACATTTTACGAGTTTCCTTACTGCCCTCATTTTCATGGCGGTGAGTCAACCATGAAGAGGGTGGTGGTGAGGAAACTCAGGGGGCCCGAACATGGCCCCCTGACACCTCTGTACATGTTGTGGACTCTTTATTTATGCCCCCTTTTTTCCTGCATTGAAAGAAATGCACAACATTGGGCACTTCTTTCCGTGCAGGAACGGGCTGCTGCGGTGTCTATCGAAGGCACACCTATGTGCCTTAGATGCACACCGCCGTGGGTCCTCCACAGCAGGACTGCCCGGCCTTGAATCCAGTCTGGTCCGGTGGCCAGTCTGACTATAGGTTTAGTGGTCTTGCAGTGGGGGGATAGAGTGGCAGCCTGCTGCAAGATTGCCAAACTCGGAATTAGGCCCTAAGTCTCTATTTCTTGGGTATAGTAGTCTCCAAGGTTCTATTCATTTGGCCAGTCATTACATCATGTAGTTCAAGTCTATGCCGAATATGGCGGTTGTCAAGTCTATCGGAGTGATCCAGAATTGTACCTGGTAGTAAGTTAAAATCCGTCTTGCAGTATACTTGCTCACCCCAAGTGTGCAGAGAGGTAAAAATATATCTTTTCCTATACTGGGGCATAAAACAAGCCAAATATCAGTGCTGTGTTGTGCAATTACAAGGTTACAAATGCAAACCAACCTTCCCCATCCAACCAGGAGTGCCTTCACTGGTAACGATTTGTGTATCAGTATAGCAATCCTTTTTTCCTAGGTTCTACCAGAGTGCATGTTGTGCCTCCCACAGTCCTGCTTGACATGCATTGATAACTTTCCCAACCCTGCCAGATTTCAATTCCCCACATTCCTTTTGGAGGAACAGGACACATATGGCACGGTTAGGACTAGTCATTTCAATCTCAGAAAGTAAGAACTTTTTTCTGCTTGATATAGTGAGTTGACCCATTCACATTAAACAATACCATTTTTAAAGGCTTGTTGTACATGATCTAGGTATTGGTAAACTACACAGAGCATAAGTATGCAGAGTGTATATAATGAGATAAGGGATAGTTCCATGTTTTTTTAAATTCTAAGTAAGATAACCGATCTCATCTCCAATACGCAAAGCACTGGGGTTATCCCGCCATGCTGCTTCCTCCCAATGTCCCACCTCCTGTCATAATCCCTGTTCCTAGTAAACAATGTGTGACATAAAGTGAGGTTCAAGCACCAAGTTAACATCTGCAAAGAAAGTGTATGCAGAGAGGAATGAAATAACTTGTGGAGAAGCGTTCAAAGGTGTTTTCCTGTTGGCTCCCAAGCTGCGTAACTTTGGTCTGTTGGGCACCAGCCACACAAATACTGTTCATCTCTCATTTTGTGATTACCAATTTTACAAATGTATTCCCAAACTGTAAATGCAGTTTCAAATTAGGAAAAACACTTCCTGGAACAAGGGCCACAACCAAAGCCCAAATATCTCAGCCCGGAAGTGCCCATCAGTGGCTGCCAGAAAAGGAGAGAGAGGGCGTGGTAGGCTGCTCTCACCGCTGAAAAGTGTGAGCCTTTGAAACAACAACCCTTCTCTGAAAAACATGAAAAACCAGGAAGGAGAGAAGGAGACAGGGGGCAAGAAGAGAAAAAAAAAATTCAGTGAGAAATAGATCGACACAGAAAAAGCCTTTGATAGAGTCTCCTGGCGTTACCTCTGGACCACTTTGAGTAGAGTTGGTGTAGGGCCAGGATTCATCAAGGCAATTAGAGCTTTATATCAAGACCTGGTGGCACGGATCACAGCAATGGGAGGTCAGTCAGGCCAGTTGTGATCTAGCGGGGGACAAGGCAAGGTTACACTTGTTCCCCTTTACTCTTTGTCCAGTACATTGACCCATTTATACAGAGGCTCAACACCAATCTTGCAATACCAATTTGCTTTTATGGGTGAGACGTAAAGATCCTCTCATATGATGATGATATAGCATTGGTTACTTCTGATCCTGAGGTTGCTTTAAGATGGATTGAAAGGGAGGCCGACCGGTGTGGGAGGTTCCCGGGATATTTGCTGAACAAAGACAAGACCCAAGTGGTTATTAATAGTAATGTACATCTGAGAGATAACCGTGTGGTGGATAGAGCTGTGTATCTTGGGGGTAGTATAAGACCAGATGTGAGTAAAATTGTGGAGAATATTCTTGATCCTTGGATTGTGACAGCCAAAAATATTTTACGAGGAGGAATAATTTACATCTCTTCCTAGTTGGTAGGAGTAATATGGCTCAAATGATATTTCTCCCCGAAGTCTACTTTTATCGGTCTTTCCTTTGGAAGTGGGCAACCAGTGGTTTAAAAGTCTTGAGTGTATGGTATCAAGATTTGTATGGGCATTTGCCAAATCTAGAAGAGCATCAAAGTTCCTCACACTCCCGCAGGATAGAGGAGGGTGGTCAGTACTCAATTTGAAATTATACTTTTGGGCTATGGCACAGCAACAGATAACGATTCTGCCTCAAGATAGGGATGAAGCACATATCGTAGAGGAAGGCTCTCCCTCTCATTTGGAGCTGCTTTTGGAGGAAGAGGCAATGGGATGTCTTTGGAGGCAAATAGAGTTTAGCTATTTAAAAAAAAATCTGATTTAAGTCCCTTCAGAGCACTTTTAAGATCGGGTTTGCTCTGCGGAAAAAACAGGGGTTTGTCCGGCTGAAGTTTTACACACCATTGTATAATAATCCCTTACTGCCGGATATATTTCGGGATCCTTATGTTTCTCATTGGAAGGAGCAGGGCCCTAGAAGGCTTGTGATTTTCTAATCTTATACAGGCATAGTCTCCTTCAAGGAACTTAAAAAGGAATTTAATGTTGGTCATAGAGAGTTTTTTAAATAGGTTCAAATACAGGATTTCCTTGGTCGTAAGGTAGGATGCCCTGGTGGGTTTTCTAGGGTGGATGTGGTTGGCTTTCTATTAAGAGGGCGTTTCTGTTCAATAGGAGGCATATATGTTTTTTTGAACTCCAATGTGAAGGATGATGTTGATAAACATTCCGGGAGGTGGCAAGAGGAATTACTGACTTTAATTCTGACTCTCCCTGAATCTCTTCACCTCACTCAATTTGTCCTCCTTTCCTCAAGTTTTCAAGCCCAAAATTACAAAACGTGTTTTGATTTGTAATATATGCCGGGGAAAATTGTCAGGTGGGGTGGTGACAAAGGAGTGTGTTGCCCATGGTGTCAACTTTATGGGGCAGATTTAATCCACAAATTTGCTAGATGCTCCTCTCAGGCAGGAATTAAAGATGACGTATGATTTCTGTAACACCAAACTTAAAGTGAAAATATCTGTAACCTCCCAGCTTGTCTTGCTTGGTGTACAAGAGGAAGGGGTTCCTAAGCACATACAATCATTCCTGTTCGTTGCCATGACGGTATTTCAGCTGTGTATTGCTTCAGCCTTGCTTAAACTTAATCCCCCACTTTTCATCAATGGTTGGCCCGACCGGTGGCAATTCACAAACTTGAAAATGCTTTTTACTCAAGAAAAGGCAAATAAATACGAAAAAAGCGGTTACTGGTCTGGGCTCCCTTGGCTGAGTGGATATTTGTAAGCATGAGCGAAATTTGCAAATTTGCGATCTGCGAATTTGCGAATTCGCAATCCGCAAAATTCGCGAATTTGTGCGAATTTGCGGATTTTTTTATTTTTGCATTTTCGCAGGGCGCTTTGCGTGTTCGCGGGGCGATTTGCGTGTTCGCGGGGCAATTTGCGTGTTCGTGGGGTGTTTTTGTGCGAGACCGCGATGCGCCCTCTGGTTCATCACTGCCACCCTCTCGTTTTTTGTGCCCTTCTGCCCTCTGTACCACTCGTTTTTGTGCCTTTCTGCCCTCTGCCCGACTCGTGTTTGTGCCCTTTTGCCCTCTGCCCCACTCGTTTTTGTGCACTTCTGCCCTTTGCCCAACTCGTTTTTGTGGTCTTCTGCCCTCTGCCCCACTCGTTTTTGTGCCATTCTGCCCTCTGCCCAACTTGTTGTTGTGCCTTTCTGCCCTCTGCCCCACTCGTTTTTGTGCCATTCTGCCCTCTGCCCCACTCGTTGTTGCGCCCTTTCTGCCCTCTGCCCCACTCGTTTTTGTGCCATTCTGCCCTCTGCCCCACTCTTTTTTGTGGCCTTCTGCCTTCTGCCCCACTTGTTTTTGTGCCATATTGCCCTCTGCCCCACTCGTTGTTGTGCCATTCTGCCCCTTGCCCCACTCGTTTTTGTGCCATTCTGCCCCCTGTACCACTCGTGTGTGTGCCCTTCTGCTCTCTGCCCCACTCGTTTTTGTGCCCTTCTGCCCTCTGCCCCACTCGTTGTTGTGCCCTTCTGCCCCTTGCCGCACTCATTTTTGTGCTATTCTGCCCTCTGTCCCACTCGTGTTTGTGCCCTTCTGCCCTCTGCCCCACTCGTTTTTGTGCCCTTCTGCCCTCTGCCCCACTCGTTGTTGTGTCCTTCTGCCCCTTGCCGCACTCGTTTTTGTGCTATTCTGCCCTCTGCCCCACTCGTGTTTGTGCCCTTCTACCCTCTGCCCCACTCGTTTTTGTGCCATTCTGCCCTCTGCCCCACTCGTTGTTGTGCCCTTCTGCCCTCTGCCCCACTCGTTGTTGTGCCATTCTGCCCTCTGCCCCACTCATTGTTGTGCCCTTCTGCCCTCTGCCCCACTCGTTGTTGTGCCATTCTGCCCTCTGCCCTCTGCCCCACTCGTTGTTGTGCCCTTCTGCCTTCTGCCCCACTCGTTCTTGTGCCCTTCTGCCCTCTGCCCCACTCGTTTTTGTGCCATTCTGCCCTCTGCCCTACTCGTTGTTGTGCCCTTCTGCCCTCTGCCCCACTCGCTGTTGTGCCCTTCTGTCCTCTGCCACACTCGTTGTTGTGCCCTTCTGCCCTCTGCCCCACTCCTTGCCTTTTATTTTAGAATGGCGCCGGCAAGCTGCCAGCGCCATTCTAAAATAGTTACTAAGTTAGCTTCATCAGGAAGCACTAATAGATAAAATAAAGCAGGTGCTCAAGTTGGAGCTCAAATTCAGTTAAACTCGAGCACCTGCTTCATTTTATCTATTAGTGCTTCCTGTTGAAGCTAACTTAGTAACTATTTTAGAATGGCGCTGGCAGCTTGTCGACGTCATTCTAAAATAGTTACAAACACTTAGCTTGAACTTTTGCCCACCCGGATCCGTTCCGCTCGCAGATTTGAGAATTTTCGGCAAATTCGCGGGAATTCGCTGATTGCGAATTTTCCGAAAATCCTCAAAATCCGCGAGCGGAATGGATTTTGCACCCATGCTTAGATATTTGACGAACGGGGTTGTTGGGGCCGATACTAAGGAGATGAGTTGATGGGCTAAACTGATTGGGTGTCCAAACAGGATTGTATACTGCTTGCACTATGGAGGCAGGTCCGGTTCCCCTACTCTGCTGGGTCTGTGTTATTGGTGATAAGTGGCCTCTGGGGGGTTCGCAACTATTAATTTATTGCACCAAGCACTTTTTTGTATAGGAAAGCTGTGAACCCATGAATTATATACAGAAATGCAATAAATAATATTAATTTGTTATTATATTACTGCATCATGATATTTGTATATATATTGAGCAGAAGCTGATTTGAGAAATAAACACGTTTGAATTAAGATACACAGAGTCAGCGCCTTCTTTGATGTACAAGACTGGTGTGGTGGAAATATATATATATATATATATATATATATATATATATATATATATATATATATATATATATATATATATTACCTACTGGCGGTCGCCAGTAGGTATATATAGTTAGGATTTTTTCTCTATGGGATTTTTGAAAATTCTATGTCTAATAACTTTGGCGTTTGTGGACGGAATTGGCTGAAATTTTCAGGAAAATGGAACATTTTGTTTCTGAGCAGCCCCTGACAATTTGGGGGGGTTTCATCAAGGGGGGGCCGAGAAAAAAGGGGGGTCCCAAAACGTGTTTTTCCCATGTTAATTTCCATAGGGCGGTTGGCCTCACTTTTAGCTCGAACGGCTGAATGGATTTGCACGAAACTTGGCAAAATTGTAGGGACTGTTAGCCCGATGTGCCTTTGCTAGGTCTCAATATATGTGCTCCAGTGGATTTTGAGTAATTTAGGTTCAAAACAAGATATATATCTGGGCGGAGCCTAACCACACATCTGATCTGATTGGCTGTCAGCGCTTCATCCAAGAAGTGTTGGCAGCCATCTTGGGACCAATATACATGATAGCACCTCATTAAAAAGCATTGTAGTTAATAGAGGGTTTTAGGACTTTAGTTACATTATAAATCATTTGTTGATGGTACCATACTCGTTTTAGGAATTGTGGTGGGTTCTAAGGTGATTTTACCATGTGAAAAAACCTTCTGCTGTGATATCATGAATATTGTTTGAAAGAAAACTAATATCTCATGATTTTCCCACAGTGGTTTGGAAGGGGATCTATAAGCTAAACTGAAAGCATATTTTCTGTAAATTCACATTATCTTTCTCAGTCATGTGAAAATGAAGTCTGACATTCTCAGTAAAACATGTACATCCAACAAGGACAGAGACTGTCAGTTGATTCCTTTGTGTTCTACTGCAGCCTCCTAGAGTGTTCTAAAGAACAACTAGAGCGCTAACAGTCCTACTTATTACAAAGGTATGGCACACCTGAAGCCATCTTGATTGGAATAAAGTGGTAACTCTTAAAACATTTAATTTAAAAAGAAACAACATGAGGGGGTATATTTTGCCATAGAAAGTATGATTAGTGCTGCAGAATGAAAAATTAGGGCACATTTTGAGTGACTTCTCAAATCCTTTTCTATTTCATTAAAACATTCTGACATGCAGTCTCCCAAAATGGCCACCAGAGACAAAAGAGCCCAAATGTAGCCCAAATATCACCCAGATGTAGCCCAAGTATAGCCCAATGACAGAATGTCCCAGAGTGTTCTAAAGAACAACTAGAGCGCTAACAGTCCTACTTATTACAAAGGTATGGCACACCTGAAGCCATCTTGATTGGAATAAAGTGGTAACTCTTAAAACATTTAATTTAAAAAGAAACAACATGAGGGGGTATATTTTGCCATAGAAAGTATGATTAGTGCTGCAGAATGAAAAATTAGGGCACATTTTGAGTGACTTCTCAAATCCTTTTCTATTTCATTAAAACATTCTGACATGCAGTCTCCCAAAATGGCCACCAGAGACAAAAGAGCCCAAATGTAGCCCAAATATCACCCAGATGTAGCCCAAGTATAGCCCAATGACAGAATGTCCCAGAGTGTTCTAAAGAACAACTAGAGCGCTAACAGTCCTACTTATTACAAAGGTATAGCACACCTGGAGCCATCGTGATGGGAATAAAGTGGTAACTCTTAAGACATTTAATTTAAAAAGGAACAAAATGAGGGGGTATATTATGCAATAGAAGGTATTATTAGTGCTGCAGAAAGAAAAATTAGGGCACATTTTGAGTGACTTTTCAAATCCTCTTCTATTTCATTAAAAAATTCTGACATGCAGTCTCCCAAAATGGCCACCAGAGACAAAAGAGCCCAAATGTAGCCCAAATATCACCCAGATGTAGCCCAAGTATAGCCTAATGACAGAATGTCCCAGAGTGTTCTAAAGAACAACTAGAGCGCTAACAGTCCTACTTATTACAAAGGTATGGCACACCTGAAGCCATCTTGATTGGAATAAAGTGGTAACTCTTAAAACATTTAATTTAAAAAGGAACAAAATGAGGGGGTATATTTTGCCATATGAATTATGATTAGTGCTGCAGAAAGAAAAATTAGGGCACATTTTGAGTGACTTCTCAAACCCTCTTCAATTTCATTAAAAAATTCTGACATAGTCTCCCAAGATGGCCACCAGAGACAAAAGAGCCTAAATGTAGCCCAAATATCACCCAGATGTACCCCAAGTATAGCCCAATGACAGAATGTCCCAGAGTGTTCTAAAGAACAACTAGAGCGCTAACAGTCTTACTTATGACAAAAGTATGGCACACCAGAAGCCATCTTGATTGGAATGAAGTGGAAAGTCTGAAAACACTCAATTTAAAAAGGAACAACATGAGGGGGTTAATTTTGCCATAGAAAGTATGATTAGTGCTTCAGAAAGAAAAATTAGGGATCATTTTGAGTGACTTCTCAAATCCTCTTCTATTTCATTAAAAAAATTCTGACATGCAGACTGAAACATGCACTTTGAATACCAGCAGCAGACGTCCCTGGTGAGCAGTAGCTTTACTACAGTGATCTAATGTGCAACTAGAGTGCTAACATTCAGAATTTATGGCAAATGTGTGACACATCTGAATGCCTTCTTGATGGAACCAAAGTAAACAAGCATTGAAAATGCAATAGATCTCGCCCTCGTTTAAGTTAAAGCCATTCTGTTTGTAATGAGGTGGCTTTTTAGCTTTGCTTTTATTAGTGTTTTTTCAACTTTCATGTAAATAACGCACCGTTTTCACCAAATCGACTTTGCCCAAGCACACCCTTCCCTTCAGCCAACAAATCCCAAAAATTCGGCACACCTGCCGATCCACACTCCCTACAGCTCACCCAAGCCCCGTCCCTCTAGCGCAACTGGAACACCCCAAATTCACCTTCTCCATGCGCACCAAAAACTCCCATTGAATAACATGGCAATTCGCTACTCCGCACAAAAATTGCTCTTTAAAGCACTTCCACTGCTCCGATCCGCTTGAAACTTGGCTGGACACTAGTTCCAGCGATTTCCTAACATCTCACCAAAATTCAGCCCAATCCATCCACTGGAACGGGGACGAATTTCAACCCGAATACGCGCCCCTCGCAAACACAAAAAAAAGCCATAAAACGGCCAAATCTCGACCAAAAACCGCCAAAATCCCTCAAAACCTTGCCAACACCAATACGCACGAAACTGAACCGGCCCCTCAGCCCTAGGCTCTGGGAACCCTACTTAATTGACCCAAAAGCCCTAAAAAAGCAACATAATACACACGAAAACGCCCTAACAACCCTAAAATGCATATAAGTATATGTATGCATGCATTTATGTTTGTATTTATATAGATATACAGATGATATATGTTTATATATGTATGTATATATATATATTCACTGAAAAAACCATAGGTTATAGACCATATATAGTTAGGAATTCACTGAAAAAACCATAGGTTATAGACCATATATAGTTAGGAATTCGCATTTACAAAACCTTATTTTACTCACACAAAACCATTGAAATTCCATATATAGTTAGTTGCACTAACTATATATCGCGCACCCGCAATCCACTGCTGATGATGTCACATATTACATCATTCATGACATGGTCAGTGACATCACTGATGACATCACTGATGACATCTCAAATGACATCACTGATGACATCTCAAATGACATCACTGATGACATCACTGATGACATCTCATTTGACATTACTGATCACATCACTGATGATATCATTCATGTGATAATAGGATGAACCTCTTCAGACTCTAATATAACCTTAGATACAATCAGTGTAAACAGACACTCACAGACTGTCACTCATCCATGGAGTTACTCACACACCTAGTCAGTCATGCAAAGAATCAATCACACCTCCATTTCCTCAACTATACAGTTATACAAACTTTACTTATTCAAACATATACTAACACATATTTACTCTCTTATACAATCCCTGATACAAGTTCACAATGATCCATACAGCCACTCACACATTCACTGGCTCTTATGCACAGTTATTTATATATGTCAACTCTCACATGTACTGTGTTTTACATATGTACTTACTTTGACATGTAGCACTGAGATATCCATTCACTCACCAATACACTCATGCACACAGTCAACCTCCCATACAGCTGTTTCCACATGCACTTTTGAAACCATACATCTAGTGAATCAACTGCTCACACATCTATGCACAGAGTCATACACCTCCCAGCCACCCACACACACACTCAGTCTCCCATACAAATACTTGGGCAACCAATCAATAACCCATATAGTTACTCATATAGCTACTTATCAACACATGCAACAGTTTACAGAACAACAGACATAATGATGCACAAATTAAGACAGTTTAGTCACTAACCCATGCACTCAGTGAGACACATTTAATCACTCACTCATACAGTCAGTCATGCACCTACTAAATCCTTCATCCAGACACTTATACATCCACTCATTCTTCAATATTTAAGACATATTTTAACTTTACAGAAACATACAGTCACTGGATGTTGTCATCAGTGATGTCATCAGTGATGTCATTTGAGATGTCATCAGTGATGTCATCAGTGATGTCACTGACCATGTCATGAATGATGTAATATGTGACATCATCAGCAGTGGATTGCGGGTGCGCGATATATAGTTAGTGCAACTAACTATATATGGAATTTCAATGGTTTTGTGTGAGTAAAATAAGGTTTTGTAAATGCGAATTCCTAACTATATATGGTCTATAACCTATGGTTTTTTCAGTGAATATATATATATATATATATATATATATATATATATATATATATATATATATATATATATATATATATATATATATATATATATATATATATATATATATATCCGCGCTCACTCCCTTCTCCTTCTAGATACGAGGAAAGCACTCCACAGGAACTTCAGTTGCCATAAATTACTTTTATCCATGATTCACAGGGATAAATATAACATGACGCATTTCGGCGATGCCTTAGTCGTATGTTTTACAATGTATCATCCGAAAAGCGGCCATTTTAAAACCAGGGTGAGGCAGATCACCTGGTTAAACATTCATCACAGTAGAAGACGGACTTTTCGTAGCCGATTTTCGGCGCCATTTTAGAGTGTCTCAATGTAACTTTATCAAGTGTAAATCACATTCTGCTCGCGAGCTGTTTAAAACATAGTAATAAATTCAGACATTACTATTTCCATTAAAAACAACGTCAGTATTGACATTATCAATATAACAATTGTCAATTACATATCTCTTATGCTGTGCTTAAACATTCGTGAAACAAAAGCATAATTTTATCAAGTCAATCCCGCTGTGTATCGGCAAAAGAGACAATAAAGTTTTATAGAGAAAATCGCGCCTTGTATCGGCTATAAGCGAACAAATTTTACACCAGAGGCACACAATAAATAAGTCCGTAAATTTATCAAATAAAATTTTTCCAAAAGATCAGCCCCATGTACACTTAGCACCATCACATAGTTTCAGTATAGCACAGTAACGAGAGCCCTCGATTACTCAGTCCTCCAAATGTACTGATAATTCCTCTCCTACGTTCATTCCCTTTGGGGTCTTAGTTTCAAGGACAATAATATATCTAGATTCAAGCCTGCGGAGCTTTTTGATCCTGTCACCTCCTCCCACACTTATAGGGACATAATCCAAACCATAAGAACGTAACAGATCTCTGTTACTGTTAGGCTTCTCAGAAAAGTGTCTAGCCAAAGGGTAGGTGACATCACCCTTGGCTATTGCCCGCATGTGTTCTAGGATCCTGATATTTATATAGTATTTCTCTTGTGCTGTGGGAGAGAAGATTAAAACATTTTGCAATGAAAAATATAATGTTTAAAAAGAGTGTGAGATCGTAGTCCTCACGGATGAATTCTGCATCCACCATGATTTGTGTTCGGTAAGACCTCCATGACCGTCCCCGAGGATCAAAAAAAGAAAATCTGGACTGAAATGCAGTCAAAAATCAATGCTGTTGGGGCATTCAGTGCTCTGTGGAGGAAATACGCAAGAGGTAGTATGACCTCAGGTCGAGGACCAAGGAGAAGGATGCCTTGCTGAGAGTCATGCGAGAGGGGGTGGACCCTCCACTGTACCCCCACCTACAGCTACAGAAACAATGATGGAGGCACCAATGAGCCCCAGGCAGTTACTGGTTTCGAACAGTTGGAAGCCTCAACTCCTCGACCCACCGCAAGCAAGTGATGCATATTCATTGTATTATTAATGCAAATGGATCATACACAGAGGTATGCTAATGTAATACTTACTGCAGCCATACCAAAGCATCATAGGACATGTAGTACAAGACAAACGGTGAAGCCAATCAAATTTTATTGTAACTAAAACACAAATGTATGAGTAGTTGGCACACAATCAGATAAAACAGAAGTTAATCAGAGTATTTTCTGCAACACTGGTGTATCCGGCCAGCACACAGAAGAGGCAGAGTCCGAGACAGGTGGGGCAACTCACATGGATGAGGAGGAAGACACCAATTGATCACAAAGTGGACCCTTCACATCACATACCATCCCCACCAGTGCTGTCTTTTCACCCTAGCCTTCATCACCAGAGGAGGATGAGGGCTATCCACAAACGAGTCAGACTATGACTCCCATAATTAGACCACACCAGCTGTGTATATTGGGACATGGCAGACAGCGACGTAGGGCACAACCTGGGCTGCAAACACTTCTGCCAATCCCACAGGCATCAGATGACACAAAGGTGTGTAGGGGGCTGGAACAATCTATGTTGAGAATTTACCGCCTGCAACATAAACAGATGAAGATAATGAACAGAAAGTGGCAGAGCATGCACAACAATATGGCAGTGGGTTTCGAAAACGTTGCCGGGCAAATGGCAGAGAACCAAAGCCAAGTGGACCACAAAATGGATAGCATGACAGCTACCCTCGAGAAGATGTGTGTACAACTCTCCGACACTGCCTGTGGTTTGAAACGCAGAGATAGGCACAGTGCAGCCCGGATGGACAACAGAAGCCGCTCAATTGACCGGCTGACACTACAGCAACCCTGTGCAGAAGGACTGTCAATGTGCAGGTTGAGATGGGCCACTTTAGTGGCGGTGTCACCGGGGGTCTTCAACAGCTAACGTCTGCTGTTGAGGCAATGCAGGCTGACCACATTGCATGGGTCACAGAAGGGCTGAGAGCAAAGACACATCCAGCATCAACAGTGTTTCCGTCTCAGATGCTAGGTCTCTGTGACGCGGCAGCAGCCGAACACATGCTGCAACATGACAACAAGGTAGCCCATCTGGCCGTAGGGCTATAAACATTGAGTTGTCTATGCGGTTTTGTAAGTCATACCTGAGTTCACTCCCATCTGGTGAATAAACCAGCAGGGTTGTATTTTCCTTTACTAATATGTGTTTATTTTGACTAAATACTACTACGTACATAACAATAAAGGTATTGTGGCTACATGCATCAACATCATCTTGTTTTCCTTTCACTTACACAATGCTTTGTTATCGTTGACTTACCTCCCAAAGTATTGTGTGGCAATGTGGTCCATGCCCCTTCTCCCATCCACTGCTCTGTTCCCATTCCTTGGCTGCTGTACTGGTGGCGCAGGAGCTTCATCCTCTGAACCTAACTCAGACACCTCGATGTGTTTGCCTCTCCTGGTGGCAATATTGTGGAAGATGGCACATGTTGCTATTATCTTGCAAGCTATTTCGGATGCATATTGTAACCCACCCCACTCTTGTGGCCCTCTGTCTCTCAATGTTTTCAAAATCAGCCTTTAGGAGGAGTTATGGAGTTATCACTGGGTGCAGGCTGTGTTTGATTCCTGGCTCGTTGCTCCTTCTTCCACATCTGTGTCTCTTTCTCTAGTCTCTCTGGCGCAGATTTACAAGCCCCTTGTGACACTTTTACGTTACCGTTGCATCACTTTTGTGATGCAGCGGCGTCATAAACAATGCGCCAAGTTGCGACATATTTACAAAGTGACGAATCTAGGGAGATGCATCACTTTGTAAAGCCCTGCCCTACATTATACCTGCGTCAGGTATAATGTATGCATGGTGGGTTTTCCGACGCAAGAAATTCTCGTAAAAGTGACGCAGGGAAATCTACATGATTTCACTGAGTCACAATTACGATGCCACTGCGTCAAAACTTGCGTGAAGCAGGCATAAGGAGTGGCGCCGCATAATAGAAATAAGGGGAAACTGGGGAAGGCTTGGGTCCTGTCACTGACCGGCCTGGACCACTATTACATAGAAAAACAAAGCAATGGCCGGGCAGTTTTGAATTAGCGTCAAAGTACACAGACCTAGTGGAGTCAAAAAACTACAAATCCCACAATGCATCGAGACCACAGGCTGTTTAAATATAGGGAGACACGCCCCCTTTACCAACAAGCTGTCTCTCAGAAGTCACTGTGTGCCGGACCGTTGCAGCTCGTATTCTCTGCCGAGAAGTAAGTCACCCGTTCGGGATATGCATCCCCTTTTTGGACTTGCATTAAACCACGACCATCCTAATGTCAGTCTAAATGTGTGCCCCCCTCTCTTTAACAGCATGCCAGCCCGTGCGGCGGCCGCCGCCTCCCACGCGCTCAATTTGAATAAATCGCCACGTCAAAAAAGGTAGGATTTCCTTCACTCCATCCGTGTCTTACCATTGCATCGTCTAGGCAATAAGAGTTATACTAAGTCCCAACCCTCTCTCCAGATTTTAGATCCACACACCGAACAACTGATCACGGCCGGCACCGCGTCCTTGTTCAGCGGTAACTTCGCCCTCTGTCAAGGTACGCCTTGATTTTACGTAACAACCTGTGTGCAGCACATCTACAACATAGGTAGACTGTATCTAATGTAAATCTCGCATTTCATTCTTCCCGCAGGGAGTGACCCTTCCACCTCACAAATAAGGTACTTTTTTAATTTTGAAGTGGGTGAGTCCATGCTATGAGCTTATTGAAATGCCCCCTCACTTACACCGTGTCTTAATTGTTTCACAGTGACAACAACCCCCCAGTCCATGTCCTGAGGAGAACCCGTCGAATGGTATTGGGTTCGAAACGCGTCGACGTTCTCACCTCCAAGATACCAAATTGCTAGGGCACGCTAGGATTCAACTAAAACACACTCTGGAATTGTTTAACTGTTCCCATGTTTTTCCTAGCCTAAGCACCTGATGTGGTATCTACTGTGTATCTTGTGATGGTTGTAACAAGGAGGTTTATTTCAAACACAATAGTCCCCTTGTCTATTTCATATCCAGGATTGGAGCCTCTGTAAAGTGATTAACTTGAGGCCTTTCTATAGTTGTCCATGTTATTTATGTATGACAATTTCTTTGTTTACACACTGTGTTTTGATAATTTTCTCTCAGTTCACTGAATTTGTATTTGTATTTTGTTATAAATGTTGTGTTGTATCTTTTGATGCCAAAGAATTTTTTGCACGAAATATTTTATAAAAAAATAAGTCAATCAACACAAATGGTTGTCCAACCCAGTGATTTATATCACTAGGTCTGTGTACTTTGACGCTAATTCAAAACTGCCCGGCCATTGCTTTGTTTTTCTATGTAATAGTGGTCCAGGCCGGTCAGTGACAGGACCCAAGCCTTCCCCAGTTTCCCCTTGCTTTAGAACGGGTCGTTACCCGTACGGCTTCAAGTCACAAGCAAATCACAGTTCACTTCGCATTCATTGCATCCAGGTTTCCTGGTATATAACATGGCAGATAAGGACACACTGTCATTTAGTGAGGAACACATTGACAAGCTCCTCGCAGACTCAACACTTTTCACAACGGTCACGCTGAGCGGCACGGCTAAGCAGCAAAACGTAGCAGACAAACTCTTAAGATTGCAAAAAAAGCACATCAGGACAGAACTACACGGCCAATTTTTACTGGCAAACCTAAGAGCTGGAACCATTCCCTGGGGATTACAAATCAAAAACGTTCCAGTTATTTTCACTGACGACCCTGTCTACAAGAAGGGATTTAGCTGCATCAGCACGAAGTGCAGCAGAGATCTCATGGTACACACAGTGGAAACGGCACATAGAATCTGCCAAAAGGAAATTCAAGAGATAGAAGAACAACTCCAAATTATCAAGGATAACCATACGGAATCAGAGGCTAAACTTCTCTTAGAGAAAATTGAAAAAGAACTAACAACATTGAAGGACAACACCATAAATTTCAAAACTTCGAAATTTGAAAAAGATAAAAAATCATTCAACCTAGAGACATTGTATCCGTATCTAAAAGAAGACTTCTATACTCGCTCTGAATCCACTAGATATCTAAACACCTACCAGGGTAGATCCAAGAGAAGATTCCTCACATTCTCTGAAACTTCTTCAGACGCTTCAGCTGAATCAGACCCAGGCGAAGGATCATCTAACAAAAACCAACAAAAGAGGCCTTTTTTAGGACAGGGCCAACAACAACAGAGGACCAAATTCAAACCACCGCAATGGGAAATGAGCACGCGCAAGCGGAACTACAAGTCGTAAAGGATTCCTCCATTATTAACATCTCCAACAAGATTCTGACCAAAGCAGAGGAAGAACTGCTGCAATTGGGCCTTTCATGTGTACCTGACACCCGCATAGACTTCACCAAAGTGAAACTAGAAGTCATTGAATTCTTCAGAAAAATCCGTCTGAAATGGTTCTTTAGAGAATCGACAAATCAACCACAAATAGAAGTTTCGGGCCTCAGAAACAAGTCCTCCTTCTGTCCCCCAAGTAACAACATGGCAAAAAACATCATTACTTTCGAGCAAAAAGTCCTGTCCTCACTGAATGTGTTGGAAAAGAAGAAACGATTTACACCAGCCAATCTCTCGAAAGATCACAGACAAGCCATCATGACCCTAAAAAACCAACAGGATGTGGTCATTAGACCAGCAGACAAGGGCGGGGCGGTGGTCCTATGGTCGAAGGAACTTTACAAAGCAGAAGGCAGAAGCCACGTGTATAATCTCAACTGGTACCGCCGCATCACACAGGATCCAACGGCGGAAATAACCTTTGAAATAGCACGACTGGTGAAAGAAGCAAAAGAACAAGGAATCCTGGGTCCAAAGGAAGCAGAATTTTTGGTGAAACGCTATCCCAGAACTCCACACCTGTACTTTCTCCCCAAAGTACATAAAGACCCCAAGACGCCACCGGGTCGACCAATAGTATCGGGATGCGATTCAGTGCTGGAGCCCATTTCCAAATTTGTGGACGTGTTCCTGAAAGAATTTGTCACAAAGGTACCATCGTATCTTCGCGACACTATGGACTTCATTAATAAGGTGGAAGGTTTGGATTTTGACCCAAATACTCAACTTCTGGTCACAATGGACGTTTCGTCCTTATACACTCAAATCCCGCAACAAGATGGAGTGGATGTAATCGAAATGTACTTGGACACCAGACCACGTCCTCACAGAGTACCAACTGAGCTGATTGTCAACTTCGCGGCCCTTGCTCTAAAGAAGAACTTCTTCATGTTCGAAGAAGAAATGTTCCTACAAATTAAAGGATCAGCAATGGGGTGCCCGTTTGCACCCGAGATGGCAATACTGTACATGGCCCAGTACGAAGAGAGGTTCGTTTACAACAACAACCCGTACAAAGCCCACATCGGGCAGTGGATGAGGTATATAGACGATGTGTGGTGTATCTGGAATGGTACACCACATTCTCTGGAAGAGTTCCACGACTGGCTGAATAATAGAAGCCCAGATATAAAGTTCAGCCTGGCGTATGACTGCCGAGTGATGCCATTTCTGGATGTGGAGATCAAAGCAACACCTGATGGTCTCAAGTCGACCCTATACCAGAAGAAAACCGATAAGAACAATTTGCTTCACTACAAAAGCTACCATCCTAAGACCCTGAAGAACAACCTCCCCTATGGACAGTTCCTTAGGGTGAGAAGGAATTGTTCAAGAACTGAAGATTTTAACATCCATGGTGAAGCCCTCACGAACAAACTAAGAGAGAGAGGATACCCGGAGAAGCTTGTAAAACACTCCATGAAGAGGGCGAGATGGACACCCCGAGAACATCTGCTTCCGAAAAGGGTCAAACCACAAACAGATCGGATGGTATGCGTGTCTACATTTGGACCCCACACAAATCCGGTACAAAAAATCATCCGGAACAATTGGCACCTCGTGGAGGAAATCATCCCTGAGATTGGCAAGCCCTTGTTCGCATTGAAAAAAAATCGAAGTATAGGACAGCAAATCTCATCCACCAGGGGTGCAATCAAAAAAGAGACACAAAGTACCCTCTTCAATATGGGCCCAGTGAAAGGTCACCACAAATGTGGAACTTGTTCAGTCTGCGGTTTGACGATGGAAGGCACTCATTTCACCGATGGAACAAAACACTGGCGCCATGAGGACTTCACAAACTGTAAAACGAAATACGCAGTGTACGCCATAACCTGTCCCTGCGGCAAAATTTACATAGGGAAGACAACACAAGAAGTGCGCCAGCGGATAATTCAACATAAATCTCGAATCAACAACAAAGTACTCACTGCGCCCCTGGTATCGCACTTTCTGAAAAAGGATCATGCCGCAACCGACCTGAAGTGGACCATCTTGGCGAGCATAAAAAATGTCCCGGGCGCCGGAGGGGACCCTGATGCAAGATTGGCACAGAAAGAGGCGTACCTCATCCTGAAATTCAATACTGCTGTGTCAGGTTTGAATGATCTGAATGAACTCAGCAATCTATAAATGAACTGTCTGTTCGCATTGTTAGTCTGCTTATGCCGTTGCTACCCTCGTGACCGCACTGTACCAAACCTCGGGAATAGGAGATTCACTAATCTACAAATTTCATGTAGAAGATAAACCAGTCCCGTGCTGCGCACCCCTTGCTGGAGTAAAAAAACTACAAATCCCACAATGCATCGAGACCACAGGCTGTTTAAATATAGGGAGACACGCCCCCTTTACCAACAAGCTGTCTCTCAGAAGTCACTGTGTGCCGGACCGTTGCAGCTCGTATTCTCTGCCGAGAAGTAAGTCACCCGTTCGGGATATGCATCCCCTTTTTGGACTTGCATTAAACCACGACCATCCTAATGTCAGTCTAAATGTGTGCCCCCCTCTCTTTAACAGCACGCCAGCCCGTGCGGCGGCGGCCGCCTCCCACGCGCTCAATTTGAATAAATCGCCACGTCAAAAAAGGTAGGATTTCCTTCACTCCATCCGTGTCTTACCATTGCATCGTCTAGGCAATAAGAGTTATACTAAGTCCCAACTCTCTCTCCAGATTTTAGATCCACACACCGAACAACTGATCACGGCCGGCACCGCGTCCTTGTTCAGCGGTAACTTCGCCCTCTGTCAAGGTACGCCTTGATTTTACGTAACAACCTGTGTGCAGCACATCTACAACATAGGTAGACTGTATCTAATGTAAATCTCGCATTTCATTCTTCCCGCAGGGAGTGACCCTTCCACCTCACAAATAAGGTACTTTTTTAATTTTGAAGTGGGTGAGTCCATGCTATGAGCTTATTGAAATGCCCCCTCACTTACACCGTGTCTTAATTGTTTCACAGTGACAACAACCCCCCAGTCCATGTCCTGAGGAGAACCCGTCGAATGGTATTGGGTTCGAAACGCGTCGACGTTCTCACCTCCAAGATACCAAATTGCTAGGGCACGCTAGGATTCAACTAAAACACACTCTGGAATTGTTTAACTGTTCCCATGTTTTTCCTAGCCTAAGCACCTGATGTGGTATCTACTGTGTATCTTGTGATGGTTGTAACAAGGAGGTTTCTTTCAAACACAATAGTCCCCTTGTCTATTTCATATCCAGGATTGGAGCCTCTGTAAAGTGATTAACTTGAGGCCTTTCTATAGTTGTCCATGTTATTTATGTATGACAATTTCTTTGTTTACACACTGTGTTTTGATAATTTTCTCTCAGTTCACTGAATTTGTATTTGTATTTTGTTATAAATGTTGTGTTGTATCTTTTGATGCCAAAGAATTTTTTGCACGAAATATTTTATAAAAAAATAAGTCAATCAACACAAATGGTTGTCCAACCCAGTGATTTATTACACTAGGTCTGTGTACTTTGACGCTAATTCAAAACTTCCCGGCCATTGCTTTGTTTTTCTATGTAATAGTGGTCCAGGCCGGTCAGTGACAGGACCCACGCCTTCCCCAGTTTCCCCTTGCTTTAGAACGGGTCGTTACCCGTACGGCTTCAAGTCACAAGCAAATCACAGTTCACTTCGCATTCATTGCATCCAGGTTTCCTGGTATATAACATGGCAGATAAGGACACACTGTCATTTAGTGAGGAACACATTGACAAGCTCCTCGCAGACTCAACACTTTTCACAACGGTCACGCTGAGCGGCACGGCTAAGCAGCAAAACGTAGCAGACAAACTCTTAAGATTGCAAAAAAAGCACATCAGGACAGAACTACACGGCCAATTTTTACTGGCAAACCTAAGAGCTGGAACCATTCCCTGGGGATTACAAATCAAAAACGTTCCAGTTATTTTCACTGACGACCCTGTCTACAAGAAGGGATTTAGCTGCATCAGCACGAAGTGCAGCAGAGATCTCATGGTACACACAGTGGAAACGGCACATAGAATCTGCCAAAAGGAAATTCAAGAGATAGAAGAACAACTCCAAATTATCAAGGATAACCATACGGAATCAGAGGCTAAACTTCTCTTAGAGAAAATTGAAAAAGAACTAACAACATTCAAGGACAACACCATAAATTTCAAAACTTCGAAATTTGAAAAAGATAAAAAATCATTCAACCTAGAGACAGTGTATCCGTATCTAAAAGAAGACTTCTATACTCGCTCTGAATCCACTAGATATCTAAACACCTACCAGGGTAGATCCAAGAGAAGATTCCTCACATTCTCTGAAACTTCTTCAGACGCTTCAGCTGAATCAGACCCAGGCGAAGGATCATCTAACAAAAACCAACAAAAGAGGCCTTTTTTAGGACAGGGCCAACAACAACAGAGGACCAAATTCAAACCACCGCAATGGGAAATGAGCACGCGCAAGCGGAACTACAAGTCGTAAAGGATTCCTCCATTATTAACATCTCCAACAAGATTCTGACCAAAGCAGAGGAAGAACTGCTGCAATTGGGCCTTTCATTTGTACCTGACACCCGCATAGACTTCACCAAAGTGAAACTAGAAGTCATTGAATTCTTCAGAAAAATCCGTCTGAAATGGTTCTTTAGAGAATCGACAAATCAACCACAAATAGAAGTTTCGGGCCTCAGAAACAAGTCCTCCTTCTGTCCCCCAAGTAACAACATGGCAAAAAACATCATTACTTTCGAGCAAAAAGTCCTGTCCTCACTGAATGTGTTGGAAAAGAAGAAACGATTTACACCAGCCAATCTCTCGAAAGATCACAGACAAGCCATCATGACCCTAAAAAACCAACAGGATGTGGTCATTAGACCAGCAGACAAGGGCGGGGCGGTGGTCCTATGGTCGAAGGAACTTTACAAAGCAGAAGGCAGAAGCCACGTGTATAATCTCAACTGGTACCGCCGCATCACACAGGATCCAACGGCGGAAATAACCTTTGAAATAGCACGACTGGTAAAAGAAGCAAAAGAACAAGGAATCCTGGGTCCAAAGGAAGCAGAATTTTTGGTGAAACGCTATCCCAGAACTCCACACCTGTACTTTCTCCCCAAAGTACATAAAGACCCCAAGACGCCACCGGGTCGACCAATAGTATCGGGATGCGATTCAGTGCTGGAGCCCATTTCCAAATTTGTGCATGTGTTCCTGAAAGAATTTGTCACAAAGGTACCATCGTATCTTCGCGACACTATGGACTTCATTAATAAGGTGGAAGGTTTGGATTTTGACCCAAATACTCAACTTCTGGTCACAATGGACGTTTCGTCCTTATACACTCAAATCCCGCAACAAGATGGAGTGGATGTAATCGAAATGTACTTGGACACCAGACCACGTCCTCACAGAGTACCAACTGAGCTGATTGTCAACTTCGCGGCCCTTGCTCTAAAGAAGAACTTCTTCATGTTCGAAGAAGAAATGTTCCTACAAATTAAAGGATCAGCAATGGGGTGCCCGTTTGCACCCGAGATGGCAATACTGTACATGGCCCAGTACGAAGAGAGGTTCGTTTACAACAACAACCCGTACAAAGCCCACATCGGGCAGTGGATGAGGTATATAGACGATGTGTGGTGTATCTGGAATGGTACACCACATTCTCTGGAAGAGTTCCACGACTGGCTGAATAATAGAAGCCCAGATATAAAGTTCAGCCTGGCGTATGACTGCCGAGTGATGCCATTTCTGGATGTGGAGATCAAAGCAACACCTGATGGTCTCAAGTCGACCCTATACCAGAAGAAAACCGATAAGAACAATTTGCTTCACTACAAAAGCTACCATCCTAAGACCCTGAAGAACAACCTCCCCTATGGACAGTTCCTTAGGGTGAGAAGGAATTGTTCAAGAACTGAAGATTTTAACATCCATGGTGAAGCCCTCACGAACAAACTAAGAGAGAGAGGATACCCGGAGAAGCTTGTAAAACACTCCATGAAGAGGGCGAGATGGACACCCCGAGAACATCTGCTTCAGAAAAGGGTCAAACCACAAACAGATCGGATGGTATGCGTGTCTACATTTGGACCCCACACGAATCCGGTACAAAAAATCATCCGGAACAATTGGCACCTCGTGGAGGAAATCATCCCTGAGATTGGCAAGCCCTTGTTCGCATTGAAAAAAAATCGAAGTATAGGACAGCAAATCTCATCCACCAGGGGTGCAATCAAAAAAGAGACACAAAGTACCCTCTTCAATATGGGCCCAGTGAAAGGTCACCACAAATGTGGAACTTGTTCAGTCTGCGGTTTGACGATGGAAGGCACTCATTTCACCGATGGAACAAAACACTGGCGCCATGAGGACTTCACAAACTGTAAAACGAAATACGCAGTGTACGCCATAACCTGTCCCTGCGGCAAAATTTACATAGGGAAGACAACACAAGAAGTGCGCCAGCGGATAATTCAACATAAATCTCGAATCAACAACAAAGTACTCACTGCGCCCCTGGTATCGCACTTTCTGAAAAAGGATCATGCCGCAACCGACCTGAAGTGGACCATCTTGGCGAGCATAAAAAATGTCCCGGGCGCCGGAGGGGACCCTGATGCAAGATTGGCACAGAAAGAGGCGTACCTCATCCTGAAATTCAATACTGCTGTGTCAGGTTTGAATGATCTGAATGAACTCAGCAATCTATAAATGAACTGTCTGTTCGCATTGTTAGTCTGCTTATGCCGTTGCTACCCTCGTGACCGCACTGTACCAAACCTCGGGAATAGGAGATTCACTAATCTACAAATTTCATGTAGAAGATAAACCAGTCCCGTGCTGCGCACCCCTTGCTGGAGTAAAAAAACTACAAATCCCACAATGCATCGAGACCACAGGCTGTTTAAATATAGGGAGACACGCCCCCTTTACCAACAAGCTGTCTCTCAGAAGTCACTGTGTGCCGGACCGTTGCAGCTCGTATTCTCTGCCGAGAAGTAAGTCACCCGTTCGGGATATGCATCCCCTTTTTGGACTTGCATTAAACCACGACCATCCTAATGTCAGTCTAAATGTGTGCCCCCCTCTCTTTAACAGCACGCCAGCCCGTGCGGCGGCCGCCGCCTCCCACGCGCTCAATTTGAATAAATCGCCACGTCAAAAAAGGTAGGATTTCCTTCACTCCATCCGTGTCTTACCATTGCATCGTCTAGGCAATAAGAGTTATACTAAGTCCCAACTCTCTCTCCAGATTTTAGATCCACACACCGAACAACTGATCACGGCCGGCACCGCGTCCTTGTTCAGCGGTAACTTCGCCCTCTGTCAAGGTACGCCTTGATTTTACGTAACAACCTGTGTGCAGCACATCTACAACATAGGTAGACTGTATCTAATGTAAATCTCGCATTTCATTCTTCCCGCAGGGAGTGACCCTTCCACCTCACAAATAAGGTACTTTTTTAATTTTGAAGTGGGTGAGTCCATGCTATGAGCTTATTGAAATGCCCCCTCACTTACACCGTGTCTTAATTGTTTCACAGTGACAACAACCCCCCAGTCCATGTCCTGAGGAGAACCCGTCGAATGGTATTGGGTTCGAAACGCGTCGACGTTCTCACCTCCAAGATACCAAATTGCTAGGGCACGCTAGGATTCAACTAAAACACACTCTGGAATTGTTTAACTGTTCCCATGTTTTTCCTAGCCTAAGCACCTGATGTGGTATCTACTGTGTATCTTGTGATGGTTGTAACAAGGAGGTTTCTTTCAAACACAATAGTCCCCTTGTCTATTTCATATCCAGGATTGGAGCCTCTGTAAAGTGATTAACTTGAGGCCTTTCTATAGTTGTCCATGTTATTTATGTATGACAATTTCTTTGTTTACACACTGTGTTTTGATAATTTTCTCTCAGTTCACTGAATTTGTATTTGTATTTTATTATAAATGTTGTGTTGTATCTTTTGATGCCAAAGAATTTTTTGCACGAAATATTTTATAAAAAAATAAGTCAATCAACACAAATGGTTGTCAAACCCAGTGATTTATTACACTAGGTCTGTGTACTTTGACGCTAATTCAAAACTGCCTGGCCATTGCTTTGTTTTTCTCTGCATAATAGAAATAGGCATTCCGAAGCATTGCTGGAGTTGCGTCATGCTTGCGACATGACTCCAGCAAAGTGTTGCCTGTACGCCTATAGATGCGTCATGCGTCTATCAATCCTTGCGCAGCGGTGTGCCGCATTGTAAATGTGACGCATCCATGGTGGTGCAAGGTTTTTTTTTGTGTGACGCAAATTAACTGGCGTGTCACTGCTGATATGCAGAGATGCGTCAGTTCTTGTAAATCTGCCCCTCTGTTTTTTCCTGGTGGCATTTCGTGGATCTCTCCGGTCCTTGAAAAGGTGTCAATTTCAGTGATGTGTCTTCCGGTGATATTTGCATTTCCATAGGTTCTTTTGCATCCAGAAATATTTCTAGGTCTTAAGGCTCACAATCCTCTATTGTCTTTCGAACGACAGTAAGACGCACGATTGACAGATCAAGCAGGCCATATCTAATTCCAAGTTTACAGAGATGCAGTCTGCGAGAACCTATCTCCTCCTAGCATTAGTGTCTTGTGAATAGTTTGCACAGAAGTAAACATAATGATTATCGAATATGCAAGAGCCATGTTTCTTTTTCAGTTGTAGTACTTTGTTTTGCCTACGGTCGATGTAGGAGAGAAGCTAGAATCTGCCTGGGTATTGACGGGACATCACTGTACCTCGATTTTCCTCTATGTGCCCTTTGAAAATCCTGTTTTGGATCAAAGGTTACGGGTATGTTTGACAAGAAACTTTGAAGGAAGGATAACATATCACTCGTTTCTAGGTCTTGCTGCAGTAATGGTGCACGTTTACTCTCGAAGCACACACGGACTGTATTTTTGCCTTTGGGGATTGTGTAGCGCTTCACTGCCTTCCAGCTGGGTGAGTGCTAAACAAATACTACCTACACATACACAACCAGCCATCCTGTCTCTTTAGGCGTTTTATTTTTTTGGTGCATTGATTTCTTTAGAATTCCTGTTTCATTACGTGTTCCCTCTTTTTCCTTCTTCATGATCACAAGAACATATTTCATTTAAGGGACCCTCTCGAGGCTTCAGGCTCCTGTGACGTCTAAGTGCCATAAGGTTCTGAGTATTTGAAAGCCGCACAATAAAAATAGGGAAGATATAGAAGGAGGAAGAGACAGAAAGAGAGGAAGGACATGAATGAAAGGGAAGGTTGATGAGACTGTAGAAAGAGAAAGAATGAAAGTGGCTGGAAAGAAAAGAAAAAGGTATGAGGTACAGAGACAGCACGGGGAGCGAAGCAGAATGGAGAGACTATGGAAAAGAAAAGGCGAATGAAAAAACAAAACAGAAGAAAGCTTCAGTCTTCTGGTGAAAGTTTATAAAGTTGAGTCTCCATTGCCTGGAGGCTGCTGGGGGCCTCGTCTATGGTGTGAGCACTGGAATGAAAGAAGCAATCCTTTAATTGCAACAGTAACACTAAATATGTATTCATGGCATGCCCTTGTCTGCTGGGAAGCTGGGTGATTTCCTGACAGTCCCATGCCTTTGATAGGCCAATAGGCCTCAAGCAGGGTCACTCATAGGTTAACCTAAAGGCTAGGCCTCTGAAAGGCAGTATGGCTGGGAAAAGATAAGTCATGTGTCAGGTTCACGTCTGAAAGGTTGTCATGTTAGACATAGCTGTGAATGTTAATTTTCATACTGATTCTTTTGGCAAGGAGGGAGATTTGTGTAAAATGGATAAACCGTGTCCCTCCGACCCATAATGAATGGCTGGCGTCAGTTTTGAAAGTGTATAACTTAGATAAAAATAAGAAGTTTGGCTCTAAAAAATACAAATTCTGGGATATTTGGGAAGAATTCCATAAGAGGTGATTTAAATGGTGGTGTGTACATATAATGTATATATATCGTGGTAGTAATACACCTGGATTTCTCATTATACTCCACTGCAATGTCCAATGATTACGCTACCGCAACAATATTGAGGAAGGCTTGCAAGAGTAGCCATAATGGATAGCTCATAATGGATAGCTCATCCCAATCCGAAACAAGAATCCTCCTCCTTACAAGTATACGGATGTAAGGGGTTCCCTCTCTCAGAGATACCGCGAAGTTGAGAAGGGTCCCTGAAAACTTCCTTACTTTAGACTGTTGCGTAATGAGGACTAAATAAAAAAAAATAAATAAAATAACTGTGAATGGCGGGTAGGCATGGGGAATAGCATCTGACATTTCAGGCTCACACTCAAAGTGAATGGGAAGGGACACAGTTTAGTCAATGAGTTTCTGGATAAGGGGGTGAATCTAAGACTTCCCAACCATCACCAAAGTGTGCCCAACTAAACAGTGGGGTTTGCAGGGCTGCAAGGTTGCCATTGGCAGGGGAGAGGCTCTGGCTGTTGAGTGTGTTGATGGCAGGGATAGAGATATTCTGAAAAATAACAAACGTTCTTGAGGCCCTCGTAGACTTTGTGAATACTATGTTTTTTATACGAAAAGCATTGATAACAACAGATTGGTGAGTTGGGCACATGCTACAGAGACTGTCATCTGCAAGAAACTGTGTCATGTGAAGTTTCTAATCTCAATGACACAATTTACAAGGCTGAGTCTGGCTGCAGAGATCTGTGTGTAGCAACGTTAAAGTCATAGGGGCAAATTTACAAGCCCCCTGCGCCAACCAGTATGTCACTTTTGGTGACGTACTGGTGGCGCATGTTACTGCTCCAAATTTACAAGTACAGGAAAAACCACCCAGCGTGGCTGTTCCTGTCCTTGTAAATATGGCCCCTTTACACTCAGCACTTTGCGTGAAAGGGCCGCTCCATGGTTGTTGCTGTGGGTGTTTCCACGCAACACCCATGGAACAAGATCCATTTCCAGATTTACGAGGATTTGTAAATCTGGAAATGCGTCTGAATGCTACAACACCCTAGGGGTGATGTAGCGAGGCACAACGAGGAGAGAGAAATGTTTTAATTTCTCCTCATTTATTTCCTCCTTCAATGCGTGCTGCATTCTACAGCACACATTAAAAGAGGAAAATGCCTGTAGTGATTGTTTTTGTGCAGGAAGGTGCCCCTCCCTGCATAAAAACAACCTCCCCATGACGCAGGTATCTGTGTGCAATGGTGCAAGGGTGCCTGCGCATGGCAGCTGTTTGTGTACTAGCGCAGGGGAGAGCACCGGATCGCTACATAATATTGTAAATATGTCGCATTCCTGTGCTTTGAAAGTGCTTCAGTGGCACTTTCTCGTAAATCTGCCCCCATAGTTTCCACTGGTGGTGAGAACCCTGGTGGGTTAATGCAGGTGCACAACACCCATTGGGCTCACCAGGCTTCACCCCCGTGGTGTGTGTCAGCCCGGCTGAGAAAGCTTTGCGAGCTGGCGACCCTCTGGCTGGAAGAATTAGCCCCCCCTGAAATCATTTTCAGCCCCCTCCCCCCCTCCATGAAATTTGGCTCTAGTTGTCTGCCTGGGCTAATGCACCTACTAATATGTGCATCTGTGTGGGCATGCATGTTTTTGTGTGTTGGTGCGTGGTTTCATACGTGTGCACCTTCAAGACTGTTCTTATACTTTTCATTAGGTGTTTGATATTTACAATGAACCTAACTGTAAGGAGCAGGCAAAAGTCATATGGAAAATGTTTTTGCACCAGTAGGAGCTTCGCAAGCCTACAGAAGTGCTGTTCCAAAAACAGTAAATTTTGTGGTGGAGTGCAAAAACAGACTGACATGAGGAGGTGGGAAAGGCTGAGTTTTGATTGGTACCGAGCGGTACATGGGCGTCTGCCAAAATGTTTCCAGGGGAAGGCAAAATGTTAACGTCATCACCATCCTCCTACATGAAAAGTGCCAGATGGGGCACAAGAAACACTGGGGTGCAGGAGGAGCCATGAGGGGCAGGAAGGAGGCTGCATATGATCTCATACACCATGGGGTTGTTGTGCCACAGCCATCTCTTTCTTTTGTGGCACCCCAAAATTCATACCCGCCCTGGTCCCTACAACTACCCCCTAGCACCCCAAAGCCTATACCCACCCTGAGCTCTTTGGATGAAGGCACACATGTTGACACTAGCAAGTATTTTTTGGGATTCCATTCATACTTAAGGGTTTGACACCCACATCCCCTCCTGAGTACAAAGTCCATGTTGTGGCTCTTTTCCTGAAGAAGGCACACCAGTTCGCTGAAATGCGCGTAGAACAAGATTTATTTGTATCCACGTTTACAGTTTATTTTGCATGCTGTTTCATATGCCATTTTACGCAATACTAATACAGAGTTGATTAGTGGATCATTCAGTGATTTAACATTTCTCTATTGTGCACTATATTTGTACATTTTCAACCTTACATATTGTCTTTCCATTTATTTTGTACATTTTTGTCTTGTTTCCAGTGGCGGTGCGTCCATTGGGGGCGTTGGGGCGTTGCCCCACTAACCATGTGGATGACCGTCATGCTGCTCATACACACTAATTTCATTTTAAAACGTATTTCTGACTGAGAGCGCACTCGTGTAGAGAGAGCTCTGCCGACTGCCGGGACAAGCCCGACTGAACCGGCGACATTGCGCCGCGGAAGGAGTGTGGGGGCGGGGCTGCGGCAGTGAGTGACAGCGCAGCAGAATGGAGATTTAGCAATAGCCAGCAGCTGCAGCAGTGAGTGTGTGCGCATGTCATTTGTAGGCCTAGTATTTTTTAGAACTCGCCCGCGCATGCGCACACGCAGTACTGCCAGTGTCATCCCTAAATTGGAACTCTGAGACTGGCAGGGACCCGGGCCCCCGGGTCTCATTATGGGCAGGAATCACCCTGCTCTTAGCCAATCCTGGCGCAGTAGCTCTGCTAATGCTGCACCAGGATTGGCTGGAGTCACCGCGCTGACTGTAGATGGTGCCCCCGCACTGCATGGCCAATCACACCATGGCGTATGCGAAGCCATGCAGTGGATTGGCCATTTCCTCTAGAGTTGTTGGTACTGGTCACTGTGGCTAAGCTAATCCTTGCGCTGCCGGCAGCCCCCCCCCCCCCCCGAGCCAGGACTGCTTGTCTGCACGGACGTGATGCTGTTTTCGACTGTGGGGTTAGGCAATGCATGTTCTCTAGTAAACATTATAATGTGTTCTTTAATTTACACATTTCCTACTCCCACAATATATTTTTGTTTATTTTGTTACTTATGGTACACGTTTAACACTTACGAGATGCCACCAATCCTGGGCTTCATAATACAATTGCCTGTGTAACCCTTTAGGTTTGCCTGGTTGAGTCAATTGTGGACGAGAACCACAACTCCCATAATGCACCAGCCTGCTACCGGATCATGCATTTTCTTCTCCTTGATACAGAGTAATTTGCTAACTCAGTACTCGTACCGCTCCCGTGTGCTGCCACATTTGTGGTCTTCGACCCGCACCCTGCTTAGTTGATGTATAAGAATGCCGCCTTCATCACGTAGGTGAGCCCCAAACAAGATGACCTGTGTCTGTGATAATTAAACATTCATGAGTAGGGTCCGGCGGACCGCCACGTTTAGATTGCCTTGGTTTGAGTGTATTCTAGTGAGATGTGGCTTATTTACTATAAAATAAGTCTGCTGACAGTTTCAATTTGCACCTTTTTACCTGTGATAAAGCTGGTTGCTTGTGTGTAAGGGGGAGGGATGTATGCAAACAACTTTTTGTCCTAAAATCAGGGAGCTCTGTAGTGCTTGACTGAGATAGTGGAAACCGTAAAGAAGCGCTCCAACCTCAACAAACAGTCTCTTGGAGCTGGAGTGAGGTTGCTCCCTCAAATCAGAGTTCTTTGAAATTCAACATACGGTGGTCATCCACAGTGGAAAATATTAATGTTTCCATTTTGATGGTACAGCTTGAACAATTTTGCAATGTTGAATTGCTAAATGAAAGATATTCTGCTACTGATCGTAGTTTTGGTGAAGCCTCTTTCAAATTATCACCCTCTCACCAGAAGTATGCTCTGGCACGTCACATGCAGATGTGTTGAGTGCCTAGTGGGGCAGAAATAGCACCGGGTGCTGGTGCACTCAGCCCGCCTGCTGCACCAACAGGTCCTGTACGCAAGTTGCAGGAGCTGCGATACGTGTTTTGCACTCTTGTGTGAGTGACAGTCACAGGACAAGGCAGACAGACATACTGGCTAGTGTGTGCATAGATGATACATCACATCGGTGGGTATGTGCAGGCAGCAGCCACCAGCTGTGCACTGCAGGCTTGCGCAGTCTCACAGCCCTGGGCGGGCAGCAGCGCAGTACTGCAGTCTGTGCCCAGGCCTCGTGTTCGTGTCTCCCTGCTCTCTGTTTGCTGCAAGGCCGGTATTGTAAATAAGATAGTCCTTAGAGACCAGATGATGAGTAGATATATTCATTAGATTTATTGATAAGATAACAACATTAAAATCCATAGGAAGATGGTAAGTCCATATGATGCCCCACCAGGAGCAGCCTCTGCCCTGCTCAGCCTGCACACACCAACTGACACTCCACAGCTCACTAAGCACCCAACATTCCACGACCTCATCATACATCCAACATTTTAGACATCATCAGGCACACCAACACTCACACTGGTTGAGCAGTAGAGAAGAGAACCATAGAGAAGGGAAATGCAGCAGTAGATTATAACACATCCCCCTGCCTAAGGAAACCAAACACAATGAAGGATAATAAAAGAGTTCCCAGAAAGCATTAAACTTAGGCAGTATAATAATCAATCCAACATAACACAGGTAAAACCAAAAAACACAAAAAGACTCATAACCAGGTAAAACCTAAAATTGCTTCAACACAAACATTTAATAAGTAAGAAGCAGAGAAAACTCACAAGAAAGTGTCATCTGCAACACAATCTTAACCAAGTTAGCACTTAAAGAAAGTACAGGAAAAACCATCCACCCGCAAACCAAACGGTGAGTGTACATGCAGAGATAACCAATCAGGAAAACTATTCACCCACAAACCAAACAGTGAGTGTGCACGCAGAGAAACTTCAAGTGAAGATGTTTTCTCATACGCAGTCCAAACCACAAAAATATTCGCCCATCCAATCAAAAGTGAAGTAAATCGACAAACTAATTGTCATTCAAGTAACACAGTAAATGTGAAACTATAACCACAAACAAGTGGCAGGCAAACCAAAGAACACAGGAAAAACCAGAGATGAGCACTACACCCCAAACTTAGGGCAACCCACAACGGAAAACCACACCAAACCAAGTACACACCAAACCAAGTATGCAAGCAAAGACAATAAACACAACACACACTCTCCTCCTCTCTTCCATATAAATTCAAAAAACAAACAGAAAGAACCTGCAACAACTGCAACAAGCCCCCTATACAATACTGTAAACACCCTGTTGTAAATAGGACAAATCACAGTGACATAACAAATTAAAACAAAAAACGTGGTCACCGTAGTCTATGATCGGTGAGCGAGTTCTCACCCGAAATCCTTGTTCTCTCTCACCCGAAGTCCATGTAGTACAGGTTAAATCCAGTGTATCCACGCAATTGCGCTAGCAGTACCACAGTCCAAGTCTTGACAGCAACATTCCAATAAACATCCATAGTTTGAGTGACTTCCAATGACCACCCTTGGGTGAACTCGAGATCTCCCAACACAAAGTCCTCAACAGTGGCTCCAATCAGCCCACAAGGTAGAAGCCCATAAAGTCCAGAGTCACGTAACGGTACCAATAAGAACACGATAAAACCAGATACGATAAATCCACTGTCAATAAACAAAAGGAATTGCAGCATCTGTTGACAAAACTGAACGAAAAAGGAACTGAAAGACATCATGGATAAAGTTGAAATACCAAATGACTCGATGACGTCCATAGAACAGTAATCCCAAACGTCGCGATCCTCAGCAAACTAGAAAGATCCTTCCCAAAGTGTAAAGATGGCCGCCACAGTGTCGTACAGCGTCATTTTCTACAGGAGATGGGTCACGTTTACACCTTCGTAATTATACGTCACGAAAATCACCAACACGCTGAAGAGTTCTCACAACGTCATCAGATGGGCGGCAGCAGGAGAACTGGAAAGAGCTTTGCTGATCAACCGTCACAACCGTCATAAGCACAGCATACGGTGAGTAGACGAACAAACTATGGTACACTGGCCCATTTAAAACGTAGAGGAACGTTGTCATTGCCAGAACATGCTGCGAGTGCGCTGAATTGTCCTTCTGCGTTTATAAACATGACATTGGTCCGTTAAAAAAAAATGTTCATTGTCCCAAAACATGCTGCAAATGCGCAGAACACAGCGAAATATTCTCTCCATCCGCTGCGCAAAATCGCAAAGGTAGTATGGCGTGCGCACTCCCTCTTTGTCCCACTGTGAAGCTAAATAATGGCAGATAAAAGCTGTGCTTCCACTAACCCACAACAGATGTCCAATGCACACTCATGTAGACTGCCATGAAACTGCCATCCAAAGTAATCTCGACAATACACCCGCACAGACAGCATGTGAAAGTCTTAATATTAGAGAAATACAGGTAACATGCAAGGCTGGTAAACGCTCTGGACTGCAGGCTGTCCTGTTGACTAAGAACACTGGTGGGGCTTACCAGAGCGTTTGTTTCACGTTTCCTTATTCTTTTCCTTTTCCTTATGTATTTTTCCTTGGGTTCCAATTCAAAAGTTTATATTCCTTTGGTTAGTCCAAGTAATCCAGGGTAATCCTTCACCAACACGTAGTTCTTTTTACCTCGTCGCCAGTATTGTAAATAAGATAGTCCTTAGAGACCAGATGATGAGTAGATATATTCATTAGATTTATTGATAAGATAACAACATTAAAATCCATAGGAAGATGGTAAGTCCATATGATGCCCCACCAGGAGCAGCCTCTGCCCTGCTCAGCCTGCACACACCAACTGACACTCCACAGCTCACCAAGCACCCAACATTCCACGACCTCATCATACATCCAACATTCTAGACATCATCAGGCACACCAACACTCACACTGGCTGAGCAGTAGAGAAGAGAACCATAGAGAAGGGAAATGCAGAAGTAGATTATAACAGCCGGTCTCTGGCATTCACAGCCAGGTCAGGAGAGGAGAATGATTCCAGTGGGTGAGTTAGACCGTAGCGCCCAGAGGCCGCTTTTTAAAGAGTGTGTGCAGCATGGTGCTTTAGACCCCAGCAGTGTGACCGGACGCGTGTGCTTTCCTCAACACACCTGGATGGGAGGTGATTGTTTATTATCTGGTGGAGGTGGCTGCGGCTGTAGAAAAACACCCAACCAGATCTGATTAAATAGTAACACATAACTACTCTTTCACAATTGTCTTATTAACCTTCTCGATTTCTCAAATTTGCTTAAAAATGCACTATTTGCCCACAATTTTTCAAACTTTTCTCAGGGGAGAACCCTCCCCCAAAGCCCCATTATAAGGGTCAGGCTCACTTGCCACAGGTCATTCATTCCCAACTTTTACGCCCCACAACTTTCAAATATCACAAGCCGCCACTGCTTGTTTCTGGTATTTTTCACTGTCTTTGTACTCTTGTCGCTTTTTTTAACACTGTGTTTACATTGATATATTTATGATTATTTGTAAATGTTAGGAGGGTTTTAAACCCATTAATTTAATATCAAATGTATCTATCAATCTAATTAAAGTATATATGTATTTACTCACATATTCTTCTGGTTTGTTTAATTATCAGTTATTTACCTTTATTTCAGGTTGCCAAGGGGTGATTATTTACCTTGGAGGTGGGAAACAGTGACATCACTGGAATCAGTGGGTTATTAGCATGGCACCGGTTCCACCACTTCAACTCTTCAGCAATAGAAAAAAGTTCCTTAAACATCTACAGAATGTTGGCCCCCAGGGGAAGAGAGGGTAGCAGGCCGGTCTTCATCCGGGGCACTTTGTGCGGGGCCACAGGACAGGGTTGGGATACGGTAGTTTAAGGGAAGGTGCAGGTTCTAAGTGGGGTATATAGGCGTAGGAGAAGGCACATCCGGCCTTTTCCGATGCCTAGCACCACCAGGGTAGGGTCAGTTTATTTCAGGTCCTCCCATAAACCCTACAGATTTTAGGAAGCCAGGGATGGTGGTTGATTTCCAAGCATAGAATGGTTGAGTGCGCTACTGGGATGTAGGCGCATCCCTGCACTTGGGCACACTGATAAGGTTCGCTGACTCCAATAAGTTCATAGCAGTTAGGTTTGCCGATTTATTTATTTCATAAATGCGTTTTCATTATAAGTTCATGTATCGGATTTCAAAAGTTCAGTTCAAAGACAGAATATGCAAATAGAATATGCAAATAAATGCTCCAATGCATTTCGAGCCCAACGGCCCTTCATCAGGGAGCGCTGCGAAGAAACAGGATATAGCGCTAATCAATACTCAAAAATAAAGAACATGAAAAAGAACATGAAAAAAAACATTCTTAGTGCCATGCTAATCACATGCATCAATGCGTATACTTTGTTTCATAATGACTAAAGGTATCAATCAGTGCATCAGTGATACTTTTATAACATCCATGTGAAAGGTGTAGGGGAATAATGACCGATCAGTGAAGGATGGATGAGCAGTGGTGGGAGCTCGGGATGGTGGCTGGTCACTCACGTTATGGGTTTAAGTCCGTGGTTCATGCAAAAAAACAAACGTGCCAAGAAAAAAGTTCATTACCGCCGGTGCAGTGAAAAGGTAGAAAGATAAACATGCTGCTCGTACATAACGAGACTTACGTATAGCTTTGAAATTGACACTCTCCTGGAGTCTAAAGGAAAAAGAATCGGCGATAGTAAATTAAAGTAAACGGGAGGAATCACGGAGTTCCTCAATGGTTGCCAGGCGAATGGGGTTAAACTTACGGAGGTGATTGGAGCTCAATGGTGTCTCGGTGAAGTCTGAAGCGGAGTGTCTGAAACTTCGCGTGGTACACGCGGAGTTAGGTGGAGGTGGGTGACAGGAATGACGGACTACAGTAATGTTAAAGGGGCGGCCATCTTAGAGTGGAGAATGTGTAGTATACAACATTGAAAGTGAAACATAAAATGGATACAGTTAAACATAATCAAGCAAGGATCGGGACACAGTGTATCAATCATGTACCCAAAAGGGTGTTACAAGTAACTACTCAGTTCAATTCGGTCATTGAGACCATGCGGTTTCAAAGACTGCAGTCTATAAATCCATGCGGTTTCTCTTTGTAAGAGAGTTTTATTTAAGTCTCTTCCCTCAATGTCTGATACCATTTCAAGAACAAGAAATTTAATTTGCGACACATTATGTTTAGCCTCATTGAAATGGGCGGCCACGCTAGATTTCATGTTGTTAGTTCGGATATTTGATTTGTGTTCATTCATCCTGATCTTTATTTTCCTGATGGTTTTTCCAACATATATCATGCCGCACGGGCATTTGATAAGGTAGACGAGGTTCGAGGAGTCAAAAGTGGCATCTACATTCAATTTGATTTGGAAGCCTCTCATGGGGTGGTTGAGGCTATTCCCTCTGATGATATTATTGCAATTGCTGCACCCACCTCCACCTAACTCCGCGTGTACCACGCGAAGTTTCAGACACTCCGCTTCAGACTTCACCGAGACACCATTGAGCTCCAATCACCTCCGTAAGTTTAACCCCATTCGCCTGGCAACCATTGAGGAACTCCGTGATTCCTCCCATTTACTTTAATTTACTATCGCCGATTCTTTTTCCTTTAGACTCCAGGAGAGTGTCAATTTCAAAGCTATACGTAAGTCTCGTTATGTACGAGCAGCATGTTTATCTTTCTACCTTTTTACTGCACCAGCGGTAATGAACTTTTTTCTTGGCACGTTTGTTTTTTTGCATGAACCACAGACTTAAACCCATAACGTGAGTGACCAGCCACCATCCCGAGCTCCCACCACTGCTCATCCATCCTTCACTGATCGGTCATTATTCCCCTACACCTTTCACATGGATGTTATAAAAGTATCACTGATGCACTGATTGATACCTTTAGTCATTATGAAACAAAGTATACGCATTGATGCATGTGATTAGTATGGCACGAAGAATGTTTTTTTTCATGTTCTTTTTCATGTTCTTTATTTTTGAGTATTGATTAGCGCTATATCCTGTTTCTTCGCAGCGCTCCCTGATGAAGGGCCGTTGGGCTCGAAATGCATTGGAGCATTTATTTGCATATTCTATTTGCATATTCTGTCTTTGAACTGAACTTTTGAAATCCGATACATGAACTTATAATGAAAACGCATTTATGAAATAAATAAATCGGCAAACCTAACTGCTATGAACTTATTGGAGTCAGCGAACCTTATCAGTGTGCCCAAGTGCAGGGATGCGCCTACATCCCAGTAGCGCACTCAACCATTCTATACTGTCTGGCGCAGTTGGACAGTTGCGCCACCTGCAGGAGCACCTACAACTTACTCAACTTTTCTAAACCTACAAACCAAATTGATCACGCTACAAGCTGTGCGCCGTGCCTAAACTCTTGTTGATTTCCAAGCATTGCCAGTTTAGGACAAGTTGCAGGTGTAGGTGATATTTTGGGGAATTGTGACTCACATGCAAGCAGATCCACCCCTCTGGTGGGGAGATGGGAGCACAGGTGACAGAAGGAGGTGCGTGGGATGTGACGACCAAGGGAAGGGTCTTTAAGAGAGGATGTCTTATAGGGAAAGCAAAGGAATGACTGAATTCATGTAGGGCTGGGCGGTAAATTCAACTCTGAGTTTGCGGAGTTTACTGCACTATGCGATTTGCAGAGCTCGCAGATTGCAGAAAACTCCACTCCGCATAGCGGAGCAGAGTTTTTTCCCCACTCGTGCTCGCTAACAGTAGGTTGGCGAGCACGAGCTGCAGCTCGGGTAGAATTTCTACCTGCGTGGCAGGAAGATAAGCACAAACGGCAGTACACGCTGCACTCGCCGCTTGCAGAACTTCACTGAGTTTTTTTGTCACCTCGCGGAGTTCGCGAGTAGCGAAACCATGTGAACTACGCCTAGGCCTAGGTATATGGAACGAGGTCAGTGAGCGAAAGGGGGAGCAATGAAAGGAATGATATGGATTATCTGAGCAATTGAAAGCGAGTGAGTGTGAATGGTGTGGGGAGAATGTAATGTTCGGGTACATGTCAAGATGCACAAAGTTGAAATATTGTTGATGTTAATAAAGTTCATAGAATTTTTGCAACCCTGTACTAATAAATGGCCTTTTATGCTGATGTAACAGTGTGGAGTGTGGTTATTGCAGAATACATTTTTACAAAGACAAAAGCTAATCGCACAGCACATTTAAAGTTAGAAGCCTGAATGTCAGGATTGCTCTACTTTAAAAAAGATGCTATGAAGTATGGCTTTAAATCTTAATACATTTATACTTTCCTCTATAATGTGTATTTTGGTCCTGTTCAACCAATCCCAGACCTGCCAACTCACACAGCGCCACTGTGTGTCACACGATATCAGCTCCAGTTCTTTCACAGGGTCACCCAGTGAGGAGCTGATATCACATGGTGGCAGACAGTGTGAGTTGTAAACAGACACAGGCAGCGTTCTCCACTCACATTGTCTGGAGACTGAGCACAGCTGATGTTCATCAATTTTGCAATCTCCCCCGGATATCAGTGGCATCCTTTAAAGCCTCTTTTGTGTTTTTGTTTGGGTGAGGGGGAAGAGGTTACAGTGGGTCATGGTCAATGACATGCACAAGGCCCCGCCCCTCCCCAAGGGCCATACCCCCCTCCAAAGCACCTTCATGGTTGCACAGCAATGTGCTTAAGATCCTGCCCCCTCCCCAGGCCCTGCCCCCTCTTAGTCCCTTCCTCTCACACTGTGAGATTTTGATGATGGTTTGCAGTACTGCAATCAGTTTCTTCCAATAAAAACAGAAGAGCCACTGAAGAGAGGACCACTGGAATATACCTTGCACATACCCTCTCCACAATGGCAAAAATATTTTGAAATAACTGAAAATCTCTTGAGAAGCACAGTTAAATAGTTCTCTGAATCGGATCATTTGCGAGTCTGTAGATCTCAGTGCAGCCTAGAGTCCTTGAAACTCACCCACAGTAAAATGCATACAAAGGGAGATGTGACAGCCCAAGCCTCCCTTCACCCAAGCACCACCCCAGTTTGCCATCTGTTAAGCACATACCAGAAGAGCTTGTACCCGCAGGGCCAGGAAAAAGTCAGTCACATTCCAGGTTGGCTTGTAAAAGACACTCAGTGTCACATCACACTGATGTTAACAAACAGTTGGGATTGGTATAGGTAGTCAGTCATGCTCCTGACTCTACTCATACCTGGCAGTCTTTCACAGCCTCCTGAGCAACTCCTACTCTGGGGTGCAGCTATCAATAGGGCCAGTGGTACCCTGACCTAGGCCTATGAATGTGAGGCAGTCACTGATGCACAATATAGCAGTTTGTTAAAACCAAAACAGAGAATAAGGGTCTATTAGAAATGTGGGTTATTGGTTGACTGGGGTAAGAGCTCTGATCAAGCAGCAAACACAGTCCTAGTCAGGGTAAGAGGCAGGCTAACCCTAAATTAATTTGGGCTCTCCCTCTGGTAGTTTGGCACAGAGTAGTCAGGCTTAGCTTTAGAGGCAATGCATAAAGTATGTGTGCAGCACTTCAAACAGTAAAACTGTGAAAACACCACATAAAAAGATTCCACACCAAGTTAGAAAATAGAGCTTAATTTAATAAATAAAACAAGACAAAATGACAAAAGTCCAACCCAAAGAACCAGAGTTATGAATTTTTAAAGAATAAACTGTAAAATAGTGGCTAAAATCAGTGAGTGCTAGGCGCAGCTATCTGGTCGTGGTAGACCAGGTCAAAGCCAAAAGTTTAGGCCGACAGCAAAATTGAGTCCCAGATTTATCCCGTTGAAGTTTTACCTTCTCAAATGTTGGGCCAAGAGTCCTTTTCGTGGGGGAGAAATTTGCTGGGTGCAAGAAGAGGGCCGCTGGTGATGGTTGATGGGACACGAAGAGTAGGCTGGGAGTCGCAGAATGCCAGGCTGGAGCTTCACAGTATCAATCTGCTTGGGCGACAAAGCTTGCTGTATGAAGAGAGGAACTTACGATGGTTTGCGCTGATTTCTGGTGCAAGTGGCATGGTTCTGGTGTGAACAGGCCCGTTCACAGCCACAAAGCATCCAAAGATCTTGACTTTAAGTGCTCGAGAACCACACCAAGGGCCCAGGACCTGAGAGGTGCCTCTTGGGATCAGGAACTCATTGAAAATGGGTCTGTTATGTCCCTGAGGCTCAGATCAGGAGGCCAACAGGTCAGCCCTTTGAGTCACTTTGGGATTCTGGGTTCTAGATGAGTTCCAGGTCCAGCTCTTCCTCCCCAGGCAAGAAGGAATCAGGTCAGCACAACAAGGCAGCAGCTCCTTCAGAGTGGCAGTCCTTTCATTAGCACAGCAGTGCTTCTTCCTGGCATAGTACCATAGATCCAAGTGTGTACTCAAGTGGTGGTGCCTGATGTCCAGTACTTCTACTCTGTGGTGTCTTTGAAGTGGGAGAGACTTCAAAGATAGGTCTTTGAATGGCACATGTGTCCTGCCCTGCAAGCCCTGGCTCCAGCCTCACTACAGGGGGTAGGCAGTTCTTTGTGTGGAGACAGGACACAGCCTACTCTAGTGTAAGTGAGGCTGTGTCCAGTTGCTCCCTCTCACCCTGCCAGGATGGCCTACCAAGTCACACCAAAACTCCCATTTTACCTGGCTGTCTAATGGGAATACACTAGCAGCGGGCAGAAAACTCTGCTTCGCTAGCATAGCTTGCGGATGTTTGCCAACCCGCATTCCTCTGAGTACGCGGATTCCGCAGCAAAACTCCAACACCGCTGTGGAGCAGAGTTCAGAGCCCCTGGCCCACCTTTAGCTCCCCGCCTCCACCCCCTAATAAATATTTAAAAAAAGAAATACGATTTAAAAAAATACACTTACCTTTATATGCAGCGTCTCCGAGCCGCCCTCCTTCTCCTAGCAGTGGTCTCTGCAAACCGCCATACCACGACGTACATGTGCAGAGACCACAGCGAGGGGGGCGAGGACAGCTCAGAGACACTGGGTATAAAGGTAAGTATATTTTTTTAAAAGCGTACTTTAAAAAAGAAAATTAATTGGGGGGGGGGGTTGGGAGGTGCAGAGCAGAGTTTTTGCCCAACTCCGTGGAACTCCACGCTCAGGTCTGGAATACACAAAGACCAGCTGTCACCCACCTCATTCAAGTTATCAGAGACAGGCAGCAGGCACTAAATGGCTAAAGTAAGAAGGTGCCAACTTTTTAAAACCTTCTAAAAGTGGCACTTTCAGAATTGCAATTTGAAATCCCACTTCACCAGGAGTTTGGATTTTAAATTGTGATTCCAGAGACACCAGACTTGAAGAGTTTATCTCTTCCCAATTACACTTATGAAATGCAATAAGGTAATCCCAATGTTATTCTGTGGGAGAGATAGGCCTTGCAGTAGGGAAAAATATGAAAAAGGACATGTAAAACTTTTAAAAACAGATAGATAGATAGATAGATAGATAGATAGACAGACAGACAGACAGACAGACAGACAGACAGACAGACAGACAGACAGACAGACAGACAGACAGACAGACAGACAGACAGACAGACAGACAGATAGATAGATAGATAGATAGATAGATAGATAGATAGATAGATAGATAGATAGATAGATAGATAGATAGATAGATAGATAGATAGATAGATAGATAGATAGATAGATAGATAGATAGATAGATAGATAGATAGATGGATAGATAGATGGATAGATATAGGGAAGGTGCGGGCCAGGCAAAAGTTTTTTTTTGCCAAGTTGAAATGGGACTGTTAACTGCAAACACATGCTCTACAATGGCAGGCCTGAGAGATGGTTAGAGGGATACTCAGGTGCATGGCACAAACAGTGCTACAAGCCCTCTAGCAGTATGTAATGTACAGGCCCTGGGCACATGTAGTGCAAAACCTTTGGGGGTGACCCTGCAAAAAGGCCCCTCAACCTTCAGGCAGCCCCCATTCAGTCGTAAGGCCTCTCATCACATTTTGCCGCCCCCCCCTCCCCATCATTTTGCATTACACCACTGGTTAATACTCTCCCATGCAGGAGGCCTGGGCTCCCTCTGACTCTGAGCTCAACCCACCCGCCCCGCACAGGAGTAATGAGCCTGCACCGTCTCCGGGCCTGCCAATATTCAGCTTTCTCAAACACTGCTCACCTAGTTATCGACTCCCCTTCCACCTCCCACCATAAAAATCCATTTGTATGTAAGCGAAGACTGTTCCACTTGTGCGCCCTCCATGCGCCATTACAGTTACTGCTAGCCTTGCTGCCAGAGTGTTCTAGAACATTCCACGAGAAGAGGAGAGAAGGGGACGTTAATACCTTGTAAAATATTGCACTTGATAGGCCAAGCCATCCGGATAGAAAAGCAGGAATATCATTTGTGAAGAGGGGACATTTGGGGGAGACGAGAGAAGGAGAGGTTCAGACGGAGAAAGGCAGAACTATCCACAGGCAAAGCTGCGTTTAATTCTCTGTACCGGAATATCAACGGGTCCTGGAAATCAGGATTAAGGCCAGGGTCAGACTGGCCTATAGTCAGGGCCACTAGAATTATGTGGCAGGGAAGCGTCTACTTATGTAGCAGTTGACTAAATTATGCGGCAAAAAAAGGCAAATTATGCTCAATAATGCAGCACATTTTTTGATATTATTACTTCATTATTTTGTCATTTTTACGCATGGGAATAACTATCCTGGCGGGTATGCAACCTCATTAGTACCATTTTAAAAACCAAATACAGAAATAAGCACGTGATGGATGACCAGTTAACCCTTGCAAAGAGCCATTAACTGTCCGCGAACACTTCACCATGTTTTTAGCAACTTTTGATCCCTTTCAGCTAGAAACAAGTATTTTTGGTTAACATCTGAAGATTATGCAGCAGCTGATGGATAATGAGGCTAAGGGGAGCAAGCCATAATAATATGAAAAATGTCACAGCAGCAGAATCTCATAATTCCAGTGACCCTGCCCATAGTGCAATCTAGCAGTCTTCGAAAGGCTGAACTAACAGGTCTGTTTGTATGCCATTCTCAGCAGTTTGTGGGCCTGGTTCATGGCAAGGTGGGCTGCTTTTTACTGTTGATTTCCTTGATATTACCACAAGCATTGCCTGCAGCAAACACAAACGTGTCTTTACAAATTCAAAAGCTGCCTGATTTGCCACTTGAACCACTTGTTTAGCCATCAAATTCACTAGTGGGGGTTTCTTTTATTGTGGTTTACCGGCTTTTTTTCTGTCCCAATCCAACCCTGATTAAGGTGCCCTGGAGTTATGTATGAGTTTGCAGCCTTATTAAGGTTTGCATCAGGTTTGTGTTACTTTTAAAATGAAGACCCGACACAAAATCCTTTTTAGGACTTACAAACCAATACAAATTGGTATTTGCGTTGGTTTGTAAGAAAAAGTGACACAAACTGTGCGAAGCTCTGCTCTGCATTATTGTGGATTTAGGAGTGTATTCGATGAATAGTACATATACGCTCCTGTGAAAACCACCCATGATTTTTGATGCAAACTCGTATATACTTCTAATAGTAGACAGGGGTTTGAGCAAAAAATGAATGCCACTTGGAAGAAGGCATTAACAAGCATTTACAATGCAATGGTTTCGCCTTTCGAAAAGTTAGAGTTATTGGCATTGCTCATGACATTTCTTTTTTTTTTACTTATAAATAAATGGCATTGTTATTTATATTGCCAACAGCTCTCACAGCCCACACAGCTCTCTCAGCCCACACAGCCCACACAGCTCTCAGCCGACACAGCCCACACAGCTCTCAGCCCAACACAGCCCACACAGCTCTCAGCCCAACACAGCTCTCTCAGCCCACACAGCTCTCAGCCCTCACAGCTCTCACAGCTCTCACAGCCCACACAGCCCACACAGCCCTCACAGCCCACACAGCCCTCACAGCCCACACAGCCCTCACAGCCCTCACAGCTCTCAGCCCAACACAGCTCTCAGCTCTCTCAGCCCACACAGCTCTCAGCTCTCTCAGCCCTCACAGCCCTCAGAGCTCTCACAGCCCTCACAGCTCTCACAGCCCTCACAGCCCACACAGCTCTCACAGCCCACACAGCTCTCACAGCCCACACAGCTCTCACAGCCCACACAGCCCACACAGCTCTCACAGCCCACACAGCTCTCACAGCCCACACAGCTCTCACAGCCCACACAGCTCTCACAGCCCTCACAGCCCACACAGCTCTCACAGCCCAAACAGCTCTCACAGCCATCCGCCCACACAGCTGTCACAGCACAGCAGTTGCTCTCAGTGCAAGTGTGCACTGAAGCAGGTACTGTAGTAGAATTGGCCTATACCATGTACTGCACTGTGACATTTACACAGCACTTCATCCCCGGGCTATGGAGCGCTCTGGTTTGTACGGAGATCCTAGGTGCAAAGGTTTAAGATGGCGTGGGTTCGAGCGTGACCAGTGCCTGTGATGCTGGGTGAGGCGTGTGAGGTCTGGAGATGGGGACTCTGCGCAAGCGCAGATCGGCCCTCTTACGTGGCTGGTTATAATATACTACTTTGCACAAGCGCAGACATGCCCTGCCTCTTACATGGCTGCGCAGCCAAATTTTAATGTGCTCCATTTTTTTTTGCTGTTTGCAAAGTCCTCTTATTCCTGCTGGCACGGAGTGGTGCATCTTCGGCGTTTCACCATGTGCGAGATTTGTTGAAGGAAGGAACAGATAGGAGAGGGGCTGCTCCATGACACTGTGGTTTCCTTGACAGTGGTTGCTCACTTTTTTTTGCTGGGGGAACGAACAGACAGGCTGACATTGCAGCACGCACACAGAAAGACGGACCTTAGACACTGCAGGCACACAGACAGACAGAGACTGCAGGCACACAGATAGACGGACACTGGAGGCACACAGACAGACAGACGGACCTCGGACACTGCAGACACACAGACAGGCTGACATTGCACGCACACAGACAGACGGACACTGCAGGCACACACACAGACAGACGGACCACGGACACTGCAGGCAGGCAGACAGCCGATCACCGCAGGCACACAGATAGACGGACATTGCAATCAGACAGATGGACACTGCAGGCGCACAGACAGCGGGACACTACAGGCACACAGACAGACGGACACTACAGGCACACAGACAGACGGACACTACAGGCACACAGACAGACGGACACTACAGGCACACAGACAGACGGACACTACAGGCACACAGACAGACGGACACTACAGGCACACAGACAGACGGACACTACAGGCACACAGACAGGCACTGTATCCTGGCCGGTTGACATTGTAAACCTAGACACAAGGGTTGTTTCTTATTCCTGCTGACACGGAGTGGCGCATCTTCGGCGTTTCACCCGGTGCGAGATTTGTGGAAGGAAGGAACAGATAGGAGAGGGGCTGCTCCATGACACTGTGGTTGCCTTGACAGTAGGTGCTCACTTTTTTTTTGCTGGGGGAACGAACAGACAGGCTGACATTGCAGCACACACACAGAAAGACGGACGTTAGACACTGCAGGCACACAGACAGACAGAGACTGCAGGCACACAGACAGACTGACCTCGGACACTGCACGCACACAGACAGACGGACACTGCAGGCACACACACAGACAGACAGACGGACCACGGACACTGCAGGCAGGCAGACAGCCGATCACCGCAGGCACACAGACAGACGGACATTGCAATCTCACGATATGATTTGCATTGAATGCCCTTAGAAATCCAAGTTACTCTATACTGCTAATGCGCACCTGCAAAGCATTTCTATTCCAAATGACAAGGCTGCCAAAAATAGTAGATATAAAAAAAGCTAACTAAGAGTTTGCGCCCAATATTGCATAAAAAGGCAAGGCTAATCTACTTTAACCTGACATAATCGACGTGATGATGACTTTTACCAGTAATACTGAAGTAACACTCAATGAAATGAATGAAGTTACAACAACTCACTATGGAAATAGGCGAGTTTAAAAAAAAAAAAAAAAAAGTAGATGCATGCCTCATGAAGTGCACTCGTCGACGAAAAAAATTGTTAAAGAGGAGGCAGGCAGAGCACCGTCTTTGTCACAATTTCCCTTATGGCATGATTCGAAGCTAAGCAGGCCACACCCTCACCAGGGGACCTGCCTGTGGAGCTGGAGGTATGTCTTTGACAAGAGACATTAAGTCGATGGAAGGAGGGGTTGCGACGATCTACATGACCAGGATTTTAAGTGTACATCACTTCTGTAAAGTAGTTGTATACATGGGACCGGATAGCATTGGCTACTGTGATGCAAATTCCTCGTGCTTACAGGTGCAAACAGAGGACGACAATACCGTTTTTGTGATGATTTAGGGTACAAAGTGGTTATGGGCGGAGGTGTCAGGGATGGACAGATAAGCGGGGTATTTTTGCAAGTCATATAAGCTGCCTTATAGAAGGGGGAGAAGAGCGCCGGCTAAGTGGGGTTGAACCATCCCATGATATATCAACCCCAACAGGAGGTGGGGCGGGGTTCTGGTTTAGGAGATAAAAGGAAAGTTCAATGCCCGAATGTGGCAGGTTTCAGGAACTATGTTTCTAGTGGGATCTGCCATAGTATGGGATAGACACGATGCGGTGTGCTTCGGAGTACGCGACTTGAAAATAGGGAGACTGGGTCATTGTCCAAGGTACTAATTATCTCTTGACGTCTCATAACACGGCGCAATGTAGTGAGATGGAGTGAGGCCCGGGCAACGGATTTGTAGGGCTACAATAATAGGGAGTACTCTATGGCACTTGTCGATACGAAGAGGTAGATTTAATCAGGAGTGCCAGCCCTTGAGTTTGAGAAGCTGGCGGGTAGTGTGAGGGAGCTTCTCGTCATAGTGTTTTACAGCCCATACAAGTGACAAGTAAACAAAAGAGGCGCAACACTCACCTGAAGTCCTTGTCGCTGGATGTCATTTTCTCCAGCAGGTTGGAGATATGGTAAGAGGCGCTCGCCATGTTCCTACGGAGTGGTGGAAACAGACAGGTAACTGGTTGGAAACGCTGACACCGGTGGCTTGTGCTACTCCTTTTGCCGGGACCCTCTACGCGGTCAGATCCCAAGATCTATTCTATTTCTTGCCCAAGGCCCCGTTGTAGGGGGGCGCGGCCCTCTTTTGGCGACTGTACCCTGGGGGTTCCGGGCAGATGAGCCCGCCCGGCCTCCCCGTGGTGTCCGGATATCAACCCTGCTTTTACGTCCGGGGAGGGAGGGTAGGGGGCTCGCGGGCTGGGTGACAAACAGGTCTCCCCCCTCAGCGGCTTCGGTTGGTTCCCGGATGCTTCAAACAGTTCAGACAAGAAACAAGCACCTACGAGGACAGGGGGGGGGCGGGAGAGGACACGGACGGGGGGCGGGAGAAGAGGAGAGTCAAAACAAGCACCTACGAGGACAGGGGGGGGTGGGGCGGAAGAGGACACGGACGGCGGGAGGGGGCGGGAGAGGACACGAACGGGGGCGGAAGAAGACACGGACGGCGGGAGGGGGCGGGAGAGGACACGGACGGGGAGCGGGAGAAGAGGAAAGTCAAAACAAGCACCTACGAGGACAGGGGGGGGGGGCGGAAGAGGACACGAACGGCGGGAGAGGGGGCGGGAGAGGACACGGACGGCGGGGCCCATTTACATCACCAGACCGTAGGACTGCCCACGCTGCAAGGGTGTCATTGGTGCACGGACTGCGGGGCCATTCATGCCTAAATAAACAAGCACCTACGAGGACAGGGGGGGGGGGCTAAGGACATACGTGAGCTGAGTAAGACGTGCGCTGATAGGTTAGCTAAATAAACAAGCACCTACGAGGACAGGGGGGGGCTAAGGACATACGTGAGCTGAGTAAGACGTGCGCTGATAGGTTAGTGCTATTGTCAATGGTAAACAAACACGGAATGTTGGAGTCCGCCGCGTCGTGAAGTCATGAAGCCATTGTAGAACAGTGAAAACTGAAAATAACGATGCATAGACGTTCGCTGCATAGTGATGATAATGTCACCCTGAAATGGTAATAGTGAAAACAACATAGAAATGAACCAGTGACGGTGCCGAAGAACGTGAGCTTAGTAAGACATGCGCTGATAGTGTAGCGCTATTGCCAATGGTAAACAAACACGGAACGTTGGAGTCCGCCGCGCAGTGAAGTAATGAAGCCATTGTGCAATAGAGTTAGTGATGCGCACGCGTGCGCGAAAAAGTGCGGCTCACATGTTTTTCTTTTCCGATGGGTGCAGTGCGGCTTCTTTAAGACAAGCAACTACGAGGACAGGGGGGGGGGGAGAGGACACGGACGGCGGGAGGGGGCGGGAGAGGACACAGGGGGCGTGAGGGGGGAGGGGGGCGGGAGAGAACACGAACGGCGGGAGGGAGGCGGGAAACGTGCCGGGGAAAAACACTCACGATGCCCAGGACAGCAGCAAGCACTGCCCGGCCGGACCAGATTCGGGGGCGTTCCCGGCTTTTGGCTGACATATCATGACGTAGCCAAAAGCCAAAGATTCTCGGGAATGCCCCCGAATCTGGTCCAGCCATGACGGACGCCTCTCTGTTCCAATGGCTAGCCTCCATTTATGGAGCTAGCCAATGGGACAGGGGGGCGTATTCCAGAGTCACTACTGCAATCAAGAGATTTCTCTGGAGGCGGAGCTTACAGCTCCGTCCCCCAGCGAAACCTAAAAAGGAGAAATGCTTTTTTTTCTCCTAACTTTTCCCAATTTGCATGTGTGCTGCACTGTTCAGAACACTTCCGAGGTAGGAAAAGTTTTCAAGTTTGTCTAAGCAGAGTATTTTGTACTGGAAGGGTACTTTTCCGGCACAGAGCCTATAATAGACTCATGCCGATACCTCTGGACTAAGGTGCAAAGGTGTGCGCATGGCGCTCAGCAGCCTGATTGTGTGCCAGCGCTAGGGAGAGAGGAGGAAAGTGCTCTATCTCTGTAGATATTGTGCTTTCCTGCTCTCTTCCCCTGTCACACAGCGCAGCAACTTTGAGGGGCGCGCTGTGTTGTGTGAGAGGCACTCAAATCTGGGGCTTGATATTTTGATTAGGGATGGCCATAGTGCGCGGAGTTCACTTCAGCTGAATCGAACCGAATTACATTAAAATTCTACCAGATTCTGCAGATTGCCATGATGGAGCATGGTCAGGGGCGTAACACAGGCCCCAGCAGCCCCCGCGGTGTGGGGGGGCCCCAAGCTCCAGGGGGCCCCATCGGCACTGCACACCGGCCAGAGAGCTCCTTATAGAACCCGGAGGGGGCCCCTCTTCGTACCGTGAAGGGAGGCCCCTCAATCTTCGTTACACCAGTGAGCATTGTGGGCATTTGGCACTGTTTTCTTAGGGTAAAATGCACCCTAGTATCAAAAAATTGATGTGAGGATGCATTTTGCCTAAGAAAAGAAAGCGTCCAAATTCCACTCAGTGCCCTTACATACTCTGCAGTGATCAAAAGTTGTAATTAAGCATGGGCAAATTTTGTGAATTCGCAATCCGCGAATTTGCGGATTTGTGAATTCGCAATCCGCAAAATTCGTAAATTCGCGCAAATTTGCGGATTTTTTTTTGCGAGTTTGCGGTATTTCGCGGGGCACTTTGCGTGTTCGCGGGAGTTTGCGAGGCGCTTTGCGTTTCTGCAGGGATTTTTTTTTGCTAGTTAATCACTGCCACCCTCTCGTTTTTATGCCCATCTGCCCTCTGTACCACTCGTTTCTGTGCCCTTCTGCCCTCTGCCCCACTCATTTTTGTCCCCTTCTGCCCTCTGTCCCACTTTTGTGCCCTTCTGCCCTCAGCCCCACTTAGAATGGCCCGGCAAGCTGCCAGCGCCATTCTAAAATAGCTGCAAATAGCTTCAACAGGAAGCATTATTAGATATAGTAAAGCAGGTGCTGGAGTTGAAGGTCAAATTAAGTTACACAATCATTAATCACCCCAAGTTTGGGGTGATTAATGATTGTGTAACTGAATTTGAGCAGCACCTGCTTTACTTTATCTATTAGAGCTTCCTGTTGAAGCTGACTTTTGTAACTATTTTAGAATGGCTCTGGCAGCTTGCCGGCGCCATTCTAAAAGAGTTACAAAAGTCAGCTTGAACTTTTGACCCAATCCGTTCCGCTCGCGGATTTTGCGAGAAATTCGCGAATCGCGCGGATTGCGAATTTACCGAAAATCCGCGAGCGGAACGGATTTTCCGCCCATGCTTAGTTGTAATCACTGCAGAGTATGTAAAGGCACCGAGTGGTGTATGCATTGGTAGATTAGAAATCACTGCATAATTTTTTATTCTGCCAGCAAAGCGGCCTCATTTTAATTTATCAGTAATTACTTGTTACAAGAGTACTGTGGAATTTCCAAAATTCCTCTGATTCTGCCCGGCGGAACAAAAAAATTCCACCCAGGCCCAATTGTGATAGCATGAGGCTGTTGGTCAGAGCTGCTGTACACTAGCAGAGCTGTGAGTATAATACAGTACTGGAATACCAAGTGCACTATGAACTAAGAGTGTAGTGCGTTGATAGAGCTATACGTGGCACAGATGAGCTGTGAGCATGCCTCAGCATTACACTAACACGAGTGCCTTTGGTCAGGGGCGTCGTGAACCCCCCCTCTTTAGCAGCTACAGTGGGGTTGACGTTCTTGATAGAGCTCTTCTCTCTGCTACTCGTCGGATAAAGGCTCAAAGTTAACATGAAAGGGATGGATGAGGGAGTGAAAGGGGGGATGAGTGAAAGGAAGGATGGATAGATGGATGATGGATTGATGGATAGATGCATGATTGAGAGAAATGATGAAAAGATGGATCAGAGAGTGAAAAGATGGATGGATGGGTGAAAGTTTGGATGGATGAGTAAAAAGAAGGATGGATGGGTGAGTGAAAAGATGAATGGATGAATGGATGGGTGGGTGAAACGATGGATAGGTGGGTGAGTGAAAGAATGTATAGAGGAAGAGTGAAAGGGAGGGTTAATGGATGAATGAGGAAAAGGTGGATGAATGGATGGATGTGGATGATGAGGGAAAGGATGAATGGAAAAACAGATGAGTTGGAAGGTGGATGAATGAGTGAGACAATAAATTGGTTAGTGAAAGGATGGGTGGATGAATAAGTGGATGGATGAGTAGATGGATGAATGAAAGGATGGATGGCTTAGTGAAAGGTTGAATGGATGGGTAGATGGAGTGAAACAGTGGGTGGATGGAGTGAAAAGGTGCATGGAAGGATGAAGAGACAGATGAAGGATGGATGGATGATGGATGGGTGATGAGTTGATGGTTCAGTAAATGGGTGGATAGAGGGATGGATGAATAGATGGATAGATGGGTGAATGGAGTGGTGTAGATACAAAAGAAAAAATGAATTGATGGCAGAATGTAAATGTGAAATGGTGAATATCAGCAGTGGATGGAAGGATGAATGGATCGATGATTTGATGGAAGACATAAAAGAGATCATCGGCAACAACAAGGTGATGGATGGACACTTGAACTAATCTCAGCACAGGCAATCGTGTGGGGCCACATCCAACTCCACTGTTTTTCACCTACCAAGACACCTCAGGTTGGACCCATACAAATGCAAATCAGCCTTGACATGGTTCCAATTGAAACAGTCCAGCTCGAAATGCCAGGCAGGGTCTGCCCTGAACTGGAAAACAAGCAAACCAGGACCAGTGTCATCCTTATTATAGGCTCATCACCAAGGTATAGCTTGATTCCAGTGGCACAGTGGGAACAGGACCCATGTATGGGCATACCCCGTATGGAGAAGTGTGGCTCAATGGTTAGAGCGGCAGACCCTGATGCAGAAGTCTGGCCCGAGACCAGGGTTCATTTCCCGCCTCGGCGGGTCTTGGGCTCAATTTCCTCGGACCTGATAATTCTCGCCTCGGTGCCTATTCTAATCATGGGCCCCACTCTGCAACTCTGGGAAATAGCTTGCTTAATATCCACAACGGCCCCAACAGCGCTAGGGTTCCTGGCTGCATCTTGGGGGTGCCCAGGAGTGGGCGCCTCTCAGGTAAAAAGCCAGGAAGGGTTCCACAGCGGTATTCATACAGGCGCCGGAGAGACCCCATGTGGGGTGATTCGGGCCCTATACAACATTTACATTTTTATTTTACCCAATGCACTTTGAGTGGCAATTGCAACAACAACAGCAAGGGATGCTTAAATTACTCGCAGCCACTGGCAATCGCTCTGACTGCATTCCAAGCCATCACTTTTTGCGCACCATGCCACATTAGTTTGGACCCAGCCATATGCAAATAAGTCTTAAAACCCAATAAGCAACTGAAAGATGACCAGTCGCGCTTCATGAAGGCATCCACTGTGCAGCCGCACTTGTCACCACGTTTTTTTAGCAACTTTTGATATGTTTGAGCAAGTAAAAAAAACTTGGGTTTAAAATCTGCAAATTATGCAGCAGATGATGCATTATGTGGCTAATGTAGCAAATCCACAAATATGGAAAAATGCCACAACTGCTTAAAGGCATACATCCAGTGACTCTGCTCCTGACTTTGCTAAAGGGGCGGGTCCGAGGAGCCAATGGAGGTAGAGCATTTTCTTGGTGGCATGTGCAGTAAAGGTGGCTCTAAGTTCGTGAAGACCCCAAAATGTCAGTGCAATATTAAAGGAATGGCCTAGTTGTGGGGCTGGGCGTTGTAAAGTTTAAAGTGTCCTGGCTTCCCTGAGGAGCAGTATCACTATTTCAACTCCATTCATGTAATGAAGAGCCAGGAATTGTGGCGCCTAAAAGGGGCAATCCTTGATGAAGTAGTTGTAGCCCCAACAGAGGTCTGGATGCTATCCTACATGTGGGAGAATATACTGTGGCTATTAAGGTTTGTAAGAAGGGGTGCTAAATGCAAACAGTGTTGTTGCAGGCAGTGGCGTAATGCAAAATGATGGGGCCCCCTGCAAATACTTGATGAGTGGCCCCTGAGTCTCCCATATCTCATTGATGTACATTGAGCTTTCGACTGAATTGGTGCCCCCTGAAGGATTAAGGGGTGCCTGAAGGGGGCTTGCCCCCGAGCCGCAGGGTTTGCTGGGCTTTTGTTACATCCCCTGAATAGTTGCGTAGCTAGGCCTTGTGCCACCCTTGGGAGTCCCTGATATTGCTGCCCGTGGCAGCCCAATTGAGGAGCGGGGGATGGGGTGGTGGCGCGTCCTGCGTTTGCCATCTGATTGCCACAGGTAGGAGCCGGGGAGAGACCGCCACCCCCAAAATTCGTGCCACCCCCCCAACCCTCCTTGCTAAGCCACTGCCCTTGGTGCAGCACAAAGAGGAAAATGAAGAGGACTGGCTAATGCAAATAACTCATAATATCTCAGTTTCGGCATGGGATGAGCGCACTGCACACCACTAGCAGCAGTGACACCCAAAACACATTCCAGCTGCAGTCATTTGCGCCCCCAGTATAAACAGGTTGAATCAGTGTGTTCCTTGCATCATACAGCTCACCTTTATATATAACCCGGCTATTTAGGGCATTTCAGAGGTCTGATTCAGGGCCCACCAGATGGAGAATTTCACAATCCTTCCAGGTGTGTGTGAATTCTTTGCTCTGCCATCATACTTTAGCATTAGAAATTTACAACATTTCGGGCCAGATTTACATACATTTGGCGCTGTATTTGTGCCACATTAGTGATGGAACCAACACAAAATGTATTTTTTTGTTATTTTTATTCCAGTGCAAAATGCTGTAAAGTTGCCTAAGAAGTGATGCAAAGCAGTGTGACATGTGCATTGTGTTACTCTTAGTCAAGGGGGTGTTACATTGGGGAGCACCAACCTTCCCATGCACCACCCATGATTTTTGACGCAAAACCCCATCTACTAAAAATTTGAAACAGGGTTTTGCGTCGAAAATTAACGCCACTTTAAAGCAGGCATTTACCTACCTTAGCGTCAAGGGGGCATTACATTAGTGGTAAATGGGCATTGCCAGGCACCATCTATGATTTTTGATGCAAAGCCCTATCTACTAGAAATGTGAAACTGTTTTTGTGTACAAAATGAATGCCACTTCAGAGCAAGCATTACGAGGAGAAATATTTTTATTTATCCCTTCTTTTCCGACTTTGCAAGTGTGCTGCACTGTGCAGCACACACACAAAGTAGGAAAGGTTTTAATAGTTGTCTAAGCAATTATATTTGGTACTGGAAGGGAACCTTTCCAGGACAAAACCTATGCTAGACTCACATATAAACCCTTGCACTATGGTGCAAAGGTGTATGCATGGTGCTCGGCAGCCATATTTTTCGCCAGCACTAGGGTGAGGGGAGTAGAGAGCCATATATCTGTAGATATGGTGCTCTCCTACTGTTTCCTACACAAGCAAAGCAGCACAGCATTTTTGAATGCTGGTTTAGGTTGTATGAGAATGTAGCTAACACCATGCGTGTGGCGGCTTTTCCCGCTGTGCGCTGAGTTTTTAAAAAACCCGCGGTTCATGACGAGCTCAGCTCGTCATGAGCGTACGACAGGCGTAACTCATGACGAGCTGAGCTCGTCATGAGCGTCAAAGGGGTTAATCTGGTCCTTCAAGCTACTCACAATTGTGTGTGATCGTTGATATTCAGGACACTGAGCTGAGTAGACAATGACTCTCATAAAGACATTTGCTTATTGAAAAGACCTTTATCAATCAAACCAATCTCCTGCCAGCATCTTGCTTGACCCTCATACAAAAAAGTTACTTGAGATAACTTTCCTTTATATAATATGTGTCAGTTAGCAAACCTTATGCATATTCCCCAAAGTGAAAATGCGCATTTTGCACACCCTATATATTTTTTGCCTGAATCATAACTTGGTTTAACCATTTCAACAGGTTTTCAGTGACTCCAAGTGTCCTTGAGTTATCAAACACTTAGGGCGTGATTTAGATCTTGGCAGTACTACCGTCGCCCTGCCACGCGCCGATGGTTCCCAATACTCCGTCGAGCTGACGGCTGTCCGCCCACCTCATTTAGATGTTGCAGCAATAGACAGTTGACCGCAGCAGTCTTCTCGGCTGACTAACAGTACCTGTTGCCGTCAAGCTGGCGGATTTGCACTGAGTTGATTTAGATGTTCCTGTTCTGTGTATGTAGGTAATGTGTAATGCCTTTTTTTACAGACAGCATAGTACACCAAGAACATACACCGTCTATTGAATATGCACCCACAGGCACCACAACCACCACTACCCAATTTTTTTTTTGTGTCAATACAGGTATGTTCAGTTTATCACAATAAGTCGTAAGATGAACACTTATGCAGGGCACTCAAAAAAATGCATGTGAGAGCAATGGAAAAATACACGTGGTGAAAGCAAATGTTAATAAACGATTCATGAGAAGACAAGTGACACAGAAGCCTACCGTAGATTCTGGCGACAACGGGGTTGTTGAGCATCGTGGTGAAGTAGCAGCAGCACTGGGAGGACCTGGACAAGGGGGTACAAGACAGAAACAAATGTGGGAAACTGGAAAATGGTATGCTTTTGACTCTTTTTCTTCGATTCCGCCAACTTGAATTTGGACGTTTCTCCACCACCGTTGGCTTGACCGAATGGCACATCGTAATCAGGACGGCCATATTTTTGTTGGGACTCTCTCCTACAGCCGCTTCTGATGCTACCAAAGCAGGAGCAATATTGTTGAAGAGGCAGCAGAACTCCAATTGTCTTCCCTCCAGGCACTCACCAACATCTACACTGTTTTCTTAGTGAAGGATGTAGGACTTCAGATGACTTGAGATGAAAGGAGCTTGATAGCTGCTGATTGTTGATAGGGAAGAGGTGAACAACTCTCCTTGTGTAAGGCTAGCATCCCTTCTTATTACGGTCTTCTTTCCACCAGCAGAAAGTGGATCCTGGTTTTGTAATTGGTAAGAAATAGTGGGTAGGGGGTGCTGAGAAGTAGAGGAAGGAAGGAGTGATGCAACAGTCCTTTATATATTCTGTTACTTTTTAGAACATAAAACGTCCAGTTTGCATTCCCAGTTCATTCTCTCTCACTCATTTTTAAGCCCTCAAAGTCTGGCTGTCTAATATACTCTCAGCCAATTAGAGACTTGTATGAAGACTGGAGGTTGCATTTGAACTAAAATAACAGAGAGACTGACAAAAAAACTAGCAAAAACAGTGGTTCTCCAGCTCCATCGTTAGCAGTATAGCTGCTTTGGCTAACCCTGGGTGGTCCAAAATCTTCTCACTTCACTATCAACGCTGCTGAGTTCCAGTGTCTTTTCTGACTGACTTGGACCCTCATTACAGCAAGTCCTCTGCAAAATTAAAATTATGCCACTGTGATTTGTGTAATTTCACGAACTTCACCATACACTTGTTTTTCACATAATTACGCACCATTCAGGTGAAAAAGGCATTATACATGCACCATTTGAGGTAAAAACGTATTGCAAACACATGGGAACAACAGTAAAAGATCGACTATTGTTCGTGGTGCTCTGCTTTTGACTAGTTTTCTCAGGGGGGTATTTTCAAGAACGTGTGATAACCATTGCAAAAGTAACTTAATGCAACACCCGACATCGCAGTTTATCGCAGGAAAATGATGTCATGTTAACTAAGTATTGCCAACACGGTGGTACCATGCAATAGTCTTCAGATAACAAGTCAAATGACCGCGTTAAAATCAACGCCACACCGCAAAAATGCGAAACATGAATTTAAAAAAATGTGCGATGAGGCCCATCGCGATACAAAAATCAGCGAAAACCAGGGCCAGGCCAGCAAATCCCACGCGTCTGGCAGGAAAATACACTATAAAAGCTACAAAAACATCACACCAGAAACAATTCAAAGTGCGTTGCAACATGGATGCACCCTGACCAAGAGCAAAGGCCAACGCGAACCCCACAAGCCCCACAGACCACCAGCAAGGAACAACAGGGTCGGGGAAGGCCAAGGAGTAGAGGGAGAGGAAGACGGTATGCAGGCCGCAAGAAAACCAGATCAGCGTCACAGAGGTGACAGAACACTACCATCAACTGACCCACAATTAGACTACCGTGAATGCAGTCGGAGTGTCAAGGAGGCCAATGGAGGAGGCCAAAAGATGCTGGCATGATGTGAAAACCCAAACCAGGCACAAAGCAGCTACCAACAGGAAGGCAGCAGCGGTGACAGGAGGTGGGAGGTCTGCGCCACAGGAGGAGCTAGAGGAAATGAAGGCCACAGTCATCAGTGTGGAGACAGTACAAGTAGTCGAGAGTCCGGACACAGCTCAGGAGGACCTCACACAACAACAATAGTGTGAGTAACGACCAAGGACTGGGGGTATGGGGGAGATGGACATAATGGCACACATGCACAACGATGTGTAGCACACTGCACACCCACAATGACCCAGGATCGTGTCCCTGATCCCCGTGGCACACTGCAGCACACACACATAGCAATCACAGCACATCCACATGGACGACAATGTGGTATAATGCACAAACCCGACATTGCAGAACAGAAAGCACAACTGGCTCCGCACACGTGCTGAAATGGCCAAATACATCTGACAGAGCTGGAAACTGTTACATGGAAATGCACGCGTACAACCTCACACCCGTCATTTAGTCCAAAGGTCCACTGTCCCGCATCTAAATCCAGCACCTCCCAAGCAATCACAATGTACATTGTCAAACAGTCTGCATGTAAACAAGAACAATCTGCAAACATACATGTCAACACAATGTCAACATGGATCTCCCCTTCACATTGCAGAGGGACACACAACACCTCCAGCAGAGCAGAGAAGAACACTCATCAGTGATGCTGGAGAGGACCACCACACCTTCGGAACTAACGCCCTACAACAGCTCACGGATGTCCCACGCAACACACCAGGACCAGGGCAGCCAAGCTACATAGAGGAGAACACAGCCTCTTCAACAGACCGCACAGCAGGAAGTACCTCAAAGCATGGCTGCCTCCCAACACCTCACCAACCCACACATGGCATCCCAATGCCAGATGTCAGAACGCAAAAAGGAAGTGGCTGAACAGGTGTGGGTGGGGTCTGAACTCATGGAAGGCAAGCTAGATCATAAACGTGGGTGTCTAATATCCTTCAGGGACCACCTCACCCCAGAAAGGAGACCCACACTGCAACAGAGACACATGCAGATGCACATCCTTGGTACAGAACCACGCCAAGGGGCACGCAAATATCAGTCACACACCCACGTTGGCACTGCGTACGACTGCCCAGTCCACTCCTCTTGCGTACTGAGTGGCTGACGACAAAGCACATGTCCAAGCTCTAACCCGCTGCCTGCGGTGACATGTCTGCGTCCGCTGTACACAGCACAATGTAATGCAAGAAGACCACAGGAACACACGCAGATGGTATATTGAACTGGCTACGACGTGCCCCTGGCCCTTTCATTGGCAGGGCCACATGTACAGTGTCGTCTGTGCTGGATGTATGTGGGGTGAGTGTAAGCCAGCCCGCATGGAGTGGTTGGTGCTGGCAACAATTTGAACAGTGGACACCATTGAAACGGTAACAGAAAACACCAGCAAAACAGTCAACTGTTGAGCAACATGGAGGGAGCCGGAGCAAGTACAGAGGTCACCCAATATACACACAGAAGTGTCCGTGAGTTGCAGTGCACTGAGGTTGAGGCACTAGAGCTGAGCGTGCTCATGTGAAGAAAATGTCTAGGATTGTGTCTCTTCAAGATATTCCTGATGCAGATGCAGTGGGGGTATGTTAGACCTGCATAATCTTCCTCATCAACGTCCCAGGTCTCCCACAGTGCTTGAGGTGACATTGCAGCGCAACCTCTCCACAGCATGAAACTTAATCAGTAATGGTCCAAGGGTTGTGGTGCCCTGAGTCAGTGGTACCTGGAGTGCTAAGTCGGGTATCAGGCAGATGATGGCATCCATGACAGGCGTGGGCAACTCCATCAGTCTGCCAGTACCACTATTTCGACTCCTGCAGATGGCAGTTGGAGGTGGTCCTGGCGATGTGGTGTGTGCCTCCTGCGGTGATGCCACATCCGGGCCGGTCAGAACTTGATGGGAAGTGTGAGCCCTGGTGGACCGCATTTGAGGCCGGAGGCAGCGGACAATGCAGGGCCACAGACACATGGCGTTTACGACACCAAGGCCATCTTCTCGGTGGCCATAAAATATTGAATCAAACAGGGTCCCTGACTTGAGCTGCACAGAGTTAGTGGCCCTGGATGCACAGCGGCCGGCACAGGCACACTGACAAGGGACGGTGACTTGCGGACCACTGTGGTAGGGCCACGCAGATTGAGCGGGTCCTAGACGATGTCCATGGGGACTGTGGCGGAGGGTCATGGGGAACAGTGGAATGTGTCCTCCAGGGCATGATGCAGAGGGCAGTAGCCGTCCGGAAGCAGCAAATGAAGGAGTGGAATGCTACAGCCTTGTTGCCCCCATCGATTCGGTATCAGCTACATGAGGATGAAATCTACCCCTAGTCTGTAGACTCAGATGCCACCAAAGTTCGACCTGAAAGTGTCCATGAATGTCGGGGAGCAGACTTAGTGGCACCGGGGCTGAGAGGGGTTGCATTCTGTGATGATGTTTGTACACTTATATGAACTCCGCCATTGCTAAATCAAGAATATGTCACCTACTGGACCGCAGTGTAGGCTGGAGGCAGTGGTCAGCAGTGGCCCACAGCCACGTGTCTTTGGCTCGAGAAGCACAGAGTTAGTGACACCAGAGCAGTTGTCGGTAGTGTTTGATCACCTCCGTACTGATGATCCTTTTTTCCTCCTGACAGCAACGCGTCTACCTCTTACACCTCTCCTTGCGTGCAATGATATGTGCTGTGCCATTGAAAAATGTATGCTCACTTCCAATTGTGCGACCTACCTGAGCTCTGTGTGGCCTAAGGGCAGTAGTCGGCGTGGGTTCACAGACGAGTGTGGTTGTAATGCTATGCACAGACTTGTTGGCCCTACATCGGAGGGAGTATAGTGACATCAACTTTGTCTTAAATAATGTTCATTGCCATGGTGTAATCAAGATTTAGTTCCAAATGTGTGACTTACTTACTGTGTCAGCCGGTAGAGTACGTAAATGAGAAAGGTGTTCTGCGGGCCTTGCTCGCGGGGGCCGTGATGGTCATATCAGGTGGCCAGGGTCGGGTGCCTCGGGCGTGGAGCTCGCACCGGCACATGGTTGGCCCTTTTGAACACATGCCGGTGTCGGCAGGTGGGCATTGAGGCGTGGGTGCGCAGGGGCGGACAAGACTGGTTCGGGGAACAGCATTCTGTGGTGCAGCAGGCGCACAGGGTTGCATGCAACACCGCTCATGGTGACGGCATCGGCCTCGTGGCGGGTTGAGAGGCGCCACCCTTGGCAGACACGTTGGACATTCCGAAAGAGTACCACGCCCAGAGTTACGTGCCTTTTATTCACACCCCTACGCTGGCCTGGCATACGCCGGGCCAGCCCACTCCACTCACTCTTTCAGGGGGACGTAACAAGCTACATTTCCGCAATCTTCCCCACTGGCAGGGGTGACATGGTTGCGTCCACTGTCCGCTACACTCCAAACACCAGTGGCATATGTCAACATGGACATGTCCGCAGTCTGGCCAGCACATCCACGCCACACTTGGCATTGTGTACATTTGTATTCATGGGTCACTTACCTCCTTTGCATATGCCTGGGCCCCACCTCTTCCCACAATCTGCTATTGTGTGGTTGAGGTGCCATGTCATTGATGGCTTCTGTGCATGGCTGGCTCAGGGTCCCACAGTAAGTGTGCTGTCCTGTCTGGTGTTTGTGCATGGTGGATGGCATTTTTTATGTGAGCTTGTTACGTGTGCATCCCCAGAGTTGTGAGTTGCATGATTGTGGAGTTGAGGTGTGTGTTGTGTACCTTTGGTATGTGCCAACGGGCTGTGCATTTCCGTGAGTGCCATCCTAGTATTGCTGGTTGGTGATGGACTGTCAGAAGATGTAGGGATCATGCACACTGCCTGGGTGGATCTCGTCGACGTTGGTGGAGATTCCCTGGTGGTCCGCTATTGCCTGGACATTGATGGTATATGTGCGCTTTTGGTTGCGGTTATTGTGTGTGGTGTTGCCAGGGGGCACAAGTAGGACATGTGTGCAGTTAATTGGCCTATAACACGTGAGGGTTGCCAGCTATGATGTAGATGCCTTGCTTGGTCTCCGGATGTTCCTGCGCAGTGTGGGGGAAGTATAGATAGTGTGATACCAAGCTGATAGTGTTATCCATGACCGTTGTGAGGGACTTGGATTGGGCTGGCTGTGAGACTCCTCCATCTCAGGGGGTTGTTGGTCGGAGGTTACCAGAGGCCAATATGTGCAGCATAGCCAGCAGCTTTCTCTGAGGTGGTATGTTGGTTGTCAGCTGTGTTGGTACCGTCCGCCTGTGGACAATGGTGGTCAGGATGCGGAGGATGGTTGTCCCTTAGAGCCTGTGGTGGGCAATGACATTCTATGTTGTTGGGTTTGTGAGGTTGATGCGTTTTCTGAGGGTCGCTTTCTTTGTATGCGCTGCCACAGTTTTGGTCCGGGGGGAAAGTCCTTGGGGGGGGGGGTTGACGGTGGGTGTTGTGGCCCTGTTGGGACTCCCATCTGCATGGTCAGTGGCTCCATGGCATCTGTTGCCCTTCATGTGTGGCTCTGGCATTGGCTTTCTTTTCTGGTGCAGGCTGTCGTCCGACTTTACACCAGGTCAGAGCAGATGTTAATTTCCTGCTGCTAATGTGCCTTATTGCCTGTTTTGGGTTTTCATCGCCAATCTGGCTGGTCGTTGAGAATTTTGAGGAGTGGTGTTGTCGGTGCTCTTTGCACAGGAACGCCTACTCTGCATAGCTTTGCAAAGATTTGAATTTCACGTAATTACGCAAAAGCAAATAATGCAATTTTATGCACCCTTATTTACGAGTGGCCCGGCCCTAACCCACCCTCTTTATGGACAAAGCAGTGGCAGCAAATGCTTCTCCCAACTCTCACCTCCACTACTCTGTCCTGCTCCGGCGCCCCCACAGTAGTCCTCAAAATAGCCCCGCACCCACTTCCCGCCTACTCCAACCTGGTGACATAGGAGTAGGGACTTGGCCCCAATGGTTTCTCTCCAAGGGGGAAAGACATGTGGAACTGGAGCCAGCATTCTCAGTTCTATATTCTGTGATAAATAACTTGCAATCTGCTAATTAATGTGAGGGGACACCAGCTGAAATCAGATATTTGGGTCCTACAGTATACCCACACTAAATTCCCCGGAACATGTAATGAAGGCCATGGTATGGGATCAGCCGCGTAAATCTGGGTGACTGATCCGCTATCTACTGGAAGGTTCTGGCTGAGCTAAATCCAGAAACGTTTGCTATGTAAATAGTGTTCAACTTACTGAAAAATGTACAAATCTAGGGGCATTTTAGCAAGAACATTGTTAAAATTATTGCTGTTTTAGCGGCAGGAAACTGCTGCTAAAACTTCAATAATGGGCTTGCTAATATGCGTTATAGAATTCCAATAGAAACCCAGGTTAGATGTCCTGCACATCTAACCTGGGCTTCTATTGGAATTCTATAATGCATATTAGCAAGCCCATTATCGGCGTTTTAGCGACAGTTTCCTGCCGCTAAAACGTCTATAATTTTAACAAGGTTCTTGCTAATATGCCCCCTAGTCTCTAAAATGCCAGGAAGCACCATAACATTTCAGAAAATCCATTATGCAAGCTTTGATTATCTACCCCTGTTTTGAAGGACATGACAAATGTCCACATTTTCTTGCGAACATTTTCCACCCTCAGCAGGAATTACTGTATTTTAGTGACTTTTTAGAAATCTCTAACAAGCTTTCTTGTTTTTTGTGTGCTGTAGCACTTAGCCTGCTAATTTTCTTGTTCAGTAAACTGACGCTGTTTTAATTGTCGTGCTGCTGCATGATGTTTAGTTAATTATTGTTTTTCAGGGCTTTTTATTCTTCAGAATTTCTTATATTCCCGTTCCCACTATAAACAACCAAATTAATTGCGCTCCTTTCTTTCTCCGTTTTTCACAGGGGCTTTCTGTCATTCTAATTTAATAATACATCTTTTCATTCAAATCTATTCAGCTTGCCATTATAACTTTTTATTGACGCTTTAAAGACTTTTGTTCCTAATTCTCTATGCAGAACTCCAGGGTATATTTCAGTGTCAGAGGTCCCTCAAGCCTTAAGGCTGTAGGCATCTCTTGTTCCACCTAAATATGAATTTGCCACACTTGCCACACAATCCATCATCTGCTGTAGATTTTTTAGATACAAAATAAAGAAATTTCTGTTCATATATACTAACATTCTTGCACACAGCATTGAACACCATTGGCCTGGCTCTTTGCACACCTTAACTGGCCACTTTCAGCTGCTAGATAATGATTAAGTTAAATAAACAGGTGTCAATTTTGCCCAAAAAGTGAGACATCCCCATCTGATGAAGGGCCGTTGTTTGCAGAAGCTAACATCGAAAATACTTAAGTGAAATTCAAACAGGGTTTATAGAGTAAGTAGATTTAAACGGAGATTATATTTGTTTCGTTTTATGTTACATCGCAGACGATGTATTCATTTCAAACTAATAGTTATTTTAGAAGGGGAACTCAAAATGTAGAAGAATTCCAAGCATGTTTTCTCTTTTTTCATGGTGTGACATCTCGAATCCCGTTGTTCCTCCTTCTGGGAACTGTGCATCAAATTATGTAATTTACGGCACTGTTATGCAAGATGGTTCATTAATGAAATGAGTTGCTTCCAGAGTAAATATAGTGTAAACCATAAACAAAATACAAGTTTTAGAACTTACCTGAGATTTGAACAATGAATCAGACACACTTTTTCTTGCAAAAAGTAAGTACATGCATGCGTTTTTTCTGTAAAATGCAACACTGAATATGTTTCACACAATCTCTTTTACTGTGGGACATAGGCAATAGTTCTTTATTTGAGCTGGTGTTTTCCGGTGCTCGGTACCGACAATTATTTCTGAACACCAACATGTGTGTATAAGAGTGTATCACTTGGTGGTGCTGTGTGCCTATTTTTTTGTAAAATATAGTCTTATAAAAATAACAAAAACCAGAACTTCCAGGCCATGCCTACAATATGAGGTCACCTGGAATACTTCAGAATGTCACCCTGGTTTGAGTGTGATCTTTAGTGGATAAGGCTGGCACGGTCATTCAGCAGCATTGGCAGGAGATGAGGCAGTCCTGCTTCAGTGGACTTCTGTAAAAGACCTCGGGCCTTGGCACTTTTTTTTTTTTTTTAACAATTTGAGCACTGGAAGAAAGGACATTGTTAATAACATGTTCATCCTAGGATTCCAACCAATACAAAATCCTTAACTGTTGGTGAATAACGTTTTGTACAGGATATGCTGAATGTGTGTATGTTTTGCTACAGTTTGTAGTTTTCTTTATAAAGAAATATATGAGTTTTAATACCATTGAGCACCCTTTTGTATCTATGGATCGGGATGCCCGCCACCCCTTCCACCACCAATCCCAATGGTTGGAGACAGACACAGTTTGAACTTTTGAAAGGCAGGGGGGCCTCATGACCCCCCCGGCCGTATTTATTAAAATATGAAACAATATTTAAAACTTTAAATTAAAACGTTTCATGTATCATGTACAAATTCAACTTTCATTACATTTGATGAAGACAGGTATTCAGGCTAACCTTAACAAATCTCTAATACAAAGACTTCCTAACCGAGTCTAACATCATGACAAAATGCACTGCATACGAATTTGTACATCCTATCGTTAGGGCCAACGGCAAGGTCTTAACCGGTGTCAGGTCCCTATCACCAAATTTCCGCCCTCACGTGTGAGTGGCATATGCGCAGAGGAATTTACCCTCGTAGCCAACTGTAACTTCCCTGGTCGTGGGGGCCCTCTTTCACTCGGCGCCATCTTAAGGTCGTCCGAGTTCCCGTGCGGGGTATCCATAAGAAGGACAGCGTGAACTCCCCCCTTTCCCCGCTCTCTCTTCCGCCGGAGCGGGTATCCGGCCCCCGGGAAATTCGTGGGAGGGCATATAGCCGTCTCCCCCTGGGAGGGGCCTATGGCTGTCTCCCCCTGGGCGATCCAATACGTAATGGGTGCCGCCCCCCCATGGGAGGGGCCAATGGCCGCCTCCCCAGGGCGCTCCCATCCATAATGGGTGGTGCCCCCCCTAGGGACCTTGAAATCACTGCTCACCGATCATGACCTTACCGCCACAGGCCAGATAGTTGACCGACTATCTGGCCCCCCATACCTCCTATAGGTCATGTCTCCTCAATCCCACTAGCCAAGCTATCATGTCTCCTATCAATAAGTCATTCCCCACCCTGGACAGGTGTACCCCATCATCTGAATAACAGTGATCCCCCCAGATGCACCCATGAGGTATGCTTTGAAGATGAGCAGAACGAAACAATTTCTCCATTTTATTGTTGACCCTCTTTACCGAATGGTTCAAAGCAGTTGTGGACAATCCACCCCTCCATACCTTCCTCGGAATCATGTGTGACCAAGCTATTGTACACCCCGGGAGCGTCTTTGCTAACCAACTAACTGCAGAAAGTATGTGCTCGATTAAAGCTCGTCTGCCCAACCGTACCAAGTCATTGCCCCAAATGTGCACTATGACTACAGATGACGGTGACCTGTGCCGCTCCAACAATTCCTCCACAAAACTTTGCAGTTGGTCAATACACAGGCCGCCCTTCCCATGGAAGGACACCCTGAACCCATATTCCTCAAATGTGTGGATCGCATCACTTGCCTTGAATATGTCTGCGGCACGCCTCACGTATGAGTGGCCCACGACCCAGACCACTCGTCTTCCATTCCTTGTTCCTGAAGTGGTGGTTAGCTGATACTGGGCCGGTCCCAATTTCCGCCCTGCGTCACAGGCCCGTGAAACTGTGATCCAAACAAAAGACAACAAGCGTGAGTGCACTTCTTCAGTAACTTACAACATGTGCAGCCGCACGTAACGTTTGAAACAATTCGAAGACCAGCGGCCTAATTGTTTAACATTGTCTGCCTGCAGACCCCTCGCCGTTGCTTCTGTAGCGGCCCCTATCCTGAATGAATGAGTCCCAAAATCACTCGGGTTCAAGCCCGCAGCTGCAATCGTGATTGCCAGCACCCTCTGGAACTGAAACTTCTTTAACGGGGTGCCGTCAGCATGTCGCAATAAGGCCCCCCCACATTGCCAACCTTTGTTTTAGGTAGGCCTCAACATGCCTTACTGGACAAAAGGGACTATGCTACTCCCCTGGGCCTCCTGGTCTGTGTTTGACCTGGCTATCGTGATCAGCAGGGAATGCCCCCTTACATGCGTGTGGTCCCTGTGCAGACCCCCTTCAGTAGCCCTTTTGTTGGTGGCCACTAGTTCGCTTACCCGCAGGGCCCCATAGAACGCCAACGCCAACGCAAATGCTGCCCGGAATAGGACGACCTCACTAGGTGAGGAGCATGTTTCCTCCAGTTTAGCCAACAAGGAGGTCAGTCTGTCAAATCCTATTGGGTGCCTAGTATCCTTTTTGCGACCCTCTAGGCGCCGCCAGCCGCGCAGCGCCTTTCTGACTATGAAGGAATCCGTCGGATCCCTGATCCCTTGGAGCTGAGCCATAAATGATATGGTGGCCTTCTACCGACTGGCGGTTGCCACCGACCGGCCCTCCTCATGAAGTGCCACTAAAAATTGGGTAAAGGACCCCTCCTGACCCCAACTATGCTCCCATGCAGGGCCCAAAAAGGCGCAGTATGAGCGGAACGCCCCTTCATAAGCTTTCCTTGTCCTGGGCACTAAACTGGCTGCCACGAGGTTTTGTAGTCGGGGCGCCGATTTGTCATAGTGCTTCGGGAAATGGCGCTGCCACTAGCTCCGCTGAGGGTAAACAATCCCTGAAAGCCTGCATTTTGAAACGAGAGAGCGCATCAGCTGCGTTATTCAGTACTCCCGGCACATGTTTTGCCCTGAATTGTACATTTAGTCTCAAGCATTTCAACACAATTTCTTTCAACAATTGCAATATCCACTTACAGCGTGCTGCCTGCTGGTTAATACACTCAACCACAGTCATGTTATCAGACCAAAATACCACCGAGCGGTTTCGGAACTCTTCTGGCCATGCCGACAGCGCTACCCAGATGGGGAATAGCTCTAGAAAACCAATGTTGTTCGTCAAACCGCTTGTTTCCCACCATGCAGGCCATTTCTGGGCCGACCAACGGTTACCAAGGATTGCGCCAAACCCAACACTGTCCGCAGAGTCAGTCCATAAACCTAATTCTGCTGACGAGGCCGGGGCTTTGCTCCAGACTACTCGGCCGTTGAAATCCGCCAAGAATTACACGTTCAAAAACTGCAGCTTGTTCCCTTGCGGGCTCTCGAGCGACGAGTGGTGCAGCCTTCAGAGCGCAGGAAAAAAGAGGACGCTTCCCTGGGTTCCCGCGCCTTTTATCCAGCAGCGGGAAGGCGGGGCAGTGACCCCATCCCGCCCAGAAGTGCACGGACTTCCGGGCGGGTGTTTAGGACAACCCTTTTAGGTGGCGGGGGCGTGCTCCAACCACGCCGCTATGGGCATACCGGCCAGGACATGACCCCCGCCCGCAAAGGTTTCCCGGGGGATCAGGGCACCCAGCCATACGTTCGGGGTGACCGAGTGGTCTCCCCTTTCCAAATGTGTACTACAACATCAAAATAGCTACGTAATGCAACAGAATGTACCACATAGTTTGACCTAATTGTATATCAAGTATTGTAATTTGACTTGCCACATTACTTAATTTTCCCTTTTCTGTGGCAGAAAGTCATTATTTCTTTATTTTCTAAAACGCACTGTTACCCACAGTGGATCGTATTGGAGCATAAAGAACAAACAGCTGACATGAACTCAAATTATCTTGTTGGAAGAGCCAGATTTAAGATTTTTCCCAAATATCCAAAAATTGGACTGTTGGCCGAGGAACATCGAGAAACTGTCCCAGCTCTTGGCCCTTAAATAGGAGAAAGTGCCCCCTCCACATTTACAGCGTTTGATATGTCGAACCTCAACTAGATGAAGGATGGCTGGGCACTATGGGTGAGCGGGAAGTAAAACTTCAATTTCTTGCTTAGATAAGAAATTTCGGAGTTATTAAGTGGTTTACATACAAAGAGAACACACTTTTATACAGGGAGCCGGTGCATTTCCTTGAAGTGGCAGGAGATGAGGGTGACCACCACATAATTTGGCCTATTCCAATGCTCTCAGTGGACAACAAAAATTGTAGTTTTTCTGAGTATCATATTTGAATTTGACTTGTTACATGTCACCCGACAACCTTCCCTAAACTCTATGGTGATGTGTCTTGGGAATATGCATTAGGCTAACTTAAGAATACTTTGAGATCTTGCGATCGAAAAGAAATTGATATTTGTGGGATCCTGTAAAAGTTATAGCTATTACATTCCTCATTTCAAACAATGTCTAAAACATAGGTTTTTAAAAGTTATGCAGTTTGACAAAAAGCTGTTCACTGAATAATATTTAAAAAAATCAATACATTTTAATTCACCTATAAGATCTATAAGGTGTGCTAGGCCTATACTTCAGATTTAATATATCATTGGAGTTACTGGACAGACTAAATGTTGAAGAACACATCAATTTATGACCTCCCGTTCCACATCTGAGCCTCCCCTTCTCCCGCAAGAAGCTGAAGACCTGGCTTTTCAATTTACCCAACTACCAGAGGCAGAGCTAGGCACACACACCTGCTGAGCGCCAGGATACACTTGTGCGTGATAGATCACTTTACAAATACACATAACATAAAAACATAACCACTTTGAATTTCCCATTTGTCGGAAGCACAGCAAAAGAGCCAGGAGCCCTAATGCAGCCAAGGAAATGCCCCCTCCCACCCCTTGATTTCATGGTAAGAAGCAACTGCAGTCGGGTGCTGGGGCCCCTTTGAACCATGAGACCCCAGTGTCACAGCTCATGCGGCCAGTGCTTGAAATAGAAAAATAGAAGTGCGGTGCTCTGTGCCAGAGAACCTGCTTGTTTCTGAGAAATGGCACTCTCCAATTAAAAGTATTACCTCACTCTTGAAAAGTGCAGGTACTCTCCCTCTCAAAATAAAAAGTGCCAGTACTCTGTACCAGACAGTACCGGCCCATTTAAAGCACTGCCTGCTGCACTTTCAATAGCCACGCTCTGCTGAATGTGTACAGACATCAAGGTAGAGCATGTGCGCTCATAGGAAACCACAATAACAGTCTCAGTGTAGAGTAAAACCCAAAACAGACACATGATAATAATTGTGCATCAGGTGCATTTGCCCACTCAATAACCCTTCTGAGTTTTGAATCGTGTCAAGGAGTCTGAATAGTAGTGTGGTAGAAATGGAGGTCTCTAGTTGGCAGAGGTAGGTATCTTTGTCCAAATGGGGACCCTTGATTCTAGTCAGGATAAGGGGGAATACAATTCTCAATAACCCCTGTTCATCCACAAGCAGACAGGCTTATCTCAGAGGCAGTGTGTAAAGCATTTGTGAACACATACAGTAATAACCAGAGTTCCAACAACCAAATTCCAAAGGGAAACAGGGAAAAATAGTATGTGGTTGAGTAATGTTCAGCACTCTGCCAGTAGTGTACACCAGTCACTGTATGTAAGACACAAATGCAAGTCTAGACTCTCACCACTGACCACCAATGTTATAAATGAGGGTCTCTAGTTTGTAGAAGTAGGTAACGTTGTCCAAATGGGGACCCTTGCTTCTAGCCAGGGTAAGGGGGAATACCCTTCTAAAATAACCCCTGCTCACCCCCTTGGTAGCTTGGCATACGCAGACAGGCTTATATCGGAGGCAGCGTCTAAAACATGTGTGAACACAGACATTAATACAGTGAAAACACTACAAATGGACACCACACCAGTTTAGAAAAATAATTAATCTTTATCTTAATCAAAAAAAGACCACAATGACTAAAATCCACAGTACAGTAATAAAAATATGACTTATAAATGTTAGAAATAGTTCTGTTCAAAGCAAATTGCAGATGCAACACTTTTCACACAAAGTACCTTGGATGCGTCGCCCACACAAACAAAAAGGGCAGCAGGGAAGCTGGTGTGTTGATTCCTTACACTCCGGGGAGAGGTGATGCGTCAGTTCCTTACTGCTACACAGGGAAGGTGTTGCGTTGGTTCCTTACCAGAGAGGAGGTGATGCGTCTGTTTCTAACTGCGTGGGGAGATGATGCATCAGTTGCTTATTGCATCCCACAACGATGCAACAGTCTTGGTGACTCAGTGATAGGTGATGATCTGTGACAATGCGTGGGTTCTTGTAGCGCACAGCAGGCCCCGAGTTGGAATTGGTGCTGTGATGTCGGACTTCGGAGATCGTGCGCTCAATGTGCAGTGCATCAATTTCTTGAGCTGCAGGCAGGCGCTGTAAAGATTTCTTCGGCAATGCATTGGAAACAGGTGCAGATGCATCGCGCTTCTTGAAGTTGTGTTACTTTTCCCAGCTTCCAGCGACAAACAGCAGGCACCTCTTAGCAGGTCAGAACTCCCAGCAAGGAAGTTCAGGGGAGCTGGTGGTGATGAAGTATTTGTGTCCCTGAGACTTCATAACAGGAGGCAAGCTCAGTTTCAAGCCCTTGGAGATCTTCCTCAAGCAGGGGACATAGTAAACAGCAAAGTCCTATCTCTTTTCCTTGGCAGCAAGTAGCCACTCCCAGCCAACCCCAGACAGCAGACAGCACAGGGGAAGTATTACTCCTCAGCTTCTACAGCTCTTCTTCTGCAAAGGTTCCTCTTGATTTCCTAGAAGTGATCTCTGAAGTCTTTTCTATCCCTGAGATTTCCAACAGGAGGCAAGCTCTACTTCAAGCCCTTGGAGAAAGCTCTAACAGTAGGATGATGAAAGTACAGTTCGTCCTTTCCTTACCCAAGACTGAAGCAACCATTGCAGCCCAACCCCAACAGTACACAGCAAAGTGGCAGTACTCCTGCTCCAGCTTTCCCGACCCTTCTTCCTGGTAGGTTCCTTAGGTCAGCAGTGATCTAACAGTCTGGGGTCTGGGACCATCTTTTTATACAGTAAATATCTCTGTTCTCTCCTGGCCCAGGGCTCTGAGCGCAGTCCAAACCAGTTCTGGGGGAAACTTTGCAAGTGCACAGCAACCTCCATTGTCAGTGTTCGCCCTGGCTCCAGTCTCACCACAGGGGGGTGGAGCCATCATTGTGGAAGGCAGGCACAGCCCTATTCAGGTGCAGGTGCTACTCCTTCCACCACTCCAAATGCAGACCAGGCCTATTCAACCTAGTGCTGACTCATCCAGGCTCTCTGGAACAACGGCAAACTCCCAGCCCCTGTCACTCCAATAGCCAGATAGTCAATATACATCCTATCAGAGGCATACTGGATGGCTAAGCAGGAAAATGCCTACTTTCTAAAAGTGGTATTTTCAAACACAGAATGTAAAAATCACCCTCACTAAAAGATGCATTTTAACATTTTTAGTTAAGGCATACTAAACTTTATTTTCCTATCTGGTTTCCAGGGGCAGCTATGCTTATAAGATGTTATAAGCAAACTCCCTATTCGATCCAATGGGAACAGATAGCCTTACAATAGGGCATGTCTTAACTTTCACATACACAGCCCCCTGCCCATGGGGGTGCCTTAGGCCTACATTAGGGTTGACTAGCATGCAAGTAAAGGGAATGTTAAGGCCTGGCAAGTGGGTGCACTTGCAAAGTCTCCATAGCAGTACTAGACTGCACAGAGGCTCTGCAATGGCAGGCCTGAGTTACATTTACAGTCTGCTTATGTGGGTGGCACAATTAGTGCTGCTGGCCCACAAGCAGCATTTGATTTACATGCCATGGGCACACACAGTGCACTGTACTAAGGACTGACTAGTAAATCAAGTCAGCCAATTATGGAAACACAAATCCATACATATAATTTACAGGGAGAGCATATGCACTTTAGCACTGGTCAGGAGTGGTGAAGTGCCCAGAGTCATAAAACTAACAAAAACAGGTCAGAAACAGAAGGCCACATAGCTAAAGAAATCTGGGGACAAACCCACTGTAAAAGCCAGGTCAAACAGAGTGAAAAAGAGAATGAGTGAGTGAGAATAAAGTGTGAAACCAAGAGGTAAAGAAGATATAGAGAAGGAGTGAGAAGAGAAAACAAAGAGACAGTGACAGGGAGGTGGCAGTAGTAAGAAAGAAACAGAGGGAGAGAAAAGAGTGAGAAGGAGGGAGCGAGAAAGAGAGTGACAGAGAGGGAAGAGACTGAATGAAAAAGAGAGAGTGAGACTGAGAAAGTAAAAGTTGAGCGAAAGAGTGAAATGTGCAACAATCTTCCCTTTTTGCTGTCTTTTATCAGGCTCCCAAGCTTAACCATCCCGCCTTGTCTGGCATCTTAGTTTCGTATCATCCTCCCTGGCAGGTCCAGGTATACGTGCAGAAGGACAGTGGGAGTTACCTGGTCAATGTATGTATCTAGTACTGTTGCATTTGCATGACCCCACGCTGCCTCAGTTTTTGTAAGTAGGACTCAGTCAGACCCTAAACAATTCTATGTACTCCATCTCATGCTGTTCCCGCAGCGATAAACATAGGGCTTTTATTAGACTGTCATACAGGTCCCCGGAATTACATCTGCCCTATATTAAAACTCTAAAATATAATCAATACACCAAGGTTTGGTCAGGAAATCAGAAGACTTATTTACAAGCTCCTTGCACCAACGGTGCCTCATTTTTAATATTGGAAAAAGTGGCCTACAGGCAGCGCAAGGCAATTGTAAATAAGTCCGATATTTTACTTCCGTTAAGAGAATTTTTAAAAGTCTGAATATTGTTTGTGGCGCTTCTGCTCCTTCGTTGTATTGCACATTGCACACCCTGCTTGCTGATTGGTCGGGACCTTGTCCACGTCACACGTGGCAGGGCCTGGAAGGATGCTTGGACGCCTGGCTGTTGATCAATGGACGGCCGAGATGCTATCTGCGTGCTCACCGCGAGCGCACCCTGGCAGCTGATGGAAGCAGTGATACATGTGAAACAGTGTAGGCCTCACTTAGAGCTGTTCTGTGTCTGTAACTGCTGAATTATTTATGTGCAGCGAAGGTGAACTCTGTGAGTAATGTTTGTGTTTACGAACGACAGCCACTGTTTTTTTTTCTCCATGTAAGCTTGGCCTTTTATTCGGTATTGATACGTGCATTCTATTCAGCCCAAGAAAACAGCATATATTTTTAACAAGCACTGGCAAAGGTGAAATGCTTGGTTTGCATTTTCAGTCCTGATTGAAATATTTAAAATAACAACCTGCAATGAAAGAAAGATTACTTTCTGTATGCAATACATTTAAGTGATAACTAATCTTATGTGATGATTCTGTGCATTTTTGTGATGTAAGACAGTCCCACACATGTATTGTAGTGCTAGGACACCTAAAGAGAGGAATGACACACCAAACAGTGCATATAATTAGTAGACAGAAGGGTAGTACTCTGCGTGAAACCATTCCACTCCATGTATATTTTAAATAAATATATATATATATATGCCACAAATCCTCCAACCTCCACGCCAACGGCGTGGCGAAAGAAGAAGCAGAACCCCACGTTTCAGGCAAGATGGAAACTTTATTGCAACCTTTCAATGACGCGTTTCGAGTACGATGTACTCTTGTTCACACACCGATAGAACGGTCAGCCTGTTTTTTATATGCGCATTTCCCTGACCCTTCCTAAGGGCCACACCTCCAGTTTTACACCACATGACCCAAGTACATAGACATGGAAAAGGGTTTTACTTTTTCAAACAGACGGCTTTTACAAATGCATTGAAAACGCATATTACAACCTCTTTGTGTGTGTAATATAAATAGCATTTTAAATGTGTTCTTTTAAATTATATTGCGTACATTGAATGTAAAAATGTGTGAATGAACATTGTTAAACATTTCATCAAATTGTCATTTTGCACACATTTAAAAACACGGCTCTGAAACATATCATAACTGCTTGAATGCAGAAAAGCCAAATGGTTAAAGTGACTGGTGCCTGCATATATCTGCATAAATGCACTAATTACGTTACATACAAAGACAAATTATATATATAAAGCCTGCACACATGGTGTAAATCCAAAAACTTATCTAAGCCCCTTCGGAACAAAACCCTATGTGATCAATAAAATGCTGAACTGTAAAACTGAGTATACAGTATACGTTTTAACCTGCCCATGTGGGTTGAACTACGTAGGGTCGAGCAAACTACAGGCTCACGTACGTATACTACAGCATCTACGAGCCATAACAAATATGGACAACACGTATCCGGTGGCTCGCCACTTTAAAAAGCATCATGCATCTAATAATAAAGGGTTAAAATTTTACCTCATTGATGCGATATCTCCTAACAGGAGGGGTGGGGACCGAGAAAATAAGTTACGAAAACTAGAAACGCGGTACATTCTTTTGTTGGATTCAAAACATCCTAATGGATTGAACCTTACGGAAGATATGTACACGTGCTTATCTTAACAAAACCATGTATATAAATAAATATGTGTATGATCCAAAAAAAGAGAAAGAAAAAGGATTTGATTAACTGCTCCAACAAGACAAACGATATGTATATTAATGCAGATACAACACCCCTGATCAATACTAATTTTAGTATGCTGTAAATATTGTGTATATATATGAATTATATAGGATGATGTAAATATTTTATAAATATTTTATGAAATGTTTTTATTAACGAATAGCACAGAAGCCAAGGGGTTACTACATAAAGTTGTCGAGTTTGGAAGAGAAGGACAAACATAAAATCAATATACATTTTGGAAAAGCAGGGAAATTTGACATATGTTGATGGGAAAACTGAAATAAGATGTATATAAAAAAAGATTGATTGAGAAAACATCTACAATGGAACGTACAAACTGTTAAAAAGGATGTAAATATATATGAAATGGTACAAGTAACAATAATAGAAAATTGGATGAATATATGGAAAGTAAAAACAAAGAATAAGATATGAAAATCTTTTTTAATCAGGTGGAAGCACCATCACCACAGAGCACTTTAAAAAAAAATTTTGTCAATTGCCATGGAAAAAGAAATTACATGTGATAGGAAAATAGTAGTGATGCAACGGGTCAATGGATTATTGTATTTTACAAAAATTTGACACAATCCTACAAAATGTATTTTACATACTGATGAATCTTAATCTATGACAAACTTGTTAAATATAAATGTATTTTACATATATCAAGTTTTTAAGGTTCCAACCTGCAGCACATGAAATGTATTTTACGAGGACTATACTAGAAAGATATGTATTTCTTCCATGTCTATGACTTTAGAAAATCACGTGGTCATTTGAATCACAATAGCACTGTCACTTTAAAAAGCCTTCGCGCTCAAATGCATTTGTCGAGTGAACAAGCGGCGTTCGCGCTGCGAAACGCGTCTCTGACATCTGGCTGCAATAAACATTTGAAGCACTAAAGAAAATTGGGTCCGTGTCCTGTTTGGTTTCAGCGTGGAGTGAACGGGGGTTCTAACACAGGATTTGGAATATATATATATATATATATATATATATATATATATATATATATATATATATATATATATATATATATATATATATATATATATATATATATATATATATATATATATATATAATTGAAAAGCTGTGGCTACAGCGGTAGACAAAAATTGAATGCAGAGGGAAATGTGATTATCGTAGATTACTAAAAAGCTGAACATATAACTTTGGGGCATATTCACAAGGAGCTATCACCGAATCAACGGCACTTTATCGCAGCCAAAGTCATGATAAATTTACCCCCATTCAGAAGCTGGTGCAAACCGCCCACAGCACCAGTTTTCCCGCAATAGCAGCCGCAAAAAACATCACCACAGAGGGACCCCCAACTATCGCTAATGAGATGCAGAGTAGGCATTCCCACGCAAAAAGCTGCGACAACACAACACCTCAACATTCACAACAACCAGCCAGATCGGCAATAAGAACACTAAACACACGATAAGGCGCATTAGCAGCTGGAAATTAACACCTGCTCTGACCTGGTGTAAAGTCGGACAACAGCCTGCACCACAAAAGGGAGCCCACAGCCACACCTGAAGGGCAACAGATGCCATGGTGCAACTGAACATGAACATGTAGTACGGACACCCAAGAGGGCCACAACACCCACCAACACCACACCCAGGCCCGCAACACCCCCCCCCCCCCCCCCCCACAGGCTCACCCCCAACCCCGGTCCAAGAAACTGCACACCAACACCACGAGTCCCAAAACAAATATTTTGCCTGATGTCGCACAAGCATGAAAATCAACATACATGCGTGGCCAGAAAATGGAGAATCAGTCATACAACAATGCAACCACCAACACAAAACACGATACAAACAAAAGCCAAAACAACCATTCGGATGAGTCCTAGCTGGTGCTCACTGGGCAATCCCTAGGACACAGCCTAGAAGACTAAATCCAGGAGAAGAAGGTGTGCCATGCACCCAACAACGGAAAGAGAGGGAGAGAGCGAGGGAGAGTGACAGAGTGAGATTGCACAAGCTGCACAAGACCTGGCAGGGTACCTGGCTCCATATGCCAATAATTGTGTGTATCGCCATCCGTTCCCTGTGAGCCCATGGCCGTGTCCCAATCTCAGCGCCAAAGCCACATCACATTCCGAAAAAACAAGTAGCAGTCAGACAAACAACAGGGATGAAAGCTCCATTGTCCCAATGCAGAAGGCGGGAGAACACCTGCACCTCCGACCTTGGTCGAGAACGCGCCTGGAACCCCCTGAGAGAGATGCCATGGGAGATGTGGACTACTCCCACACCACGCATTGCGCAAATGAACTTTCTGACTCATACACACACCATACGCAGAAGCCCCTGCCTGAGGGACCCCGGCATGGGATGCCCTTGACAAACACGGAAACATCAACCCATTCAGCCGAACGTTGCACACACATTTAAATCATTTCCCAGAGCTGTGGCATATCCTCCACACAACTGACGCAGTTCAAAGGAGTGCCAGTTCCACAAGACGCACCAAGGCAATGGCAGGCCATACAGGGCACATGCACAACCCCCGTCATGTGGAACACTACCGTGCACATATGCTGCATTTACTGGGCGCAGTTCCACTGGCAGTGCTGCGGTCAGTTACCGGCTCAGCTTCCGCATTGTCTACGTCACCTGCATCCAGCCCTGGTTCCACTGCCGAACATGAACATTTGAGTGTCCCATGGAAGTCTGCCTATCCAACACAATCATAGATGAATTGAACTATGACTTGTGTTTGCGCCCCCTGTTGGGTCACAAACTGGAGTGAAACCGAGACAGACGTGCAAGGGATGCCTTGACATACTGTGTATGTATTGGCAGTTGTGCATGGGAGATTGCACAATTCCTCGTATGCAGTGACCACATCGAGGTGCTCCCCTATTGGGCTGTGTTGCGAATTGGTGAAACAGCGTGGGCTGAGCACACCTGCTCGGACCAGTTGATGGATTAGCTCACCCTGTTATTCCTTGAACACGACAACGACGCACTATTAGAACATATGGCACATGAAGCTGCACTCGCATTCACAGACGAGTAACTACATTCCTGCAGCCACATCCAGTTGTTACACACAGCACAGGACACAACAACTTGTTGCATCGTGGCAATTGCTCACATAGCCCACCACAACAGTGGACACATCTGCCATTGCCCGGACTCTGGAGGCATGTGCATGGAACAACGCATTTGCACACATCATACCTGTGCAAGGTCCATAGTCGGAGCAACACAGCACCGTTTTGCAACATTGCCAGTTCGGACACACTGCTGGGGAGAGCACACACATTGTAAACCTTCCATGACATTTGAACGTTTTGGACCCTTTCACCTGATCACTGTCAGCAGAGCAGACAATCGGTGCACTCCGGTGGCAGAGCACTATGCAGATACCATGGGCAGTGAGTCATGCCCCCTCACATGGTGCAATGGGCAGACACCAAACAACACATGACTTATCCAGCAAGGCAAGGTGGGGTGGGGCATTGCTATTCGTGATGATTGTTTACCATTTTCGCAACAACATTTTCTGGACCTCAACATGTACCCATGCTGTGTGTAAGTGTCTTAAGTATGTCCCTGCCTGTTGGTCCGTTGCCTCATCTGTACTGACAAGCACATGCCAATAAAGTCTATGCCACCCCACTGGTGTCTAACTGTGAGGTGTGTTCATTAGATGGTCCACTCATGTGCCACAATGAGCATTATCCCTACACAGGGAGGAACTGACTGACGCATGTGCAATGGGGGTGTGTAGTTAAACAAAAATGGTACGCAGTTCCTAGGTGAACTGTTAATCACCCACTGAGGCTAAGACAGGGATGTCTGGCCAGGTAGATACAAATGTGACAAAACAGGGGTCAAAAAGAAAAAGTAGAGGAGGAGGGGAATCGCTCCTCTCAGAACTAGGGCTCTCACACACCCAGCAAGCTATTCATCATTTGAGCCTGCTCCTCGTTGGGCCAGCGCAGCAATGCCCAACTGGCACCCTTAAAGTGGCTCTTTGCCGGATATCTTCTGTTCTTTGCTGTAAAGGTGCAGTGCGGGTGAGGGGCCTAGTCAGATGTAGATGAGTGTAGTGTAATGTAATAGGTCAAGGATTCCTCTGGAAGACTTTATTCTGTTGGGTACCTTACCTAAATAAAATAAAATGGGAGGGGTAGTTAGTTCTGTGAACTATGTGGTAGAACTAGCATTCTACTCCCAGATGGTTGACATGTTTCTCGCCTCATTATTGTCCGAATTGGAATGGTGGGGATTCTTCAGGACCGTGAAAAAAAAACAATGACAAAAGGTTCTATCTACATAAAAGGGTGGTAGGTGTGCTAAGCTACCTGCCACTTGTCATTCACTTGGAGGGAATCCTCCTAGGGAAGGGAGACCACCTAAAACAGTGTTGAGTCTGGCCTCATCCGCCGCAGCGGTTGTGAGGACACCCAAGCAGTGGTGTCGCTGTTTCAATTGTGAACCATCCTCTCGACCTACCCTTACCGCTGCTCCACGGGAGTGTGGTCTCCCTTCCCTAGGAGGATTCCCTATGAAGCATGACACCTAGCTTGCTGGGTGTGTGAGAGCCCAAGTTCCGAGAGGAGCGATTCCCCTCCTCCTCTACTTTTTCTTTTTTACCCCTGTTTTGTCACATTTTTATCTACCTGGCCAGACATCCCTGTCTTAGCCTCAGTGGGTGATTAGCAGTTCACCTAGGAACTGCATACCTTTTTTATTTAACTGCATTTAGGGCAAGTACGCTGGACCTAACATAAGCCCATCCAGTATTCCCTCCTTTTTGATACCAATGAGGGGGTGTCCTTTTTGCAAGCTCAACCTCTGTGAGCCAGACATTGTTTTGGGATAGGTGCTGGTTGACATGTGTACTTATGTGCCTTCAGAAATGTGAGTATGGTGTCCAACCTCTGACCATGTGGAGCAATGTCATATATCATTACAGAATGTGTCCACACAGATGTGTGCAAGTAGGCATGCTTTGTGAAGTTATGTTGGCACGTGATGTAGGACACCACTCCTGGCCTGCTACCAATTTGGACACACCTACACACAGCCCAATTCAACACATGGACATGTGCCTAATTGGGGGGTTGTGAAATTGTTGTTGATGTGCAATGGGGACACAGCTAGTACTCACCTTCCCAGTCATCCAATTTTCCATGTATCTCAGGGATACACATGCACATAGATGTCAGTTACCAGGGTGTACCTTCAGGTGCAATCATTGTCCTTACATCCAGCCATGCCTCCATATGTGAGTGGACATAGTAATGACACATCTGTGTGATTTAGAATGTTTTATTCACATTCAAGTAATTGATGGAGCTGGCGCTGTACATGGCCATCCAAGCCCACATCACATAGAAGCCCAGTGGTGGGCCAACCAGAGTCCTTTGCGGATTGAGAAGTGATTAGGAAGTGGGAGAGTACAGTCCGCAGCTAGATTGCTGTGTGATTGGCCAGCAGTGATGAAATGGGAGTCCGTGTCGGGGTCTGGGTGAATGTTGCAGAGTGTTCCAGGGGCCAGTAGGAGGTATTTCCAAGGGTATGATGCATAGGACATGGCCAGGCAGGGACAGGGCATATGGCGGTGATGGATGCTACTGTCTCCTTCCTCACACAGTAATTCCCATCCTCTTCTTACTCCTCTGATATGGCTTCTGTGTCCGGTGTGTCCGGTGTTTGTGGCAGGGTGATGGCTGCATCACTGTGTGACACTGACTCAACAGACTGCAAAGGTGATGGGGCAGCATCACTGTGTGCCACGGACACGTTAGGGGTCGGGGCTGTGTGTGTTCATGTTCCAGCTGCAGTCATCTGGGAGCAGTTCAGTGGCAGCAATGGCAAGATTAAGTACTGCAGGGTATTGAAGTTCCCAGATACTACTCGCTGATACTACTCGGGGTTCGATTCAGAAAAGGGGGTGGTGATGAACAGAGTGTCTGAATTAAGCAGACCACTCTTACCCAGTCCAAAGATCAGGGCTTGATCCATCACCGTTTTTTAGCTCACTGCACCATCCCAGCTCAGAACCTGGCTATATGCAAATTAGTCTGTCCCTGGCCCAGTGCATCATGGGAACAGGGCAGACCAAACTACCAAGCCAATTCTTATACTGGGAGGGAAACAAGCTTCCGGGGACCGGTTTCTGGCATTTCAGCCGTCTTCGGCCCGGCTTGCTTGAATCCTGATGGTGCAATGAGCAAGGGACTCACATCTGAGTATACCCTTCCACGCTTATGGTGGACAAAAACGATTCAGAAAAGGGGGTGGTGATGAACAGAGTGTCTGAATTAAGCAGACCACTCTTACCCAGTCCAAAGATCAGGGCTTGATCCATCACCGTTTTTTAGCTCACTGCACCATCCCAGCTCAGAACCAGGTTATATGCAAATTAGTCTGTCCCTGGCCCAGTGCATCATGGGAACAGGGCAGACCAAACTACCAAGCCAATTCTTATACTGGGAAGGAAACAAGCTTCCGGGAAACGGTTTCTGGCATTTCAGCCGTCTTCGGCCCGGCTTGCTTGAATCCTGATGGTGCAATGAGCAAGGGACTCACATCTGAGTATACCCTTCCACGCTTATGGTGGACAAAAACGATTCAGAAAAGGGGGTGGTGATGAACAGAGTGTCTGAATTAAGCAGACCACTCTTACCCAGTCCAAAGATCAGGGCTTGATCCATCACCGTTTTTTAGCTCACTGCACCATCCCAGCTCAGAACCTGTCTATATGCAAATTAGTCTGTCCCTGGCCCAGTGCATCATGGGAACAGGGCAGACCAAACTACCAAGCCAATTCTTATACTGGGAAGGAAACAAGCTTCCGGGGACCGGTTTCTGGCATTTCAGCCGTCTTCGGCCCGGCTTGCTTGAATCCTGATGGTGCAATGAGCAAGGGACTCATATCTGAGTATACCCTTCCACGCTTATGGTAGACAAAAACGATTCAGAAAAGGGGGTGGTGATGAACAGAGTGTCTGAATTAAGCAGACCACTCTTACCCAGTCCAAAGATCAGGGCTTGATCCATCACCGTTTTTTAGCTCACTGCACCATCCCAGCTCAGAACCTGGCTATATGCAAATTAGTCTGTCCCTGGCCCAGTGCATCATGGTAACAGGGCAGACCAAACTACCAAGCCAATTCTTATACTGGGAAGGAAACAAGCTTCCGGGGACCGGTTTCTGGCATTTCAGCCGTCTTCGGCCCGGCTTCACTGTGTGACCCTGACTCAACAGACTGCAAAGGTGATGGGGCAGCATCACTGTGTGCCACGGACACGTTAGGGGTCGGGGCTGTGTGTGTTGATGTTCCAGCTGCAGTCATCTGGGAGCAGTTCAGTGGCAGCAATGGCAAGATTAAGTACTGCAGGGTATTGAAGTTCCCAGATACTACTCGCTGATACTACTCGGGGTTCAGCATCGTGACTGGGGGGCATTGTGCGACCTGTTGCACCTTGGAGTGGTCTTGCTGCCTCACACGCTCCTGTGTCTCGCTCTCCCTCGCCGCCGCTCTGCCATAGCGGCCGCCGAGAGGGGGGAGCGTTTACCGCCGTGGTTGCCCTACCTGCCTGGCTGCCTACAACTCCCAGCATCCCCTGCGGGGTGCCGGCGACGCCGCCAGCAGCGTCATTCGCCAGCGCCCGGAGGTGCTTAAAGGAGATCAGATCCTGCAGAGGAGCGGGTTCAGCATCGTGACTGGGGGGCATTATGCGACCTGTTGCACCTAGGAGTGGTCTTGCTGCCTTACAGGCTCCTGTGTCTCGCTCTCCCCCGCCGCCGCTCTGCCATAGCGGCCACCGAGAGGGGGGAGCATTTACCGCCGTGGTTGCCCTACCTGCCTGGCTGCCTACAACTCCCAGCATCCTCTGCGGGGTCCCGGCGACGCCGCCAGCAGCGTCATTCGCCAGCGCCCGGAGGCGCTTAAAGGAGATCAGATCCTGCAGAGGAGCGGGTTCAGCATCGTGACTGGGGGGCATTGTGCGACCTGTTGCACCTTGGAGTGGTCTTGCTGCCTCACACGCTCCTGTGTCTCGCTCTCCCCCACCGCCGCTCTGCCATAGCGGCCACCGAGAGGGAGGAGCGTTTACCGCCGTGGTTGCCCTACCTGCCTGGCTACCTACAACTCCCAGCATCCCCTGCGGGGTCCCGCCGATGCCACCAGCAGCGTCATTTGCCAGCGCCCGGAGGCGCTTAAAGGAGATCAGATCCTCCCGCATCGCGGGACGCGCGCGGGCAGCACCGGGCTGAGCCCGGGCAGGGGCGGGCCATCTGTGGCCGTCCGGGGACGACCAGGGACGGGACGGGCCACCCCCCTTGGCACGGACTCATTGTGACAGGTACTGTTTATCGTGGACTTGGACTGGTCGCCTGCATTTAATATTCCAAATGAACCTGTGATATCAAGCGGTTGCCTTAGGAAGAGGGGGGGCAGGGGTTTAAGACATTTAAGTCATATATAGAGTGTTGAGACATCTGGCCACTCACTATAAGGATCCTTGGTTTGCCTTTTGGGGGAGGAAAAGAGGAGAAGAGCTAGTCTACAATCTAACACAATATGTCTAATCACCCTAAAACACGCTCGGTCATGAGCAAAGCTCGCCAAGTTGAAACCCCTAAACGAACTCTGGTAGAAACAAACGATCCAGCCCCGAGTAAAGTGAAAAAACCCACCGCAATTGACTTGATGCTAAAGAAGGTATCCAGGGAAATAGAACGCATGGAAAAGAGCCTATTTGCCTCACCCAACCCTATAGTAGCAACCCCAATTCTTTCTAGAGATCTCACATTAGCTGACAGCCCAAATATGACCGGAAACGTCGCCTCACCAAATAACCTAACAGAGGCTGTTCCCTGTGCCCAACCCCCACCTTCCCAGGGGGTAGAAACTGCAGGGCTTAGCGAACTGACCCCCCAGAGAAAACCAAAACGACGGGGGAGGACTAAGGGACAACAGAGACAAAAAAAGCCACTCATAGGAGATGGCTGAGCTAAAAATAGGCAAGAGGTCATCCTGGTAGATGATAAGGTGCACACAAACACAAATCCACCAGGATGGATTGAGGAAGTTTTAGGAGATCTTAAAAAACACCTGGAAATCTTTATAATTGCTCAGTTGAAACCTATCATAAGCAAAGTGGATAAAATAGCGAGTGAATTGTCCAAATAAAGCAAGATAATAGAACTTACAACTAAGAAACCCCCTTCTAGCCCTAACCAACTGAGTAATGCGCCCACTAACAACAACACTAACAATAACACACTGTCAAATAACAACTGTGTCAGCAATACCCAACACACGATTGCCCAGATACATGATGTCCCGAAAGCTTCTCAAGAGCAGAGAGGGGGATCCAACCAAGAGCAGAGAGGGGGATCTAACCAAGAGCAGAGAGGGGGATCCAATCATAAGACAAGCTCTAAAAACATTGATGAAGCCCCCCTACAACCGCTAATACAAAGGGGTCAGGAAGACCATTATCTAAGAAATGGTCCCTACAGCTTAGCCCACATGGACTTTGATCCTTTCTACATTGCAGATAGCCCCCCCCCCCCCCACATATAAATTTACCCCCAGATGCCAGTCCTTTTGTACGGAAATCAGGGCCTCAGACAAAGAATCGCATTCCCAATTACATGCGAAAATCTCCAAGTGGTTGAACATACACAGACCATTAAATAATGGGGAAAGAGGGGAGATAGTCCATGTAAGAAGAGTTAACTGGCTTGGAGGTAGGAAAAAGGACATAAGAGGGGATTGCATAGTAGCAAATTTCAGAGACACTAGACTGGTGGATTATATTCTGAAGAACTCCAACAGAAATCAGACTAGTACAATCTGTGCGCTCCCGCTCGGGTATTTGTACCCAAGGAGATGGAGCAGCAACAATCCTGACAATGGAATGTGGAATCTTGGAAGGCCACAATACACCCAAAGAGCTAGATCCACAAACTACCCTGATCAGTTTGTACCTCCACGAGATTATTCTCAGTGGAGAAACAGATTTGCCCCTTTGCAGTCGCTCGATGAAAATGACTGACTACCCTTTACAAAGAAAGAGCCTGCAACCTCCACTGCAACTGGGGAACTTTTACGTCCTGCAACAGAGGTTGGTCCTGTTAGCTCTAGGAATGAGCAAAAAGTGAGGATAGAAGAACCCCCTAAACAGAGGGACGACAATGAAAATGCCCCAGAGTCCATAGAAGCATGAGACCGCAGAATAAAGGAACTCAGCACAGAGGGAAGGAAAGTTAATAGGGCTGGACTAGCCTTTTTGTCCTGGAATATAGCAGGTCTGGGGGGTAAATCCAAGAATAAGGAGTGGAAAGAATACATAAGGGGCTTTCATATTATAGCCTTACAAGAAACATGGGCGCGAGACTCTGACCCCTGTCAACTGGAGGGCTATAAATATTTTTTCAGGCCGGCTCAAGAAGTGAGATCTGGGAGGGCAAAAGGAGTTCTAGTGATATATGCTTATTTAGACCTAAAGGGCACTTGGTCACAACCAGACTGGGCGTCAGACACCATACAAGCAGTGTTATTCCAGGGTCAAGGGCATAGATTTTTAATTTAAAATGTTTACAATCCGGGGCCAATTGATGGAAACTTTCCTATATTATTAGAGCTTGAGAGTTGCCTAAATGAGGAAATAGACCTAAGGCAGGGGGGGTCCGAACCAGTTGTCCTGTTGATGGGGGACTTTAACTGTCATCTGTGCCCAAAGCTACTCCCCATCTCTCCTGATTGGTCTTCCTGTCCTGTAGAAAAGGGACCTCATTTCGAACATAACAGAGAGGGCACACTGTTGATGAAGCTTCTAGATAGCTTTGCCCTTACCCACACAATGGACCTGTTGCCATCGAAAGTAGGGGAGACTCTCATACCCACATTCAAAGGAAGAGGCTGTGCGTCTATAATAGACTTTATAGTAATCTCTGCCTTTGCTAAAGAGCAGATTATAAGAGTAAGAACGGAGTGGAGCCCCTTTAGCGACCACAACCCCCTCTCCCTTGAAATTAAATATAATGATCCACCAGTAAAAAACTTGGGGGGGGCAGGGATATTGTTATCTAACCAACGGACCAAGGGAGGCGCATAAGGTGGGCAATGATTAATCCACAAGATTTCTATAGCACCTTAGTGGGTAAAGGGAAAGTACATATAGAGACCTGTCTAGACCTTGCAATAGAGGGCAGAGGAGTGGTCCTGGCATTTGAATCCCTAACCAAAATAGTGGAAGGGCTATTAAAAACTAAGCGGCCTACTAAGGAACTATCTTCACCAAGATGGTTCGACTCGAATTGCTCACGGGCACTGAGAGAATTAAAACAGAGCTTAAAGAAGTCCCCGAGAGACAAGAATGAAATCGCCCTCTGTAGACAGAATTATAAAATGCAGGTTAAGAGAAGGAAGAGCGCACTCCAAAAGGAAGTCTGGGCAGACCTCAGAGAAGCAGGAGAAAATAGGGACTATGCCCAATTTTGGAGAATTATAAACAGACCCTGCTTCCAAGATTCAAGCTCCCCAGTAATCAGTACCAATATTCTCCCAGATCAATGGATTAACCACTTCAAAATTTTGTATAATCAACAGGAGGTAGTTATCGGGAATGGAATTTGGGAGGGCCCCAGAGCAACCGAGTTAGAATTCTCTTTGCCGGAAGTTCTAAAAGCAGTGCTAGGGCTGACGCGTAATAAGGCACCAGGCCCGGATGGCACCCCCCCAGTCCTAGTTCTAAGTAACACCGACTTATGGGCACCGATTATGACTAGAGTACTTAATGCTGCAATTAAATCTGGTTTCCGCAATCTTGGCCAACTGCAGTGATTGTCCCCATATACAAGAAAGGCTGCAGGGACAATCCACAGTGCTACAGGCCAATCTTGCTGAGTGACTTCTCAGCTAAAGTACTAGGTAGGGTAATTATTAACCGCCTGACAGAGTGGACTGAAACTCATAACACCTTGGTGGACACCCAGTATGGGTTTCGAACAGGCAAGTCAACAAGTGACCAATGTTTCAACTTATACCTTCTAGCGGCCAAATATATTAAATCAGATAACGGGACCCTGTACATGGGATTCATGGACCTCGCAGCAGCATTTGATAATGTAAACAGAACTAAACTCTGGGCACTTATGTTTAGATTGGGAATCGATCCATATCTGATTAACATACTTAAGGAACTTCACTGGAACACCACTGCCAAGGTCCGCTATAGCTCGGGGGGGATGAGCACTGATCCCTTCCCATGCTCTAGCGCGGTGAGGCAGGGGTGTATCCTGGCTCCATTCCTATTTTCCCTTTACATAAACGACCTGGAGAGTGCACTGCTGGCACTGGGGACTGACTGCCCTAGAGTGGGATCGCGTCACATACCGGTACTTTTGTACGCGGATGACACGGTCCTTCTCGCTCGAACAGCAGTAAGTCTCCTGCACCTTATCAGTGGCTTTGCGACATTCATGAAGAATCTAGATCTTTCTGTTAATCTGACTAAGTCTTTTATTATGGTGGCAGGGAAAAAACCTCACAAGAGTTTTGTGTTCAAATTACGAACTCATATTTTGGACACTGCGAATACTTTTCCATATCTGGGTCTCATGCTTGATGAAAAGCTTAGGTTTGCCCCACTGATTGAGGAAAGGTCCAGGAAACTTGTCTCAGCAAATGGTGCCATACTGAATTTCGCACAAAGGATGGGTCGTTGGTCTCCTGAGCAAGTGATGACACTGTATAGAGCGGTCAGTACCTCTAAAGCTATCTACGGGGCAGAGGTGTGGGGCTTTAGGGATGCACACCAGATACAAGCAGTGGAAGATAAATTCTTAAAGATACTACTAAAGTTACCTCAGAGCATCCCAGCAGCAGTCAAACACAAGGAGCTTGGCACCCCATATATATCTGACCTGATTAAAGTGAGACCAATTTTGATCTGGTTTCGAATTTGGCTAAATCCAAACGCTGAATTAACCAGACAGATTATTGAGGATTGTCTCCGGAGAGACAGATGGCTGCAAATCCCTTGGCTAAAATACAATAAAGAAACCCTAGAGTCTATCGATCAGCAAATGTTATTTTCTGACCTCTCAAATATTGATAGCGCTTGCAAATATCATGTTCAAAAGCAGTTATTGGAAAAATATGATTCCAGGAGGAATGAACTTGACTCTAACAAATCCTCGGTAGTAACCCACTCTCTTGTAAGTAAGGAATTGGGTATGGAACCGTATCTGTTTTTAATGTATAGTCAACATGAGAGGTTTTTAATGACTCGTTTTAGGCTCAATTTGTTACATAACATTTTAGCTTACCCGTCTGGTTTTCCGTTAACAATTGAGCAGAAGGGTGCCTGCGGCTGCGACAATAGGTCTCCGCAGGACACCCTTCATTTTGTATTACTTTGTCCTTTTTATAAAATCCCGCGCCGAAGATTTCTGGTGGACATTTTCAAGGAATCAAAAATTTACCATGCTAAAACTGCTTTATTATTCTTGCAAAGAGCACCTGAGATGTGTACTCTGTGCAATATCATGAGTTTTTAAAAAATTGTGGTCAAATTAAGAAATACCAGGGGTTGATGTAGGATGACATGAATTAACTGCTCCCTCCTATCGATCAAAGTTTGTAAATAATAATTTTTAAAAAATGTGTTTTTAATATTGTAATGTTCAGAAATGATTGTATGTGGATATGTAATGCATTATGTATTTTTATGATGGTTTTTAATCACCAAATAAATAAAGAACTGAACTGAACTGAACTACTACTCACTGATGTCCAGCCGTGGCATACATACTTCCAGCCTGCATCTGCTCTATGGTTTCCATTGACCTCCACATCTGTGCCAACTTTGTGCTGTAATTGCTGGTGACTGTCTGACCAGACAGTTCTTGTATTCGATTCATGACCCCAGCGAGGTCAGCCAAGGTCTGTGGTAGAGCATGGTGCATACAGGGGGTGTCCAATAGGGACTGTAAGTGGTCCCTGATGGGACTCAGACACCCATGTATGGCATCGAGTTTGGCTGCAACAAGTTCAAAACCCACCGCAGCTGTTCAGCCAACTCCACCTGGCAACCCCACACACTTTGTAGGAACTCCATGTATTGGTCGGGGGTACTGGAGCCAGCTGTGGTGGTTTGTGTTTCCTGCTGTGTGGTCTGTGCAGGTGGTGGGCTCACCTCGGGCAGCTGGCCTGCCCTGCTCCAGGGGATGGTGTGCAGAGGCTGTCTATTATCTGTTGGAGGGTGTCTTCACATATGTGAAGGTTATACTCTTCATCATCAATGATGTGAAGTGTGGTGTGCCCTGTAGGAAGTGTTCTTTGTCCCTCTGCAATGTGAAAGGGGATATGCAGGTCAACAGAGTTGCACATGTATTTTGAAGATTTACCAATGTTTACATTCAGACTGCATGCCAATGTACATTGTCACTGTTTTGGTGGAGCTGGCTATTTGATGGCAGTCAGTGTATGTTACGACTACATGATGGATGTGTGGTAGTACCGTGCATTATCATCACACAGTGTCAGGCAATGCAAGATGTTAGTGGACAGTTACTCTTCACATGCGGGAACTGTTGTGAGCTGTGTCCCATGGTGTTGGTGTTGCACTTTGTACCTCATTGCCGTCATTGCTGATGTTCTGTGATTGCTATGTGTGTGTGCTGTATTGTGGGGGAGTTGCCCCTGCAGCTCTGAGTTTGTGTAGCCTTCTCCCTTTGAGGCGGAGTGCCTTTGAATTGTGTGCTTTTCGGGGCATGATTTGTTTTTGACTTGAAAGAATATATTCTGATCATCAGTGGATTCCGGACCTGTACATTATACTATTTTCCATTTGGATTGATTTAATGTGAAAGGACTTATATGACAACTTTTTGATGGGTGCTGATTCCCAAAAATTCTTGTGTATTGTATTTTGAACCTTTGCTCAATAGGGAGCAGATAGGGTTGTGTTCCCTGGTTTCTAAAGCACCATCACAATACTAGCTAGCCACTTATATTAATAGGTGCATATATTTTGCCTCAACCCTTGTCCTGTCTTTCCTTTTTGTTTTTGACTTGGGTCATATGTGCTCTTTGACAGTTTTTGTGGCCTTGTGCATAGTTCGTCTGCTGCGTGTATCATGCGGCATGTGTTGTGTGTGCACGTGGACATGTCAGAGTGTGACCTGCTACTTTATGGATGTGATCCACACTGGGATACCTCCATGTCGATTAGTAGGCCATCTCATGTTTTTGGGCTGATGCCATGCAATCGGGCATGCAGTGTTAGTTGCATAGTCAGTGTGGATTACAGAGCTGCTGCTTTGCTGGATTCAGCACATGTGCATGGGTCAGGTGTGATACTAGTGATATGGAGGGGGCCCCTTTGTGCACATAGTGGACGGGGGTCTACTTGGCATTTCCATGTGTGCTGCAGTGTGCCAAGGCTTTCAGTGATATGTTCCACGATCATTGTGGATGTGCAGTGTGCTACACATACGGGAAACATACTTTAGAACGTAACTGGTACAACGCGGTACCATTATGACTCAGCTTTAACAACGAAAGCCATTACACTGATTTTCGCTGGAGGGCGCTCTAGGATAGGGGATAGTTTAATTTACTATCCAATACCTTCCCTACTATCCATGGGGACTGGTGTTGGAATAGTAAATTAAACTATTCACTATCAGCGCCCCCCCGACGCTAGTCGTTGTAACGACTTGCATTGTTAAAACTGCATCGTAAAGGGACGCATTGTAACGGTACGCGTTGTACCATCATACATTCACACATACTTGTGCATGTGTGCCATTGTGCCCATCTCCCCCCTCCCCCCGTTCCGTGTTGGGTCCGGTCATATCGTGCTGTGTCCAGGCCCCCAATTCCTGCCACTGTTTCCACACTGCTGACTGTGGCCATCATTTCCTCCAGCTCATCAATCTCCTCCTGTGTTGCTTGAATCCTATCTCCAGTCTCCCTTGCTGCCTTCCTGTTGGCAGCGAGCTTATCCTTGGTTTGGCTGTGCACTTCATGCCAGCGTCTCTTGAATTCCTCCAGTGACCTCCTCGACACTCTGACTGCATTGACGTTGGTGACGATGGCCTGCCATATTTCCGTTTGGGTTGCCAGTGCCGCAGTGGAGGTGGCGAACAGTTGTTGATGGTGTTCAATTACTTCCGTGACTATGATCCGGTCTTCCTGCGGACTGAACCCCGTCTTCCTCTTGTCCTTGCCCTTCCCCGAACACGAGTTTCCTGGCAGTACCTCGATGAAGCTTGGGGGTTCGGCTTTTCCTCTGCACGCGGTCTGGGTGCATCCATTATGCAGCACAGTTTGAATTGCTTATTTTATTTATTTATTTTATAGTGCTGTTTTCCGCCAGACGCGTGGGATTTGCAGGCCTGTGGCTGGTTTTCCCTGATATTTGGACCGCGATTGGCCTCATCACATGTGTTTTTGCGATCGCGTTTCACATTTTTGCGGTGTGGTGTTGATTTTCACGCTGACATTTGACGCGTTATCTGACTATCGCATGCTACCGCCGCGTTGTGTATTCCACATTGATAAGGGGCTATTTTTCCTGCAATAGGCTGCGATGTTGAAAGTTGCATTACGCTACTCTTGCGGTAGTTATCACACATTCTTGGGATTATACCCCTCTGACTCCTAAGTCACACGAAAGCTAAATTCAGCCTGTAAGTGGAGCAGAACCCAAAACAACATCCCACATTCACACTGCAGGTGGCACAGAAGCCTAACCCAGAACCTTCCAGAGCCCTGGTTCTGGACTAGCAGGTGACATTGAACCATGTCCGTTACTCACAACCTGCAGGTGGAGCTAGAACCCAAACTAGTCTGTCATTCAATGGAAGAGTCGAAACCAGGGGTCTCCAACCTTTTCTGTATAAGAGCTACTTATGTTCAATGGAAAGTATCCCAAACTAGTGTAAGTGATGTGATAGTCCATCCAAGAGAGTCAGGACTGATCACATCAGTGCATCCGGCAGGGTTACCAGCAGCAAAGCAAAAAATCACTATCAATTTGGAATCCTTTTATATGGGTAATACTTAACAGCCATAGCTGCAATCCCTCGTCACCAAGGTAATAATATGAGTAATAAATCTCTAAAACTCATATGTGTTTTTAAAATTGAACCATTTTTCTCCAAACATTATTTTAATGAGTTCTGAAAATGCACACATTTGTGTCTTACATACATGCTTTTAAATTTTGGCATACAAATAATAATACGATCAAGCAAACGCTTTCATGTTGGCTGGCTGAGGTGCACACAGGCGAGCTACTCACGGGGAACTGGCTGGCTACTGGTGGCTCACAAGCTACTCGTTGGAGATGCCCGGTCTAAACTAAGAGCTGCAGATGGCAGAGAATCTGAACTGGTGCCAGGACTAACAAGCACCTGCGTATAGCATAGATGTTTTCCCTAGAACTTCAAGATGAAACGCAGAAGAGGCATGCCATAGTGAAGTTAGGACAAAACGAAGCAGATGCTATGGGAACAAAACCTAGACCCTTCACGAGATAGCAAGACATACCTCAGAATATGCATGAATAACAGAATTTAACAGAGAACAAATACTCAGGACCTGCAGGACATATCAAACTGTGAACCAGAAGCTGCAGGTGACTTTAAGACCAATCCAGACTAGAATGAGGTGATACAGAACCTTAACCTGCAAAATGAAGGTAAAGCAGATCACAGACCCCGAAAGTCAAAAGTTGATATCAAATCTACATCGGAACCTGCATCAATAAGGAATTCTAACTAAAGATCTGAAAAACACATACAAATGTATCTTAGCACCTGTGTAAAATTCACACTTCAAGTCCAAAACCTCTATGTAACACAGAACCAACGTCCTGGGCCAGTAGGTGATATAGAACCCTCATGTAAATCCTGAAAGTGACATAAAATCCTGATGTAGAATGGTAAAATGACACAAAAGTCCACACTAACAGTTGCTTCTAATGTAAGATTCTACCTTAAAGATGAAACATAACACAACAAAGAAACAATGGTTGACAAATGAGCTTAATACATGCTGAGAAGTCATACAGAACAAAGAAACGGAACTTATAGGAGATGGGGAGACGTATCTCATGCTCTGTTGATAGGATTAAAATGTGCAAGTGACACTGAATGCAAACCTAGCCTGGACATTTTTATCGATCCTTAACCTACAAACAAAGGGCCTCATTTATGAGGCTGTGCGTCACTTTTAAGCCGCTGGTGCGTCACTTTTTGTGACGTACCAGTGGCGTAAAAAATGCGCCTTGTTGCGCCATATTTACATCTAGGTAGATACGTCACTTTGTAAACCCCTGCGCCACATTATACCTGCGCCAGGTATAATGTATGCAAGGGGGGGCGTATTGATGCAAGAAAGGGTCGTAGAAGTGACGAGGTGAAATCTATAAGATTTCACTGCGCCAGTTCTAGGATGCAAATGCGTCAATATCTTACGCCTGCCTCACAGCAGGCGTAAGTCTGACACAGGCCCTTTCACATGGGGCCTGCCCCATGTGAAAGGATGCATTGCTGGAATTTCGAAACTTTTGTGACACACTCCAGCAATGCGTCACTTTTGCGCCATACAGATACGTCAGAAATGCTGACGTATCTGTAACTCCTTGCGCAATGATGCGTCATACTGTAAATATGACGCAACATTGGTGTCGCAAGGAGGTCGCAATGAAAAGTGACGCATCGCTGTTTTCACGCAGCGATGCGCCACTTTTTATAAATGAGGCCCAAAATATTTTACAGAACTCAGCAATAGGACCTATAACATGAAGGATAACATTGAACATACTGATGACACAGAGCAAAGTCCCTTAATCCGTAGGTCCTGTGATTGAATTCTGCTTCAACAGACGGTTCCGTAATAGACTTGGATAGTGTTCTGCATCACATGAAGGTTCTTTTTCACCTGCAGGCTCTGGGGTTGCGTGCTTATTCGCATGCATTATCTAATTTAGGGATGTAATATCACCTGCAGATTCTACGTATAAGTTTTGCATCACCTCTAATTTCTAGTGTATGTTGAGTATCTCCTGTGAGTTCTATGTTTGGGAAACTGAAAGTCTGTTGAAATCTGTAATGGCAACACTCTAATGCAAAAGTTGGCTGATCCTATCAGTGGCAAACAATAATTTTGAGCAAAGGGGAATCACTAGTGCACTATTGAAATTAGTGTATACAACATCCTCAGATTTGGTGGTCCACAGTCTATGGAAGACCAAGCTTGAACTGCATGTAGCAATTATTCAATACATCAAACATAAGCCTTGAGAAAGCGAGGTAACTCATGGAACATATCAGCTGCCTAGGGAGGCTAATAGTGCTGGAAATGTGCCCTTTCTATAGGGTCCCCCCAAATTCTTTTGCCTTTTTGCTGAAGCCTATATTTGCTCGCTATAGAACTGTGTGCACTTTACTCTTACTAACCAGTGCTAAAGTGCTTGTGCTCCTCTTTTCAATGTGATGAAATTGGTATACAACTGATTGGTTTATTTATTAACTTTGCCTGGAAGCCCATAGTACATTGTGCCATCCCCCCCCCACTGCAGTGATACTATACACATGCCTGCAGGTCTGCCATCTGTTGCCTGGCCGTGCAGCTTTTAACTGCAAGTTCGACCTGTCAAAATATTCTTTTTTTCACAGACCTAAGTTTCATTTTGAATATTTATAAGTCACCCCTAAGTAGGTCTTATTGCCCATAGGGCAGGATGCACAATATTTAAAAGGAGAACATGTAACAGGTTAATGTTAAACACCCTTACAATGAAAATCCCCTAAGAGCTATTTTCACAGTAGGAGGGTTGGATGTTCCATAGGAAAGCATGGGGTGCAGTGTTAAGTTTAATAAATATTATGTCTGCCTAGCAAACAGCTACACATTTCATTTTGAGAACTGCTTGAAATATTTATTACAAGCTCAATCCACTGATGAAGTTAGATTTGTAATCACTATTTTGGAACAATGACTTTTAGAATGTCACCTTTGCCCTGCCTGAAGACCCTGGAATCTAAATCTGTATTTTGTTTTCTTCCTACTGCCAGTAAGTAATTAGCATTTTGATGTGCATGAATGAGTTGTGATCCTGCTTCCAGGACAGAGACAAAAAGCTTTGAGTGTAAGGAGGTGTTGTTGACACTTGACACAATGACCTGAGAGCTGGCCCCAAGCCTTTTGTAATGTCAATAAGGTCTACACTGTCACAAGTGGATGTAACTAACACTCAGGTCTCCACCCTTCTATTGCTCCCCCAATCAGACTGGCCTCCTTCACAGAGGAGGGGTTTATTGACATCATAGTGTCAGGTCCTGTTGGAGTGTCAAGACAGGTTTACTGGCCTGCTGTGATTTTCCAAATGACTTTTGGAGCACACTTCAAAACTAGTTGCTGATCTTTGTCCTTCTACACTTTGTCTCTGAATTTGTTGGTTGTACAAGGACTGCCTAAAACTGGATTTCAGGGTCAAATGTGGGAAAACACTAGGATTGCCACAGTGTGCTCTCCCCCACACATACACATACACACACACACACACACACACACACACACCCCCACACACATACACACACACACACACACACACACACACACACACACACCCACACACACACACACACACACACACGCGCACACACACACACACACACACACACACACACACACAGCCCTCGGAGCCCACACAGAGTGCAGCAAAAGACTTCTTCCATCTTGAAAATGCCCAAAGTGGGTAGAGTTAGCCTAGAACCTTTACCACATTTGTCAGGGGGTTACTCGGGGTCATTCCCACCCACTAGCTTGTTCCAGACATATATGGAGCATCTCCATGTACCCTTTTCAGAACACACCTGGACCTATGGAAGATTTAAAGAGGACTGAACCTGCCGCCTGAGAACAGAGAAGAGCCTAGAAGACTGGACCTGCTCTCCCTGATGCACCCAGAGTAAAGATGTGGATTCCAAGAGTTATAAGGCTGACTTCCTTTAAACGCTGTCAGGACACAACAAGCTTGGCCTTTTCTTGTAACTGGAAAGCTGACCAGTGGCACCTGGAATGGGCCCCCTTGTTTGGCCTCTGCCACCCTGTGAGCCTTTAAGTGCCTCCCCTGGGATCCAGGGGGCTTTAGAAGTGTCCCCCTATTGTAGATTGGGACTTAAAGGACTAAAGTCAGAAGGTAAAGTCATTGACCAGTATGAACATGGTTACTGTATCCGACCAGCGCTCCATTGCAGTCAGTGGCAAATTGCTCCTAGGTCCTGCCCTACAACGACAATCCTTGGCACTTTGTGCTTTACTGTGCTATTTCTACTTAAAATCTAAAAAATCATATTACCTGCTCCCCATATTGGTTTATTTTAATTTTGGTGTCATTTCTTTTAATAAATTCTACTCTATTCTTCTAATTGGTCTAGGGTTTTTTTGGAGGGGCATTTCGAGTTTTACTGTTTTCGTACAGCATAACTACTTTATGCAATGCCTTCCAGTTAAACCTGTCTGCTTTGTGCCAAAGATAACAGGGGGTTTATTTAGAGATTTTAGTGTTTCTCCTTAACAAGGATTGTGGTTATTACATGAGATGGGTACTTACTCACTTCAACTAATAACTTAATTTCTTACAACTATAAGAATGGATAATCGTTGTGAATGATTGGTTAAATACAACTTTTCATGATGAATTGGATAAATAAAATGAATGGAGATTATTAATTATGAAGAATAACCAACCAGTACATTTACTAGCTTGTTGCAGACATATATGGAGCATCTCCATGTACCCTTACAGAACACTTCTGGACCTATGGAAGATTTAAAGAGGACTGAACCTGCTGCCTGAGAACAGAAGAAGTGCCTAGAAGACTGGATCTGCTCTCCCCGTTTCACCCAGAGAAAAGATGTGGATTCCAAGAGTCATAAGGCTGACTTCCTTTAAAAGCTGTCAGGACACAACAAGCTTGGCCTTTTCTTGCAACTGGCAAGCTGATCAGTGGCGCCTGGAATGGGACCCCTTGTTGGCCTCTTACACCCTGTGAGTGTTTAAGTGCCTCCCCTAGGATCCAGGGGGGCAACCAGTACATTTACTTTCTATTATTTGGATAATTTTTCAGTTAACATTTTCTCTATAGTATCTCAAATTTAATTTAAATGTTTTCATGAAATGTAACTTCCTGCCATTAAAAGGGCTCAATTAGAGCTCCAGCAGACTAGTAACAAAAATGCATTAATAATAGGGGCAACAGGAGTCAAAACATATCATGCCCTGTGAAGGTTCCCAAAGAGGAAGGTTTATGGGTGTTTTTGAATGGTGATATTAGTAGACAGAGCATTCCACGTGGTAGATCCACTTCTGAAACTAAAATATACACGGTAATCACGCAATAAAATTCAATGGCAGTCAGGGTGTATCTTTAGCTTTCAAAATAATAGATCTTTAGTTACCTAAGGAGAAGCTTGGGGTATTAAAATTGAACAAATCAAAGAAAAACAGAAGATCCTAGTGTCTTCTGACTAAAATATGACTCCAAAGGTTGCTGTAGCAATACTATTTATTTAATGTAATCGTTTAACTTTGGAGTGTATGGACAATGTAAGCCAGTGAAAGGGAATTGTGAAGGCTCTGCTAACGTCAGATAGCTTTGGGTCTCGTCAAGTTATTTTAACTATGGAATTTAATCTGCATGCTCCTGCCACTGTATAACTATAGGTGCCAGAAATGAATCACAATGTATCTAAAACGTCTATGGTACATATGCACTATGTCCTGTAAGGTAAAGCACTCTATGGCTGGTCCTAGTCCGAATAGCCACTACTTGCAGTTACGGTAGGATACCCACATCAATGAAAGGGGCTTGAAACAAATTCTTCACATCCTCCCTGATTGGGCCCAGCAAACAGTAGTCCAGGTTCTGGTTGTACCTGATTGAACTACTGTAATGTTCTCTACCTGGGTGTTAATCGATCGAGATTGAATAGGATTCACCGGGTGCAGAACGATGCAGCTTGGATACTGCTTGGGCCCCCTAGACGAGCCTCTATCAGCATTGCATTGAAGAAATTGCACTGACTTCCAGTGAAACAGAATTACCTTTAAGAATCTCAGTTACTGTTACAAAGTTCTTTCATGTCAAGGCAAAGCCTATTTACAATCTATTATTACCCCCATGCCTCAGGAGGAAATCTTAGGTCGGCTGATTCCAAGCAGGCCTACGTTCCTAGATTTAAAAAAGCCAGGAGTGATGGTTGTGCTTCTAGTCAACTGACTCCAAAAATCTGGAACTCTTTACCCTTGGAACTTCAGCTAGCCCCCTCCAAAATGATTTCAGGGAAAAATGAAAACGTGCCTTTTGAAATTCACTTAAACTTCCCAGTCTGTGAGCAACTCTTCTTCGGCTATCAGCATCCTAGTGCTGGGACACCTGGTTAGAAGTTGCCATGTGCTCTGTAAGTGGCATTATTATTATTAATATTATTGTAATTATGGGCAAAGGAAATGCCAAATGATTACGTCTATGGGTGTCTAATGTAGAGGTATCGTATGGAGCATGAACGTAATTTATGGAGCTCAGTTTAACCTCAAGCTGGTGCCAAACACGACCAAGGTGCAAAGAGGTGCAGGAAAACAGGATGGGACTACACAAGTGACCCTCAAAGGTGCTGGAAGATTTAAGCAAGTTGTGTCTCAGAAATGTAGGCAACAGTCAATATGTTCAGTTTGAAGGGCTTCCAGGGAAGCCACGAGTACCCACTCAACATTGTGGCACCCACTAGGACTGGCCACTCTACTACTGTATCATTCTCATGGTAGCCCGCAGGATAGGGAGCAGCTTGCAGAGCTTGATAGGAGTCCTTGACCCAACCATAAAGCCCTCAGGACACAAGCCTAATCATCAACTGCTGCAGTGTGGGTCTTGTGCGAACATTTGTGGATTTGTGGTCATTTCACAGTGTGGCCCACGGATACACTCTCTCTAAGCCATTGTTTGGCCTGCAGTGATTACTCTGTCACTTTGACTTTTTACTTACCTCTTCACCCTTGTCTCCATCCTTTTTTGCCCCTTCCTGCTGTTCTGATTTTACTTTACAGCAGCATATTTTTTTTTAGGTGTATCGCAACCCACATTTTACTATGGGCTTCAGTTGTGCATTTTACTTTTCTTTTTTTTTTGGTTTTCAAATGTGCCCCCACTTGTTTGTCTCTTTACAGGGGTGGCCTGCATTCTTGCTCCTTATAGGTGGTGCCTTTGGTATCCCCGCAGTATTGCTCAGTGGCATTGAGATTTCCCACCTACTACTGGCAAATTGTTTTCAGGGCTGGGCTGTACTGGAAGCTCAAAGCAGCCCTGGAAAAGTTTGTGAGACCATCTCCTGTAAGTGTACAGTGAATGCGGTGTGCGAGCCTGACCACTGCAAGGAGGGTTTGAGGGTATTCTCCCTCCATGAATATTTGGGCAAAAAATAGCGCATTCTACAACACATATTTCACTATATATTTGTTAGAAATTTGGTTTCTGGTTGGCAGAGGGAATCACCCTGTCCAAGCAGGAAGCACAATCCTAGTCAGGGTAAGTCACAACACACTCTAAATTATCCTGTGCTCACTCTCTGGTAACTTGGCACAGAGCAGTCAGGCTTAACTAAAGAGGCAATGTGTAAAGTATTTGTGCAACATTTCAAGCAGTAACACAGTGAAAACACCACAAAAGACTCCACACCAGATTAGAAAGATAAATAATAATTTTATAAAGAAAGAAAGATCAAAATGACAACAATCCAACAAGTAGAAGTCAAGATACATATTTGTAAAGAATAAAAGTAAAAGAGCACTTAGAAGCAATAAGCGCCTAACTGGGTTGTCTGGTCGCTCTGGTCCAGAGCAAAGTAAAAATTCAGGCCAACCGCAATGGAGCGTGGGCTAGATACAGAGACCCACTTTGGAACACTGAGCCAAAGTACCTTGATCCGGGATGAGCTTTCGTCGGGGAGGATGCGAGGTACAGTCGAGGCAATGCGTAGATTTCGAGTCATGCAGTGGACAGGATGCATCGATTTTCTACACGCAACTGTGGCAATGTGTCAGTTCTGAGTGCGAAGCATTGGTTCAAAATGCGATGCGCAACTGCTGCTCCCACATTTGGCGATGTGTCGATTCTGAAGGTGATTTGCGGGTTCTGAATACAATGTAAACATAAGGAGATAATGGACGGATCACTGAAACTTTTCAGACACTCACCCCACTCACAGATCTGTGTTGAATCCATCATCGTTCTTTAGCTCACTTCGTCACCCCAGTTCAGACCCAGCCAATGGAAGACGATGTGCCAGGCCTCCTCCACACAACAATGAGGATGTGCTGGTTCTGACTCATGCAAAGGCAAAGATACACCAGTTCCGCTGAGGATGCATGGGTTCTGGATGTAGAAACACCTTAGGTCTCACTTTCAAGGGTCCAGGACTGGGGTGGTACCACTTGGCAGGGCAGACTCACACCTTGTAGAGTTTAGATGCAGATGCAGGTGGTTGACGTCTTTGACATCCCTGAGACTTATAGCAGGAGACAAGCCAGCAAGCCCTTGAAGTCACTCTGGATTCAGGTGATGCAGGTCCAGTCCTGCTCACCCCGACAGAGAACAGCAGGCAGCAGGGGAGCTCAGCAAGACGAGAGCCCAGCAAGGCAGAAGTCCAGCAACGCAGCATTCTAGCAAAGTGGCAGTCCTTTCAGCAGCGCATCAGTTCTTCTTCCTGGCAAAGTAGTCACATTTCCAGAGTGTACTGAAGTTATGGTGTCAGAGGTCAGTTGTTCCAGTTGTGCCTTTGAAATGGGAGAGACTTCAAAGAAAGCTTTCATGTGCACAGAGGTCCTCCCTTTCAACCCTGGCTCCAGACTTACTACAGGGGATTATGAAGTCCTTTGTGAGTGGATAAGACAATACCTATTCATAAGTGTGATGCCTTGCACTGCTCCTCCCTCCCATCTCACAGGAAGGCCTATCAAGACATACCTCACCTCCCTTTGTCTGGGGATGTCTAGAGGGAATACACGCAGCCCAGCTGTCACCCAATCCAGACTGAACAGAGGCAGGCAGCAGGTGTCAAATGGCTAAAGTAAGGGAATGGCAACTTTCTAAAAGTGACATTTGTTAAACTGTAATTTAAAATCAAATGTCATCATAAGTTGTGATTTTACATTGCGAGTCCAGAGACACCAAACTCGAAAATTCAATCTCATCACAATCGTGAATTAAACATAAAAGATTTAATAAGGTAATCCCAATCTTATCCTATAGGAAAGATAGTCCTGGCAGTAGTGAAAAATTAAATTGGGAGTTTTTCACTACCAAGACATGTATAACATAAAAGGACATGTCCTCCATTTTAAATACTTTGCACTCTGCCCTTTGGGTCATACAGGGACTACCTTAGGGGTGACATATATGTGTAAAAATTGAAGGTTTAGGTCTGGCTAGAGGTTTATCATGCCAGATCGAAGTGGCAGTGTAAAACTGTACTGTCAGGCCTGGACCATGTTAGAGGGCGACTGAAGTGGGTGCCATAATTAGTGGAGCAGGCCCACTAATAAATAGCATTTAATTTACAGGCGCTGGGCACATGTAATGCATTTTACTAGGGATTTAAAAGTAAATAAAATATTCCAATTGAGGTTAATCCAATGTTTCCATATTTAAAGGAGGGAGCACAAAGACTTTAACACCTTAGCAGCTATGGAACGTCCAGCTCCAGTGCTGAACGTTCCATTGCGCAGGTGAGGTTCGAACGTCCAACGGCCGACGGCAGCACTCCCGAGGTAGTGGTGCCGTCGGCCGTTTGACTAGGCGCAGCACTTGTGAGGCTAAGACTAATTAGAAGTGGTAAAGTGCAGGGAACTAAAGCTAGCAAAATCGAGGTCAGAAAAATGGAGGGAGCAGGCCAACAGTTGGAGGAAGACCATTCTAAGACTGTGTGGTCTAACAATATTCAATTGTATTAGCTTTTAAAGCATGGTAAAATAATAATTCACCAGGATTCAACATTCTTTGTTGGGGCCCTTCAATGATTTCCTCAGTATCACCTTCTAACAGTGCCCCTCTTCTCTCCATAGCCCCTGTCAAGCCTCTGTACCCATCACCAATGAACGCTGCAAGCATTTCGAACTCAACCTCTCCAAAGAAGCGTTATTTGTATACATTAGCTGTGTTGTTCTGAACTTTGGCACATATAGAAACTATGTGAATAGAATAAACATTTGCACAGAAGAAAGATGTGCCTATGATTCATGTGTTATGTTTGCCTGCATGTAAAGAAAACTATTGGGTTGCTAAAACTACAGGTCCCATGATCCTTTGCTGTCTTACAGGAAGTACAGCACCAGGCAGCCACGTTGGATTGGGCGATCCTATTAATGCGGCTCCGTCCCCTGCTGATTGTCGTTTGTTATTGTGCAATGTCAGCGAACTACAGCAGCATGTTGGAAGCCCCATGGCCTCATCTTGAGCTGTTTAGGAGGAGAGCGCGTGGCAGGCCAAAGTCGGAGTTGGCAGTCAGAGACAACAGTGCGGTAAGGGTGCACTTGCACCAGCTGTAGCGTTCTTGTGATGCTACGTCAAAATGCTCGTGTTGGAGTACTTTGCTGCAAGAGTTATCCCAACAGAGCAGGCAAGTCTCTTGTAGCCTGGTGTGATGCGGTTGGACTCCGCTGAGTCTTGTAATGTTTTGTCTAATAACTGTGGTTACGAGAGGGTGGGCTCTACTATTTTTGTTTATTTTGTAGTAATTGACAGTACGAACAAATGCAGGAATAAATGCAGGTGGGCTCCATTTATACGTGTTAGAAATTATGGAAAAACTGAAAATTAGAATCTTAATGAATGATCATTGTGGGGTGGGTCTTCTTGTATGAAAACAACTAAGAAATACTCAGCATGATGTGCTTCATAAAAAGAGGCTTAGGCAAGTAGCCTAGCTTTTTTCCAAGGTGTGAGCAATTATTGATTACACTATACGTTATCGCTTAACAGGTAATTGCATGCTTAGAAGAATTACCCTGTGATGAATAAGTGAAAACCGCTTAAGATAGGATAAAGTGTATACTATTCTTACAACTGCTCTGTTTTATACTTTAACATTATAAGTGGCAGTAAATGTTATGTTTACACATTCCAAATTAGATTCAACCATCAGTAACACCCCTGAAAGATATAGAAAATCAACCCCAACCATTTTCTCTTTCAGGTAAAATAGTGTAGCAGATTAGGTCCAAGATACTGGAAAGCGGTGTTCATGTGGCACCATACTAAATCTAAGTTTCGTGTCTTTCAGGTCTCCCTCCCAGCTGCGCCCTTCCAGCCTTCACCTTCCCTCGCTTGATCCACTCAGTTGTCTGTGCTCCAATGGCATTCAGTAGTAGGGGTTATCAAGTGGTGGACCCAATTGGGCATCACATTGATCCTGGAGCGTCCTTTCCGGCTGACAGCCCCTTTCTCACATGTATTTCATTTGTTTTATAGCGCCTCTCATACCAGTGTAAGGTGGGGAGCATTTTACATTACACACAAATACAGAGAAAATGAATCATATGTGTGTAAATCAGTGTATAGAAATATTTTACATAACACAAAGGGGAATAGTTTAGGATTCATGGCATCCATATTGGTGGGCATTTGTGAAGAGTGCTTGGTCTGGAGAAGCACAAACTCAGGATTCAGAACGTAACAAAGTGGTTGGGGAGGACTTTACTAAAAAGGATTTAATTCTACCCACACAAACCCTTTTTAGCAATATTAGGATAATGAAAGACTCAGAAAAAAGCATAGCTTTATAACATGTACCATATACTTTGCATGCAGCTATTTGATGGCATGTCCTGATTCACTGTGATAGATTATGGTTGTAACTTATGAACTGTACAGATACAAAAGGGTCTCTGTGTCAAAGGTAGTAACCCTACTAGGATATGCAGATAAAATACTGCTAAAGCTCAAAGCTCTCTCCAGCAGGTATATTAATCACCAGAGTTATCTTGACACTTTTATTGTTGCCTGAAAACTACTGGATATACAAGGAACTCTGCAGCAGGTGCTTTCAAAACTGCTGCAATTTTAGAAAAACGCCCCCATAACAAAACTGCCCCCTCCACCTTTCCACCCTCCCGGGGAAATGCCCGAAGCCTGGTACAGACAGTTCGGCCATGTTTCAGCGCCAGACAGTTCTTGTTATCAGAGCCTGGCCAGACATTTTCCCATTAGGCTGAGACCCCTGGAGACTGGTTTTTGAAAGCACAGGGCTGGTGCCTGAGTCGCTTTCCCCCGTCCCCTAGGTTAACTGGAGGAGGTCCAGGTGGGTTTCAAGAGAGACAGAAAGACAGAAGGTAGAGATAAAGTGATCAGAGAGGGAGTAGAGAGAGACGAGAGGAGAGGAGAGAAAGAGAATGGATGGATGGAAAGAAAGAAAGAAAGAAATTGTGCGAGGAATAAAAGGGGCTGGTTCGAGTATTTTTTTCCAGGGCTTCTTTTGGTTCCCCAGTCCATCCTTGGTTGTCTTTGTAGATGGCTCACTGCAGGCACTTCACTCTAAGCGACAGCAAGGCTGCATACAACATTTTCGTCAGGGCTGGCTTTGGTTTATAGTCCATCACTGGCATCCTATTTTGGGAAGATGGAACGCTGAAAAATGTACCCACATTACTGATGAACCGCAAGTCTCGGAGCTAGGTTGAAAACTTTTCTGGGTTCAGTGCAGCCAGGTCCAAAACAAGAAGCGAGCTGTGATTCTTGAACAAAAGAAGCACACTGGTGTCACTCTTTGGCTTGAATTTAAGAGGAGTGGATACCCAAGACAATGATAGGGGTTGATAACAACCTCTTCATTGCTACACTGTCTAACATTGCAACACGCACCAGTTGCGGTGGGAGAGCAGATGAGCCTTTTGCAAGCTTGGGCATATTCTCATTATCATGGCATGATGCAAGGGGTGTCAGTATGCTTCAGGATGGGCACAGATCAGTTGGTCTGCAGATCACTGAGATCCTGAACACAGCTTATTTCTGGCGTTATTCATCCTCGCAGATCTCAGTCATCTGGATGCGGCTCAGTCATCTACCTGCCAAAGCAGAACTTCTCCTTCCAGAGCAGCCCAATTCATTAATTTTCAAGCAGTGACTTCTGGTTTGGCTTCTCTTTATGGGTTTGGCCCTAGGCATGAGGAAATGTACCACGTGGATGGCCTTACAGACACACCCCTCTTCCAGCTGGTGCTGCAGAACTCCCCTGATGAGTAACAGACAAAGGCTTAGGAGAACATGCACTTATGGTATTTCCAAGTGTTCTGATGAAGCAAACAAAAACAGCGTGGAGCTCAATCTAGACCATGTGAAGAGTGCTGGGGAGAGACAGAGGGCAAGTCAAAAAGGGCGGAAAGGGCTGGATAGAAGAATTGCCCTTACCATGTGAGGACCTCTATCCCTTCAGTGACCAGAAAAAGTTTATTGAGCACAATGCTGCTCCCTTCCCCTTTAACCAGGGTGATAGTCTTTCTGAATTGGGTCGTCGGCCATTTCAAATTCTGTCAGCAAGGAAGGCGGTTGGCCGCACTCCTCCCAGTGGATGTTCCCAAATAATGACACTGTGCAGTCTGTCTCTGGGGCAGGGTACATTTCAGAAGGAATAATGCCAAGCAGCAGTTTCCTTCAACATAGTTCCAAGATTGCTGGATAGTCATTTTTGACTTCTTTGGCAGGAAATGCCAAGGGGAAGGGTGGCTATAGTTCCCTGAATCAGAGGAATTTGGTGCTCCTTTCCTCAAGATTGAATTCATCTTGCTCCCAATTTCCAATATGAATATTAGAAATAGAGATCTACAATTTTTGAGCTTGTATTAGCTGTACGTCTAAGGTTTTGGTCCTCTTACAAATGATGCTGAACTGTAACCTAGAATCAGGAGAAGACACAGATTATTAACCAAAAGCCTTCATATAATACAGAATCCAAAGGAAACGAGCAGTTGCTACCTGCTTATACAACATCCTTCCTAGAATCGTCTAGTGATACATGCAATACAGAATCAAAATATAGCCTGAGCTGCTGATACAGTCCCTTGATAGGGAAGCTTCACATCATATAGAGTGAAACTCACGACCTGCAGAGGACATAGAGAACAGACTCACAGTCTGCATGAGGCAGTGAGCCCAAAACCAGCAGAGGTTTCCCAACCTAAACTTGAACCCTGTGGCAGCTGCACAACACAAACTCAGAAGTAGCAGACGACAGAGAGACTAACCCCAGAATCTGCAGGCAGCGTAAAACCCAAGGCAGAATCAGCAAGAGGGACAGAACTCTGCTGCAAACGGTACACAGTCAAAATATCGAGTAGGAAATATCGACCTACCATAATATCGAGTCTGAAATATCGAAGGAGCATAATATCGAAGGCAAGAATATCGTAGGACAGAATATCGACCCAAGGTAAGTAATATCGAAATACTTAATATCGATGTAAGTAATATCGAAGTTAGTGATATCGATAGCATATATATCGATGTTACTAATTTCGATGACACTAATATCGATATTTGTATTATTGTATAGTTTTTTATTATGTATGTGTTATATGTTTAATTTAAGTATTTAAAATAATTACTATTATATGTGTATAAATTTTATATAATAATAAATAAATTTATAAGTAAATTTTATGTTTTTGTACCGGAGCGGGTTGTGGGTTTATAGGGGAATAGGGTGGGAAGTAATTTAATTATGGTAAATTGATTAGTAATTAGTAGGATTTATTAATAAATTATAATTAATTGGTAATTATGTGAAAATAATAGGAAAATAATTTTAATTAATTTATTAATTGATATATATGTTCTGTAGCGGGTTGTGGGTTTATAGGGGAATAGGGTGGGAAGTAATTTAATTATGGTAAGTTGATTAATAATTAGTAGGATTAATTAATTAATTATAATTAATTGCTAATTAATATTGATTAATTGGGAAAAAAATAAATTGATTAATTGATATATATTTTCTGTAGCGGGAGGTGGGTTTATAGGGGAATGGGGTGGGGAGTAATTTAATAATAAATCATTAATTAATATATGTTTTTAAACATTTATATTTAATTTATTGGGAAATAATTAATATTAATTAGTTAATTAATTAATATAAATTTGTACATATTTTAAATTATTAATTAATTGGTAATTAACCAATATTAATTAGTTACATTAATTAGAGTAATTTATTTATATATAATTTTTAGTTACTGTTAATTAATTAATTGGGGAAAAATTATATTAATGATTAAATTATATTAATTACAGCTAATGTGCTAATATATTTACTTTATTTGTTATTGTTAATTAATAATTAATTGCTAATTAAATAATATTAATTAAGTTTGGGTAAAGGAGTATTTTTAGGGTTCAGGGTCAGTTTTGGGTTTTTGGGTAAAGGGGTATTTTTAGTGTTCAGGGTCAGTTTTGAGTTTTTGGGTAAAGGGTTTTTTTTAGGGTTCAGGGTCAGTTTTCAGTTCTTGGGTAAAGGGGTATTTTTTGGGTTCAGGGTCAGTTTTCAGTTCTTGGGTAAAGGGGTATTTTTTGGGTTCAGGGTCAGTTTTCAGTTTTTGGGTAAAGGGGTATTTTTAGTGTTCAGGGTCAGTTTTCAGTTTTTGGGTAAAGGGGTATTTTTAGGGTTCAGGGTCAGTTTTCAGTTCTTGGGTAAAGGGGTATTTTTAGGGTTCAGGGTCAGTTTTCAGTTCTTGGGTAAAGGGGTATTTTTAGGGTTCATGGTCAGTTTTCAGTTTTTGGGTAAAGGGGTATTTTTAGGGTTTAGGGTCAGTTTTCAGTTTTTGGGTAAAGGGTTATTTTTAGGGTTCAGGGTCAGTTTTCAGTTTTTGGGTAAAGGGGTATTTTTAGGGTTCAGGGTCAGTTTTCAGTTCTTGGGTAAAGGGGTATTTTTTGGGTTCAGGGTCAGTTTTCAGTTTTTGGGTAAAGGGGTATTTTTAGTGTTCAGGGTCAGTTTTCAGTTTTTGGGTAAAGGGGTATTTTTAGTGTTCAGGGTCAGTTTTCAGTTTTTGGGTAAAGGGGTATTTTTTGGGTTCAGGGTCAGTTTTCAGTTTTTGGGTAAAGGGGTATTTTTTGGGTTCAGGGTCAGTTTTCAGTTTTTGGGTAAAGGGGTATTTTTAGGGTTCAGGGTCAGTTTTCAGTTCTTGGGTAAAGGGGTGTTTTTTGAGTTCAGGGTCAGTTTTCCCTACTGTTGCACTCTCTGGAGTAGGAATAGAAATGTTTACCCTTACGCTATCCAACGTTTTATTTAATTAATTGTTAAAATATCAAATGTTTATTTTATTTTTTATATTACTTACATTTTATTTATGTTATTGTTTTATGTTTGTAAATGTGTTAGTAAATTAGAATATATTTCATTAATTTATAAATTAGTAAAATAATTATTAATACTTATTGTTCAGTGCATATATATTACATATTTACTGTATATATTTAATTAATGTATTCTTAATATATATGTATTATTTATTACTTTTAAACATTATTAGATACTTTTAAATATGTTTATTTTATTTATTAGTCTTATATACTTAATTTTACATTTATATATTAAAAATAAATCGATATTTTTAACATCGATATTTTTTACATCGATATTATTTTTTCGATATTTTTGTACTTACCATGTTGTAGATAGGATGTCGATATTTTTGCCCTCGATATTGTTGACTCGATATTCTTGTAGGTCGATATTTCTGAGGTCGAAATTCTGTCAGTGATTCGCTGCAAACAAATCAGCAGGAGACACAGAACTAAGGGAGTACTGGAGGAGATACAAATCCCAAAACAGAGGCCTAAATGGAAAACAGTTGAGAACCCAAACTAACAATCTGCAAGGAAGAACCATCACTCAACGAAGAGTCTGTACGAGATAATGACCCCATACCCAAAGGGTGCAAGCAATTCCACACCAAACTCTAGACCTCCCCGATAATACAACAGCAATACCATAGACATAAGATCATATATAGCCACTCCCGTCCCTTTGAATGAGAATACCGCCTGCATACAGTTCCAACAAACATTCTTTTGATCCCATCTCTAACAGTAGTGCATACGTCTTTTTGGCTTTTGAGGCTCCTGTTAATTGGATTTGACCTTGCTGTTTGTTGTGAAGGAAGCCCTGCAGGCAAAGTGCCATGAGCCAACATCCACGTTTATTTATTAACTGTATTTTGACACCTGTACGATGCACCTTTGAAGCTGTTGTCCTCGAGCTTCATTGCGTAGTGCCCTGGAATGCGCATCGCGGGCACCATTCACTTCAAGTCGTTGTCTGCCTGCCCGGCTTCCCTCTTTGTGCTAGGTGTTGGTAGGCACACCGCAAGCTCTCCAGGCGTCACACACTACGCATACATGTTGACGACATTTTGGATTGGGATACTGCACAGATTCACTTCAGTGAGTCAGGAGCGCCATGAGGACTGGTGCGAAATGATTGCAAATGACTACAATATTAGCCTACTTGAGCATTCAGCGCCTCACACTTCACCGCATCATCTGTTGTTTTGGTGCTGGATTTTGGGAATGTTCCTGGCATTACACTCATCTTTGTTGTGCCTTTTAAAAAGTAATATTTTTCCTCTTCTTTCATCTGAAATTGATTCACTAAGATAGCAGATAGTCACATCATCACTCCTCCTTTATTCTTGGCTCAACCAGGCCCTCCATCAATTGACTGGGAGGATTCTGTATCACTGTTTGAAAACTACATCACAGCTTTAAATGGTCAAAACTATCGCCAAGCCAGAAAAAAAGGCATTTTTACTAAATACCCCTGGTAATGAAGGAAATCATATTTTCAAATACTTACCTTCTGCATTAGGTCCTAAGGATCAACCTATGGATGATGGATTTAAGGAAGCACATAAAGCATTTGAGGATAGATTTGGAAAAGAGGGTAACACCATTTGCATCAGATGATTGACTAACAATGTTTGAAAACTACATCACAGCTTCCAATGGTCAAAACTTTCACCAAGCTAGAAAAAAGGTGTTATTACTAAAAGCCCTCGGTAATGAAATAAAACATATTTTCAATTATTTACCTACTGCAATAGGTCTTAATGGTCAACACATGGATGATGAATTTAAGGAAGCATATAAAAGACTTAAGGTTATATTTGGGAAAGAGGTTAACTTGGTTATGGTAACATATACGTTTTATATGCAGCCACAAAACAAAAATGTACCCGTGGATGGGTTTTTGGGCAGACTCCTGGAACTCTCAGTCATATCCCGTTTTGAAATAATGACTGATTAGCTCATTCGGGATCAACTCATTGTTCAGGGTAAAACAAATACACGAATGTTTATTGGCTGCTAAGAATCCCACTCTCAGAAATGCTATTCATATTTCAAAAGTTGTTGAAGAATACAAATTTTGCATGAAGGAAATAGGGAAAAAGAGAGGGTGAAGAATGAGGTAATGTTAGCAGGAATTCATATTTTTAGAGGGAAAGGCTAGCCGGAGGTTCATGCTGTACTACAATCCAGCAACAAGAGACCTGGAGTTTCACCAAAACTGTATTCCCAAGTATATTTTAGGTGTGGTGGTACCAACTATCAGTGGGAGGCTGAAGTGTTGTATAGCCATCAACAAAGATTGAAGCAAGTCTGGACACAAGGGACAATTTGCGTGCCTGTGCAAAGAAAACATTAGGAATAGGGTTAGTGTGGTGAGTAGATATGGAGGACCACATTCTGCGTGTTGAGAATATTCAAGTTGAAAAGGGTCATTTTTTTACATTGGAGCTATCAACATGTGGATACCAATCGCAATGTTTTTTGTAAATGGCAATTTGGTGCAACTTATCGTGGAATCTGGGTCCATGTAAACCATCATTCCCAAAGATTTGTTCAAAAAGATATTTGCCAGTTTATGACAATTGATATTTTGGGGTATATTGCAACTCCATAAAGTTTGAAAACTGTGAAGTGGGTGGTAAAGTGTATGTAGCTGTGTATGGGCCTCCCATTGTAGGATGGATGCATTAATTTGATTCAAACATCTCAATTAACGCCAGGGTGCCCAATCAAGTTATGGCTGTGGAGGATATGAGCTTGAAAGAAATTGGAGTTGAATTGAGTGAAGCTAAGGGCATTTTCGATGAGAAGCTAGGGTTCTTCAAAGGGTATGTGCACAAGATCATTCTTAAACATGCTGCCATTCCCATTCAGCACAACTTGAGAAGAGTTGTATGGTGTTGCGGGAATAAGTCAAGAATATGTTGAATGAGATGCTCAAGGAAGACATCATTGAGCCAGTAAAAGGCTCTAGCTGGATTTTACCAGTAGTCATTACTCAGAGAGCAGATGGAAGGTTGTTATTTTGTGTGGACATTACGTCATTAAATCAAAACATTGTGGTTGATACCTTCCCATTACCAAACATTAATGAGCTGATACTATCTTTGAACCTGTGGATGAGATGTATAGGGCTATAAGGATGGAAAGGAAATTCAGGGGGCAGAGAACACGTTCTTACTTAAGCTTCTGGCTGTCCCGCCCACTATCCTGGCTTTTATATTACACAAATAACTAGGTGTGGGGTACATTTCGGACCTGATAGCGGTAGCCTCTTTGCTGTGCTGGTTGAGAATATGGGCTTGTCCCACCACTAACTTAAACCAGCTCATAATGACTGATTGTGTAGCATTGGAGGGAGCAAAGCACGTTCCCTGGCTAAAATATGTAATGGACTTGACAAAGTGGCACAGCTGCCCTGACTTGTACCTAAGCCTCAAATCCTTGGGTAAACCCACACTTAGACTTATTAAACAGCAGTTCTTGGTTAAACGCCAAGGGCTCATTGAAGAAATTGAGTTGGCAAAACCTACTGTGAGAAGGTATGTTACTCTCTCCCTGAGCAAGCAAGTCCAACCATATCTACTTATTATTAACAATGCCTACACCGCTTTGTATTGACTAGATTTCGACTGCTTTTGGTCCCTTGGTTTTGGCGGTTCCCCCAAGGTTTTACAAAACCTGCTACCCTAAAACCCTGCCCCTGTGATAACTTCTCAGAGCAAGATACCTTACACTTTATTTTCTTTTGTGATTTTTATCACTTTCTTCATAAAAGGTTCATACTCCCGCTACTCAGAGGTTGCCATTTTCATCAAGTTAGGCCTGCCCTATTGTATCTGCAAATGTTATCCTCTCCCATGGTCTGTCTAGGGGTTGTGAGTTTTTTAACAGGAGCCACCAGGCATAGGAAAAAGTTGTTTTTATAATAGCCAGCCGGGCCTAGGGTCTACACAATGCCTGCATATGCACTTTTCAATATTTTGCCCTTACACTTGGTCTTTAGCACACTGCACTTTAAAGAATGTATTTCTGTGTTATTTTAAAAATGTGAAAATTGTATTTCTTATTGACACAATGGATGTGTTTCTCTTAATTCTTTTCAAACACTCACCCCCAGTCACAGATCTTGGTTGAATCCATCATCGTTCTTTAGCTCAATTGACCAAGGTTTTTACATTTTTAATCTAGGTTGTTGAAATGATTGCCTTTTTAATATGTTGGCTTTCATGGCCTTCAGTTGCAGAGTAAATCATGTTTTGACTTGACTTGACTTGACTATCTTTGAAGGGAGCAAGATACTTTTCAATATTAGAATTGAAAAGTGCATATTATCAGAATTTACTGCATGAGGAATCCAAGTCTCTTACAGCCTTTATTACAATGGAGGGGAGATTTCAATTTACATGCGTTACCTTTGGTTTATCCTCTCAGGCAAGAGTCTTTCAAAGAATGATGAAAGAGATTCTTAAAGGGATGCATAAAGTTATCATCCTTCAAGATGATAATTTAATTTTTTATTAAACACTTGAGCATCATAATTTGGTTTTAAGATAAGTGTTACATAAACTAACTGAGGGGCGATTAGGATGGCGGACGGACTTTGTCCATCTGCCATCCTGTCGTAGGAAGGGACCGTCGGCCACAGGTGCGCGGAGGTGCCGTGCGTCGAATTAGGATGCACCCGCCACAGTGGTGGGTCATGCCGCATTTTTAACATTATGACGTGCGGTGCTGAAAGCACCGTCCGCCGCAATGATAAAAATGCATGTTGTGCGTTTCAAAGCACAACATGACAGGCACCGCGCGGAGCCTGCCATGTTGTATTTGAAACTCAGGGGGTACCATAGGTACCCCCCATGTGCACCGTATGCCTTTCCACAGCGGCAATGCCGCCATGGAAAGGCATAGGACCGCCGGCATCGTAATATGGCTGGCGGTGTCTCGCAGACACCGCCACCATATGTAAGCACATTTTTCCGCCGGTAGCGAAGGCGAGCGGCAGAAAAGCGGCGGACAGTCTTGCCGTCCGCCGCGGACTTCCCCGCCATCCTAATGTGGCGGGGGAATTTCTGTGAGGATGGCGGACGGATTGCCCCTGCCGGGCCGGCGGTGGCTTCCGCCAGCCCGGCGGGGCAATTCGTCCGCCATCCTAATCGGCCCCTGAGTCAGGTTTAACATTGTGTCAGGATAAATGTATATTTTTGGTGGAATAGATTGAATATTTGGGGTATACCATTTCTGCTGAAGATAGAAGACCTAAACATAGCTTGTTAGATCCCATTCAATTAGCACCTTCATGTATAGACAAAGATCAATTGAGGTCCTTCATGGGCCTCATTGAATACTACGCCAACTATGTGGAATGCTTTGCTGATAAGATTGAATGTTTTAGGAGATTACTGAGAAATGTTGCAAGTTTGTGTGGGGTGAGTAGCAACAAAAGTGTTTTGAAGCAATCAAGTGTGAAATTTGTAACAGAGATATTTAGTACCATTTGATTTGGGTCTAAAGTCTGTTCTCACAGTTGATGCCAGTTATACCGCTGTAGGTGCTGTGTTGTCCAAAGTTCACTCTAAGGGCCTGATTCTGATGCGGGTAGGAAAGCATTCCCACCTAGGGTCTGATTCTGATGCGGTTAGGAAGGCCTCCTAATGTCATTTGCTTCTTCGAAATCGGATCGGGAATGTGTCTTCCTGACCCAGGGCCCAATTATGATGCGGTCAGGAACAAAAGCTCCCACTGAAGACAATGGGAGTCCAACCAAATCGTATCTGGAAGCATCCGGATGCATCGTACTCCGTCGGTCTCCGTCGGTCGGACTCTTCCGATCTGAGTGGGTTAGAAACCATTTCAAACCTATTCGGTCGGGAAGCTTTCCAACCCTCATCAGAATCAGGCCATAAGAAAGAAAAGATGGTGGTGTTTGTTTCTCACTCACTCACCATTACAGAGAGGAATTATTCCATTGTTGAATAAGAAGCTCTAGTTGCAGCCGGTGGGGGGGCTGAATATTTTCACACATACTTGTGGAGGACCCAGTTTTTCTTACAAACTAATCATAAACCTTTGATGAAAATATTGTTACCTGGTGGTGCTGCAAAAGGTTCTTCAAGGTTAGCCAGGTTGCCTGCAAGGGTACAGGATTTTTTATATACTGTGGAGTATATTCAAGGTTGGAAGAATTTCTAGGCAGATTGTCTCTCTCGCTTATCATTAGATTGGTAACTGGTGAATGGACCTTCTGTGGTAGCCAATGAGATGGAAAGAGCAGTGGCTTCTGTAGAAGATGTTGTTGATTGTGGTTTGGGGGCATTCATATGTGAAGAGTGGGAGCAAGATATGGATTAAAATCCTATGTTAAAAGACATTGTACAGTGATTCGTGTAGATTTCAAGAGGAAGAGTGTTGTTTCATTACTTATGAGACCCGTTGTGAAAATTCTGGAGATGTTGCCTGTGGAGGAAAAGTGATAATGTGAGGAAAGCATTTTGTGATTATATTGGGGTTTAGATTTAGATAGTTAAAATTAGCTCATGAAGGACATTTAGCTCCATCATTGACCAAGAAAAGATTGAAAGAAGAATTTTGGTGGACAGGCTTGGACAATCAGGTGAGTTTGTGGGTGGAAAAGTGTAGCGATTAGAAAGAGAGTGAAAAAAGAGTGGGAGTGGGAAATAATCCCATGTGGGTCGAGTAGCAGATCCAGGAACATCTCGGCATATGGTATGTGTGGACTTTATAGGGCCTTTGACTGCTTTGAGTCAAGAGTTGTGGTTTACCATGGAGATTGTGGATGTGCATGCTAACTGGTTAATATTAACATTTAGGAAGGAAATAGCAACTGCATGTACCATCAATGTTTTAGGAACAGTTTTTTCAAAGAAGGGGTACCCATGATTCTGATAAAAGAACCCAACTCACTAGTCATAATATCGAATCAAAAATATCAAATGGACAAAATATCAATTTTATTAATATCGAGTGGACAGGATATCGACTTGCAAAAATATAGTGGTTATGGATATTGACATGGAGGTAAGAAATATCGATTTTAACAATATCGATGTTAATAATATCGATTGTCAAAATATTGTTGTTAATAATATCGTTTTTTGTGTGTTTTGTATGTTAGTATTTGTGTTAAAAGTATGTATATATTTTTTAATGAGTGTTTGAATTTTTTTAAAGTAATTAATTTTATGTTAATTAATTTTTGCATAATTTAATTCCGTAGCGGCTTGTGGGTTTATAGGTGGAATAGGGTGGAAGTAATTTAATTATAATCTATTTTTTAAGAATTATTTAGAATGAATTAATTATATGTTAATTGCATTTTGCGTAATTTAATTCTGTAGCGGGTTGTGGGTTTATAGGGGAATAGGGTGGGAAGTAATTTAATAGAAATTAATAAGTAAGTTTTGTATTAATTAATAATTTAGTATTTAATCATGTATATTGTTAATTAAGTTAATTAATTTATTAATAATTAATTATAAACTGATCAATACCAATTAATAAATATTTGGTAATTATGTTAATTGAGTTAAACATTTTAATTAGTAATTATTAGATATTAATTATTAATAATTCATTTGTAAATATGTTATTTGTGTACTTTTTTATGAGCTGGTTGAGGGTTGATAGGGACTAGGGGGTGGAGTAATTTAATTTTAATGTCATTTTTATTAGTTTTTATTAAATATTTATTAAAAGTTATTTTATAGTGTTAATTATGTGAATTGATTTAGATTTGATGGTAATTAATTTTATTGTTAATTAATTGTTAATTAAATATGTTAATTTATAAATATTTCACAATATTTTAGGTGTCGTTTAGAGCGGAAAATGGTGTGAGGTAAATTAATTTTGAAAAAATCCCACCCACTATCCAACACTTTCCCTACTGTTGCACTCACTGGAGTGGGAATAGTAATTTTGACGCTCTCGCTATCCAAAACTTTCCCTACTGTTGCACTCACTGGAGGGGGAATAGTAATTTTTACCCACCTGTTATCCAACACTTTCCCTACTGTTGCACTCACTGGAGTGGGAATAGTAATTTTTACCCTTCCGCTATCCAACACATTCCCTACTGTTGCACTGCCTGGAGTGGGAATAGTAATTTTTACCCACCCGCTATCCAACACTTTCCCTACTGTTACACGCGCTGGAGTGGGAATAGTAATTTTACCCTCCTGCTATCCAACACTTTCCCTACTGTTGCACTTATTGGAGTCGGAATGGGAATAGTAATTTTTACCAACCCGCTATCCAACATTTTCCCTACAGTTCCACTCGCTGGAGTGGGAATAGTAATTTTTTCCACATGCTATCCAACACTTTCCCTACTGTACCACTCGCTGGAGTAGGAATAGTAATTTTATCCCCTACGTTTCAGTATTGTTATATTCAATGAAGTGTAAAATAATATATTTTTTAAATATTGTTTTTATCTTTTAACTTATAATTTATACTTAATTTTTATATTTATGTTATAGGTATATATATATATATATATATATATATATATATATATATATATATATATATATATATACATATATATATATTCAAAAGCAAATGTCCCAAGATGAGAGGAGCACTCCAAAGCTGGTGCCGGCGGCAAGGTTCGGGACGCCCTTGCAAAGTACTTTTCAGCAAAACCGTTTCAATAAAGAAACACGCCGCACACTACTCCGTTTATAAAGTATTTTGGTTTATTTTCTGTAGGTTCCCCACCTACGCGTTTCGGACATAAATCTGTCCCTGGTCACGGTACAAACATTAGTCCTTCATTACTTTTTAAGTTTTATACCTGTGGTCACCACTTGGCAATTATGGTGCATTGTGGGCCCAGTAGTTTTGAGGAATAAAGTGATTCCAACCTGTGCACTGCACAATGCCGGTTCCAAGCATTCTGACGACATAATTTCAACTCGATTATGAGTAAAAATGGTGTTTACTAATGCGCACAAGTTGGTCCAATGCACCATAATTGCCAAGTGGTGACCACAGGTATAAAACAGGTATATAAATATATATATATATATATATATATATATATATATATATATATATATCTTGTGGGATGTGAGTTTATACAAACAGGAGGCTAAGAGACAGCTTGAGCTGTCAGGCGATTACAGGAGATCAAATAGAGAGGAATATGTAGCTAGCATTACCATGTATCATGACAAACTCAAGGCTTGGAGAGAAAGGGATTTACTAGCTAAGTCAGAATTTAGGTTCCTTTGTGTCAAACAGCCAGTCTCACCGTGTTTCTAAATGCTCCCGAAGGTCCACAAGGACGAGAGGAATCCCCCGGGTAGGCCCATCGTATCTGCCAATGGTAGTCTCCTTGAAAGCACTTCTATTTTTCTTGATACCTTCCTTTTCCCGTATGTCCTCAACCTCCCCTCTTACTGCAGGGACAGCACAGATTTTATATCCAAAATGGAGGGGATCAGATGGGAGGAAAGCTTTTGGTTGGTGACAGTAGATGTGGTTTCACTCTACACTTGTATCAAACACAGTGATGGTTTAATGGCATGCAGACATTTCCTGAGGGATAGGTCTATTTTCTTCTTGCAACAAACTGAGATGCTTCTTGAAATGCTGGAATTTTGCTTAATGAATAATTTCTTCATGTTTGACAATACGTGGTATAAACAAGAGGTGGGAACTGTGATGGGAAGTTGCTTTGCTCCTAGCTTTGCCTGCATGCTGATGGGCTGGTGGGAGGAACAGGTTCTTTGGTCTGAGGACAACACCAACCTCACAAGTCACATTGCCTTTTACACCAGGTATATAGACGACATTTTTCTGATCTGGGATGGTCCAAAAACTGAATTGAATAAATTCCTTGCCAGCATAAATAAGAATAAGATTAATCTAAAATTTACCAACAAGGTTGACCAAACAGAAATGGACTTCCTGGATGTCAAGGTAAAAGTGGTGGAGGGAGTTTTCGAAACCAGTCTATACAGGAAACCGAGCTCAGGCAATAGCATCCTTCACGCCAGAAGCCACCACCCTAATAGCCTTAAGGACAGCATCCCATATGCAGAGTACTTAAGGGCTAAACGAAACTGCAGCTCAGAAGCTACAGTCTTGAAAGAGCAGACCAATATGACAGAAAGATTCAAAACCAGGGGCTATTCGGACCGGGTACTCCTGGTGGCGAAAGAGAAAGCCAGAGCTAGGAACAGGGAGACCCTCTTGACTCAGAAAAAGAAGATAAGAAGATAAATAGAACCAAAGAGAATCTAGGTTCCAACAATGTCAGGATGATAACAACATATAGCACAGAGGCAGGCAGGGTACGTGAGAAAACATTGGCATATCGTAAAGAGCGATCCAAACATTGGTAAAATGATCAACAGGCAACCACAGGTGACTTACAGAAAGGCACGTTCTCTTAAGGATATGTTAGTAAGAAGCTACTTTGAGACACCTAAGAAGAAGAAAAATTGGCTCTCAGAGCAGTAAGGCTTTTACAAATGTGGCAAATGTAAGGCCTGTGCCAGCAGCAAGAATGTGAAGTCATACCCTCTTCCCACGGGTAAAAGCACAGGGATTAGCAAATTTATGACTTGCAATACTGATTATTGTGTTTATGTGATTGTTTGCCCCTGTGCTAAGTTCTATGTTGGGAGCACCATCTTCCCAATAAAGAAACATGTGTTGGAGAACATGAGGGCAATAAAGAATGTTGACATGAGCTATGCAACTGCGCGCCACTGGTTACGCTTTCATGACAGCGATGTTAACCAATTTTCCTTCTTTGGCATTGACGGAATTCCAACGAATCCAAGAGTTGGCAACAGACTAAAACAACTACGTATCATGGAATCCCAGTACATCATTCGTCTGGATTCAAGAAGCCCTTTTGGCCTTAATGAGGATGAAGAATTACACGTGCACATTGGCTAAGAACCCTATGTAAGGCCATAGTCGTACCTGCCAGAACCCTCGCACCTGTATCTCATCTTTGCCCCTCTCTCTCCACCCTCCCCTCGCCCCTGCTGTTCCTTGCTGTCGGGATTGCAAGCGGCGCAAGTACAATCGCGCGCCACTAACCTGAGGAATCAGGCCAGCAGGAACGATGAGATGAAAGTCCCCTCGACTTGTCTAAACACCACACTCAGTGGTGACGTATGAATCACCTTCTGAGTGAGTATGACGAGAAGCTGGGAGGTGAGAAGGTTTTTAGAAGAGCCGGAGTTTTGGATGTTGCCTTCTGGGTCTGGGTGATCCGCAAGACTCGGTTGAGGGACGGGCTGCAGCGTGGAGAGACAATGGACAGGTATAAGCGCCTTGTCTCTTTGAGGTCACTTCCCTCCCCGGGTCCCAAGTAATGACACTTACCAGAGATAAAACTCTCTCGTCTTTGAATGCTAACAAGCAGTTCCTCAATCCGAGATAACCGATTAGGTAAAGAGAAAGTTGACTTCACTTTCTCCAATGGCGTATTTTCCAATGAGGCTCTTCTACTCTCGGAAACAGAAAAGTAGATTTACTTTGTAGACTCTTGTTCTCAATAACTCTTGGGAACAAGATTGTCGTGATAGGGTACAATAATAATGAACTTGAAAGAAAGAAAAATACTGGGAAAGAAGAATGATCCCGTTCTTCTTTTGCAATACTTGCGACTTGTCGGAAGTTTTCTCCACTCCTCTGACCTCGCAGGCTTTTCTTCGGCGTAGACTTGGATCCGTTGACCACGCAGGCTTTTCTTCGGCGTAGGCTTGAATGTTCTCTGACCACGCAGGCTCTTCGTCTGCACTGGGTTTCTTCTCGGTATACATCCGGCGGGGACAACACCATCCGCCAATACCTAAACCACCATAACAATTGTCAAGCGCCGACCTGTTGCAGAGGAGGAGCTTATATAGGCTCAGCCTTCTTTCCTGCTCTCCAGAGCCGCTTTGCCTTCTGGGACATGTAGTCCGTTTGGAGAGATCGTGCTATTTTGCCTTTTCTTCTTTTTCTCGCCGTGGTGGCGAGAGCGATCGCGACAGAACCCCCTCTCGAGGACAGCCGTCCCGGCGGTCGGCCCGGTTTACCAGGGAAACGCACGTGAAATTCAGCAACCAGATCCGGGCAATGCAGATGGTCCACCGGTTCCCATGTTCTGTCTTCGGGCCCGTACCCTTTCCAATCGACCAGATAGTGGACCCTGCCACGTACCATACGAGAGTCCAGAACCCGTTGCACCTCATATTCCTCTTGGCCTTCTACCTCCAGAGCAGGGGGTCGCTCCGGCAATCGCATACTTAACGGACAGGGCCGGAGGAGGGACACATGGAACACTGGATGGATAGACCAAGAAACCGGCAGGGACAGTTTCATGGCCACAGGATTCACAATTTCACAGATGCTATATAGTCCGACATACTTCGGCTTAAGTTTATTTACCCCTTTCAGATGAATGTTACGTGTGGAAAGCCACACCTTGTCCCCCACCTTATACGCTGGCTCCTCGGACCTCCTCCAGTCCGCAAATAGTTTATGAGCCGCTTGTGCCGTCTCCAAACAGTTCCGAGCATCTATGAGGATGGCTCTCAAATGGGCATGATGTTCATGTATGGAGGGAACCAAAGATTCCGCAGCATGTTCGGATGGAAACCGTAAAGGCAGAAGAAGGGAGAACACCCCAAGGTGGTATGAACAGCATTGTTATATGCGAACTCCGCCAACCACAAGAGTGTGGTCCAATCCGTGGCATTCTGCATGGTAAAACAGCTGAGGTATTGCTCCAGAGTCTAATTGAGACGTTCGGTTTTACCATCCGTCTGGGGATGATAGCTAGACGATAATCTTGCATCAATCTGCAAGATGGCACAGAGAGCTTTCCAAAAATGCGACGTAAATTGCGTGCCGCGGTCAGTGATCAGCACACTGGGCAATCCATGCGCCCGCACAACGTGTTGGAGGAACACTTTAGCCAACTCCACAGAGGAAGGTAGACCCGGCAAGGAAATGAAGTGACCCATCTTTGTTAGATGGTCTACTACCACCAGGATAACAGTCTGATTGACGCAGGGAGGCATCTCTACAATAAAATCCATGGATAAGGTATGCCAAGGTTTAGGTGGAATGGGCAAAGGGTGGAGGAAGCCTGATGGTTTAGTATGGACAGATTTGCCCTGGGCACAAATTGCACAGGTCTTTACGTATTCTTTCACATCAGCTCGAACATCCTTCCACCAAAAGGATCGTTCCACATTGGCTGTGGTCTTGTAGATGCCCATGTGTCCACTTAATACAGAATCATGCGCCCATTTCAACACCTGTTGTTGCAACGTTGTCTGGGGTATATACAACGCATGGAAATGGTATGCCAGGTCGTTTTCCATATGTCTATGTTCCGGCTCCTCCTGTATCCAAGAGGCAATATCATAATCGGCGAGGGCCACTTTTACGTCGTCCAGAAAGTCATCGGACGTGACCAGGGCAAGCGAGTGAATGGGGCAGTCTGTTTCTTGCAGGATATATGGAGGTTCCTCAAGTTCCACCGTTTCTTCTTCTCCTAGGCGGGATAAGGCGTCCGCTTTCCCGTTGCGTGACCCAGGCCTGTATTTGATTATGAAATCATAGTCGGAAAAGAACAAAGTCCATCTAAGCTGCCTTGGAGTCAAAGCTTTAGCCGTTTTGAGGAACAACAGGTTTCGATGATCCGTGATGATCTCAACAGTGTGTAAAGCACCTAGGAGGTAATGTCGCCACTCCTCACAAGCCCTTTTTATGGCAAGGAGTTCTTTATCCGTGATAGTGTAGTTTATCTCACAGGGTGTAAGTTTTCTTGAATAGTAGGCCACTGGGTGCAACTGCCCCGTGGTGGGATGTCTTTGTGACAAGATTCCTCCAAGGGCGTATTGGGAGGCGTCAGTTTCGAGGATATACGGCAGTTGAGGATCCGGATGTCTGAGAATCGGTGCCTGGGTGAACCTGTCCTTGAGAAGTTAAAAAGACTGTTCTGCTTCTGTTCCCCATACAAACGGTACGTTTTTTCGTAGGAGGGATGTGATGGGGTGGATAGTTTTCGAAAAGTCCTGAATAAAGCGCCGATAATAGTTGGCAAAGCCAAGAAAACTTTGCACAGCCTTAACATTCTGCGGAGTCTTCCAGTTAAGGATTACCTCAACTTTGCTCATATCCATCCGGAACCCTTGGGCGTCTATAATGTACCCCAAGAAGGCTACTTCCTGTACATGGAAAAGACATTTCTCCAACTTAGCGTACAACGAATTTTGTTGTAGCTTCCGCAGGACTGTTTTTACATGGACGATATGCTCAGACATTGTTGTTGAATAAATCAAAATATCGTCGATGTAGACCACACAGTATGATTCCAGACATCCTCTCAGCACCTCGTCCATGAAGAATTGGAAGGCTTCGGGGGCGTTGCAGAGACCAAAGGGCATTACCCGGTATTCGAATAAACCGAATTTGGTCCTGAAAGCTGTCTTCCACTCGTCCCCTTTTTGCACCCGCACAAGGTGATAGGCCCCCCGAAGATCGAGCTTTGTGAAATATCGTGCTCCCTTCAATTGATCCATCAAGACCGGAATCAGGTGGAGAGGATAGCGGTATTTTATCGTTACCTTGTTAATCGCACGGTAATCTATGCAGGGTCTTAGCTCATCTCAGTCCTTCTTGGCAATAAAAAACATCGTCGAAGACGCAGGGGAGGTTGAGTGTCTGATAAACCCGGTTGCTAGGTTATCATCAATATAGGTTTTCAAGTATTGAGTTTCTTTTTCCGTCAAGGCATACACCCTGCTGCAGGGGATATCTGCCCCTGGTACCAGGTCAACTCGACAGTCATAGACCCTATGGGGTTGTAACTGGGCTGCTTGTTGTTTGTCAAACAAGGCTTTAAATTCTTGGTATTCAACGGGAAGCACTGTGGCACAACAGAACTTCTCAAAGGTGCAGGCGTTCGCCAAATAGGTGGCAGGTGAGGGTGCCGTGAGTGAAGGCTGCAGCTCATGTTTCTTACAATGTTCTTTACAATAGGGAGAGGTCACATTGACTGTACGGGATGACCAACTCACAAAAGGATCGTGTAATGTAAGCCAAGGCATACCCAGGATGAGTCGGAACTGCGGGGCATCTATCAGGTCAAATTGGATATGTTCTTGATGGTCTTCCCCAAACTCCAACAATAGTGAAAGGGTATTATAAACCACCAGACCAGATGAAAGAATGGTGCCGTCCACGGCTTTAACTGTTTCGGGCCGCGGCTTCTTTTCGCACGGGATGCCCATTCTTAACGCAAACTCTTGGTCGATGTAATTACCGGTAGCCCCCGAGTCAAGGAGAGCATCAATCTGTAGTTTGTGTTGAGAGGAAATCCAGAGAGACACACTTACGGTCATGTGGGCCACTGCAGGATGAAGGGTGTTAGCAAGAACGGTGGAGATCATGGGAGGCTGGCATCTCAAGTCAGAGACCTCCGTCTGATTTAAGATCTTCAGTTTTCCGACGGTTCCACATTCTTCATAGTAGCTTGGACTCGGGGAAGGGTAGAGCGTCCGGGAACGTAATTCCGGGCTCGACACTCCTTAATAAAATGTCCTCCTTTCCCACAATAGAGGCAAAGTTTCAGACGTCTTCTTTTGTCTTTTTCTTCGGGAGTAAGGGGTCCTCTGATCCCTCCGATCTGCATGGGTTCAGACTCTTCTGACACTTTAATTTTCTCTTCTCCTCCGGTTCTGGGTCGGGTAATAGGATAGTAGAATCGATTGCCTCCTCTGGGTCTTTCTCCTTTTCGTTCCAGCAGACGGTGATCTAACTGGACGGTTAGATCGATAAGTTCTGATACCGTTGTCGGTAACTGCACCACTTGTGCCAACACATCTTTTAATTCTCCTCTTAAACCCTGATAAAAGAGGGAAATCCTTTTTTCCACCGGCCAATCCGTTTCCACTAACAGGCGATTAAAGGTGGTAATGTAGGACAACAGATCTTGTGAACCCTGTCTAAGTGTCATAATTTCCCGATCAAGGGTTAACATGTGAGATTTCCTATCAAATAGTTTTCTCAACTCGAGACAAAAATCAGGAAAGTTATGTAACACAGGGTCGTTACGTTCCAACAAGGGTATGGTCCAACTTGACACATTCCCTCCCATGTAGGACATCATAAATGCCGTTTTAGCCGCTTCCTCCTGGAAGACTGCGGGCTTACACAAGAAATGAAGACGGCACTGATTTAGAAATGTTTCAAACTTACGAGGATCCCCATAAAACCTCTCCGGTGGGGCAGAGGTATACCCGTGTTCTGGATTATTTGAACAGTCGGTAAGGTATCCGTGGTTGTAGCGGGAGTAGATAAAGGCAAAAAATAACCCCCGGTCCGGGATGACGAAGGTGGGGGTAACGTGGCTGGTTTGAGTATGGGTCTCACCACTGGTTCCTTAAGTGCCAAGTCAGACAACTCTTTGCGCATCTGTGTAACCTCCTGGTATAAGGATTGGTTCTCGGCTCGAGAGGTAAGGACCTCTTGTCGGAGTTCTGAGAAACTTTCCAGCAGGGACGCGAGAGTAGCATCGACTTCCATCGTTCGGGCTGGTGAGTATTCTTGGGCTTGACAATCTGTCGGGATTGCAAGCGGCGCAAGTACAATCGCGCGCCACTAACCTGAGGAATCGGGCCAGAAGGAACGATGAGATGAAAGTCCCCTCGACTTGTCTAAACACCACACTCAGTGGTGACGTATGAATCACCTTCTGAGTGAGTATTACGAGAAGCCGGGAGGTGAGAAGGTTTTTAGAAGAGCCGGAGTTTTGGATGTTGCCTTCTGGGTCTGGGTGATCCGCAAGACTCGGTTGAGGGACGGGCTGCAGCGTGGAGAGACAATGGACAGGTATAAGCGCCTTGTCTCTTTGAGGTCACTTCCCTCCCCGGGTCCCAAGTAATGACACTTACCAGAGATAAAACTCTCTTGTCTTTGAATGCTAACAAGCAGTTCCTCAATCCGAGATAACCGATTAGGTAAAGAGAAAGTTGACTTCACTTTCTCCAATGGCGTATTTTCCAATGAGGCTCTTCTACTCTCGGAAACAGAAAAGTAGATTTACTTTGTAGACTCTTGTTCTCAATAACTCTTGGGAACAAGATTGTCGTGATAGGGTACAATAATAATGAACTTGAAAGAAAGAAAAATACTGGGAAAGAAGAACGATCCCGTTCTTCTTTTGCAATACTTGCGACTTGTCGGAAGTTTTCTCCACTCCTCTGACCTCGCAGGCTTTTCTTCGGCGTAGACTTGGATCCGTTGACCACGCAGGCTTTTCTTCGGCGTAGGCTTGAATGTTCTCTGACCACGCAGGCTCTTCGTCTGCGCTGGGTTTCTTCTCGGTATACATCCGGCGGGGACAACACCATCCGCCAATACCTAAACCACCATAACAATTGTCAAGCGCTGACCTGTTGCAGAGGAGGAGCTTATATAGGCTCAGCCTTCTTTCCTGCTCTCCAGAGCCGCTTTGCCTTCTGGGACATGTAGTCCGTTTGGAGAGATCGTGCTATTTTGCCTTTTCTTCTTTTTCTCGCCGTGGTGGCGAGAGCGATCGCGACACTTGCTGTTGTGTCTGCATCAATCCGACTCCCACCCTCCCTCAGAGAGGGCCCTCTCTGTCCGAGAGTGGGATTAGGAGCCTTCACACTGAAGCTTAGATTAGATGGCTTCGCCATAAACATGCCCAATCTAGCACATGGGCTGACTCCCCTCCAAGGACAACCCTTCACCGTATCACTTAGTTTAGGAATTCCCCCACTCCCCCCTGGCACAACTCCCCATCCCACCTCTGTAAATACACAATCACACCCGGATGTATCCTTCTGTTGTAGGTCCTGTCAGGTTCTGCACGGATAGAATAGGGTTCACCTTATGCACTATTCACAGGGCTAAAAGATTGATTTTAGCACCTTTTTCTAGTTTCCCCCATCCCTTGGATCGGCTTTTTAAACCCCCCAACACCCAGGACCTAGCCCCTTTCCCATAGACCTTACAAAGTTGGATATTCCCTTGGCAATGATGTGATACACATGGAGAGAAGTGCAGTTAACTTGGTTCAGCAAAATCGAACTTGGCCACTGGGCCAGCACTGTAGAGAGTATTTGCTGTCTAACCCTAATCTGCTTTTTTCCACCTTTTCCCAATTTCTCCATATTATATTCACTGATATATTGTAAAATGCCGAGGGACAAGATATGGCCACTTGGCCTTAATGTTTGTATTTTGTATTTTGAATTTGGTTTTACATCTATGCCCGATGTGATGCACAGTTATAATTTCCGATTAACAATTAATTTTCAGTGCTTAAAAGTATGGACAAGCTGACCATATTTGAACTGATACCATCATACAACGTGAATGTGTAATGAATTTTCACTTAATTGCTAAAACAAAGCACAATTTCTGTATTATGATTTTTAGAGTGATATTGCATATCTCGGTGACACCACTGGGTCTGTTTTTCATTTCAATTGTAGTTCTGTAGCTATTGTAGTTCAGATCGGGTTATGGTCCTATCTCACTTTCCACTACCCTTTAGTGCACTTTAAAATGGTGATTGTTTGTTTTCATGGCTGGCTAACGAAAAAGACCGCCTGGTCGAAACGCGTCGCCAATAAACAATTTCCAAACACGGACCCTGGAGTGCGAGCCTTTTGTGTTTCCTGTGGCTTATATATTTTTTTTAAATTATGTTTGTTATATTTTATAATTAAAAATAGTGAATATTTTTAATATTATTAAGTTAATATTTATAAAAATATGCTTTTTTTACATTTTATTGATTAATTTTAATCTTTTAAGATTATTATTAAGTATCTATCACCTAATTATATTTATTATTTAATTAATTTTATATTAAATTGAAGACATTTAGCAAAATATATTATTAACAACGATATTTACGATTCAATATTTTTGTACTGACCTGTTTTTAGATTGGAAGTTGATATTCTGTCACTCGATATTTTTACTTCGATATTGTGGCAGGTCGATATTCTTCTCCTCGATATACTGTCAGTGATCTGTTTTTAAAGTCTTATGGCATTAAGCATAATCACAGTTCATAATACAATCCCCGAGGGAATGGGTCAGCTCAGCGTTCCAACAGATTAGTCAAAGGTACTATTCTGATAGTAGTAGCCAGTAGTTGTAATGTGGTGAAAATTGTGTCTGAAATGGTTTGGGCAAACCTCACCACTGTTATGTTAAAATGTTATGTTAAAAATATTTATAGAGCGCACTTACACCAAGCGGTTTCATGGCGCTGACAGCAGGATGGCTACAGTAGTAGAATGACGGAAGCTTACTCATATGCTTGTGAGAACAAAAGAGTTTTAAGGCGTGTTCTGAATTGGGAGTAGCAGGTTACAGATCTAAGTTCAGTCGGGAGGGAATTCCAGAAGGGAATTGTGTCACACAAAAACTCTGTTTGAAGAGACGCATAGACATGTTTCTGGTACCAAATTGTTTCCACCTTGGTTGAAAGATTGGGTGATTAATGGAGGCAGAGATTCTGTGGACTTGATGAGTGAAAGGAACAATAGATTAAAGGTGGGTGGTTGGGTCAAAATCAAGTCAGGCCACATTAGAGGTGGATTGTCAAAATTGTGTTGCTCTTTTAAGGTCAAACAAGTACATTGGTTTTCTTTTATTCTTGAAAAAGGAGAAAAGGTGTAATCGGAGAAATGTGGTGTTGTATCCAAAGGGTAGGTTTTCTGTGGAGAGTAAAGAAGGATGTTATGGTGTGATGATGATGAATAATGAAGAATTGTGTGGTCGGACTCCATCAATCAATCAATCAATCAATCAATCAAGACACTTATAAAGCGCACTACATACCCGTTAGGGTCTCAAGCTGCCTTTGAGTTGATTTGCCAGTGTTTGTGGTGATGAGAGGGATGAGGCTTTGAAAAACAGTAAAGATATAGTGAGTTCAAAACCTCTGAGGGATCGCAATCCTCCATAGTATCTTCAAGATTTTGTAAGGAGAGTTATGTCATTATTTATTTTTGTTTTCCATGTTGGATTTAGGTATCTCCTTTCCTAGTCTTGTGTTTATATTATTGTTTCTTTACGTTTTTTTTTATTGGGTGGTGTATTATATGAAGAGAAGAGGATGTGTTATGATTTGATGTTGTCTTCTGTGCTGTGGACATTCTATGGAATTTTGAGGGTGAGGATGTCAGACAGGTCAGTTTGTTCCTGGCCACTGGGACCATCACGCTTGGTTGTGTGCTCTGAATATTGTTTGAATAAAGCTTCTCTGTCTTCCTTAATCTGCCTGAGATGCTTCCTTCACAATAATCGTCTCTGTTGGTGTCTTTCCTGATGTGGCTCAATTAGAGGAGGGCCAACTGGAAGAGGATGAAAATCCCGAGAACAGTAGTGTATTAACTAGTATCACCTATTTCTAGAAACACCTCCTACCTAATTTTGGATTTTGGAAAAGACCCCTCCAATGTCTTGCTCATGCCTTACATAGAAACATCTAGTGTATCCAGAGGGTCTTGAAACTGGTGCTCATTGGCACCTACCTCAACCCTCTTTCTCTTCCCAGTGACACATTTTGTTTTGTTTTCTCTTCTCAGAGGTCTGCAACCAACAATCTCTAGTAGAAGTTACTGAGCAGAATGACCATGAATTTTCAGTGTGCCGGGGTCAGGTGTGGCCAGAGGGGTGGGGAATGCCCCGGTGATGTGTCTGAACTTCACTGGGGCATCTTATTAAAGAGCTAAAGGAGCACTCTAGCAAATGGATGTTGGGTGGTGGAAACCAGGGGGCATATTATCAAGCCTGTGCGCTAAAATTATCGCCGCTTTATCGGCCGAAAACGGCCGATAAAGCTGCGATAATGGGCTTGATAATATGCTCTATGGAATTCCAATCGAAGCACATGTTAGATGTGAAGACATCTAACATGGGCTTCGATTGGAATTCTACAGAGCATATTATCAAGCCCATTATCGCCGCTTTATCGGCCGTTTTCGGCCGATAAAGCGGCGATAATTTTAGCGCACAGGCTTGATAATATGCCCCCAGGTTCTATAGCGTTAGTACCTTCCTTACTCCATTTTTGTTCCGACAGAAATGCCTCTCTTATCACACTTTGGCCTTGAAGGATATTTATTTAAGTTTGACATTAACCAAGACGTTTTGATTTCACAAGTATATGTATAATATACTTATAAGGGCTTTTAACCAGCCCTCTTCACCCATCCGTTTGTTATTGTGTCATTCACATTTTTCTTCAACCCACTTCAGCATACCGTATGGGGCAATAGGTAAACCCACTTCACCCACTGGCTAACTTCACTGTGAGAGACAGCAGTCTGCCTTTTCACAGGGACCATGTAAAGTAGTGCCCTACAGTGCCAGGGACTATTATGGTGATGTGTAATTAATGAGGCCAACACAATAAGTTTGCTTTTAGTCAATGTTTTTTATTTTGGATTGTCGCGGGTACAGACGCTTCCTCAACAATAACGTTTTTCCATTAACCATGACAAAGCAGAACAAACAGTGACAAAGCCAAAAGACTGGTAGCCAAATGAGAGTCCTATTTGCTTTGTCAATGCTTGTTAGGTTAGCCTTGGTTTATTTTTCGGAAACGTCGTCCTTCATTCTTTCAATACTTTTCTTTGGCAGAAAATAAATTTTTTAGAAATTTGAAAATGTCTCCCCACTTTTGTGTTCTTCACTGACATTGCAATTCTTAGCAGAACTGGAACAGGGGTATAAACATTTCTCTCCTGGTACATTTTGGTAGGTTTTCGTGCAACAAGTCTTGCGCAGCATCAGTCACGGTCAAACAAGTGGATGACTCTGTGCAGTGCATGGAATCAATGGGCAATGGTCTGAATAGCAGACAGAGGTACCTCTCATGCCACTATGATGCAGGACAGGAAAAAATGTCCTCTCACCTGAACTCTGACCAGAGCAGAGGCCTTCCACACTTCAGTCCCACTGTGTAGTCTTGCTGGCAGATAAGTTTCTATGGCTGGCAGTCTAGAGTAGCTGCTAATAGCCAGTCTTTGGTAGGTTACAGCTAATGTTGCTGAGCACTGCCCACTCCTTCGTTTAGAATCTGAGCAGAGAATCTGCACAGCGGTTATATTGTTAGCACCAACGCAAGGTCCTGCATGACCTATTAAAATCTTAGCTTCTTGCTAACCTTGCAGGATTCTATTTCAGATCAAGTAAGGTCTGGCTCTTCAATTGGCTGCTCAGCTTTGGCTCCTAGACAAAGGAAGATGTGACAGGAGGAAACATGAAAATCCACATGGTTTCTGCCTAATCCCCCACCATCAATAACAACGCCAGCCCTGGGCACAGGACCGAGAAAGGAGATGGAGGTGGGGGTGGGGGATTGGATTCTTTTTGAACCTCCTAGAAGGTTATCTGTACCCAGCTCTCCAGAGCATCATTTTATAATGCTCAAAGGAATAAGCAATGTCAGGCAAACAATGTAAGAAAAGGGGAACTTGGAAAATAGGCAATTTAGGACAGTTTGAAATCTGTAAACATCCAGTAGACTCAATAAACCCTGTGCTAGCGTGTCGTTTGTATCAGGGGTTCCAGCAGCCATGGGGACAAGGTAGAATTGCACCATCAAGTGGGACTCTCCTCGCTAAGATGGTTTCCCAAACATGCACGGCCATTGTTAAGTCAATAAAACAGAAGAAAGACTATGTCAAGCGTAAAGCCTAAAAGAAAATAGTGTTGTGTGTATGTTTCTACAATGTTAATGTTAATAACCTTTGAAGACAAGCTTCTCTTCCATATGAATGTGTGTAATGCAGAATTTGGGATGTAGTGGGCCATGCCTCTGAAATGGTGTCTCCTGAGGCAGGCCGAGTATATGGAGATTGTGGGGATGGAAAACTGCCTTGCATGTGATGGACGTGTACCACCTGCCCTGAGTGCCCTAACTGCAACACTGTCTGGATCCCTAGTGCTGATTTTAGTTGTCATGGGTGAACACGGATCATTCTTGTATGCCATGACATAGACCAGTCTCAAGGATTGCAGTCTTGTTGAACCTGGAGGAGTGCCCAAAGCCCTACCCTTATAATAGTGAAAAGCTACTGTCTTCACAGAGTGTTAAGCAGCGCAAGTGCAGTGGTGGCAGCATACTGTGTATTGATCAGTGTAAGTGTACAGACCCTTTAGCTGTGTCACTGGATTGGGCCTACAGGCTCATTCATGTAAAGTTCTGCTGCTGCTGTTCTTAGCTCAAGATTGGCCTACATCAAGTTAACATGTATTGCAGTGCAGGGCTTCTGTGTTGTATGCATGTGCTGGGTTGATGTATGCCTGTTAATGGTACAATACATGGAAGATTCTGGGTTCAATTTTGGGAGACCCAGGACTGACTGAATTATTATGAGGAGGTAGAGGAATCCCTTCGGGTAGATTTGTGTGTTGCTGCATTCCTGTAAGCTGGGTGGGACACACTGGAGGAAGAAGAGACAGGCTCTTCAAAAGCTGCTCTTGGATTCAGAAAGAGGTCACTTGAAAGGGGTCTAGGAACATCTCAGGAAAGAGATGGGCTGATAAGAGAATCATAAAGAGTAGGGCTCGGGGCCTTGAGTAATGTTTTGATACACATATCACTGTGGCAGACATCCAGGTGGGAACCTCTAGTCACTCCCATGGACTGTGTTCTGGATCAATCAGATTTGGAGTTGTCTGCTCTGATGGACTGCTTTCTGGTGGATGGGCAGGGCAGAGGACAGGACGCTTCAGAAGGAAGAAACCCCCCTACACAAACTTCAAAGACTCAGACCCCAAATCACTTTTGGTGTCTGGAAACAGACTATAAGAAGGGAAGCTTGCAGTGGCGGCTGCTACCAGGCAGAAGTGGTAGGTCGGGGAGGGAGGGGGGCAAAGAAAAACACTTACTTTTCCAGTTGATGCTTTCCTCCGTCCTCGTCCTCTTCAGATGGACGAACCATGAAGCACCCAGGGTCCTGAGTCCCCTGATCAATCACAACACTGCAGTGCAGCGTTGTGATTGATCTGAGCGCTGTGGTTTGGCACTCAGCCAGGGAATGTGAGGCTGGGCATGTTCTCCATCGGGCTGTACAACATTGCCCAGTGGAGAACATGCCAAGTGCTCATGACTGTTTGGCCGGCCCAAGACAGCTGGCCAAACCCTCATGTGCACTTAGGAAAGTGCCACCATGCCATCCCCTGTTCTGCGGGAAGCGCAACCCCGACCCGCCCATACAGACTTTACATAGCGAATATTGAAAAATAAAATGATAATAACATTATTATTTTTATCTTTTTTTTCCTTGTGGGACGACCTTCCTCCACTGGGAGCTAAAGGCTCACCAAATGGTCAACTGTCAAGCAGCCAGTCAGACTACAAGGAGGAGAAGCTCTGCAAGACTTCTGCCTGTAACAGGACTGGCCGCTAAGGCCTGCCAGTCTACAAGCAGGGTGAGGGGACATCACCCAGGGATATCTAAGACCAACTTCCCCCGGAGCCTGGAGCACTAGTGTCTGCCTGCTTGCCAAGACCACTGAGCCCTGTGAAGAAGAAGAGAATGCTGGAGGGAGTGAGGGCCAGTGATTCCTGTAGCAAGGTGGTAGGAGACGGCTGATGCACTGATCTGGTTATTGTCCGTGTGCAGGCTCAAGTTGGCGGCTCTCTATGCCAGAGAAGCCAGTGTGAAGTAGCCATGATCAACATTACGGGGGTTCCGATTGGACCGCAACCCTTGTGTGGTGTGTAAGTCGATGATTTTGTGTGCTGTTGGGGGCCTCTGTGGAGTTAGCTGTGCCAATAAGGCCATTGCCCCTGTGTGCAGAGGGTAAGTGAATGAAACCGTCTCTAAAAGGTTCCGCTGTTAAAAGGAACCTACTGCTCTGAGAATCTGGCCCTCATCCGAGTGGGGTGAAGGTGTGGTCACTCTGTATGCGAAAAGGGCCACCAAACAAGATGAGTATTATAGCCTGGTTGATACCATCATCGCAAGGAGAGGCCGCCGTGGTAACCCATGCAAACCCCAACCCTGATTGAGGAGCAGAACCAGAAGCCCAAAAATTCCCCTGCCCCCCCTGCAGGAAAGACCTAAGAAAACTTACTGTCATATTGGTGGAGTGTCAAGAACACCAAGCCGTGGCATCTGCGAAGCTGCATGTTTGAAATTTACTAGAGGCAGCCACTGCAATCACTGCTGATGTGGGTAATACTGACAGAAGAGTCAGAAGGACATTGGGAACTTGTCTGCCAGATACCACTACGGGGCAGCAACACTTTTGACTTTCCTAACAGGGTCGAAGTGGGACTTCTAGTGGGAACTGAACCTGAATGCTGTCTATAGTGAATGGGGAATAACTACTACCCTTAGTGTGAGGGAAGTGGGACTCAGGGGCCTCTCTATTGAACACTAGAGCACTAACCTCAGGAAGCTATGTGTGTTATTTGTGTATGCCGTATTTCACTTTTTGTTTGTATATAAATACTCCTTTTGTCTCAAAAGACAGTATTTGACTGCACAACCATTTATTGCTGCTACTAAGCATCATTTGATATGTGAGCTTGTGTTCACTCCCCTGTATCGTCCTCTCCCCAAGAAGCCTTGAACTGCTCAACATGCCCTACCACTGAGAGTCAGATGTTGAAAGGGCATTTGGCCCAGTTGCTCAGGATCCATAATAGGTCGTCCCATGGGACATCAGGAGTAAAAGGCTTGAACACCCTTGGTTGGCCCAATTAGCATCTGCTTGCCCCGTGGCCATCTGAATGATTTTCTGACACAGACCAGCTAAAATGATAACTCAGATTATCAAAGGTTGCTGATACAGGTGGATTTATTGTATACCTATTATCTACTATTCTGAAAGATGGAATAAAGCTCTAATCAGTATATTTAGAAAAATGTTTAATATTCCTGTATTCTTTTCACTGGTGCATAACAGCGTATAACCTTTCTGCCTTAACTCCAACATGGATCATTTTTCTCTCTAAACATTCAGGGCTATATTTATCAGTATGTCACGCAGCACCCAAAGCCACCTTGCTGCACTGCATGACAGGGAATTGGCAGGAACGCACCATATTTAACATATTATAACTCACTCCTGCCTTTTCACAGCGTTGGCTCACAATGTGCTGCCTAGCGCCAATGCAGTCCTGCTTGCACCATGGTGGAAGAGGGCCTGCGATGCAAGCAGGATTGTTTTTGTGCATTAAGGGAAACCTTCCTGCACAAAAGAATCCCTTGAGGCAGTTTCCTCTTTCTTTGTGTTCTGCAGAATTAAAGATATTTCTCCTCATTGCTTCTCTCCTGGGGATGCGTAGCAGTTTTGACTCATCCCCAGGTGTACCACTTACGGGAAATCTGGGAATGCTCCAAAATCCATGGGTGTTGTGTGGGAACACCAACGCACCACCTATGGAATGCTGCCCTGAGGCAGAGTATCATAACGCTGTGGTTTGCGCTGCGTTGCATTACTGCAGATTTTTCAAGCCGCAGGCCTTGTGTGGCTTGATAAATTGCAATTAAGGGTTGCCTCGTGCATGTGTCCCATTGTGTAGAGCAAAATCGATGCAACCCTTTAATAAATATGGCCCTTCATTGCCTTCGGGATTCTTGTAGCCCTTATGAGAAGCTTGCAGGTTTCCCTACAACTAATAAAGCATACATCTTATTGAATAAAGGGCGTCTCTCAGTAACCTAACATAGGCATTAGGGATCCAACAAAATCACCAAATATTTGGAAGAGTTACTATGTATAAGGCCTCCCTGAGACATGACAGGTTTTGGTATTCTAAACCAGTGGGCTCCAGACAGAGTGAGACATTCAGCAGATCTGGTGACCAAGAAGGTACTGATGGTACAGGGAGAGTCTAGGACAGGGTGAATCAGTTACCAGGGAGTCCAACGCCCCTGAATATGTTGCTATATGGAATGGAGCTACAATGAATGTGTTCAAGGCGATGAATGAAAGACTCCATCAGAAGCTCACACAGAGCTTACTGAAGTATAACCAGAATCAAGGATAAGGAACCAGACAGACACACAAGTCCTTGGTAATAGATGTTCCAGAAAAGAAAAAGAGTCACAAAGGACCAGAAACTTTAAGCCATGTCTTTAGATGTCAGATAAGGCACTCTCTTAATGACTCCGAATACACCTGCAAACATAAGTCTATCTGCTGGACATGGTTAGCCCAAAGGCAATGTAACAAGTAAAAGAATTTGTGAGTTGGCTGTGATTGCAGAGCACCTCCCCTAACCAGGTTTAGTTAATTGATTTCAGAAATTACATTTCCCATCAGGCTCATCAGTTATCTATTGTCACAGGAAATGAGTTCAGTTCTGCAGTCTGTACATGAACCCCTGTGACACTGGCTTCTGTTTCTTATGCCAACAGTTCCTGTTCTTCAGTTTTGGGATACTGACTCTACCTCCTTTCTACTTCCTTCCTTGCTTTAAGAGTACTACTTTTGCTGAGATGATTGGTTATGTTATGTTTATACAATTTATAGAGTGTGGGCAATCACTCCCAACAGAATATCCAGGCGTTGAAGGGCAACACAGTTTTATGAGGTCAGAGGCAGAAAAGATAGCGCCCATGCTATCATGAGGGAAAGTTAGACAGCCTTTGGATTTTGCATTGCCTATAGATTGTTCCTTATTATATGTTTGGATTTTTGGATTTGAGGCTCTTGAATAAAATGTGACTTTCCTGTCCCAATGAATCTCCTTTAGTCCCACAGCAAGCATGGAAAGAGTCCAGAGTTGCTTGAGGGCACCCTTAATGGAACTGTGCCAATGGTAGTACCCAAGCACAAAAAAAGATAGAGACCCCGATGTTCTAGCCATATTATGTCAACTTTTTTGCACATAGGAGACGTGTCCTGAGGAGGGGGAGAAATGATCTTGTTCCAGGGCATTCTACCACCATATGATTGCACAGTTAGGACCACAGTCCCGTCCTCCTTATATTAAACAACACACATGGAATACGGAAAAATAGCGAAAATGAATATGATGGCCATAGGCCAAAAGCAGAAAAGGGCATAAATTCCCTGATACCCATTGACTCAAGCTGCAAAAAAGATTGGGGACAAAGCCCCAGAACTGCCCAACAGATGGATGAAAAAGCTATGTAGCCCAGAAAACTTGACGCAATCCATCTTCCGCCACACTGTCCACATGTATTCTGGATCATTGATAGAGAGTCGAACTTCTTCTCCTATGGACCTTTCTCAAAGACCCCCCCGGCCAACCACAGAGAAAGATCTTCCATCCAGTAGTTAAAATATGTCTTTCTCATCATACTGTCCATTCAGACTACTACTTCCCTGCACAGGAAAGATTATGTGAACGCCTTGAGTGCTAACATAGCAATTGGCAGTATAATTGCAATTCAAAGACCAAGACCTGTGCAGCTTTAAGAAGAGGCCTATACTATCCAATTCCCAGGGTCGCTCACGGACATAAGCTGAGACGTCTGTTTTTAGGGTTATGGGTGTAGAAGGCAATAAAGGCAAAGTCTGGCTCAGGGTAGTAGAATCATCCGCTGCTGCATCCTTGTCCTGATGCCCTCCAAGACTTGAAGCCACTGATAGAACTGATGAGGCTCTGGTTACCACCAGAGAATAATGTGACATGTCAAAAGCCCCACACGACCTGAAGCAAGAGACAATAAACATGATGGCTATCCATTAGGATAAACCAAGAAAGGGAAAGACATTTCAGTTAAATTTCCGATGAAGATTCCATTTTTATTGCCTAGGTATTAAGCAAAGGCTTTGAATGACAGGCATACCGACACAGTCAGTGGATTGGAAGTCTTGTATTTGTCCGGGGTGAATATGCTCGCGAGAGGTGACATTTTCTAGTTTTACTGCTAGTGCGTCTGTATGAAGACTGTTCCCAGATAGGTTCTTAATCTGGTCCTTATTAATTTGACCTTATGACCTTTTGACCTTATGAACAGTACCCTGACCAGAGGAATAGGTTTCTGGGATATGTTCATTTAGAAATTAACTCTTTTTAAAGATCATGCAGAAGCCACCTGAAGACCCTTGATCCAGAAACACGTTGAAATAGACCTTTCCTGTTGAGGATTTGCCATTAAGATCTTTTTGTCAGCTGCTAGTGAATGGCCACCCACGTGGGAAAATCATTTTCTTGATATAAGTGCCCGGGAATAGGCTGGACATCCAAATATCCAGAGTAGGCAATTCTATCCAGTTCTTGGGCACTTCCTGGGATGCTACTAAGGAGGAGGCTTTGTCCATTTATTGTCCAGGGTTAGGGGAGACAGAGGAGGAGTACCAGGTGTGGAAACTAAACACCATCATGGAGTGACGTAGGAAACATCATCTCCGAAGAAACATGGTCCAAAGTGCTTAGTCCTACAAGTGGAACAACTGTGAGCTTGAGACAAGGAGTCAGTCCATGGTCCATTGCCTCTCTTACATTAAACACTTTTGAAGTTGGGCTTAGAAGCTCAAAGGCATCTGCTACTGTGGCCTCCGTGTGACATACTGAATCCAGGAGAAATAGTGTGGGGCACAAATATAAATGCACAGGGCTCATCACTCCTCTTTACTGCCTTGCTGGGATCCAACAATGTTAGGATACCAGGAAAGCCAGGCTAGTAGTCCGTCTGCACACCCTATGGAATCACGTTGTGTGATAAAGAGGGAGGAACCACAAGCGGTGAGCCTAATACAGGCTGCTAGCTCCTTCAGTGTGTGTGGAGCTGAAGAGAAGGCGGGGCAAACAGTTACTAAGTCTGTGTCTCTTTCTGAAAGGCAAGTAGGTAAGCAGTGGGAGGTTTACTGAGCAACAGAGGGGGAGGTGGTAGAGGGAATTCCAAGCTCTTATCTCTTAATACAGGGTGGATGGGAACCTCTATCAGATTAAAGAAGGAGGGCTATTAAAAGCCATGACCTCTGTACCCCGCTGGACCCCCAGCTGAAACTGTACTATGCTATCGTATCGTATGGCGCATGAGGTAATGTTATGCTGTGTCACTACCAACGAGGAAGAGTAACAGATCATCATGGAAACCCTACAGTCATCTGGTATTCATAAGGGATATTCTATAGACCTGATAGGTACTCTCTGTGTCTAATTTGCATTTGTCTGAAATGGTCTCATTGAGGCCCAAATAGCTGCCTCTGCTCTGCCAGAGCCATAGCGTTATCTAATGCATACTTAGGACCGCTTTGTGGCAAGGTAGTGCGCCATTTTGTAGCTACCTTCCCAGACCCATGTCCTCTATATCTTGACGAATATTCCTCTTAGGGCTCAGATTAAGAAGCATAATATTGACATGTCGACGGCTTGTCTTCAGACGACCTTAATGATGAGCTGGATTTCGAAGATTTGGCTAAAGGAACAACATTTTTCTCTCTTAAATTTCTGTGATCGAGGCGGGCTGGATGCAGACTAGCATCGGCCATCTATACTCCGTGTATCTCATCTTCAAGTCTGTGATCCATACTTGTGTTCATTCTGTTGACCCTACTGACAGAGATGCTATTCTGAAATCTGTCTGCCAAAAACTGCCCTAGTAATTCCATTTCAATAAGCAAACATGAGCATTCCTCTATTGCCTCCATCCCGTGTGGTGAGGGGCCATTGAGAAGCAACCTTCCATATCTGACATAATAGGATGCACCAAAACTACCGGAAAACATCATTTTCCTCGATCGGATACACCTTAGCGAGGAACCGTAAGACAGAAATGTCTTCATAGCTATGCATGCAGAAAGCTGCAAACCTTTGAATGTTTTACATAAAGGCATTTCATCCAGTGGAGGTTACGACCTCTCTGCTGCTAGAATCTCAATGCTATCAAAGAAAGTCTATACGTCTTTTTAGCACTTTTTAGTCACTAAGGCGATCCTCGAATTGGACTCCTCCTGGGTTTTCTATTCTGGGAAGGCCTGTAGGTAAAAAGAAGATCAGAGACAGTAAAAGGCAGACAAAACTCCTCAACTCATTGTATGTATGCGGGTTGGAGACACTAAAATGGCGGATCATCATTCAAGCCAATCTTCCATGACAGATGTCATGGTGAACTAAAATGGCAGCTCGCTTGACATGATCATGTTTTGTCGATTGCAGGTGGAATTAGTCTATCCAGTCCAGGATACCTGGCCTCATTTCCCTTTTTCATGTATCCTATCCTAGCCAATCCAATGACAACCGCAATAATTGAGTGCAAGACTTCAAAAACAAGAGGCCCAAGGGCCACAAACATCCAGTTTTCTTTAAAGGGAACACCTAACACTGTAATTATTTCAATACATAATAAATAAATAAATAAATAAATATATAAATAAATAAATACATAAATAATTATAGGGACGAGTTGAAAGATGAGGGGGTAATTGTTCGGGGGGGGGGGGGTGATATGTCTGGCCTCCATTGCAATGCAGCAAATGGAGCAAGACATGTTTCTTTTGGCCTTGAGTGGCAGTCCAGAACCCACATTTAGAATACCGCATCCATGCATTCTAAAACGAATACAATCCATATTTTCTTGTTTCAATCCGATCACGTTTTCGTTCAAGAAAAAAACATATTTAAGCTTACTACTACAGAAATAAATGTGACAAAGCATTGTTCAAAGCCTGGGTAACAGACAGTTGTTGAGTGCCTCTTCCACATCAAGGGAATTGTAAGTGAGCGACCCAATAAACCTTTGGGGGCTTGGGTGAAGTATAGTATGAATGGGTAAAGTTGCCTCCAAAGGAGTTTGTTAAAGAACCTGAGTTGATAATTTATAGCTATTGTGTCAGGTAACTCAATTAGCCTGAATGAAGTTAATTCGTTGGCAATTCAGTATACAAGTATGAAATCAGGACTAACTAGACAGGACAAGACAAAACAAATGGAATAAAACAATTTCAAACAAAGACTATTAAGCATGTGTATAAGCAAAAAATAGATTTTATCAAAATTTTGGTAATCAAGGGAAATTACAATACAGAGGTAATGTGTAAAACAGGAATACAGGAAGAGAAATCAGAGATAAATCAAAAATCACTGTGATGCCTGTAGAACACCTATCCAAACAGATGTAGATAATTTTGCTTTGGATAAGGTTGGGGGTCGACGTTTCGGTCTTTATGGGTGACTCGTTAAGACCATCATCAGGACAAGGGTAAATTAATATTGTAGCTCCCTTAAAGCGACACGATTCTTTTCTTATGTAGAGAGGTTATAGTGCAATCAATCCAAAGAGATGATTATCTCTGTTGCCTCTAGGGCAACAAACAGAAAACGAAATATGTTGATGTCCCACTTATCCAGGTAAGGGATGCTTTGACGTCTTTGTGAGTTGAAGATCTGAAAAAATAAAAATAGTCAAAGCGGCATCTAGTTGGTTTAGCTCCCCGCTTAGTTCCGTGAATCTCAGCCGTCACTGCGCAGTGACGGCTGAGATTCCACGCGTTCGGGAACCTTCAAGATTCATACAGATTGTTCTTCGCCTACGTAATTCAAGAGGCTACTCCGGTACACGCCGACTTTCCCCGTGTTTAGCGACCCTCTGGGATATAAACAGACTCTCACGGAACTAAGCGGGGAGCTAAACCAACTAGATGCCGCTTTGACTATTTTTATTTTTTCAGATCTTCAACTCACAAAGACGTCAAAGCATCCCTTACCTGGATAAGTGGGACATCAACATATTTCGTTTTCTGTTTGTTGCCCTAGAGGCAACAGAGATAATCATCTCTTTGGATTGATTGCACTATAACCTCTCTACATAAGAAAAGAATCGTGTCGCTTTAAGGGAGCTACAATATTAATTTACCCTTGTCCTGATGATGGTCTTAACGAGTCACCCATAAAGACCGAAACGTCGACCCCCAACCTTATCCAAAGCAAAATTATCTACATCTGTTTGGATAGGTGTTCTACAGGCATCACAGTGATTTTTGATTTATCTCTGATTTCTCTTCCTGTATTCCTGTTTTACACATTACCTCTGTATTGTAATTTCCCTTGATTACCAAAATTTTGATAAAATCTATTTTTTGCTTATACACATGCTTAATAGTCTTTGTTTGAAATTGTTTTATTCCATTTGTTTTGTCTTGTCCTGTCTAGTTAGTCCTGATTTCATACTTGTATACTGAATTGCCAACGAATTAACTTCATTCAGGCTAATTGAGTTACCTGACACAATAGCTATAAATTATCAACTCAGGTTCTTTAACAAACTCCTTTGGAGGCAACTTTACCCATTCATACTATACTTCTTCCACATCAATGCATCTGAATTAATGTAATCTGCCTTTTGTTTTTGCAGTTTGATCTTCAAATACTTTTCATGAAAGAAAACACAATGAGATGGAGCTTCCTCGCAGTGACTGGAGAGCTGCTTTCTGTTTAAAGGCTGTGAGAGTATCTAGCATGTGCACAGCGCACATTACAAACTGGCCTGTATCCTATTGCAAAACTTAAAGGACCACATGATATTGATATCAAGAGGATGACATCTCAAATGGGAACTCCCTGGATTGGAACCGGTTACCTGTAAATCAAACAAAGGTCACTTCCGGAGGCTTCAAACCCATTGACCTATCTTACCAGCTGTTCTTGATTCAGAGAAAATTCAGGCCAATCCCAGTTTTTAGCCTCCACACTCCCATCATTTTAAGGTATGTCCTTCCCTTTTTGGGCTCCAGTACCTCTGGAAAGCAGAATACAGCATACTGCACGAAACGAGGCAGAGCTGCAAAAATATTCCCTGTAGCGTCCAGCTACAATGAAAGACAGACACTTGGATGATCTCTACACAGAGCTTTATTTAACGTGTCTTTCCCGGTCCCCTGTCCCTACTCTAACTAACTATATCCTGCCTCTACTCCTCCTCTTCCTCTCGCCCCCTAGCTCCTCCCACGCCCAACTACTAGTGTGTTAACATCATAACATCTCCCCCTTTTGTAACGGAAACAAACAGAACATACTGACTTCTTAGTCCATCTCCACGATCAGTCTCTTGGGTGGACGTATGTCTCGATGAGGTCGTGGTGACCTGGCTCTCGGACCATCAGTGCTCACTGCATCAGTGATTGGAGCAATGTTCTCTTGACCATTTGGTTGGGTTTCCCCAGCTCGGAGATTGTTTAGGTCACTCATCATGGTTCTCGAGGTGTCTATTGGCAGTTTCTTGAAGTGCGAGATATTTCTCGTAACTCGCCGCTGCTCAGACTCCGCAGTTACCATAGTCCCTTTTCTTCGGGTGACCACCAGCGGTTCATCCTTGAATGGACAGTCGGTCTTTTTCTGCATCTCCTGCTTGACGATAACATTGTCTCCTTCACTTAATGACAATGACCGTGCTCTCCTCCTGTTGTCGGCATAGGCCTTCATTTTCCTTTTGTTGCGCTCATCAGTGGCTCTCATCTCCCGCGAGTCCATCTCAGACAATGACGCTTCCAGGGCTCCATCCCATGTGGGAATGCGATTCCTCCTGGGACGTCCCAGCATGAGGGTCGCCGGGCATTGGCCAGTCGTGGCATGAGGAGTTGTACGATAAGCTCGAAGGACTTCATTGAGTGCTGTTTGTAAGTCTTTCCCTTCCACGGTGGCATGTTGGAAGGTCTTTTTAAGAGTGGCCATGAACCTCTCAATTGTCCCATTTGCCTGTGGCCAGAGAGGCGTGATCCTGCGGTGATGAAAGTCAAGGTATTTCGCAAAGGCAGCAAAGTCGTTTCCGTTGAAAGGGGGCCCGTTGTCTGATTTGACGACCTTGGGAACTCCCCATGCTGCAAAGACTTCATCAAGAATTTTGAGAGTACTGGCAGCGTTCGTGGACGACACAAAACAGGCAATGGGGTACATGGAATACTCATCAATGATGGCCAGCACATATTTGCCAGACGATAAAGGTCCATAAAAGTCTATGGCAATCTCTTGCCATACACCACCAGGCAAGTTGGTCATGTGTAAAGGAGCGGGAGGATCACTCTTGCTGGTGAGTTGGCAGAGATGACAATCTTTCAAGGTGGCTTCCACTAGTTGATCAAGGAACGGAAACCACACTCGCTCCCTTAGTGCTCGTTTGGTCGATACGATACCTCGATGTCCTTCATGTGCAAGAGCGACCACTCCCTGTCTCAGTTGAGTAGGAATCACGACCCTCTGATCACACAGCAATATACCATCAGTCGTGACGGAGAGCTCACCACTCACATGTCTGAAGGCTTGTAGTTCACGTTGAGTCAATGAATCGGTTTCACCGTCCTGAGGATCATGTTTCCATCGATTGTTGCGGATTTTGTGAAGGACTCTCTGCAATATGACGTCCTGAGCTGTCATCTCCCGAATGGTCTCCATAGGGATAGCTGGAGGAAGAGCTTGATCTGTTACAAAGTGAATATACTCTTCCGCAATGGAGGATCTGGAAGCTGATGATGGGAGAGGATGCCGGGACATGTAATCCGCTGGATTTTCAGACTTCCCTGGTTTGTGAAGTATGGTGAAGGTATATTCCTGCAACCGTAGACCCCACCTTTCAATCCTTGGGGGCATTTTGGATCTTGGATTGCCATAGATGGTGATGAGGGCTTGATGATCAGTGATTAAAGTGAAATGCTTCCCGTAGATAAAAACATGAAAATGTTCACATGCCCATACCACGGCTAGGCTTTCTTTTTCAGGTTGGGAGTAGGCTCGTTCCGGCTCAGTCAGACTACGACTCGCGTAGGCAATGATGCGGCGTTGATCCGAGTCATTTTCATATTGTGCCAGGATTGCTCCTAGTCCCACCGGACTCGCATCGACAGTTATTTCAGTTTTCCGTTTCGGGTTGAAGTATGACAAGTGATTTGCCGATTCTACCGCTTTCTTGATTTCCTTGAACGCCTGCTCACATTGGGGAGTCCATTCAAACGATTGACCCTGCTTGGTTAGCATGCGGAGGGGGTGGCTGATAGTAGCCTAGTCCTTAATGTAGCGAGCACAATAGCTGGCCATTCCCAGGAACGATCTGAGATCGCTGACGTCTTAGGGACTCTTGGTGTTGTTTAGAGTCATGATTTTGTCGGGATCAGGTTTCATGCCAGCACCCGAGAAGATGTGACCGAAAAATTTCAGCGTAGCCTGGTGAAACTCGCATTTCTCTTTGTTCAAAGTCAAGTTGGCTGCTACTAAGGCATGGCAGACACGATTAAGTGCAATGTCGTGTTCTCTGACATCAGAACCATAGACAAGAATGTCATCGCTATAGTTGAGCGTGTTTGGAATGTTTTGGATGACTTGCCGGATCATTTCCTGAAAGATCTCGGCTGCCGAGGACACACCGAAGCTCAGTCTTTTGTATCTGAACAACCCCATGTGAGTTGCAAAAGTAGTGATGTACCTAGACCCCACTTCCAATTCCAGTTGATGATAACCTTTGTTCAAATCCAATTTGGAAAACACAGTGGCTCCGTTCAATGCTGCGATCATGTCGCTCAAGTGTGGCCCCGGGTGCCGCTCTCGTTCTATTGCAGTGTTGGGCAACCGCATGTCCACACAGAGCCTGACTTTGTTGGCCGTGCCCTTTTTGGGAACAATGACGACCGGCGAAACCCATGGAGTCGGGCCATCAGTGCGTTCGATGATGTCCGCAGCCAATAGATCTTGGAGTTCTTCCTCCACAGCGGCCTGTAGGTGAAATGGTACTCGCCGAGGGTGTTGGGCTACAGGCCTGACTTGTTCGTTGATATGAAGCCGTACTTGACAGTCTCTCAACTTGCCCAAACCTTGAAACAACCTGGGAAATAGGCGGGTCACATCTCGGATGTCGCTGACTTTGAAGAGAATTTCCACCAGGTGGAGTCGTTCAGCAGTTGGTAGACTCAGAAGGCAGTCTGCTTCAGGGCCTTTGATGACATGGATGACTGCCGATATAGTTGTGCCGTCGTGTGTAAGTGTCGTAGAGAATTTCCCTAGACAAGGAAGGGGCTTCTTAGCCATCCACGTGTAGACTCTCACAGGTGCAAATGTCAAGGGGGGTCGCGGACTCATTCTCTCGTATTCAGTACTTGGAATGTAATTTAGAGAGGCACCAGAGTCTAGTACAAACTTTGAGTCGTGATTTCCGACTTTGATGTCCAGCCGAGGGTATCTCTTAAGTTGGTCCGGGTCTGCTGCCAGATTCAAGTATTCAATGGTATAGACAGAGTCTCGGGATGAGGGTCTGGATTCTCTGGACGGCGACCTCCTCTCCCACCGAGACCGACGTGACTCTCTGCTGGAGTGTGACGATTCAGGGGACCGCTCCGTCTGATCCTGGACAGCTCGCGCATGATGTCTTCGGGTGTCAGACCGCGACACTCTTGGAGCTCTGCTTCGGGTGTTAGATCGTGTAGCACCCGAGTGGCCACTTCGTTGCTCTTTGTGGTACTCCCCGCACATCGCTTCGAAATGGTTAGTGCGACCACATTTTCGACATCTCTGGCCCGAGGCCGGGCAACTGCCCGCATGAGGGAAATCATACCCACATCGGTAGCACTTTCTCACTCTTTCCTGTCGTCTCTCCTTCTTCCATGGTTCTTGACGTTGATAGCTTGATTGCTCTTGACGTGACGATGCGTGCGACCTCCATTGTTTGTCTCTGGAGTGTCTTCGACTGTCATTCCGGGCGTGTACACGTCGTGCCTGTTCATTACTCCCTTTGTTTTCCGTTTCCATGACGGCGGCGTACTTCTCTGCCTGGTCATACGCTCGTGTCATCTCCTCTATTTCGTCCAATTCATGTGGTTTTCTCAGCAGTCGCCTCCTAAGTTGATCCGAATGACATCCATCTATTATTTGGGATTTGATAGCAGCGTCCGTGGAGAAAGAATCAAATTCACAGTACTTGGCTAGTCTCCGCAGACGCACCATGAAAGCACTCATGGGCTCATCCTTCCCTTGCCTAGTTGAGTGAAAGGTGTGTCGCTCATAGTCTACATTTCTCTTGTGAAGAAACTTTTTGTTCAGGACCCCACACGCTTTAGTATAAGTGTCTACGTCAGCCGCAGGCAGGTCTTTGAGTATCTTGACTATCTCTCGCCCCGCCAAGTTGCGCAGGATAACCAGTTTCTTTGCCTCATCAGTGACGTCTGAACCTACAATATAGTCCTCAAACTCTTCCAGCCACTCTTGCCATTTGGGGCCCATGCTTCCTTCCATTGTTACCTTGAGAGGGGCGGGTGCTCGCAAAAGCGATCCACTGGGTGGAAGTTGAGCGTCTTCGTCTGCCATTCTGCAGCGATCTCACTTGTTGTATTGCCAATGCTGGGTCCCTGTGGTCGCCAATGCTTGTTTGCTTTATCAATGCTAGGTTCTTGTAGTCGTCAATGCTTGTTTGTTTTGCCAATGCTTGTTTCTTGTAGTCGCCAGTGCTTATTTGTTTTGCCAATGCTTGTTTCTTGTAGTCGCCAGTGCTTGTTTGTTTTGCCAATGCTTGTTGCTTGTAGTCGCCAGTGCTTGTTTGTTTTGCCAATGCTTGTTTCTTGTAGTCGCCAATGCTTGTTTATTTTGCCAATGCTTGTTTCTTGTAGTCACCAGTGCTTGTTTGTTTTGCCAATGCTTGTTGCTTGTAGTCGCCAGTGCTTGTTTGTTTTGCCAATGCTTGTTTCTTGTAGTCGCCAATGCTTGTTTATTGTGCCAATGCTTGTTTTCTCACCAGCGCCTGACTTCAAGATGGCCGCCGTTGATTTGCACAGAGTGGTCCTTACTAGGCGCCTGACTTCAAGATGGCCGCCGCTCCTGCAGGCACACGCGAGGCTGGCTCTCCAGACTCATTCACTCTGGGGCACTCAGGACTCACCGGCGGTCGGCTTCTGGGGCAGCTCACACTAGGATTTCTTCTCCCACCATCACCACGGACACCAGGTGAGATCGGGGTGGGCTCCCGACTTGCCTCAGCAGTCCCGCGTTCTTCCGCCGATGGCCTCCTAAACTCGGCGACAGCGCGCCAAAGCTTCCCCGGGGCAGCGCTCTTCTCCACGGCGATTTTCGCCACGACAGGGCTCTCGGCAGAGTCGGAGTGGGCTCCCGACTTCTGTTCTTTCAGGGCTCACCAACCCTCACGCGTCACGCGTGATTCGCGTTTTGGCGCCGACGGGCGCTTTACTTCTTAAGCGCTCCTGACTTTCTTTTCTCGCTGCTGCTCGGGACAGGACGCTCCTGCAGGCTTGCAGGCTTCAGTGGGTGGCAGGCACACCGATCCCACCCTCGTCGCCAGTTGTAGCGTCCAGCTACAATGAAAGACAGACACTTGGGATGATCTCTACACAGAGCTTTATTTAACGTGTCTTTCCCGGTCCCCTGTCCCTACTCTAACTAACTATATCCTGCCTCTACTCCTCCTCTTCCTCTCGCCCCCTAGCTCCTCCCACGCCCAACTACTAGTGTGTTAACATCATAACATTCCCTACCAGAGGGGAGCAGGAAACCAGAGAGAACAAACATGTGCAATGCAATAGGTCTCGCAATTGCGAGATTTTGAGCTATTGGCATCGTAAATGACAATACCTTTTATTTGTGTTTAAAAAAACCTGTAATAATAAATGGCATTGTCATTTGCAATACCAATAGGTCAAAGTTTCAAAAATGCGAGACTTATTGCACTGCAAATGCTTGCTGTTTACAAGCGCCCCATGCTGCACTTTCACGTTAATAGAGGCCTCACCCCTTTCTTTAGATGAGCCGTGTCTAAGGAAAGGTCCGCGGACGCTATTAAAGTGAAAGCAAGGGATTGAGCCCTTTTACCACAAAGGCATTTGTTTGTCAATTTGACAAGCAAATGCTTTTGTGGTAAAAGTGCCCTGTGAAAGCGCGGATGGCGAGTTGCACGAAAGCATGTGGTACCAGTAGTAGTAGAAATCATTCAAGAAAATAGTGCTTAATGAGTAAGTACAGTGTAACAACCAAAGTTAAAGGGCCAGTCCTCATGGGAGGTTACAAATGAAGACAAGGCGGTCGTAAGGAGGGACTTACAAGTCTATTAAGGAATCGGAAGCCAGCATTTACGAAGGACAATGACACAACCCAATGGCAAATATGGGTGGAGAGTGGGTGGGGCTTCACGTCCATACTCCAGTACAGCATGGCTCGCAGAGCAGCGCATGAGCTGCCCAGGCTCGACCTTAAAAATATTCCAATGGATTGTAGAAACACTCTGTACCACTTTAAACATGAAGCACACATGCCAAGCCTCCCTGTTCAGGCAGGAGACTACTGATTTCAAGGTTAGTCACCTGCCTCCCGCTTCCTGCATTCAAAAACCTGATTCCTTGGCAGTTTGCATCCGGGACTGGTCTAGCGAGACTAATTCACTGCCGTTATGACCTGCTCCTGTAGGCCAGTGCACAAACATTTTTGTCACAGACTTTCTGTCTGCCTTCTCCGGGCTCCTAACAGGTAAGGCAAATATATATTTGCCTTTCTGATATCCGATCCTGCAGCAGCACACTTAAGTCTCACATGACAGTATTCCGAATTCAGGCCTCCATAGAAGTCAATAGGAGAAAAACAACCTTCCGATTATTTTTCTAAAATCTCCCACTTTTTTCTTCTAGAATGTTGGCATATATGGTGGAGTTTACAAATTTGTATAATATCATTACAGTTTTGAGAAATCACACTTGTAAGGCGAAAAGTGATTTGAGGCTACTTGCATGACTTTTTCAATCAAGGGCATCTGTTTCAGTAAAATGTGCGCTACCGGTAGAAGACTATTTCAACCATAAAATGTCTCCCTGCTAGTTAGTTTCTGCAGTAATCAGTCTTTCACAGGTGAAAATGATATGTGTAGGAAAGTAGGATCCTGCTGTATGGTTACCCCCACTTGTTTGCCTGGTGCTAAGCTGGTATTGACTAGTCGGACTGGGATCCTGCTAATCAGGACCCCTGTCTATATGCTTTTTCCCTAAATTGTTATGGTTAGTATTTAGGTGCATCCTAGATTGGATACTGGGGGACCATTATAAACCCCTAGTATATGATACTTACCCAGGGCATTGGTACCCCAGATGTCGCCCATGGGCTGAAGCATGCAATATGCCACCCATGGGAGACCATTCAAAATGGAACTATAGGCCTGCCACTGCAGCCTGTGTAAGCTGGTGCTAGCACCACTTACTAAAGATATAGGTTTCCTATATCAAGGGTCACTGCACCTAAAACCTATAAGTCACCCCTATAACAGGCCTTTGCAATCTTGAAGGCAGGGTGCTGGGTTTTAAGTGAGAGGGTGCCCCTGCATGAGCAGGATACCTCTGCAGCCTACTGAGTCCATTCTCCCGGGTTGTCAGTGAAACAGCCATATACCATATTGAGGGGCACCACGTAATTACACGATGACCATCTCAAAACTAGCTGCAACGAATCCTATCATGTTTGGTATCAAACATGTTGGAATCAAACCCCCACACCTAAACGATGTGGAAAGTTTGATTCCAAGCACTGGAAGAGCCCTCTGTTAGGCTCTCTGTGTCCCCGGCACCAGTCTTCCAGCCCCGGACAGCACAAAATGGTTGCTGCCGACCAGAAACATGATTCTGACCTCCTGCTGCTGAGCCAACCTCAAGCAGGGGAAAGAAGAACAATAGGCATCCTGTCACAAGGAGGTGTGACCACCTCCCAGACAATATTTTGTGTTTTGGGGCATGCGGGGTGCGCTTGCCCGAGCCACTCCGTCTACATGTGGGGCACATTTGGTGTCCCCAGGCATAGCCCAGTTGAAACCAGTCCTGGGAGCCGTTGGCTCCCGCTGTTGGCACGAAACTGAACAAAGGACATGGGAGTAACCTCCTGTCTATCCAGACCCTCTCTTAGGAGGGTCCCTTGAATCATCCCAACCCTTTCCCTAGGGTACTTAAGGGCTTATCTGGGTGTAGGTCCCTAGATTCTTTGTAGGATAAGATTCAGACCTGCACCACTTTTTCTTCTACCATGTGGGCACTCTGGACTTTGCTGGACTTCTTTTGGGCTCAGCTTTGTCTCCCTTCCAGTCTTGTGCATTGTATGTGCCTGTGCAGCATACAGGGACCTTCCAAGGCCTGTGGACATCAAAGACACCTGAAGAAGCCTCCCTTGGAGTGAAGGAGTCACTCCCCGGCATTCGCAGGCACTGCAAGTAAGTCGACCGATCTGCTGATCCTGAGCCGTTCCAGGCTTCGAAAGGTTCTGCAACACAGGTGGTGGTTTTCCACAGTTCCCAAGGTCTGCCCTGCCCTCTCACTAAGTTTAAAGCCAGTATCCCTTGTTGGGGTTGCAATAACCGAACCCCAGTGAGCCACATCGACTAGCAGTTGCAAAGGCTTGTTGACTTTCCATTAAGAAGATCTTCAGGCTCCAAGTAGCCCCAACCTGGAGCATCTCCTGTGACTACAATCTCCAGCCACAGCACATTGCGTGCATCCTGGCCCGCATCTTTTGGTGAGCTGCTTGAGATCCTCTTGCGACTCCAGTGCTCCTGGCACGCGGGTCCATTTTAGGGTCACCTTTGTTTCTTATTGGCTCCCCTGATTGCCAGGGGCCTGACCTGACTCCCCTGATTTTGGTGAGTCTCCTGGACATTGCTGCTCCTTCTTCAGCTCCTGCATTGGTTGCATTTGCCAAGGCTTATTGGTGCTTCCGCCGGACAGTGACCTCTCAGCACTCAACATCCTTCATGGGACAGCTCATGCACAACTTCTGGTGTTCCTCAGCAGCGCCTAGTCCTCACAGCTGCAGAGTCAAGTTCCTTGTCAACTCTCCTGCAACACCCAAAATCAGAGGTCATTCGTCTTCCAAGTCTCCTGGTCAATCCTGAGCGACATCAGCTTGCAGGTACTTCTCATCTAGAATCCACCTTCAGATTGCACCGGACACTTTCTCCTCTTCCAGCAGCATCACTTTCCTGAAGTCCTCCATTGGACACAACAGCGGTTTCCGACACCACTTCACCTATGCACCCGGGTTCCCTGGTGTAGGTAACATGGGTACTAGGGTATCCACGGATGAGGTAGCTCCCCAACCTTATGTCTTCTACAGGGTTTCTTCAGGGTCCACTGGGAAGGGTCCTTAATCTTTAAAAATCCAACCGCAACTTACAAGTCGAGTTTTACGGCACACACGGCTGTGTTCCCACACTGCACACACTTTCCGTGGGATCCTAGTCACTCACCTTGGGTGGCTCCTTGGGTCCCAAGCACTTCTAAATCCTCTCGACACTATCTTGATCTGAGTCGTGGTTCTTATACCACTTTCGTAGTATATGATTTGGTCCCCCTCCTGGGGTCCACTGTGTATTATGTGCTATTTACTCTGTCTCTTTGCAAAATATTGTGCATTGTGCATATTTCCGGGTAGGAGATATTTGTATGTGTTAGAGAAGATTATATAACCATTACATATTTTTATAAATACCTTGTGTGGTTATTTTTCCCTTAATCTATACTATAAGATTGCATTTTGGTAAAACAAGCTGCTTTACACTCCTTCTGGACTAAGCCTGAAGGCTGCTCTCCACAGCTACTACTTAGAGAGCTTTTCAAGGTTGTCCAAGACCTCTTAAATCACGATAAGGGTTGTCTGGACTGGTGCAAGGTGTCCACTTACATAAGTGTACATCATATACAAGGCCAGCCTCTCACATTATGAAATTGTGTTGATCAAAATTTTGAGAAATTCTGTGAATTTCGCATAACTTAAACTTCAGGAATTTTGTGAACTTCGCCAGCATATATTACATTTTGTTGAAGCCTAGCCTAATAGAGAGAAAGAGTACAGCGACACTCTGTGCTAGATGAAGCCTCAAGTACAAAGACATTCTAAGGTATCCAAGGACAGGAGGGCAGAGACACACTGTAACAGATGAAACCTGAAGGGGAGAGAAAGCTTGTACTGCGCGAGGCCAGAAGGACAGAAATGATTGGTCCTATCTTAGGCCAGAGACACTCTGAACTGGATGAAACCCGAAGGGCAGAGACACTCTGTACTGCGTGAGGCCAGGAGGACAGAGACACTCTATGCTAGATGAAACCCGAAGGGCAGAGACACTCTGTTAACAGATAAAACCTGAATGGCAGAGAAACGTTGTACTGCGTGAGGCCAGGAGGACAGAAGTGCTCGGTCCTACCTTAGGCCAGAAGGGCAGAGACACTCTGAGCTAGATGAATATTAGAGGGCAGAGACACTGTACTGGATAAATGTGAAGGGCAGAGACACTCTGTTCTGGATAAACACTGAAGGGCGGAGACACTCTGTACTGGAGTAAAGCTGAAGGACAGAGGCACTCTGTACTGGAGTAAAGCTGAAGGGCAGAGCCACTCTGTTCTGGATAAACACTGAAGGGCAGAGACACTCTGTACTGGAGTAAAGCTGAAGGGCAGAGACACTCTGTACTGGATAAACACTGAAGGGCAGAGACACTCTGTTCTGGATAAACAATGAAGGGCAGAGACACTCTGTTCTGGATAAACACTGATGGGCAGAGACACTCTGTACTGGAGTAAAGCTGAAGGGCAGAGACACTCTGTACTGGATAAACACTGAAGGGCAGAGACACTCTGTTCTGGATAAACAATGAAGGGCAGAGACACTCTGTTCTGGATAAACACTGAAGGGCAGAGACACTCTGTTCTGGATAGGCAGAGACACTCTGTACTGGAGTAAAGCTGAAGGGCAGAGACACTCTGTACTGGATAAACACTGAAGGGCAGAGACACTGTTCTGGATAAACAATGAAGGGCAGAGACACTCTGTTCTGGATAAACACTGATGGGCAGAGACACTCTGTACTGGAGTAAAGCTGAAGGGCAGAGATACTCTGTACTGGATAAACACTGAAGGGCAGAGACACTCTGTTCTGGATAAACAATGAAGGGCAGAGACACTCTGTTCTGGATAAACACTGAAGGGCAGAGACACTCTGTTCTGGATAAACACTGATGGGCAGAGACACTCTGTACTGGAGTAAAGCTGAAGGGCAGAGACACTCTGTACTGGATAAACACTGAAGGGCAGAGACACTCTGTTCTGGATAGGCAGAGACACTCTGTACTGGAGTAAAGCTGAAGGGCAGAGACACTCTGTACTGGATAAACACTGAAGGGCAGAGACACTCTGTTCTGGATAGGCAGAGACACTCTGTACTGGAGTAAAGCACAAGGGCAGAGACACTCTGTACTGGATAAACACTGAAGGGCAGAGACACTCTGTTCTGGATAAACAATGAAGGGCAGAGACACTCTGTTCTGGATAAACACTGATGGGCAGAGACACTCTGTACTGGAGTAAAGCTGAAGGGCAGAGACACTCTGTACTGGATAAACACTGAAGGGCAGAGACACTCTGTTCTGGATAAACAATGAAGGGCAGAGACACTCTGTTCTGGATAAACACTGAAGGGCAGAGACACTCTGTACTGGAGTAAAGCTTAAGGGCAGAGACACTCTGTTCTGGATAAACACTGATGGGCAGAGACACTCTGTACTGGAGTAAAGCTGAAGGGCAGAGACACTCTGTTCTGGATAAACACTGAAGGGCAGAGACACTCTGTTCTGGATAAACACTGAAGGGCAGAGACACTCTGGAAGAAGAATACTGAAGGGCAGAGACAGTCTGTACTACAAGATGGCCAGAGGGCAGGTACACTTGGCACTACTGGAGACCAGGGGGGCGATGGCACTGTATGGCATTAGGCCAAGAGGGCAGAGGCATGCTGTACCCCTAGATTCCAAGAGGGCCGAGGCACCGTACTAGGGGAGACTACGAGGGCAGAGACAGCACTGACGAGACCAGGAGGGCAGCGCCAGGGTGTGCCAGCAGAGACTGGTAAACACATTTCTTTGACAGTAAAGCACTCCCAAACCCAGAGCTGGGTGCCTCCTACGATTGGGCAAAGCAGGCGAACAGAAAATGGCCTGGGGCTATTCTTCCTTCATCCTACCCTCCTTTGCTGGCACTCTGCAGCCCCAGTCAGAGTGCCCAGAAGCAGCCCTGTCTTGGCGCTATTTATGTATAACGGATTTCTTCCCAGCTCTGGGCACCTGGTCCCAGCGAGACGTTAATTCCTCTGAACGGCAGTAATTATTATGTAAACCTGGACAGGGGAACCAAAATGCATTAAAATCCCCAGCAGATTAATTGCTGCCGGACCTCTGACTGTAATAATCTGCGCTGATGGATGGGGCCTGAGGGTCAAATGACAAGGGCACTCAGTCAGGGACGGGTCACGTGACCGAGGGAGCAGCATGCCATCATCATATCCGGGGCGGGGAGCACCACGGCGGACTCGTCTCTGTGGTCGTGGGGAAATGTAATCAGTACTATCATTCAACCAGCTCCCTTATGCTGAGGGGTATGCATGCGCCTCGCAACGGCGCAGCTTCAATTGATGCAGCAGGTGCAGTGGCACCGGGGCGCAATGATCCGTGACTATTGCTGTTCTTAAAATTCAAAACAGTGGCCCCATTTCCTTCCTCTCACTAGGGCCACACGCTGGCTACGCCACTGCGCTGCCAGTAGTGTGAGATCACAACACCGTGCTAGGTGTGAGTGCTACTGGTCGAGTGAAGCTGCTGCCCTGATGTGTGTAAGAGTGCTTCTGGGAAAGTGAGACTGCCTCTCTGTGGCAGGTGTAAGAGCGCTTCCTGTGTAGGGTGACATGACACTGCTAATCTGTTACCCTGCGCACCAGAGCTCCCACCAGTCCACGGCTCCTGCTCCGGTGGGTTTTGGCAACTATTTTGATCACATGACTGATTGGCGCCCAGTAGTCCTGACCTTTTTGGGACATTGGGCTCCATCTGAAACACGAGTGCTTGACTCTGCCCAGCCCTACCAGCCTTTTAGAATTTAACGTTAGAGTGCTTTGGCCTATTGCAGCAGCCCGCCTACCTTTCTGATGCTCACGTCACAGTCACCTGACAGTGACCGACCCTCTCGGGCCCTACCGGCCTCTCTGAAGTATAGGCTTACCCGGGCTAGCGGTGTTTACCTGAGGTTCACCGACACTATGGGGCATATGACCAAGGGCAATATTGCCGCTTTTGCAGCACTTTTTTTTGAAAAACCGGCGATATTTTTATCGCCCTATTACCAAAGCTGCGCAAACAAGTGTTAGCGCCAGCTTTCCGGCGTTAGCTGCCGGCTTTCCTATCGACTTGCATGTTCCTTACCAATGGTTCACGTTAAAAGTAGCTAACGCCACATCGCGCTATTATTAAAGAAGTCCCGGACCCGCGAAGAGAGAATAAAAGGTGCGCAAAACCATGTTAGCACCGGAATTGAACACCAGAAAAAATCCTGACTAACAATGATGTTACATGGAGGTGTGTAAGGGAGAGTATCAGTTATCGTGTTAAAAGGGGATTTGCAGACACTATTAGCAACGTAGCTCAAATTATATCGCCAATAACGCGGCGATGGCAAGGTATCCCCGCAATACCTATCGCCATCGATGTGCTGTTAGCAGGAGTTTTCGCATCCTTTCTCGGACACCATCGCATCTTACCGACGTGTTTATATTACATCTATAAGAATGCGATAAGTATCCGGGAAAAGAAGCGATAAAAAAAAAAAAATGTACTCTAACTTGCGTTGGCTATCATTATCGCCATTACTAGATAATATGCTCCTATGTGCGCCGTTTAACTGCCTGATTCTCTAGCGCCTCGAGCACCATACAGGTGCTTTGATCTGGCGTGTTTGACTCTGGCTTACCACCAGTCCTGTGCTGCACCACGATGGGTCAGCCTGGAACTTTTGAAGCTTGTAGCTGTCTGTTGTCGAAGACCTATTGTGTACTATACCGAGTTGGCTTTGGGTCAGCCCATTCCCACCATTCGTTGGCTTTCTTGTCAGTCTCACGTGCATGCTTCTTCGATTCCTTCCTCTACTTGTGTTTGTCTCTACCTTACGCGGGGCTTTAAGTGGACCGGGTCTCACCGGGTCTGAGCACAGGCAGTTTTTTAAAGGAGGCCTCGAAACGGGTCTCTATCGGGCTCTGTTTTGTGCTCTGACATAGGCAGACTGTTTTTTTTTCGGACTTCAGTGACAGCAGGCACATCGATGTGAGGTGCTCACACTTCTCACTTCTTACTAGTGGAGAATTTACGCCATGACATCATGCCAGGTGAGTGTTGTAAGGGAAGAGAAGTCCTTTAAAGAGAGTCATTTCTCTCTTGATTTCCATTCTCTTTTTGAAACTCAGGAGCAGCAAAATAGTCGTGGTTTCACCAGGGCTTTCAGTGAAAGCTTTTCTTTAAGGGCAATGTTCAATCTAAATAAAGTAAGAACATGCAAGGAGGCCTTAACGCACATATATACTACAACAGTACCAATGGAGCTGGCACGTGCCGGGACGTTCTTTGCCACTGCTGGAAAGATCTTATGTCAAATGCAAAGTACAGAAAAATAACAGCATAACAGCAATCCGCCCGTTGATGAGCATCTATAGCATCAATAGTGATACTTTGCTAATTCCAATGGTCATGAACATTGCCCCCTTCATTGAGTAAACAATAAACAAAGCATCTTATGGCCATCAGTGATTTGGCACCAAGCCCGATAATCTAAGATGAACTGACACTAGGGCATAGTCTGTCCAACCCGATGTATATGGTTTTTAATTTTTTTTTTTATTCTTTTTTTACTTCTCTTTTAAATCTCTCTGCACTAAATCTCTCTGCAATGTTTTTAACGTTTCTCTTTTATCAACCTACTGTTTTAACCATGATCGTAATATGCATCATTTTTGTAAATGATTTTAGGTAATCATACAATAAAGTATTCAATCAGTGGAAGCTTTTTCAATATTATATACAAGCCACCGTTGCTGCTTATTTTTCTTATGCAACTAACAAACATTGACAAAGCCAATAGTCCTGACTTGTTGTAGTTATGATGTTACTTGTTGTATCATATATCTGGATGCAATGACAGAAACAGCAAAATACAAGTCGGGCGGCACACTATGCTAAGCACACATTTTTAGCTTACGTGTTTTTAAGCCACACCTTTGATTACATTGGCCACACCCCTTTGAGAGACCCCCTCAGTTTTGTCATCCCACGTAAAGCCCTGACCTTACGGCATTGCTTCTTTGCCATACTCTTGATTGGATGGCTTGCATCCTTAGACTGTTTACATTCGAGGAAGTACTTTTTTTCATTTTCTTTCAGCACTCTATGGGTTACATTGTGCTTTCTTTTTCTCCCCGTTATATGTTGCTTTCCCCAATCAAAGCACCTTCCCACTTTGTGTTGTCTCCCCTCTCCCTCCAGCTCACCCTTTTGCTTAGTTGCTCGTCCCACCTAGCCCTGTCCCTCGGTTCATGCTTGTCCTCCCTGTTGCTCCTGTATCTGCATTATCTCGAAGCATGTCACACCCACCCCTCATTGTTCCCCCTGTTGCATTATTATAAAATACCTTTCCTCCCACCCCTTTTTTAGAGCACCCAGTGGCTGCACTTTGTTACCAGGGCGCTCCTTTCTATTTAACCCCTTCGATGCGTGTGACAAGGTCAGCTCGACATGGGCGTTACCTGCGCTGTGCGTTTGACGAGTTGACCTTGTCACATAACAAGGGATTTTTAAAATTGCAGCACAGCATGGGAATTGCTGCAGCAATGATGCGGTTAATGTGCAGATTTTTTTTTACATGTATGTATGAGCATGCTTGGTGTTGCATGCGCCCTTATGCATCTTCACACTGAAGCAGATTTTTTAAAATTGTTTTCGCCAGTGATTTTTCTTTTCAGCAAGAAAACATTATTTTCTTTTTGCCGATGTGGAACAGCATTGGCAAAAGCAATTGCACATCCTAAAAAGGTCGGGCAGCACTATTGAAACTCTTGGCCTATTGGCTTTGCAAATGCTTGCTGGACGCGGGTCAGTCTTCTCCAATGTGCATAGTGGTGAACCAATACTTGCCCTCTGGGGAATGTAGCAAGTGATTTTTTTTTTGCATGAGCGTGGAAGTGGGTCAGTATACAAGCTTTTTCGGCGGTGTAAAACTGGTGTTAGGACATTTCGGGCCAGATTTACTAAGATGTGACCTAGTGCAACGCAGCAAGACAACTTGCTACACTGAGCTGTCTCACATGGAGAGGGCAGGAATACACCATATCTACTAAGGTGGAATAGTGTGGCTCAATGGTTAGAGCTGCAGACCCTGATGCAGAGTTCTGGCCTGGGACCAGGGTTCAATTCCTGCCTCGGTGGGTCTTGGGCGTAATTTCCTCAGACCTGACAATTTTCGCCTCAGTGCCTATTCTAATCATGGGTCCCGTTCTGCAACTCTGGGCAATAGCTTGCTTAACCTCCACTCCGGCCCTAACAGCGCTAGGATGCCTGGCTTCACCCTGGGGTGCCCAGGAGTGGACACTTCTCAGGGAAAGCCAGGAAGGGTTCCACAGCGGTATGAGTAATAGCACCAGGAAACCGCTTGGTGGCAGTGCGCTCTACAAATACCTTGACATTTACATTTAGGATATGGCACATTCCTGCTCTACCCCTATGTTGGCACGCACAGTGCAGCCTGGTGCCAATGCAGGCACCTTTGCGCTATGGTGCAAGGGGGCCTATGTTGCAGGCACCAATTATTTTTGTGCAGGAAGGGCCATCTTCCTGCACAAAAGAAATCCTTCGATGCTTTTCCCTCTTTCTATGAATGCAGCACACATTGCCTTGTGATGGGCGTACCTTTTTGATGCATTCACAGGAGTACTGCTGGTCGTAAATCTGGGAATGTCCCAAAATCCATGGGTTGACACATGGGAACACCCACACTCCACCCACAGAATGCCTTCCCAACGCTGAGTAGCTTGAGGCAGCAACTTGCACTGCATTGCCGTACACCAGGTTTACTATACCACGCAGAGCCACACAGGGTCGCTCTGTGCGGCTTAGTAAATCTCACTTAAGACTTGCGTTTCCCTTTCATCACCTTGCTTGATGCAAGGGCAACACAATATTTGTGTAAACCTGGCCCTCCATGCGCTGTATATGTAGGAGTGGACCAGTTCCTGTGTATGTTGACGTGCTCCAGCCAGTAAGGGCCAGTCCCTTTGCTGTTTGGATGTGTGGCGTTTGTGCCAGTTCCTGTGCTGGCACTGCTGGTTATCCGTTCTCAGTGCTTTGTGTTTGTGGTGGTGGAGCAGCCCTTGGGCTGTGTGGATAATCTGCCCTGCACACACAGGCTGCATGAACTGCTGCCAGCCGCAGCCCGGGGGAGCTGTCCAGCCTCGGTTTATCGGCTAATTGCAGGCCTGTCAATCAGAGGGAACTCCCTGCAGAGATCAATGTTTGAGAAAGACAGGGACATTAATGAAAGGAGGTTTTATGTAGTGGAAGCCTTCAACACCAGGCAAAGCTCGGACTGGCTTCAGGGTCCCTGACGGTGCCTCCGAGCATGGGGGAATTTAACCTACAGCGACCAGCCATCGCGGTTTAGCAAAGACCAGTAGACAAGGATCTGGGGGCATATTCACAAGAAAATGTTGAAGTGCAGAGCTGCGCCAAATTTGGCAGGGCCGCGCTCTGACCATTTTGAAACACAAGGATACGTCTCATTTACAAGAATAGGGTGCACCCGTGTTTCCCCCAGCACTGGCTCAGAATAAGCTGCCTAGCGCCACCACAGGCACCATGTTGCAAGGGTGCCTGCCCTTCCGGGACCATTTTTTTATGTGCAGGAAGGGTTACGTTCCTGCACATAAAAATCAATAATGGTGATTTGCACTTTCTATGCAGCACACATGAAAAGAGCAATAATCGAGGAGAAACTAATAATTTCCTCTTTTTGGGCCATTCTAACGCCTGGTATTACCTTGTGTTAGTTTTTGGCTCACCCTCACCCTTGTAAATCTGGGGCAGTGTCAAAAAGTGATGGGTGTTGTGGTCGAACGCCCACAGCAACACCCATTGCATGCCCCTTTGTCGCAGAGGACTGCGGCAGAAAGGGGCGTATTTACAAGGTGGCATTAAGCCATACAAAGTGGCTTAGCACCAATTTGTAAATATGGAAAATGGCGCTGTGCCACCAGAGCATCAAAAAAAGTGACTCTGCAGTGGCGCTGAGGGTTGTAAATATGCCCCTCGATGTACTACAAACAGGGGGTCATAGAACTACCTGCCTAATTAATATTAAATAGGCAAGCCGCTACCTGCCATTGCCAGTGTTTGGCTACTAACACAGGGATGGTGGGGTTTTCTTTTTAAAGCACCATGCGTTCCTTAACCCCTCCCATGCTCGTGACAGAACCGTTCCGTCACAAGCCTCTGGTGGGCTGTGCTGGTGACGTAACGGTTCCGCCACGGCCCGCTCGTTGCGCCTGCTCTGCACGAATTCCGCACCTGCGCGGCGCGTTCTATTGAGTGGGCGGGGCCGTGACGGAACCGTTCCGTCACAAGCACAGCTCACCCCGTGCCGTGACAGAGCAATTCCGTCACGAGCACGGGACCGCCGCGCGGCCCCCCCACCCCCTTAGCACTGCGGCGGAATAGCCGCCGCAGTGAAGGGGTTAAATGAACCGTGCTGCTTTAAAAACAACAAAAATCATTGTAGGAAAACATTGGAGGTCCAACCTGAGGTCACCTGACGCCAAGCACAAATTAGACCGTATCCAAAGGAGACACCTTCCTTTTTGCAAATCGCTTACCACCTCCTTCGAAGTGTCGGTAAATGATAAATGATTTGCAACTGCAACCAATGACACATGCCATACCAAATCGTAATTAGGAGGTGACGCCCATTTCACACCCCTTCCTAATTGCGATTCTGTATGGGTCACTAAACCCATTTTGCGAGTTAGTACTTTTTTTCAGACTCACAAAATAGGTTTAAAACATCTAAAATTAATTTTGTGATCTCAAGCCCTGTTACAAGCAATGGCAAAATGGTTGTGTAAATCTTGGCCAAGGAACATTAAAAAAAGCCCTTCTAATATGTTTTTTGGTGAGCAAGGAGTATCAACTAGCAGGTTAACTAAACGCAAGCCACAGATCTCAATACAGGTTACGACTGGAAGCCATACTTCACACTCTGTAGGATGTACATTCCTCTGCAGCAACCTTATACTGCACGACAGATCCCATTAAGGATACATCTACAGTACTGCCCTACAACACGCTCTTTAATGCCCACATTCCACTACAGCATCTTTACACTACACCACAGAACCCGCTAATGGTTACTGCTACAAATCTACCCTAAACCACACTTTGTCACACTTTGTCACATCACTCGGGGAACACTTATGTTCGGCCAAAGGCCTGCCTACAGCCCCTCTGGTGCTGCATGGATAGTGTTGGGTTCGGCCCTGTAGGGCATTCTTTCCCCTGCAGGACCTCCCCAGCAAAAGGCTCCACCTCCTTTTAATACTTTATACCTCCTCCCACTAACCCCTCTGCCCTATTCCCCGTTCTTACACCCTACATCTCACTCACTTTAGGACCACGGGCATGAACACTGTTATGGCGCTTCTTCTTTGGCGGAACAGTGTGAACTTGCGGTAATCGACAAAGGTAGTTCGATCCAACTTGATGCGAAAGGATCTGCCATCAAGTATTCTTCAATCTCCACAGATCCTTTCCAACGTCAGCATGAACAGTCCAATTTTCATGAGTTGACTTGTTGGTGGTTGGGTCTACTCTGTTTGTTTTGTTCCTTGTGCTCCAAGTTATCTGCCTCCAGTCCACCACATCTTTCACAATACCTCGTTTCCTTCAGTCTGCCAAAACTATTTCCCTACACTATAACTTCTCCAGTACACCACATATTCTACACTACGCACACCAGATGAACCTCTTTTATATGACGCAGCATCCAGATGGGAAAGGGGTTGCAAATTTGCTAGGGACTAGTAGTCTATGGGCGGATTTTGCGGATTGGCAATCCGTGAATTTGCGGATTTGCGAATTTGCGGATTGCGGAAATCCGCAAAATCCGTGAATCCTCGCGGATTATTTTTTTTAATGTTCGCACGGGTTTCTGCAAGTTCGCGAGGGTTTTGTACAATTTCGCAAATTGCGAAATTGTACAAAACGCTCGCGACCTTGCAGAAACCCGTGCGAACACAATGTGCCCAGTAGGGTATGTGCCTCTTGTGTGTATAAAAGGTCAGAGAAAGATCAGTTTAGCAGATGAAGAGAAAGAAGCTCCTGGTCACAGGAACAGCACGGGTATTGCGCTCGTGAAAGTCAAGGATGCAAAGCCTATCCAGCATCACAGCTGATTTTCCAAGGTAGATTTGGGAAGAAGGCACACCTGTCCAGCCTCGACGACGCTCACGATTGTTTTTGGGCTAATGAATGAGTCACTGAATTTGAGCATCAACTAGTTCGAGCGACCATGTGTGTGTTACTATGCAATCGCCCCGAAGGGCACAGGGGTCCCTTGAGTGAGCTGTGAGCTGTAACTATTTTACAATGGCGCCAGCAAGCTGCCAGCGCCGTTGTAAAATAGTTACAAAGTTAGCTTGCACAGGAAGCACTTAGATAAAATAAAGCAGCACCTGCTTCGTTTTATCTAGTGGTTCCTGTGCAAGCTAACTTTGTAACTATTTTACAACGGCGCTGGCAGCTTGCTGGCGCCATTGTAAAATAGTTCCATGAGTGGGGGTTCAACTTTTGAACCCATTACGTCCGCGGATTTTTTTTTGCGGATTTTGCGGGAAATCCGCAAAATTCGCGGATTGCGGATTTCCCAAAAATCCGCAAAATCCGCGGGCGTAACGGATTTCCCGCTCAATTGCTCACTAGTAGTCTGCTTCTCTCTTCTTTGTCTAAGTGCTTGTCATCTTGAAGTGTGTATATTTCTTGCAGACAGCCATTCACCCTGTTGCTTAATGTCTATCTCCCTCCTCTAGAAGGAGTAAAAATGTAAAAACATAAGTTACATAAGCTCTCTGCTCCCATAAGCAGCTCTTAGAAATCACCTTAGACTCTTTCTGTGCCAAAAGTGCAAATTCAGAAGAATTGTGACTAAAAGAAGATTCAGGCTATTTGATAATACTGAGAATAATCAAGACATTTACCCCTCATCTCTCATCCTTTTCACAGTCCTTACTACATTGGGAAACAAGCATTGGAAATGCAATACCTCTCACATTTGTTGGAGTTGGAGCTATTGACATTTACATGGCAATGTTTTTTTTACCTATGGTTCAGATGACCAAGAGTTTACCTACGGAATGAGAAGCTGCTTAGTTACAGGAATTACAAGAATGCTTCTACTTTGAGTGATGAAAGCAAAATCAGGTCTCTGCTGGGAAAATATGTGCAACCACACTCTTTAATTGAATCCTGCTTCAAGGATGAGAATCCTCGATTACAGACAGCTATGAAAGCACGAAAAGACAATGGGGACATTAAATGAGGAGGAGTAGGGTGAGAAAAAAAGACATCGGGAACAAGCAGTGAGGTAGAGATTGTGACTGTGTGTCCCAGATATGGAGAACAGATGTGCAGCTTTGCATGAACAGCATTATAGGGTACAAGAACCAGTGTCACCCCTCTATCGGAAAAAAAACCAGTCACTGCTGACATAAAATGGCCGCTGTGGCCTTCAGGAGAGGACAGCCTATACCAGAGATCGTAAAACGAGGAATCGGTCCTCTTGGCAAGGTGTCAACATGTAGAGTGGGGCCTATGTGCCGCGACAAAAAAACTCACTCTTTTGTTTATGGAAGCAGACTAAGGCTCGACCTAAAAACATAGTCATCTATAGGTACTGAGAAAGGACAAGATTTACAGATGCCCTCTCAGTGCAAGTCCTTTCAGTCCTACGACTATGCATGGGGTGGAAGCCAGTCCACAGTAGGCTGAAGAAGTTATCTGTCTCAACCAATTCTTGACTATTATCCTTTTTATCAATTAATGTGGTTCAGCACCCTTTTTTTTGAAGGACCATATTATTTCTTACTCATAGTCATTCAACACAGAACTCATGATGTTCCATGCACAATTTCAAAAATTCATATTTTTACTTAAGTGTATTTTGAAAAAAAATCTTTATTCTTTTTTAATTCTTCTTCTTTTAAGAATAAGAGCCACAGTAGCCAACGCGTTTCGGCCTGAGGGACTTATTCAGGGCTGTGGTACACATGAGTTCGCACAGGGGACCACTTAACATTTAGCACAGCCGTTTCTGCCACAGCTAACTAGTGTGTTTCTTGTGACATTTTAGGAGTATGAGGAGTCTGAATCCATGTCCCGGAGCACTCGTACTCCTAAAAGGTCACAAGAAACACTAGTTACTGTTTAGTTATTTTGCCAGTGAGGCAGACATCCAGAGGCGGGCAAGCTAACGGAGCATTTTCTGTTCTTAGTAACTATAGTGGCATGGTTTAGAGTCAGACAGAGTCATATAGAGTTGGACAGCCTGGGCGAAAACGTCATAGGCTACTGCTGTGACATTTTGATCTATGTACTTGTATTTGCACACCAGGCAGATGTGGAATAAGGTTTACATAGACAATGACGTGAAACTATTTAGGTTAAGAGTGAAGGGGCATTCTGTACATTCTTATCAGCAAATGACTATCAATATTTTCAAAGAGACAGAATCCCTTCAGTGACGTCTCTGTGTTCAGACTGGTTTAAGCATGTCGAGTGGAGCATAAGTACCACGACAAAAAAAGCTCACTCTTTCCTTTATGGCAACAGACTGTGAACAAAATGGGACAACAACTAAAAGAAACTCAAATAAGTCCAAATAGTGATTGAGATATACTTATACCACTGTTTTTTTATGAGTTAAGTGATAGCCTCCAGGTAAATACCGAGCCCTGCATTGTCTTTCTCCAGCAAAGATCCCGACAGAAGGGGGAGGGTGCCAGCGAAAAGAAAACAGATGGCCAGAGATGGCCAACAAAAAGCAGTGCAAGGAAACACCTTTTTTTTTTTAAGTTTGAAGTTTATTAAAATAAAAAGAAGCAAAGACAGAAAATGAAGAAACAGTCAAAAGTTATGAGAAACATAAAATCATTCTTACATATTGGCAAAATTAGTTGAGGTTATCTTATGCATAAAAAATAAAATAAACAATGAATGTTAGGAACATAGGGGGATGAGGGAACATCTTAAATTATAAAAGTATATAAATAATAGGATAAAACAGTAGGTGTAATGAAGAACATTATAATCAAATAAGAAAATGCATTCATGGTGGTTTACAAACTTCAACAGTACGTATCGGAGAAGAGGGAGGAGGTCTGGCAACTTTAGATAAATATTCAGTAAGGGGGAGCCATAAAAGATCACGTTTGATTGCTAAGGAAATGGGAGAAACAAAATTAGTGTCTAGACGGTGATTAAAGCAAACTGCGTTCCACCAAGCAGTAAAAGAAACATCTTTAGCTTGTTTCCAGTGTGATGTAATATGGTGAAAAGCTATGGCTATAAAGAGGTCAAGTAATTTATGTTTGTGATGTGATTCATCAAAAGCAGGAGAGAGGGAACCTAAGAAAATGTGTATGACGGAAAAAGAAAATGTAAAATTGAAAATCTTTTGCAATTGAGACCAAACTAATTGCCAGAAACGTAAAATGTGAGGACATTCGAATAACATGTGTTTCAGATCAGCCAAAGGGGATGGGCAGGACCAACAAGTGGAGGGAGTGTCTGGGGAGAATGATGACAGAGTTAATGGAGTGAAAAGTGTACGATTATAAATAAAGAATAGGGTTTGTGTAGTATTTGCAGCTCTGGATGTACTGTGAATCTTAGACCAAATTTTTTCCCATAAAATGAGGGACCAAGTTTGAGACAAGTCTTTTTCCCAAGCCAACTCAACTTTAGATTTTGTACGATCAGTAGAGGACTGCAGAGATTTATAAATAAATGAAGCAGAAAGAGATTGGTCAATGGCATTAGAAATCGAAAGATGTATGACAGGGATAGAGTTGGAGGTCGGGAGCGAAGAAAGATATTGGGTAAGGGATGGAAGCAGTGATAAATACTGTTTATGAGATGAGGAAGGTAGCGAGAATTGCGTTTGGAGATCATGAAAAGGAAGAGGTTGATTGTCTGAAATAAGTTGTGAGATCCATTTTAGACCAAGAGAATGCCAAGTTTTCCAATATAAGGATCGGTTACGGATTTTGAGGAGTTTATTATGCCAGATAGGTTGGGTGTGAGTGGAGGAAGCAGAGGGGTATGTGGACAATAAATATGGACGAAGAAGAGAGCAAGAGTGAGAGATAATAGGGGAGCAGAGAGATGATACCTTAGAGGAAAAGGATAGAACTTCTTCAAATTCATAAGGATGAAGTAAAGTAGATTCTAATGTGAGCCATAGGGGGGGAATGTGAGGAAGATCAGAAGAAATCCACCTCATGGCTTGTTTTAAGGAAAAAGCGTTATGATATGATTTAAAGTTAGGGAATTTGACGCCGCCGAGGGATTTATCCTTTTTCAAAGAAGAGAGCGCTATCCGAGATTTTTTGCCTTTCCATAGAAATTTTAATAGAAGAGAGTCTATCGACTTGAAATAATGATCTGGGACACGGATGGGAATCATGGAAGTAGAATAGAGAACTAAGGGTGCTAGCATCATTTTGATGGAGTCCAATCAACCCCACCAGGAAAGGAAGAGAGGGTTCCAACGATTTATCGATGCAGTAATTTTATTAGAGAGAGATTCGAAATTAAATTTAAGAGTGTCTGGAATACGGGGAGCAAACCAAATACCTAGATACTTAATCTTAGTGGGTTGCCAGGAAAAGCCAGAGGAGTCAAAGAGATGTTTTTGACATAAAGGGTTTAAGGGTAAGATTTCGCATTTGTCGGTGTTGAGGCGATAACCTGAAACATTTGAAAAAGATGAAACTTGATGGAGGAAGGAAGGGAGAGTTGTTTGAGGGTTTGAACAATAAAATAAGATATCATCAGCGTAAACCGATAATTTAGCTTGTTTTTGAGGACCATATTGAAAACCAGTAATAGTATCATTGAGTCTGATTTTAGTTAAAAAGGGTTCTAAGGCTATAATAAACAAAAGAGGGGATAAAGGGCATCCTTGACGCACTCCTCTTTGAAGGGGAAAGTAATCGGAAGTCATACCATTTGCAAAGATTGAAGCGTGGGGGCTAGAATAGAGTAAGGATATAAGAGATATGAATTTAGGGGGAAAACCAAACCAACGAAGTGCCTGAAACATAAAATCCCACCCTATTCTATCGAAAGCCTTTTCAGCATCTAGGGAAATAGCAGCAAGGGGAGTAGAAAGGGAGGGAGCTTTACTCAAAATATTAAACAAGACACGAGAGTTGTCTGATGATAGGCGACCTTTAACGAATCCAGATTGCTCAGGGCCAATAAGTTCTGGTAGTAAAGGATCTAATCGAAGAGCTATAATTTTGGCGAAGATTTTATAATCAGTGTTTACTAGAGAAATAGGGTGATAATTTTTACAAAGGGTATGATCTTTATCTGGTTTAGGTATTAAACATATTAATGCTTCTTGGAAAGTACCCTGAGAAGAGCCGGAAGGCTCAAAGGATTGAAATAACAAATGTAATTTTGGGAGAAGAAGGGAGGAAAAGTGGTTATAGAACTCAATGGTAAAACCATCGGGCCCCGGTGCTTTACCTCGACGAAGGATAGAGATTGCATGTGAGATTTCCGAAGGGGTAATGTCCAAATCTAATGAGTGGAAGTCAAGATGAGATGATTCTGGAGAGGGGATGTCTTGAAAGTACGTAAGAAGATCAATAGGGTCGGGATTAGATTCAGGAGTGTAGAGAGTTTGGTAAAAGGAAACAAATTGAGCTAATATGTCCTTGTCTTTAAAGAAAGATACACCAGCTGGGCCTTGTAAGGATTCAATTTTCGTTCTTTCTTTTCGTATCTTGAGATAATTGGCTAGGAGTTTGCCCATCTTGTTCTGTCCACCGTAATAGCGGGAATTGCATTTTAGAAGAGAATTGGAGGCAGCATTGGTGGTATATTTATTAAAATCAAATTTGGCAGAAATAAGTTCACGAAGAGAAGATTCAGAGTTTGAATTATAGTAAGCATATTCTAACTTTTTAATTTTATCTAAAAGTTGAGTTGATTTAGAGATTGATTGCTTTTTCTTTTGAGAAACGAAATTAATGATGAAACCCCGTGCAGCTGCTTTAAACGAGTCCCATATCATGACAAAGGAAGATTCTGGAAGATGGTTAAGTGTAAAAAATTCAGTAGTAAAGTTTGTAAATTGGGTGCAAAAATTGGAATCAAGGAGTAAAGAGTTATTAAATCTCCAGCGCCCTGAGTGAGGGGAGTAGGGAATAAGGTCAATATCCACAAAAACGGGAGCGTGGTCTGAAATTAAAATGGAGCCTATATCTGAATGTATGGCAAGTTGTGCTAATGGTTTGCTGAGGAAGAGGTAATCAATACGGGATTGGGAGTGATGAGTGGGGGAATAGAAAGTGTATTCTCTGAGATCCGGGTTACATAGCCTCCAAATGTCAACTAGAGCATTGTTCTGTATAGATGTGACAAATTGGGAATGCATTTTAGAAGGGACAAATTTAACTTTTGAATTTCTATCTATAAAGGGATCAAATACTTGGTTACAATCACCGCCAAGAATAACGTATTGGTCATTGAGGGTAACAAGTTTATCAGAAATAGCAGGCCAGAACAATTTATCAACACCTGTAGGAGCATAAATATTGAAAATAACTATAGGTATTTTATCTATAAGAAGATTAACGATAACCCAACGACCATTAACATCGCATTCTTGAGATAAAATTGAAACATTTAACTTTTTATGACATAATATAATTGTACCATTTTTCTTACCTAAAGCAGGAGAATAAAAAACGTGACCCACCCAACAACGCTTAAGTTTGGTAGCCTCCAATTCTGTAAGGTGGGATTCTTGGAGGAGGGCTACATCGGCTTTAAGTCTGGTTAAATGTGTTAAAACTCTTTGACGTTTAATGGGGTTATTTAACCCCTTAACATTCCAGGTAACTACTCGGAATATAAAGTATCAGGAGAATGATATAAAAGAGAAGACGTAGTAGAAAATAAGTTGAGAAGAGCTGAGAGAAGTAGTAAGAATGCAAAAACTAATCTGTGAGAGAAATAGAGAGAGAGAAAAAGATGAGAGTAAGAGAAGTGAAAGGTCGAGAAAAGAGTAAAGAAAGAAAATAGTAAGAAGAGTAATAGAAAAATAGTTAGCATATAGAAAATAGGAAAAGGTGGGAGGAAAAAAGAAAACATACCAACAAATACAGCAGAAGAAGAGGGGTGACGACGCCAAAAGAGGACGACATCGACAACTGAAACTCACGCGACTGAACACTCGAGGAACCAGCATAGGAGCAATTGAAGGGAGCGAAAATACACCAGGGTGAGGAACATGAGGAGGGAATCTGTAGGAAGACAAAAATTGAAAAGGGGAAGTTAAGGAGACATATGAGAACCAAATATGTAAATGCACAATAATAGACACAATAAATGAGGACTAGGTAGAACCACTGGGAAGGAGAAAACAAAAATTTAGATACGTTAGGATACGAAAAAGATAAATACTGTTGTCAAACAGGGAAGACACATAAAAAATTAAACAGATCTTGCAGTGTCCATGTTTTTGGCTTCATGATAACGGAGAAACTCTTCAAGGGCGTGTGGTTCTTCAAAAGTCGTGGTCTTTTCTTTGTAGGTCACCTTGAAGAGGCACGGGTGAAGTAAGCCAAACCTGGCACCAAGATCTCGAAGTCGTGGACGTAAGTCAAGGAACTGCTTCCGACGGTCAGCTGTTATTTTAGCTACATCTTGAGAAAGATATAAACGGTGGCCTTCCCACATAACTTGTTTTTTCGCTTTTGCTGCAGAAAGTACTTGAAGGAGGTCAGTATATTGCAAGAACAACATGATGACTCCGCGGGGTTTGGTGGAAACTTTCAGACCAAGTCTATGTGCACGTTGAATGTTGAGTGAAGAAGAAGGAGGAAGATCTAGAATTTTCTGTAAGAAGGTTTGGAAGAATTCGGTTGGATTTGACCCTTCTGTGTGTTCCGGAAGATTATAAAGGCGTAGGTTATTTCTACGGTTTCTATTTTCCAACTCCTCCGTCTGCCTTCTTAAGAGAGAAACATCCTTCTCTAATATCGAAATTTTTGCACAAGAAGTCTGAAGAGATTCCGTAGATTGTTCCACCAAAAGAACCCTTGATTTAAGTGTAGACCATTTGTCATGGAGAAATTGCAAAGTTTTGGTGGTCTCGGCCATGAAGGGTTTAAGCGCACGAAGTTCTTCAAGGATAAGATCCATGGACGCTGAGTGCGACGAGGAACCTGGAGAGGGAGGGTCTTTTTTCAGACGTTTCGTAGAGCCAGGTTGCAGAAGCTTACTTGAAATATTAGTTTTAGGAATTGCTCCATGTGCAGCCTCTGGTTTATGAGGAGCTTGATCATCCATGGTCTGCGTCGTAGAATCAGAGTCTGAGGATTGACGAGAAATGACCTTGGGAGCAGTAAGCTTTAGGTTGCGCAATTTCCCCATATAAGGCAAGGGAAATGTACAGCAGTGCTGCTACAGAATCCAAGAAAAGTAGATTATGTGAAGAATGCTGTTCTAAAAGTGAAACCTTGAAGGAATAACAAAGGTTGCGTGGAGCAAGGAGCAAGGAGCAAAAATTAATTAGGTAAAGCACTTGGCCTCTGTTTGTATGGAAATCCTCTTCAAAAAAAGTAAAATAGAGTAGAGTGCGCCAGAAGCAAGGAAGCCGTGAAGAGAAGGCGCTAAACACGTTGAGAGGTCATTGAGTTGAGGAGTTAAGTTAGTGAAAACAGCGTGGAGCCTTGAAAACACAGAGGACGAAAAATTGCAGCTTTATAGGCATGTTGCAAGAGTATGTGGCAGATTGAGGCGAAGGATTCACATAACAGTTCGTAAAATGAGAAAACGAGGTTCACATGAGTGAAAACCGCTATTGAAAGGATCGCGGTAAAAGAAAATGGCGGCCGCCAGAATAGCGGACCGCGTCACTTGGAAAAAGAGCGCATTCCGGTGGAATTGAGAGACAGGGAATATAGCGTCCTGCTCACCTCACATTCCGATTTCCGATTATGCGCAGTGTTCCAGAGAAGCCTCGGTGTACGTTGAAATATTTGCCGGTGCTCGAGCTTCGTCAGCGGAGCCTCGCCGTCAAGCCGCCATCTTGTGCGGCGCTCAAGCCACGCCCCAGGAAACTCCTTTTGAAAACAGGCAGCGGAGCTGGAAAGATGGCAACATTGATGGGAGGGAGGGGGTGCGAGTGAGGAGGCAACAGATGGCCAGAGCTGGCCAACCAAAAGAAACAATCGGTGATGTCCCCTGGGAGGAAACCAAGCACCCAAAGGTAGGACAGAAGGATACTATTGACCAGTTAGAGTAAGGAAATTTAAAAGGCAGGCCAAACGAGAAGCGCTGGGCATGTTGAAAGTGTGGAGCGGCTTGTTTCCTGGCAACGATCACAGAGATTTAAAGAGTGAAGCAGCAGGGATTCTTCGGAGGTGAAACACAGGGTTTCCTGCTGGCTGCTGTTGGAAAAAGAAATGGGCGGTTGGTGTTCATTAGGTGGATCAACCTATTATGTTCCTTATGAGGAAATGATCGGCACCTTAAAAAAGTGACAACCAGCTGCGACCTGTGCAAGTAAGAGAAGCGGGACTGAGTTGGGATTGGGGGGACTGGGGGGGGATTCAGCAGACAACCCTGAGGGAAACAAATAAAATAAATAATACATTTTCCTGCATCGCCATCTGTCGAAATCGCCCTACCCTGCCCGCTGCTCTTACCTGCACAGGCCGCGACTGGTGACAACTGGGGTGCATGTGGGACGCTGTGCATCTGAGGTATGTAAAAAACAACAATATCTCAATTGGATTCACTTTAGTAACAGAATCGTTTGTATGTGCAAGACATTACAAAAGATCTGGACATAGAAGAAAAAGAGACTCTGAATTTCAATTGATTTAGAAGTGCATATAGCATCATATATTTAAGGACATATTTACGCAAAAACAGTCAGGAAACAGTTTGAGATATCAGCACTGGAGGCATATAAAGCATTTGGCAACCCAAGGGGGGTTTGTGCGCTAAACGGTGACGGCGCAAGTGACATATGGGTGGAAAACAGCGAAGGACGCAAAATGACAAAAATGAAAAACACAATATATACAGAGTTGCTGGTTCCTCCTTGGTGAATGGGTATTTACCATTAGTTTGGGAACCAGAGGAAGTGCTGCGCCATGAGTCACGCTGTATTGCGGGTCAGAAAAGGGGGTGGTGATGGACAGAGTTTCTGAATTAAGCAGAATACTCCTACCCAGTCAACAGATCAGGGCTTGATCCATCACCGTTTTTTAGCTCACTGCACCATCCCAGCTCAGAACCTGGCTACATACAAATTAGTCTGTCCCTGTCCCAGTGCATCATGGAAACAGGGCAAACCAAACTACCAAGCCAATTCTTTCACTGGGAAGCAAACAAGCTTCCGGGGACCGGTTTCTGGCATTACAGCCGTCATCGGCCTGGCTTGCTTGAATCCTGATGGTGCAATGAGCAAGGGACTCACATCTGAGTATACCCTTCCACGCTTATGGTGGACAAAACGATTCAGAAAAGGGGGTGGTGATGGACAGAGTTTCTGAATTAAGCAGAATACTCCTACCCAGTCAACAGATCAGGGTTTGATCCATAACCGTTTTTTGCTCACTGCACCATCCCAGCTCAGAACCTGGCTACATGCAAATTAGTCTGTCCCTGTCCCAGTGCATCATTGGAACAGGGCAAACCAAACTAACAAGCCAATTCTTTTACTGGGAAGGAAACAAGCTTCCGGGGACCGGTTTCTGGCATTACCGCCGTCAGCGGCCCGGCTTGCTTGAATCCTGATGGTGCAATGAGCAAGGGACTCACATCTGAGTATACCCTTCCACGCTTATGGTGGACAAAACGATTCAGAAAAGGGGGTGGTGATGGACAGAGTTTCTGAATTAAGCAGAATACTCCTACCCAGTCAACAGATCAGGGCTTGATCCATCACCGTTTTTTAGCTCACTGCACCATCCCAGCTCAGAACGTGGCTACATGCAAATTAGTCTGTCCCTGTCCCAGTGCATCATGGGAACAGGGCAAACCAAACTACCAAGCCAATTCTTCAACAGAAAGGAGACAAGCTTGGTAGTTTAGTCTGCCCTGTTCCCATGATGCACTGTGCCAGGGACAGACTGATTTGCATATAGACAGGTTCTGAGCTGGGATGGTGCAGTGAGCTAAATAACGGTGATGGATCAAGCCCTGATCTTTGGACTAGGTAAGAGTAGTCTGCTTAATTCAGACACTCTGTTCATCACCACCCCCTTTTCTGAATTGTTTTTGGCCACTATAGGTGTGGCAGGGTATACTCAGACATGAGTCCCTCGCTCACTGCACCATCAGGATTCGAGCAAGCCGGGCCGATGACGGCTGAAATGCCAGAAACCGGTCCCCAGAAGCTTGTCTCCTTTCTGGTGAAGAATTGGCTTGGTAGTTTAGTCTGCCCTGTTCCCATGATGCACTGGGCCAGGGACAGACTGATTTGCATATAGCCAGGTTCTGAGCTGGGATGGTGCAGTGAGCTAAATAACGGTGATGGATCAAGCCCTGATCTTTGGACTGGGTAAGAGTGGTCTGCTTAATTCAGACACTCTGTTCATCACCACCCCCTTTTCTGAATCGTATTGAGGGTCGACAGCATTTTGATCCTATTGATTTAGGATCTTCATCAGGACCGGGTTGCCGATTGACGATGGTGCTGTAAGGAAATGGAGGGATAGGTAAGGGGTAGGGTGGGATGTCGGGTACTCACTGAGGGGGCCAAGGAGGAGACGGGACAGGTGGGGGGGAGTTATTGAGCCTGGGAGGGGTCAGATGGTGTGGGTACACACCGGGCGGACGGGGGCACTCACTGGCGGTGATAGGACTGCGGTGGGTCGCACTCTGTGTGGCATCTCAAGGGGGGTTAATGAGAAAGACAGGCTCAGCTAGGGTAGTTTGGTGCATAAATGGCAAGAGGAAGAAGTGAACAGCCGGGAAAGGGGAGGAAGGACAGGAGGGGTGGATGGATGGGGAGGAAAAGGAAGGAATGTTGGCCCTGGAAGTTATACTGGACATAACATCAAAATGCTAGTTTATGTGTTGGTATGCTTGGAGCTCAAAGGGGGGCAAGTCAGGGGAAATTATTTGTTGCTGAGAAAGGGAATTTCTTCTAGGATGCCCTCCTCAAGTTGACTTATAGATTACACTAGATCAGAGAGCAGTTGCTATAGTGTCTTCAATGTTAGGACATGTGACAGAAGAAAAGCAGGGCAAATGTGTAATCCAGTTGATGAAAGCATTCCTCAACATGTTCAGTAAGGATTTTGGAGAGAATAAAGGATTTAAGCATAGAATCATTTTAAAAGATGGTACCATTCCCATAAAGCATAGTGCAAGAAACATTGCTTGTAACTTCAGGAATAATTTGAAAGAAATGTTGCAGGACATGTGTAGTAAAGGGGTCATAGAACCCATAGAGATATCTCCTCTAGTGATATCACTTAACCCCTTCACTGCGGCGGCTATTCCGCCGCAGTGCTAAGGGGGCGTGGCAGCCGCGCGGCGGCCGCATGCTGGTGACGGAACCGCTCCGCCATCAGCCGCTGTTGGGCTGTGCTCATGACGGAGCGCTTCCGTCATGGCCCCGCCCGCTCAATAGAATGCAAGCGCAGGCGCGGAATCCGCGCGGCGCAGGCGCGGCGGCATTGCCATGACGGAACCGCTCCGTCATCAGCACAGCGCCACCGCAGCTGATGACGGAGCGGTTCCGTCATCAGCATACAAAGGGTTAATGCCAATAGAGAGCCACGCCTGTACATCAATCTACACATTGTAAATGAGGGAATATGGGTTGATCAGCACCCATCGTCTAGCATCCATGACCTGGTTTCAATGCTGGCTGCTGCAGCTCTATTCTCAAATGTGGATTTTGAAAGTGTGTGTATTCGACGGCAATCATCACTACAGAGGGTTTCTATCAGTTTAAAAGAATGCTATAAGGACTTGCCAGCACTGTAGTGGTGTTCAAACAACTAATGAAGGAGTGTCTAGAAGCAATTAAGGGTGCATTGGCTTTGCAAGGTGACTTTTTCGTTTTTGGGGGAAACATGGTGGAGCATGGCAAGGATTTAAGAGAAGTATTTTTTGTATTGGAAGGAAAAGGTTCAACACCAAGTTTGAAAAATGTTCATTTGAAAGCGGTGATGTGGATTATATAGGTCACAAAATATCTTCAGAATGAATCAGGCCCAAACAGGATCATGTTAAAACGACTGTGGAAGCACCAGCTACCAATCTAAAGACAAGTCATAATTTTGGGGTTAACTGAATTTTGTACTACATTTTTTGAGACTTAAGTCTGTAGAATCATGTTCGCGCTATATAAAACCTTATAAATAAATAAATACATTGTTTTATATATTCAGAGAATGATAAAGAGAAATGCTATGTTTGTATGGTGGAATCAGCAAAAGGTGACGTTTATACAACTTAAAGTAGACATAGTGAATGAGCTATGTTTGAGTCTGTTGTAGATAAAGAATGCTTCATCTGTGTGGATGCTGGTTTCTTAGGTATTGGAGTGGTGGTTTCTTATTGTTTAAGGTCTTTGAGAGAGATGGGGAGGAACTATTCTGTGGTCAAAAGGAAGTTACTCACTTGTAGCTCTAGGTGTAGCACCTCCTTTGCGAAATTGGTAACTTTCCGATGATTTGTAGCCACAACTTTGGTCAGAAATCATAGATTCATTCAATTCTATAATATGGTGGCAGTAGCCACAGTCCCACATTAAAAATCAAGCTCCTTACATCAAGGAAATGGAATGCCTGAATAGATTTCAACCTTAATATACTGTTATTCAACGGCAGTCACCACTAGGTAGTTATAGTTACAACCTAGTTTCCATAGGAAATGCATTTTTTTATTTGCTAATAACTTTGTCGTCGTTTGACGAATCTTCGCGAAATTCTCTAAAAAAAAAAGTCTATCAAGGCTAGCTCCTATCCTAAATGATTGGGGGTGATTCGTCAAGCGGGGGCTGAGAAAAAGGAGGGGGGTCCCAAAACACATTTTCCCCACATTAATTTCCATAGGAAATTTTGCGACGAGCTACAGCCCAACCTGCTGAACGGAATTATCCCAAATTTGGCAGAAAGGTGGAGCTTGGTTCAGAAAGCAACCTTGTTTTTAAATGGTGTAAATTTGTTCAGTAGTTTTTGAGAAATTCAAAAAATAAGAGTGAAAAAATCATTTTCCCATAGGAAACTTTGTGCAAGGCTACAGCCGAAACTACTGTTCGGAATGACCCCAAATTTGGCAAAAAGGTGGTGCTTGGTTCAGAAAGCGATCTTTTTTTAAAATAGTGTAAATCCGTTCAGTAGTTGCTGAGAAATTAGAAAAATAAAAATTGTGATATCTGGGCGGAGCCTAAGTCCCAAGCACGAGCTTCACTGTGATTGGCTGCCAGCACTCCAAACCAGGAAGTGTTGGCAGCCATCTTTTGGCTCGGTAGAAGCGAGTCACTAGAAAACAGAGAAACAAAGGTATAATACAAGAGAAGGGGCAGGGTAGAAACACCATGGCCCCCTAGGCCTGCTCAGGGGGTCCCAGAAGGACCCCAGGGTCAAAAAAGCATTTAAAAAAAATAAATACATTAATAAATTGGCAAAATTTGCGCTGGGGTCACAGGTTTCCGCGTTTCATTTTAATGAAGCTCCTGGGTGGGCTAGGTTCCGGGGGCATTTCTTAAAAATAATAGTGGGGGCTCCCTGGGGCTGCGGGGGCCCGCTGGGGTCCACGCAGGCCCGTGGCTTCACTCAAGTTGTGAAGGGGTTGAGCAGCCCCTCCTGGAGCCCTCCGTGTGCTTATAACTTTGGCGTCGTTTGACGAATCTTTACAAAATTTTGCAAAAAAATTCTCTTTTTTTGCTCAGCTCCTATCTTGAAAGTTTGGGGGTGATTAGTCAAGGGGGGCTGAGAAAAAAGGGGGGTGCCAGAATGTGTATTCTCAATGCATTTTCCATAGTAAACTTTAGACAAGGCTACAGGTCAAACTGCTGAACGGAATTATGCCAAATTTGGCAGGGAGAAAGGTCTTGGTCAGTGCGCTTTCTCGCATTGAGTGAAAATATAAAAGAAAGGTGCTGGGGACAATTTAATATACAGGAGCTCTGTCTGTGCGAGATAACCCTTTC